>NC_140579.1:172306883-172989832 GCF_964204655.1 Triturus cristatus | reverse complement strand
TAATAAAGCTGTGGCTACCTGCTCTGATCCTAGTGGATGAAAAAGCAGGCCTGTTGGCAGACAAGGCCAGGCAAGCTTGTAGGCCTAGGCTTCCAAATGGCCACCAGCCACATGGCCAGGACCAACAACATCACAAAGGCCACCCCCAAAACACACTTCCCCAACTCAATCCAATGCCATCCATGCCCTAAATGATGTCTAAATTCAACAGATCACACAGAAAACACTTGATTAATAAATCTGTGGCTACCTGCTCTGATCCTAGTGGATGAAAAAGCAGGCCTGTTGGCAGACAAGGCCAGGCAAGCTTGCAGGCCTAGGCTTCAAAATGGCCACCAGCCACATGGCCAGGCCCAACAACATCACAAAGGCCACCCCCAAAAAACATACTTCCCCAACTCAATCCAATGCCATTTATGCCATAAATGATGTCTAAATTCAACAGATCACACAGAAAACACTTGATTCATAAAGCTGTGGCTAACTGCTCTGATCCTAGTGGATGAAAAAGCAGGCCTGTTGGCAGACAAGGCCAGGCAAGCTTGCAGGCCTAGGCCTCAAAATGGCCACCAGCCACATGGCCAGGCCCAGCAACATCACAAAGGCCACCCCCAAAACACACTTCTCCAACTCAATCCAATGCCATCCATGCCCTAAATGATGTCTAAATTCAACAGATCACACAGAAAACACTTGATTAATAAAGCTGTGGCTACCTGCTCTGATCCTAGTGGATGAAAAAGCAGGCCTGTTGGCAGACAAGGCCAGGCAAGCTTGCAGGCCTATGCTTCAAAATGGCCACCAGCCACATGGCCAGGCCCAACAACATCACAAAGGCCACCCCCAAAACACACTTCCCCAACTCAATCCAATGCCATCCATGCCCTAAATGATGTCTAAATTCAACAGATCACACAGAAAACACTTGATTAATAAATCTGTGGCTACCTGCTCTGATCCTAGTGGATGAAAAAGCAGGCCTGTTGGCAGTCAAGGCCAGGCAAGCTTGCAGGCCTAGGCTTCAAAATGGCCACCAGCCACATGGCCAGGCCCAGCAACATCACAAAGGCCACCCCCAAAACACACTTCTCCAACTCAATCCAATGCCATCCATGCCCTAAATGATGTCTAAATTCAACAGATCACACAGAAAACACTTGATTAATAAAGCTGTGGCTACCTGCTCTGATCCTAGTGGATGAAAAAGCAGGCCTGTTGGCAGACAAGGCCAGGCAAGCTTGCAGGCCTATGCTTCAAAATGGCCACCAGCCACATGGCCAGGCCCAACAACATCACAAAGGCCACCCCCAAAAAACACACTTCCCCAACTCAATCCAATGCCATCCATGCCCTAAATGATGTCTAAATTCAACAGATCACACAGAAAACACTTGATTAATAAAGCTGTGGCTACCTGCTCTGATCCTAGTGGATGAAAAAGCAGGCCTGTTGGCAGACAAGGCCAGGCAAGCTTGTAGGCCTAGGCTTCAAAATGGCCACCAGCCACATGGCCAGGACCAACAACATCACAAAGGCCACCCCCAAAACACACTTCCCCAACTCAATCCAATGCCATCCATGCCCTAAATGATGTCTAAATTCAACAGATCACACAGAAACACTTGATTAATAAAGCTGTGGCTACCTGCTCTGATCCTAGTGGATCAAAAAGCAGGCCTGTTGGCAGACAAGGCCAGGCAAGCTTGCAGGCCTAGGCTTCAAAATGGCCACCAGCCACATGGCCAGGCCCAACAACATCACAAAGGCCACCCCCAAAAAACACACTTCCCCAACTCAATCCAATGCCATCCATGCCCTAAATGATGTCTAAATTCAACAGACCACACAGAAAACACTTGATTAATAAAGCTGTGGCTACCTGCTCTGATCCTAGTGGATGAAAAAGCAGGCCTGTTGGCAGACAAGGCCAGGCAAGCTTGCAGGCCTAGGCTTCAAAATGGCCACCAGCCACATGGCCAGGCCCAACAACATCACAAAGGCCACCCCCAAAAAACACACTTCCCCAACTCAATCCAATGCCATCCATGCCCTAAATGATGTCTAAATTCAACAGACCACACAGAAAACACTTGATTAATAAAGCTGTGGCTACCTGCTCTGATCCTAGTGGATGAAAAAGCAGGCCTGTTGGCAGACAAGGCCAGGCAAGCTTGCAGGCCTAGGCTTCAAAATGGCCACCAGCCACATGGCCAGGCCCAACAACATCACAAAGGCCACCCCCAAAAAACACACTTCTCCAACTCAATCCAATGCCATCCATGCCCTAAATGATGTCTAAATTCAACAGATCACACAGAAAACACTTGATTAATAAAGCTGTGGCTACCTGCTCTGATCCTGGTGGATGAAAAAGCAGGCCTGTTGGCAGACAAGGCCAGGCAAGCTTGCAGGCCTAGGCTTCAAAATGGCCACCAGCCACATGGCCAGGCCCAACAACATCACAAAGGCCACCCCCAAAAAACACACTTCCCCAACTCAATCCAATGCCATCCATGCCCTAAATGATGTCTAAATTCAACAGACCACACAGAAAACACTTGATTAATAATGCTGTGGCTACCTGCTCTGATCCTAGTGGATGAAAAAGCAGGCCTGTTGGCAGACAAGGCCAGGCAAGCTTGCAGGCCTAGGCTTCAAAATGGCCACCAGCCACATGGCCAGGCCCAACAACATCACAAAGGCCACCCCCAAAACACACTTCCCCAACTCAATCCAAAGCCATCCATGCCCTAAATGATGTCTAAATTCAACAGATCACACAGAAAACACTTGATTAATAAAGCTGTGGCTACCTGCTCTGATCCTAGTGGATGAAAAAGCAGGCCTGTTGGCAGACAAGGCCAGGCAAGCTTGCAGGCCTAGGCTTCAAAATGGCCACCAGCCACATGGCCAGGCCCAACAACATCACAAAGGCCATCCCCAAAAAACACACTTCCCCAACTCAATCCAATGCCATCCATGCCCTAAATGATGTCTAAATTCAACAGACCACACAGAAAACACTTGATTAATAAAGCTGTGGCCACCTGCTCTGATCCTAGTGGATGAAAAAGCAGGCCTGTTGGCAGACAAGGCCAGGCAAGCTTGTAGGCCTAGGCTTCAAAATGGCCACCAGCCACATGGCCAGGACCAACAACATCACCACGGCCACCCCCAAAACACACTTCCCCAACTCAATCCAATGCCATCCATGCCCTAAATGATGTCTAAATTCAACAGATCACACAGAAAACACTTGATTAATAAATCTGTGGCTACCTGCTCTGATCCTAGTGGATGAAAAAGCAGGCCTGTTGGCAGACAAGGCCAGGCAAGCTTGCAGGCCTAGGCTTCAAAATGGCCACCAGCCACATGGCCAGGCCCAACAACATCACAAAGGCCACCCCCAAAAAACACACTTCCCCAACTCAATCCAATGCCATCCATGCCCTAAATGATGTCTAAATTCAACAGATCACACAGAAAACACTTGATTAATAAAGCTGTGGCTACCTGCTCTGATCCTAGTGGATGAAAAAGCAGGCCTGTTGGCAGACAAGGCCAGGCAAGCTTGTAGGCCTAGGCTTCAAAATGGCCACCAGCCACATGGCCAGGACCAACAACATCACAAAGGCCACCCCCAAAACACACTCCCCCAACTCAATCCAATGCCATCCATGCCCTAAATGATGTCTAAATTCAACAGCTCACACAGAAAACACTTGATTAATAAAGCTGTGGCTACCTGCTCTGATCCTAGTGGATGAAAAAGCAGGCCTGTTGGCAGACAAGGCCAGGCAAGCTTGCAGGCCTAGGCTTCAAAATGGTCACCAGCCACATGGCCAGGCCCAACAACATCACAAAGGCCACCCCCAAAAAACACACTTCCCCAACTCAATCCAATGCCATCCATGCCCTAAATGATGTCTAAATTCAACAGACCACACAGAAAACACTTGATTAATAAAGCTGTGGCTACCTGCTCTGATCCTAGTGGATGAAAAAGCAGGCCTGTTGGCAGACAAGGCCAGGCAAGCTTGCAGGCCTAGGCTTCAAAATGGCCACCAGCCACATGGCCAGGCCCAGCAACATCACAAAGGCCACCCCCAAAACACACTTCTCCAACTCAATCCAATGCCATCCATGCCCTAAATGATGTCTAAATTCAACAGATCACACAGAAAACACTTGATTATTAAAGCTGTGGCTACCTGCTCTGATCCTAGTGGATGAAAAAGCAGGCCTGTTGGCAGACAAGGCCAGGCAAGCTTGCAGGCCTATGCTTCAAAATGGCCACCAGCCACATGGCCAGGCCCAACAACATCACAAAGGCCACCCCCAAAAAACACACTTCCCCAACTCAATCCAATGCCATCCATGCCCTAAATGATGTCTAAATTCAACAGATCACACAGAAAAAACTTGATTAATAAAGCTGTGGCTACCTGCTCTGATCCTAGTGGATGAAAAAGCAGGCCTGTTGGCAGACAAGGCCAGGCAAGCTTGTAGGCCTAGGCTTCAAAATGGCCACCAGCCACATGGCCAGGACCAACAACATCACAAAGGCCACCCCCAAAACACACTTCCCCAACTCAATCCAATGCCATCCATGCCCTAAATGATGTCTAAATTCAACAGATCACACAGAAAACACTTGATTAATAAAGCTGTGGCTACCTGCTCTGATCCTAGTGGATGAAAAAGCAGGCCTGTTGGCAGACAAGGCCAGGCAAGCTTGCAGGCCTAGGCTTCAAAATGGCCACCAGCCACATGGCCAGGCCCAACAACATCACAAAGGCCACCCCCAAAAAACACACTTCCCCAACTCAATCCAATGCCACCCATGCCCTAAATGATGTCTAAATTCAACAGACCACACAGAAAACACTTGATTAATAAAGCTGTGGCTACCTGCTCTGATCCTAGTGGATGAAAAAGCAGGCCTGTTGGCAGACAAGGCCAGGCAAGCTTGCAGGCCTAGGCTTCAAAATGGCCACCAGCCACATGGCCAGGCCCAACAACATCACAAAGGCCACCCCCAAAACACACTTCCCCAACTCAATCCAATGCCATCCATGCCCTAAATGATGTCTAAATTCAACAGATCACACAGAAAACACTTGATTAATAAAGCTGTGGCTACCTGCTCTGATCCTAGTGGATGAAAAAGCAGGCCTGTTGGCAGACAAGGCCAGGCAAGCTTGCAGGCCTAGGCTTCAAAATGGCCACCAGCCACATGGCCAGGCCCAACAACATCACAAAGGCCACCCCCAAAAAACACACTTCCCCAACTCAATCCAATGCCATCCATGCCCTAAATGATGTCTAAATTCAACAGACCACACAGAAAACACTTGATTAATAAAGCTGTGGCTACCTGCTCTGATCCTAGTGGATGAAAAAGCAGGCCTGTTGGCAGACAAGGCCAGGCAAGCTTGCAGGCCTAGGCTTCAAAATGGCCACCAGCCACATGGCCAGGCCCAACAACATCACAAAGGCCACCCCCAAAACACACTTCCCCAACTCAATCCAATGCCATCCATGCCCTAAATGATGTCTAAATTCAACAGATCACACAGAAAACACTTGATGAATAAAGCTGTGGCTACCTGCTCTGATCCTAGTGGATGAAAAAGCAGGCCTGTTGGCAGACAAGGCCAGGCAAGCTTGCAGGCCTAGGCTTCAAAATGGCCACCAGCCACATGGCCAGGCCCAACAACATCACAAAGGCCACCCCCAAAAAACACACTTCCCCAACTCAATCCAATGCCATCCATGCCCTAAATGATGTCTAAATTCAACAGACCACACAGAAAACACTTGATTAATAAAGCTGTGGCTACCTGCTCTGATCCTAGTGGATGAAAAAGCAGGCCTGTTGGCAGACAAGGCCAGGCAAGCTGCAGGCCTAGGCTTCAAAATGGCCACCAGCCACATGGCCAGGCCCAGCAACATCACAAAGGCCACCCCCAAAACACACTTCCCCAACTCAATCCAATGCCACCCATGCCCTAAATGATGTCTAAATTCAACAGATCACACAGAAAACACTTGATTAATAAAGCTGTGGCTACCTGCTCTGATCCTAGTGGATGAAAAAGCAGGGCTGTTGGCAGACAAGGCCAGGCAAGCTTGCAGGGCTAGGCTTCAAAATGGCCACCAGCCACATGGCCAGGCCCAACATCACAAAGGCCACCCCCAAAACACACTTCCCCAACTCAATCCAATGCCATCCATGCCCTAAATGATGTCTAACTTCAACAGATCACACTGAAAACACTTGATTAATAAAGCTGTGGCTACCTGCTCTGATCCTAGTGGATGAAAAAGCAGGCCTGTTGGCAGACAAGGCCAGGCAAGCTTGCAGGCCTAGGCTTCAAAATGGCCACCAGCCACATGGCCAGGCCCAACAACATCACAAAGGCCATCCCCAAAAAACACACTTCCCCAACTCAATCCAATGCCATCCATGCCCTAAATGATGTCTAAATTCAACAGATCACACAGAAAACACTTGACTAATAAAGCTGTGGCTACCTGCTCTGATCCTAGTGGATGAAAAAACACACTTCCCCAACTCAATCCAATGCCATCCATGCCCTAAATGATGTCTAAATTCAACAGATCACACAGAAAACACTTGATTAATAAAGCTGTGGCTACCTGCTCTGATCCTAGTGGATGAAAAAGCAGGCCTGTTGGCAGACAAGGCCAGGCAAGCTTGTAGGCCTAGGCTTCAAAATGGCCACCAGCCACATGGCCAGGACCAACAACATCACAAAGGCCACCCCCAAAACACACTTCCCCAACTCAATCCAATGCCATCCATGCCCTAAATGATGTCTAAATTCAACAGATCACACAGAAAACACTTGATTAATAAAGCTGTGGCTACCTGCTCTGATCCTAGTGGATGAAAAAGCAGGCCTGTTGGCAGACAAGGCCAGGCAAGCTTGCAGGCCTAGGCCTCAAAATGGCCACCAGCCACATGGCCAGGCCCAGCAACATCACAAAGGCCACCCCCAAAACACACTTCTCCAACTCAATCCAATGCCATCCATGCCCTAAATGATGTCTAAATTCAACAGATCACACAGAAAACACTTGATTAATAAAGCTGTGGCTACCTGCTCTGATCCTAGTGGATGAAAAAGCAGGCCTGTTGGCAGACAAGGCCAGGCAAGCTTGCAGGCCTATGCTTCAAAATGGCCACCAGCCACATGGCCAGGCCCAACAACATCACAAAGGCCACCCCCAAAACACACTTCCCCAACTCAATCCAATGCCATCCATGCCCTAAATGATGTCTAAATTCAACAGATCACACAGAAAACACTTGATTAATAAATCTGTGGCTACCTGCTCTGATCCTAGTGGATGAAAAAGCAGGCCTGTTGGCAGTCAAGGCCAGGCAAGCTTGCAGGCCTAGGCTTCAAAATGGCCACCAGCCACATGGCCAGGCCCAGCAACATCACAAAGGCCACCCCCAAAACACACTTCTCCAACTCAATCCAATGCCATCCATGCCCTAAATGATGTCTAAATTCAACAGATCACACAGAAAACACTTGATTAATAAAGCTGTGGCTACCTGCTCTGATCCTAGTGGATGAAAAAGCAGGCCTGTTGGCAGACAAGGCCAGGCAAGCTTGCAGGCCTATGCTTCAAAATGGCCACCAGCCACATGGCCAGGCCCAACAACATCACAAAGGCCACCCCCAAAAAACACACTTCCCCAACTCAATCCAATGCCATCCATGCCCTAAATGATGTCTAAATTCAACAGATCACACAGAAAACACTTGATTAATAAAGCTGTGGCTACCTGCTCTGATCCTAGTGGATGAAAAAGCAGGCCTGTTGGCAGACAAGGCCAGGCAAGCTTGTAGGCCTAGGCTTCAAAATGGCCACCAGCCACATGGCCAGGACCAACAACATCACAAAGGCCACCCCCAAAACACACTTCCCCAACTCAATCCAATGCCATCCATGCCCTAAATGATGTCTAAATTCAACAGATCACACAGAAACACTTGATTAATAAAGCTGTGGCTACCTGCTCTGATCCTAGTGGATGAAAAAGCAGGCCTGTTGGCAGACAAGGCCAGGCAAGCTTGCAGGCCTAGGCTTCAAAATGGCCACCAGCCACATGGCCAGGCCCAACAACATCACAAAGGCCACCCCCAAAAAACACACTTCCCCAACTCAATCCAATGCCATCCATGCCCTAAATGATGTCTAAATTCAACAGACCACACAGAAAACACTTGATTAATAAAGCTGTGGCTACCTGCTCTGATCCTAGTGGATGAAAAAGCAGGCCTGTTGGCAGACAAGGCCAGGCAAGCTTGCAGGCCTAGGCTTCAAAATGGCCACCAGCCACATGGCCAGGCCCAACAACATCACAAAGGCCACCCCCAAAAAACACACTTCCCCAACTCAATCCAATGCCATCCATGCCCTAAATGATGTCTAAATTCAACAGACCACACAGAAAACACTTGATTAATAAAGCTGTGGCTACCTGCTCTGATCCTAGTGGATGAAAAAGCAGGCCTGTTGGCAGACAAGGCCAGGCAAGCTTGCAGGCCTAGGCTTCAAAATGGCCACCAGCCACATGGCCAGGCCCAACAACATCACAAAGGCCACCCCCAAAAAACACACTTCCCCAACTCAATCCAATGCCATCCATGCCCTAAATGATGTCTAAATTCAACAGATCACACAGAAAACACTTGATTAATAAAGCTGTGGCTACCTGCTCTGATCCTGGTGGATGAAAAAGCAGGCCTGTTGGCAGACAAGGCCAGGCAAGCTTGCAGGCCTAGGCTTCAAAATGGCCACCAGCCACATGGCCAGGCCCAACAACATCACAAAGGCCACCCCCAAAAAACACACTTCCCCAACTCAATCCAATGCCATCCATGCCCTAAATGATGTCTAAATTCAACAGACCACACAGAAAACACTTGATTAATAATGCTGTGGCTACCTGCTCTGATCCTAGTGGATGAAAAAGCAGGCCTGTTGGCAGACAAGGCCAGGCAAGCTTGCAGGCCTAGGCTTCAAAATGGCCACCAGCCACATGGCCAGGCCCAACAACATCACAAAGGCCACCCCCAAAACACACTTCCCCAACTCAATCCAAAGCCATCCATGCCCTAAATGATGTCTAAATTCAACAGATCACACAGAAAACACTTGATTAATAAAGCTGTGGCTACCTGCTCTGATCCTAGTGGATGAAAAAGCAGGCCTGTTGGCAGACAAGGCCAGGCAAGCTTGCAGGCCTAGGCTTCAAAATGGCCACCAGCCACATGGCCAGGCCCAACAACATCACAAAGGCCATCCCCAAAAAACACACTTCCCCAACTCAATCCAATGCCATCCATGCCCTAAATGATGTCTAAATTCAACAGACCACACAGAAAACACTTGATTAATAAAGCTGTGGCCACCTGCTCTGATCCTAGTGGATGAAAAAGCAGGCCTGTTGGCAGACAAGGCCAGGCAAGCTTGTAGGCCTAGGCTTCAAAATGGCCACCAGCCACATGGCCAGGACCAACAACATCACCACGGCCACCCCCAAAACACACTTCCCCAACTCAATCCAATGCCATCCATGCCCTAAATGATGTCTAAATTCAACAGATCACACAGAAAACACTTGATTAATAAATCTGTGGCTACCTGCTCTGATCCTAGTGGATGAAAAAGCAGGCCTGTTGGCAGACAAGGCCAGGCAAGCTTGCAGGCCTAGGCTTCAAAATGGCCACCAGCCACATGGCCAGGCCCAACAACATCACAAAGGCCACCCCCAAAAAACACACTTCCCCAACTCAATCCAATGCCATCCATGCCCTAAATGATGTCTAAATTCAACAGATCACACAGAAAACACTTGATTAATAAAGCTGTGGCTACCTGCTCTGATCCTAGTGGATGAAAAAGCAGGCCTGTTGGCAGACAAGGCCAGGCAAGCTTGTAGGCCTAGGCTTCAAAATGGCCACCAGCCACATGGCCAGGACCAACAACATCACAAAGGCCACCCCCAAAACACACTCCCCCAACTCAATCCAATGCCATCCATGCCCTAAATGATGTCTAAATTCAACAGCTCACACAGAAAACACTTGATTAATAAAGCTGTGGCTACCTGCTCTGATCCTAGTGGATGAAAAAGCAGGCCTGTTGGCAGACAAGGCCAGGCAAGCTTGCAGGCCTAGGCTTCAAAATGGTCACCAGCCACATGGCCAGGCCCAACAACATCACAAAGGCCACCCCCAAAAAACACACTTCCCCAACTCAATCCAATGCCATCCATGCCCTAAATGATGTCTAAATTCAACAGACCACACAGAAAACACTTGATTAATAAAGCTGTGGCTACCTGCTCTGATCCTAGTGGATGAAAAAGCAGGCCTGTTGGCAGACAAGGCCAGGCAAGCTTGCAGGCCTAGGCTTCAAAATGGCCACCAGCCACATGGCCAGGCCCAGCAACATCACAAAGGCCACCCCCAAAACACACTTCTCCAACTCAATCCAATGCCATCCATGCCCTAAATGATGTCTAAATTCAACAGATCACACAGAAAACACTTGATTATTAAAGCTGTGGCTACCTGCTCTGATCCTAGTGGATGAAAAAGCAGGCCTGTTGGCAGACAAGGCCAGGCAAGCTTGCAGGCCTATGCTTCAAAATGGCCACCAGCCACATGGCCAGGCCCAACAACATCACAAAGGCCACCCCCAAAAAACACACTTCCCCAACTCAATCCAATGCCATCCATGCCCTAAATGATGTCTAAATTCAACAGATCACACAGAAAAAACTTGATTAATAAAGCTGTGGCTACCTGCTCTGATCCTAGTGGATGAAAAAGCAGGCCTGTTGGCAGACAAGGCCAGGCAAGCTTGTAGGCCTAGGCTTCAAAATGGCCACCAGCCACATGGCCAGGACCAACAACATCACAAAGGCCACCCCCAAAACACACTTCCCCAACTCAATCCAATGCCATCCATGCCCTAAATGATGTCTAAATTCAACAGATCACACAGAAAACACTTGATTAATAAAGCTGTGGCTACCTGCTCTGATCCTAGTGGATGAAAAAGCAGGCCTGTTGGCAGACAAGGCCAGGCAAGCTTGCAGGCCTAGGCTTCAAAATGGCCACCAGCCACATGGCCAGGCCCAACAACATCACAAAGGCCACCCCCAAAAAACACACTTCCCCAACTCAATCCAATGCCACCCATGCCCTAAATGATGTCTAAATTCAACAGACCACACAGAAAACACTTGATTAATAAAGCTGTGGCTACCTGCTCTGATCCTAGTGGATGAAAAAGCAGGCCTGTTGGCAGACAAGGCCAGGCAAGCTTGCAGGCCTAGGCTTCAAAATGGCCACCAGCCACATGGCCAGGCCCAACAACATCACAAAGGCCACCCCCAAAACACACTTCCCCAACTCAATCCAATGCCATCCATGCCCTAAATGATGTCTAAATTCAACAGATCACACAGAAAACACTTGATTAATAAAGCTGTGGCTACCTGCTCTGATCCTAGTGGATGAAAAAGCAGGCCTGTTGGCAGACAAGGCCAGGCAAGCTTGCAGGCCTAGGCTTCAAAATGGCCACCAGCCACATGGCCAGGCCCAACAACATCACAAAGGCCACCCCCAAAAAACACACTTCCCCAACTCAATCCAATGCCATCCATGCCCTAAATGATGTCTAAATTCAACAGACCACACAGAAAACACTTGATTAATAAAGCTGTGGCTACCTGCTCTGATCCTAGTGGATGAAAAAGCAGGCCTGTTGGCAGACAAGGCCAGGCAAGCTTGCAGGCCTAGGCTTCAAAATGGCCACCAGCCACATGGCCAGGCCCAACAACATCACAAAGGCCACCCCCAAAACACACTTCCCCAACTCAATCCAATGCCATCCATGCCCTAAATGATGTCTAAATTCAACAGATCACACAGAAAACACTTGATGAATAAAGCTGTGGCTACCTGCTCTGATCCTAGTGGATGAAAAAGCAGGCCTGTTGGCAGACAAGGCCAGGCAAGCTTGCAGGCCTAGGCTTCAAAATGGCCACCAGCCACATGGCCAGGCCCAACAACATCACAAAGGCCACCCCCAAAAAACACACTTCCCCAACTCAATCCAATGCCATCCATGCCCTAAATGATGTCTAAATTCAACAGACCACACAGAAAACACTTGATTAATAAAGCTGTGGCTACCTGCTCTGATCCTAGTGGATGAAAAAGCAGGCCTGTTGGCAGACAAGGCCAGGCAAGCTGCAGGCCTAGGCTTCAAAATGGCCACCAGCCACATGGCCAGGCCCAGCAACATCACAAAGGCCACCCCCAAAACACACTTCCCCAACTCAATCCAATGCCACCCATGCCCTAAATGATGTCTAAATTCAACAGATCACACAGAAAACACTTGATTAATAAAGCTGTGGCTACCTGCTCTGATCCTAGTGGATGAAAAAGCAGGGCTGTTGGCAGACAAGGCCAGGCAAGCTTGCAGGGCTAGGCTTCAAAATGGCCACCAGCCACATGGCCAGGCCCAACATCACAAAGGCCACCCCCAAAACACACTTCCCCAACTCAATCCAATGCCATCCATGCCCTAAATGATGTCTAACTTCAACAGATCACACTGAAAACACTTGATTAATAAAGCTGTGGCTACCTGCTCTGATCCTAGTGGATGAAAAAGCAGGCCTGTTGGCAGACAAGGCCAGGCAAGCTTGCAGGCCTAGGCTTCAAAATGGCCACCAGCCACATGGCCAGGCCCAACAACATCACAAAGGCCATCCCCAAAAAACACACTTCCCCAACTCAATCCAATGCCATCCATGCCCTAAATGATGTCTAAATTCAACAGATCACACAGAAAACACTTGACTAATAAAGCTGTGGCTACCTGCTCTGATCCTAGTGGATGAAAAAACACACTTCCCCAACTCAATCCAATGCCATCCATGCCCTAAATGATGTCTAAATTCAACAGATCACACAGAAAACACTTGATTAATAAAGCTGTGGCTACCTGCTCTGATCCTAGTGGATGAAAAAGCAGGCCTGTTGGCAGACAAGGCCAGGCAAGCTTGTAGGCCTAGGCTTCAAAATGGCCACCAGCCACATGGCCAGGACCAACAACATCACAAAGGCCACCCCCAAAACACACTTCCCCAACTCAATCCAATGCCATCCATGCCCTAAATGATGTCTAAATTCAACAGATCACACAGAAAACACTTGATTAATAAAGCTGTGGCTACCTGCTCTGAT
Organism: Triturus cristatus; assembly: GCF_964204655.1. Classification (NCBI taxonomy): domain Eukaryota; kingdom Metazoa; phylum Chordata; class Amphibia; order Caudata; family Salamandridae; genus Triturus; species Triturus cristatus. Next base: position 172,976,516 of record NC_140579.1, on the reverse strand, counting down.
CCTAGTGGATGAAAAAGCAGGCCTGTTGGCAGACAAGGCCAGGCAAGCTTGCAGGCCTAGGCTTCAAAATGGCCACCAGCCACATGGCCAGGCCCAACAACATCACAAAGGCCACCCCCAAAAAACACACTTCCCCAACTCAATCCAATGCCATCCATGCCCTAAATGATGTCTAAATTCAACAGACCACACAGAAAACACTTGATTAATAAAGCTGTGGCTACCTGCTCTGATCCTAGTGGATGAAAAAGCAGGCCTGTTGGCAGACAAGGCCAGGCAAGCTTGCAGGCCTAGGCTTCAAAATGGCCACCACCCCCATGGCCAGGCCCAACAACATCACAAAGGCCACCCCCAAAACACACTTCCCCAACTCAATCCAATGCCATCCATGCCCTAAATGATGTCTAAATTCAACAGATCACACAGAAAACACTTGATTAATAAAGCTGTGGCTACCTGCTCTGATCCTAGTGGATGAAAAAGCAGGCCTGTTGGCAGACAAGGCCAGGCAAGCTTGCAGGCCTAGGCTTCAAAATGGCCACCAGCCACATGGCCAGGCCCAACAACATCACAAAGGCCACCCCCAAAAAACACACTTCCCCAACTCAATCCAATGCCATCCATGCCCTAAATGATGTCTAAATTCAACAGACCACACAGAAAACACTTGATTAATAAAGCTGTGGCTACCTGCTCTGATCCTAGTGGATGAAAAAGCAGGCCTGTTGGCAGACAAGGCCAGGCAAGCTTGCAGGCCTAGGCTTCAAAATGGCCACCAGCCACATGGCCAGGCCCAACAACATCACAAAGGCCACCCCCAAAACACACTTCCCCAACTCAATCCAATGCCATCCATGCCCTAAATGATGTCTAAATTCAACAGATCACACAGAAAACACTTGATGAATAAAGCTGTGGCTACCTGCTCTGATCCCAGTGGATGAAAAAGCAGGCCTGTTGGCAGACAAGGCCAGGCAAGCTTGCAGGCCTAGGCTTCAAAATGGCCACCAGCCACATGGCCAGGCCCAACAACATCACAAAGGCCACCCCCAAAAAACACACTTCCCCAACTCAATCCAATGCCATTCATGCCCTAAATGATGTCTAAATTCAACAGACCACACAGAAAACACTTGATTAATAAAGCTGTGGCTACCTGCTCTGATCCTAGTGGATGAAAAAGCAGGCCTGTTGGCAGACAAGGCCAGGCAAGCTGCAGGCCTAGGCTTCAAAATGGCCACCAGCCACATGGCCAGGCCCAGCAACATCACAAAGGCCACCCCCAAAACACACTTCCCCAACTCAATCCAATGCCACCCATGCCCTAAATGATGTCTAAATTCAACAGATCACACAGAAAACACTTGATTAATAAAGCTGTGGCTACCTACTCTGATCCTAGTGGATGAAAAAGCAGGGCTGTTGGCAGACAAGGCCAGGCAAGCTTGCAGGGCTAGGCTTCAAAATGGCCACCAGCCACATGGCCAGGCCGAACATCACAAAGGCCACCCCCAAAACACACTTCCCCAACTCAATCCAATGCCATCCATGCCCTAAATGATGTCTAACTTCAACAGATCACACTGAAAACACTTGATTAATAAAGCTGTGGCTACCTGCTCTGATCCTAGTGGATGAAAAAGCAGGCCTGTTGGCAGACAAGGCCAGGCAAGCTTGCAGGCCTAGGCTTCAAAATGGCCACCAGCCACATGGCCAGGCCCAACAACATCACAAAGGCCATCCCCAAAAAACACACTTCCCCAACTCAATCCAATGCCATCCATGCCCTAAATGATGTCTAAATTCAACAGATCACACAGAAAACACTTGATTAATAAAGCTGTGGCTACCTGCTCTGATCCTAGTGGATGAAAAAACACACTTCCCCAACTCAATCCAATGCCATCCATGCCCTAAATGATGTCTAAATTCAACAGATCACACAGAAAACACTTGATTAATAAAGCTGTGGCTACCTGCTCTGATCCTAGTGGATGAAAAAGCAGGCCTGTTGGCAGACAAGGCCAGGCAAGCTTGCAGGCCTAGGCTTCAAAATGGCCACCAGCCACATGGCCAGGCCCAACAACATCACAAAGGCCACCCCCAAAAAACACACTTCCCCAACTCAATCCAATGCCATCCATGCCCTAAATGATGTCTAAATTCAACAGACCACACAGAAAACACTTGATTAATAAAGCTGTGGCTACCTGCTCTGATCCTAGTGGATGAAAAAGCAGGCCTGTTGGCAGACAAGGCCAGGCAAGCTTGCAGGCCTAGGCTTCAAAATGGCCACCAGCCACATGGCCAGGCCCAACAACATCACAAAGGCCACCCCAAAAACACACTTCCCCAACTCAATCCAATGCCATCCATGCCCTAAATGATGTCTAAATTCAACAGATCACACAGAAAACACGTGATGAATAAAGCTGTGGCTACCTGCTCTGATCCTAGTGGATGAAAAAGCAGGCCTGTTGGCAGACAAGGCCAGGCAAGCTTGCAGGCCTAGGCTTCAAAATGGCCACCAGCCACATGGCCAGGCCCAACAACATCACAAAGGCCACCCCCAAAAAACACACTTCCCCAACTCAATCCAATGCCATCCATGCCCTAAATGATGTCTAAATTCAACAGACCACACAGAAAACACTTGATGAATAAAGCTGTGGCTACCTGCTCTGATCCTAGTGGATGAAAAAGCAGGCCTGTTGGCAGACAAGGCCAGGCAAGCTGCAGGCCTAGGCTTCAAAATGGCCACTAGCCACATGGCCAGGCCCAGCAACATCACAAAGGCCACCCCCAAAACACACTTCCCCAACTCAATCCAATGCCACTCATGCCCCAAATGATGTCTAAATTCAACAGATCACACAGAAAACACTTGATTAATAATGCTGTGGCTACCTGCTCTGATCCTAGTGGATGAAAAAGGAGGGCTGTTGGCAGACAAGGCCAGGCAAGCTTGCAGGGCTAGGCTTCAAAATGGCCACCAGCCACATGGCCAGGCCCAACATCACAAAGGCCACCCCCAAAACACACTTCCCCAACTCAATCCAATGCCATCCATGCCCTAAATGATGTCTAACTTCAACAGATCACACTGAAAACACTTGATTAATAAAGCTGTGGCTACCTGCTCTGATCCTAGTGGATGAAAAAGCAGGCCTGTTGGCAGACAAGGCCAGGCAAGCTTGCAGGCCTAGGCTTCAAAATGGCCACCAGCCACATGGCCAGGCCCAACAACATCACAAAGGCCATCCCCAAAAAACACACTTCCCCAACTCAATCCAATGCCATCCATGCCCTAAATGATGTCTAAATTCAACAGATCACACAGAAAACACTTGATTAATAAAGCTGTGGCTACCTGCTCTGATCCTAGTGGATGAAAAAACACACTTCCCCAACTCAATCCAATGCCATCCACGCCCTAAATGATGTCTAAATTCAACAGACCACACAGAAAACACTTGATTAATAAAGCTGTGGCTACCTGCTCTGATCCTATTGGATGAAAAAGCAGGCCTGTTGGCAGACAAGGCCAGGCAAGCTTGCAGGCCTAGGCTTCAAAATGGCCACCAGCCACATGGCCAGGCCCAACAACATCACAAAGGCCACCCCCAAAAAACACACTTCCCCAACTCAATCCAATGCCATCCATGCCCTAAATGATGTCTAAATTCAACAGATCATACAGAAAACACTTGATTAATAAAGCTGTGGCTACCTGCTCTGATCCTAGTGGATGAAAAAGCAGGCCTGTTGGCAGACAAGGCCAGGCAAGCTTGCAGGCCTAGGCTTCAAAATGGCCACCAGCCACATGGCCAGGCCCAACAACATCACAAAGGCCACCCCCAAAAAACACACTTCCCCAACTCAATCCAATGCCATCCATGCCCTAAATGATGTCTAAATTCAACAGATCATACAGAAAACACTTGATTAATAAAGCTGTGGCTACCTGCTCTGATCCTAGTGGATGAAAAAGCAGGCCTGTTGGCAGACAAGGCCAGGCAAGCTTGCAGGCCTAGGCTTCAAAATGGCCACCAGCCACATGGCCAGGCCCAGCAACATCACAAAGGCCACCCCCAAAACACACTTCCCCAACTCAATACAATGCCACTCATGCCCTAAATGATGTCTAAATTCAACAGATCACACAGAAAACACTTGATTAATAAAGCTGTGGCTCCCTGCTCTGATCCTAGTGGATGAAAAAGCAGGGCTGTTGGCAGACAAGGCCAGGCAAGCTTGCAGGGCTAGGCTTCAAAATGGCCACCAGCCACATGGCCAGGCCCAACATCACAAAGGCCACCCCCAAAACACACTTCCCCAACTCAATCCAATGCCATCCATGCCCTAAATGATGTCTAAATTCAACAGACCACACAGAAAACACTTGATTAATAAAGCTGTGGCTACCTGCTCTGATCCTAGTGGATGAAAAAGCAGGCCTGTTGGCAGACAAGGCCAGGCAAGCTTGCAGGCCTAGGCTTCAAAATGGCCACCAGCCACATGGCCAGGCCCAACAACATCACAAAGGCCACCCCCAAAAAACACACTTCCCCAACTCAATCCAATGCCATCCATGCCCTAAATGATGTCTAAATTCAACAGATCATACAGAAAACACTTGATTAATAAAGCTGTGGCTACCTGCTCTGATCCTAGTGGATGAAAAAGCAGGCCTGTTGGCAGACAAGGCCAGGCAAGCTTGCAGGCCAAGGCTTCAAAATGGCCACCAGCCACATGGCCAGGCCCAGCAACATCACAAAGGCCACCCCCAAAACACACTTCCCCAACTCAATCCAATGCCACCCATGCCCTAAATGATGTCTAAATTCAACAGATCACACAGAAAACACTTGATTAATAAAGCTGTGGCTACCTGCTCTGATCCTAGTGGATGAAAAAGCAGGGCTGTTGGCAGACAAGGCCAGGCAAGCTTGCAGGGCTAGGCTTCAAAATGGCCACCAACCACATGGCCAGGCCCAACATCACAAAGGCCACCCCCAAAACACACTTCCCCAACTCAATCCAATGCCATCCATGCCCTAAATGATGTCTAACTTCAACAGATCACACTGAAAACACTTGATTAATAAAGCTGTGGCTACCTGCTCTGATCCTAGTGGATGAAAAAGCAGGCCTGTTGGCAGACAAGGCCAGGCAAGCTTGCAGGCCTAGGCTTCAAAATGGCCACCAGCCACATGGCCAGGCCCAACAACATCACAAAGGCCATCCCCAAAAAACACACTTCCCCAACTCAATCCAATGCCATCCATGCCCTAAATGATGTCTAAATTCAACAGATCACACAGAAAACACTTGATTAATAAAGCTGTGGCTACCTGCTCTGATCTTAGTGGATGAAAAAACACACTTCCCCAACTCAATCCAATGCCATCCATGCCCTAAATGATGTCTAACTTCAACAGATCACACTGAAAACACTTGATTAATAAAGCTGTGGCTACCTGCTCTGATCCTAGTGGATGAAAAAGCAGGCCTGTTGTCAGACAAGGCCAGGCAAGCTTGCAGGCCTAGGCTTCAAAATGGCCACCAGCCACATGGCCAGGCCCAACAACATCACAAAGGCCACCCCCAAAACACACTTCCCCAACTCAATCCAATGCCATCCATGCCCTAAATGATGTCTAAATTCAACAGATCACACAGAAAACACTTGATTAATAAAGCTGTGGCTACCTGCTCTGATCCTAGTGGATGAAAAAGCAGGCCTGTTGGCAGACAAGGCCAGGCAAGCTTGCAGGCCTAGGCTTCAAAATGGCCACCAGCCACATGGCCAGGCCGAACAACATCACAAAGGCCACCCTCAAAAAACACACTTCCCCAACTCAATCCAATGCCATCCATGCCCTAAATGATGTCTAAATTCAACAGATCACACAGAAAACACTTGATTAATAAATCTGTGGCTACCTGCTCTGATCCTAGTGGATGAAAAAGCAGGCCTGTTGGCAGACAAGGCCAGGCAAGCTTGCAGGCCTAGGCTTCAAAATGGCCACCAGCCACATGGCCAGGCCCAACAACATCACAAAGGCCACCCCCAAAAAACACACTTCCCCAACTCAATCCAATGCCATTTATGCCATAAATGATGTCTAAATTCAACAGATCACACAGAAAACACTTGATTAATAAAGCTGTGGCTACCTGCTCTGATCCTAGTGGATGAAAAAGCAGGCCTGTTGGCAGACAAGGCCAGGCAAGCTTGCAGGCCTAGGCTTCAAAATGGCCACCAGCCACATGGCCAGGCCCAACAACATCACAAAGGCCACCCCCAAAACACACTTCTCCAACTTAATCCAATGCCATCCATGCCCTAAATGATGTCTAAATTCAACAGATCACACAGAAAACACTTGATTAATAAAGCTGTGGCTACCTGCTCTGATCCTAGTGGATGAAAAAGCAGGCCTGTTGGCAGACAAGGCCAGGCAAGCTTGCAGGCCTAGGCTTCAAAATGGCCACCAGCCACATGGCCAGGCCCAACAACATCACAAAGGCCACCCCCAAAAAACACACTTAACCAACTCAATCCAATGCCATCCATGCCCTAAATGATGTCTAAATTCAACAGACCACACAGAAAACACTTGATTAATAAAGCTGTGGCTACCTGCTCTGATCCTAGTGGATGAAAAAGCAGGCCTGTTGGCAGACAAGGCCAGGCAAGCTTGCAGGCCTAGGCTTCAAAATGGCCACCAGCCACATGGCCAGGCCCAACAACATCACAAAGGCCACCCCCAAAACACACTTCCCCAACTCAATCCAATGCCATCCATGCCCTAAATGATGTCTAAATTCAACAGATCACACAGAAAACACTTGATGAATAAAGCTGTGGCTACCTGCTCTGATCCTAGTGGATGAAAAAGCAGGCCTGTTGGCAGACAAGGCCAGGCAAGCTTGCAGGCCTAGGCTTCAAAATGGCCACCAGCCACATGGCAAGGCCCAACAACATCACAAAGGCCACCCCCAAAAAACACACTTCCCCAACTCAATCCAATGCCATCCATGCCCTAAATGATGTCTAAATTCAACAGACCACACAGAAAACACTTGATTAATAAAGCTGTGGCTACCTGCTCTGATCCTAGTGGATGAAAAAGCAGGCCTGTTGGCAGACAAGGCCAGGCAAGCTGCAGGCCTAGGCTTCAAAATGGCCACCAGCCACATGGCCAGGCCCAGCAACATCACAAAGGCCACCCCCAAAACACACTTCCCCAACTCAATCCAATGCCACCCATGCCCTAAATGATGTCTAAATTCAACAGATCACACAGAAAACACTTGATTAATAAAGCTGTGGCTACCTGCTCTGATCCTAGTGGATGAAAAAGCAGGGCTGTTGGCAGACAAGGCCAGGCAAGCTTGCAGGGCTAGGCTTCAAAATGGCCACCAGCCACATGGCCAGGCCCAACATCACAAAGGCCACCCCCAAAACACACTTCCCCAACTCAATCCAATGCCATCCATGCCCTAAATGATGTCTAACTTCAACAGATCACACTGAAAACACTTGATTAATAAAGCTGTGGCTACCTGCTCTGATCCTAGTGGATGAAAAAGCAGGCCTGTTGGCAGACAAGGCCAGGCAAGCTTGCAGGCCTAGGCTTCAAAATGGCCACCAGCCACATGGCCAGGCCCAACAACATCACAAAGGCCATCCCCAAAAAACACACTTCCCCAACTCAATCCAATGCCATCCATGCCCTAAATGATGTCTAAATTCAACAGATCACACAGAAAACACTTGACTAATAAAGCTGTGGCTACCTGCTCTGATCCTAGTGGATGAAAAAACACACTTCCCCAACTCAATCCAATGCCATCCATGCCCTAAATGATGTCTAAATTCAACAGATCACACAGAAAACACTTGATTAATAAAGCTGTGGCTACCTGCTCTGATCCTAGTGGATGAAAAAGCAGGCCTGTTGGCAGACAAGGCCAGGCAAGCTTGTAGGCCTAGGCTTCAAAATGGCCACCAGCCACATGGCCAGGACCAACAACATCACAAAGGCCACCCCCAAAACACACTTCCCCAACTCAATCCAATGCCATCCATGCCCTAAATGATGTCTAAATTCAACAGATCACACAGAAAACACTTGATTAATAAAGCTGTGGCTACCTGCTCTGATCCTAGTGGATGAAAAAGCAGGCCTGTTGGCAGACAAGGCCAGGCAAGCTTGCAGGCCTAGGCTTCAAAATGGCCACCAGCCACATGGCCAGGCCCAACAACATCACACAGGCCACCCCCAAAAAACACACTTCCCCAACTCAATCCAATGCCATCCATGCCCTAAATGATGTCTAAATTCAACAGACCACACAGAAAACACTTGATTAATAAAGCTGTGGCTACCTGCTCTGATCCTAGTGGATGAAAAAGCAGGCCTGTTGGCAGACAAGGCCAGGCAAGCTTGCAGGCCTAGGCTTCAAAATGGCCACCACCCCCATGGCCAGGCCCAACAACATCACAAAGGCCACCCCCAAAACACACTTCCCCAACTCAATCCAATGCCATCCATGCCCTAAATGATGTCTAAATTCAACAGATCACACAGAAAACACTTGATTAATAAAGCTGTGGCTACCTGCTCTGATCCTAGTGGATGAAAAAGCAGGCCTGTTGGCAGACAAGGCCAGGCAAGCTTGCAGGCCTAGGCTTCAAAATGGCCACCAGCCACATGGCCAGGCCCAACAACATCACAAAGGCCACCCCCAAAAAACACACTTCCCCAACTCAATCCAATGCCATCCATGCCCTAAATGATGTCTAAATTCAACAGACCACACAGAAAACACTTGATTAATAAAGCTGTGGCTACCTGCTCTGATCCTAGTGGATGAAAAAGCAGGCCTGTTGGCAGACAAGGCCAGGCAAGCTTGCAGGCCTAGGCTTCAAAATGGCCACCAGCCACATGGCCAGGCCTAACAACATCACAAAGGCCACCCCCAAAACACACTTCCCCAACTCAATCCAATGCCATCCATGCCCTAAATGATGTCTAAATTCAACAGATCACACAGAAAACACTTGATGAATAAAGCTGTGGCTACCTGCTCTGATCCTAGTGGATGAAAAAGCAGGCCTGTTGGCAGACAAGGCCAGGCAAGCTTGCAGGCCTAGGCTTCAAAATGGCCACCAGCCACATGGCCAGGCCCAACAACATCACAAAGGCCACCCCCAAAAAACACACTTCCCCAACTTAATCCAATGCCATTCATGCCCTAAATGATGTCTAAATTCAACAGACCACACAGAAAACACTTGATTAATAAAGCTGTGGCTACCTGCTCTGATCCTAGTGGATGAAAAAGCAGGCCTGTTGGCAGACAAGGCCAGGCAAGCTTGCAGGCCTAGGCTTCAAAATGGCCACCAGCCACATGGCCAGGCCCAACAACATCACAAAGGCCACCCCCAAAAAACACACTTCCCCAACTCAATCCAATGCCATCCATGCCCTAAATGATGTCTAAATTCAACAGACCACACAGAAAACACTTGATTAATAAAGCTGTGGCTCCCTGCTCTGATCCTAGTGGATGAAAAAGCAGGCCTGTTGGCAGACAAGGCCAGGCAAGCTTGCAGGCCTAGGCTTCAAAATGGCCACCACCCCCATGGCCAGGCCCAACAACATCACAAAGGCCACCCCCAAAACACACTTCCCCAACTCAATCCAATGCCATCCATGCCCTAAATGATGTCTAAATTCAACAGATCACACAGAAAACACTTGATTAATAAAGCTGTGGCTACCTGCTCTGATCCTAGTGGATGAAAAAGCAGGCCTGTTGGCAGACAAGGCCAGGCAAGCTTGCAGGCCTAGGCTTCAAAATGGCCACCAGCCACATGGCCAGGCCCAACAACATCACAAAGGCCACCCCCAAAAAACACACTTCCCCAACTCAATCCAATGCCATCCATGCCCTAAATGATGTCTAAATTCAAAAGACCACACAGAAAACACTTGATTAATAAAGCTGTGGCTACCTGCTCTGATCCTAGTGGATGAAAAAGCAGGCCTGTTGGCAGACAAGGCCAGGCAAGCTTGCAGGCCTAGGCTTCAAAATGGCCACCAGCCACATGGCCAGGCCCAACAACATCACAAAGGCCACCCCCAAAACACACTTCCCCAACTCAATCCAATGCCATCCATGCCCTAAATGATGTCTAAATTCAACAGATAACACAGAAAACACTTGATGAATAAAGCTGTGGCTACCTGCTCTGATCCTAGTGGATGAAAAAGCAGGCCTGTTGGCAGACAAGGCCAGGCAAGCTTGCAGGCCTAGGCTTCAAAATGGCCACCAGCCACATGGCCAGGCCCAACAACATCACAAAGGCCACCCCCAAAAAACACACTTCCCCAACTCAATCCAATGCCATTCATGCCCTAAATGATGTCTAAATTCAACAGACCACACAGAAAACACTTGATTAATAAAGCTGTGGCTACCTGCTCTGATCCTAGTGGATGAAAAAGCAGGCCTGTTGGCAGACAAGGCCAGGCAAGCTGCAGGCCTAGGCTTCAAAATGGCCACCAGCCACATGGCCAGGCCCAGCAACATCACAAAGGCCACCCCCAAAACACACTTCCCCAACTCAATCCAATGCCACCCATGCCCTAAATGATGTCTAAATTCAACAGATCACACAGAAAACACTTGATTAATAAAGCTGTGGCTACCTACTCTGATCCTAGTGGATGAAAAAGCAGGGCTGTTGGCAGACAAGGCCAGGCAAGCTTGCAGGGCTAGGCTTCAAAATGGCCACCAGCCACATGGCCAGGCCCAACATCACAAAGGCCACCCCCAAAACACACTTCCCCAACTCAATCCAATGCCATCCATGCCCTAAATGATGTCTAACTTCAACAGATCACACTGAAAACACTTGATTAATAAAGCTGTGGCTACCTGCTCTGATCCTAGTGGATGAAAAAGCAGGCCTGTTGGCAGACAAGGCCAGGCAAGCTTGCAGGCCTAGGCTTCAAAATGGCCACCAGCCACATGGCCAGGCCCAACAACATCACAAAGGCCATCCCCAAAAAACACACTTCCCCAACTCAATCCAATGCCATCCATGCCCTAAATGATGTCTAAATTCAACAGATCACACAGAAAACACTTGATTAATAAAGCTGTGGCTACCTGCTCTGATCCTAGTAAATGAAAAAACACACTTCCCCAACTCAATCCAATGCCATCCATGCCCTAAATGATGTCTAAATTCAACAGATCACACAGAAAACACTTGATTAATAAAGCTGTGGCTACCTGCTCTGATCCTAGTGGATGAAAAAGCAGGCCTGTTGGCAGACAAGGCCAGGCAAGCTTGCAGGCCTAGGCTTCAAAATGGCCACCAGCCACATGGCCAGGCCCAACAACATCACAAAGGCCACCCCCAAAAAACACACTTCCCCAACTCAATCCAATGCCATCCATGCCCTAAATGATGTCTAAATTCAACAGACCACACAGAAAACACTTGATTAATAAAGCTGTGGCTACCTGCTCTGATCCTAGTGGATGAAAAAGCAGGCCTGTTGGCAGACAAGGCCAGGCAAGCTTGCAGGCCTAGGCTTCAAAATGGCCACCAGCCACATGGCCAGGCCCAACAACATCACAAAGGCCACCCCAAAACACACACTTCCCCAACTCAATCCAATGCCATCCATGCCCTAAATGATGTCTAAATTCAACAGATCACACAGAAAACACTTGATGAATAAAGCTGTGGCTACCTGCTCTGATCCTAGTGGATGAAAAAGCAGGCCTGTTGGCAGACAAGGCCAGGCAAGCTTGCAGGCCTAGGCTTCAAAATGGCCACCAGCCACATGGCCAGGCCCAACAACATCACAAAGGCCACCCCCAAAAAACACACTTCCCCAACTCAATCCAATGCCATCCATGCCCTAAATGATGTCTAAATTCAACAGACCACACAGAAAACACTTGAATAAAGCTGTGGCTACCTGCTCTGATCCTAGTGGATGAAAAAGCAGGCCTGTTGGCAGACAAGGCCAGGCAAGCTGCAGGCCTAGGCTTCAAAATGGCCACTAGCCACATGGCCAGGCCCAGCAACATCACAAAGGCCACCCCCAAAACACACTTCCCCAACTCAATCCAATGCCACTCATGCCCTAAATGATGTCTAAATTCAACAGATCACACAGAAAACACTTGATTAATAAAGCTGTGGCTACCTCTTCTGATCCTAGTGGATGAAAAAGCAGGGCTGTTGGCAGACAAGGCCAGGCAAGCTTGCAGGGCTAGGCTTCAAAATGGCCACCAGCCACATGGCCAGGCCCAACATCACAAAGGCCACCCCCAAAACACACTTCCCCAACTCAATCCAATGCCATCCATGCCCTAAATGATGTCTAACTTCAACAGATCACACTGAAAACACTTGATTAATAAAGCTGTGGCTACCTGCTCTGATCCTAGTGGATGAAAAAGCAGGCCTGTTGGCAGACAAGGCCAGGCAAGCTTGCAGGCCTAGGCTTCAAAATGGCCACCAGCCACATGGCCAGGCCCAACAACATCACAAAGGCCATCCCCAAAAAACACACTTCCCCAACTCAATCCAATGCCATCCATGCCCTAAATGATGTCTAAATTCAACAGATCACACAGAAAACACTTGATTAATAAAGCTGTGGCTACCTGCTCTGATCCTAGTGGATGAAAAAACACACTTCCCCAACTCAATCCAATGCCATCCATGCCCTAAATGATGTCTAAATTCAACAGACCACACAGAAAACACTTGATTAATAAAGCTGTGGCTACCTGCTCTGATCCTAGTGGATGAAAAAGCAGGCCTGTTGGCAGACAAGGCCAGGCAAGCTTGCAGGCCTAGGCTTCAAAATGGCCACCAGCCACATGGCCAGGCCCAACAACATCACAAAGGCCACCCCCAAAAAACACACTTCCCCAACTCAATCCAATGCCATCCATGCCCTAAATGATGTCTAAATTCAACTGATCATACAGAAAACACTTGATTAATAAAGCTGTGGCTACCTGCTCTGATCCTAGTGGATGAAAAAGCAGGCCTGTTGGCAGACAAGGCCAGGCAAGCTTGCAGGCCTAGGCTTCAAAATGGCCACCAGCCACATGGCCAGGCCCAACAACATCACAAAGGCCCCCCCCAAAAAACATACTTCCCCAACTCAATCCAATGCCATCCATGCCCTAAATGATGTCTAAATTCAACAGATCATACAGAAAACACTTGATTAATAAAGCTGTGGCTACCTGCTCTGATCCTAGTGGATGAAAAAGCAGGCCTGTTGGCAGACAAGGCCAGGCAAGCTTGCAGGCCTAGGCTTCAAAATGGCCACCAGCCACATGGCCAGGCCCAGCAACATCACAAAGGCCACCCCCAAAACACACTTCCCCAACTCAATCCAATGCCACTCATGCCCTAAATGATGTCTAAATTCAACAGATCACACAGAAAACACTTGATTAATAAAGCTGTGGCTCCCTGCTCTGATCCTAGTGGATGAAAAAGCAGGGCTGTTGGCAGACAAGGCCAGGCAAGCTTGCAGGGCTAGGCTTCAAAATGGCCACCAGCCACATGGCCAGGCCCAACATCACAAAGGCCACCCCCAAAACACACTTCCCCAACTCAATCCAATGCCATCCATGCCCTAAATGATGTCTAAATTCAACAGACCACACAGAAAACACTTGATTAATAAAGCTGTGGCTACCTGCTCTGATCCTAGTGGATGAAAAAGCAGGCCTGTTGGCAGACAAGGCCAGGCAAGCTTGCAGGCCTAGGCTTCAAAATGGCCACCAGCCACATGGCCAGGCCCAACAACATCACAAAGGCCACCCCCAAAAAACACACTTCCCCAACTCAATCCAATGCCATCCATGCCCTAAATGATGTCTAAATTCAACAGATCATACAGAAAACACTTGATTAATAAAGCTGTGGCTACCTGCTCTGATCCTAGTGGATGAAAAAGCAGGCCTGTTGGCAGACAAGGCCAGGCAAGCTTGCAGGCCTAGGCTTCAAAATGGCCACCAGCCACATGGCCAGGCCCAGCAACATCACAAAGGCCACCCCCAAAACACACTTCCCCAACTCAATCCAATGCCACCCATGCCCTAAATGATGTCTAAATTCAACAGATCACACAGAAAACACTTGATTAATAAAGCTGTGGCTACCTGCTCTGATCCTAGTGGATGAAAAAGCAGGGCTGTTGGCAGACAAGGCCAGGCAAGCTTGCAGGGCTAGGCTTCAAAATGGCCACCAGCCACATGGCCAGGCCCAACATCACAAACGCCACCCCCAAAACACACTTCCCCAACTCAATCCAATGCCATCCATGCCCTAAATGATGTCTAACTTCAACAGATCACACTGAAAACACTTGATTAATAAAGCTGTGGCTACCTGCTCTGATCCTAGTGGATGAAAAAGCAGGCCTGTTGGCAGACAAGGCCAGGCAAGCTTGCAGGCCTAGGCTTCAAAATGGCCACCAGCCACATGGCCAGGCCCAACAACATCACAAAGGCCATCCCCAAAAAACACACTTCCCCAACTCAATCCAATGCCATCCATGCCCTAAATGATGTCTAAATTCAACAGATCACACAGAAAACACTTGATTAATAAAGCTGTGGCTACCTGCTCTGATCTTAGTGGATGAAAAAACACACTTCCCCAACTCAATCCAATGCCATCCATGCCCTAAATGATGTCTAACTTCAACAGATCACACTGAAAACACTTGATTAATAAAGCTGTGGCTACCTGCTCTGATCCTAGTGGATGAAAAAGCAGGCCTGTTGTCAGACAAGGCCAGTCAAGCTTGCAGGCCTAGGCTTCAAAATGGCCACCAGCCACATGGCCAGGCCCAACAACATCACAAAGGCCACCCCCAAAACACACTTCCCCAACTCAATCCAATGCCATCCATGCCCTAAATGATGTCTAAATTCAACAGATCACACAGAAAACACTTGATTAATAAAGCTGTGGCTACCTGCTCTGATCCTAGTGGATGAAAAAGCAGGCCTGTTGGCAGACAAGGCCAGGCAAGCTTGCAGGCCTAGGCTTCAAAATGGCCACCAGCCACATGGCCAGGCCGAACAACATCACAAAGGCCACCCTCAAAAAACACACTTCCCCAACTCAATCCAATGCCATCCATGCCCTAAATGATGTCTAAATTCAACAGATCACACAGAAAACACTTGATTAATAAATCTGTGGCTACCTGCTCTGATCCTAGTGGATGAAAAAGCAGGCCTGTTGGCAGACAAGGCCAGGCAAGCTTGCAGGCCTAGGCTTCAAAATGGCCACCAGCCACATGGCCAGGCCCAACAACATCACAAAGGCCACCCCCAAAAAACACACTTCCCCAACTCAATCCAATGCCATTTATGCCATAAATGATGTCTAAATTCAACAGATCACACAGAAAACACTTGATTAATAAAGCTGTGGCTACCTGCTCTGATCCTAGTGGATGAAAAAGCAGGCCTGTTGGCAGACAAGGCCAGGCAAGCTTGCAGGCCTAGGCTTCAAAATGGCCACCAGCCACATGGCCAGGCCCAACAACATCACAAAGGCCACCCCCAAAACACACTTCTCCAACTTAATCCAATGCCATCCATGCCCTAAATGATGTCTAAATTCAACAGATCACACAGAAAACACTTGATTAATAAAGCTGTGGCTACCTGCTCTGATCCTAGTGGATGAAAAAAAAGGCCTGTTGGCAGACAAGGCCAGGCAAGCTTGCAGGCCTAGGCTTCAAAATGGCCACCAGCCACATGGCCAGGCCCAACAACATCACAAAGGCCACCCCCAAAAAACACACTTCCCCAACTCAATCCAATGCCATCCATGCCCTAAATGATTTCTAAATTCAACAGATCATACAGAAAACACTTGATTAATAAAGCTGTGGCTACCTGCTCTGATCCTAGTGGATGAAAAAGCAGGCCTGTTGGCAGACAAGGCCAGGCAAGCTTGCAGGCCTAGGCTTCAAAATGGCCACCAGCCACATGGCCAGGCCCAGCAACATCACAAAGGCCACCCCCAAAACACACTTCCCCAACTCAATCCAATGCCACCCATGCCCTAAATGATGTCTAAATTCAACAGATCACACAGAAAACACTTGATTAATAAAGCTGTGGCTCCCTGCTCTGATCCTAGTGGATGAAAAAGCAGGGCTGTTGGCAGACAAGGCCAGGCAAGCTTGCAGGGCTAGGCTTCAAAATGGCCACCAGCCACATGGCCAGGCCCAACATCACAAAGGCCACCCCCAAAACACACTTCCCCAACTCAATCCAATGCCATCCATGCCCTAAATGATGTCTAAATTCAACAGACCACACAGAAAACACTTGATTAATAAAGCTGTGGCTACCTGCTCTGATCCTAGTGGATGAAAAAGCAGGCCTGTTGGCAGACAAGGCCAGGCAAGCTTGCAGGCCTAGGCTTCAAAATGGCCACCAGCCACATGGCCAGGCCCAACAACATCACAAAGGCCACCCCCAAAAAACACACTTCCCCAACTCAATCCAATGCCATCCATGCCCTAAATGATGTCTAAATTCAACAGATCATACAGAAAACACTTGATTAAGAAAGCTGTGGCTACCTGCTCTGATCCTAGTGGATGAAAAAGCAGGCGTGTTGGCAGACAAGGCCAGGCAAGCTTGCAGGCCTAGGCTTCAAAATGGCCACCAGCCACATGGCCAGGCCCAGCAACATCACAAAGGCCACCCCCAAAACACACTTCCCCAACTCAATCCAATGCCACCCATGCCCTAAATGATGTCTAAATTCAACAGATCACACAGAAAACACTTGATTAATAAAGCTGTGGCTACCTGCTCTGATCCTAGTGGATGAAAAAGCAGGGCTGTTGGCAGACAAGGCCAGGCAAGCTTGCAGGGCTAGGCTTCAAAATGGTCACCAGCCACATGGCCAGGCCCAACATCACAAAGGCCACCCCCAAAACACACTTCCCCAACTCAATCCAATGCCATCCATGCCCTAAATGATGTCTAACTTCAACAGATCACACTGAAAACACTTGATTAATAAAGCTGTGGCTACCTGCTCTGATCCTAGTGGATGAAAAAGCAGGCCTGTTGGCAGACAAGGCCAGGCAAGCTTGCAGGCCTAGGCTTCAAAATGGCCACCAGCCACATGGCCAGGCCCAACAACATCACAAAGGCCATCCCCAAAAAACACACTTCCCCAACTCAATCCAATGCCATCCATGCCCTAAATGATTTCTAAATTCAACAGATCACACAGAAAACACTTGATTAATAAAGCTGTGGCTACCTGCTCTGATCCTAGTGGATGAAAAAGCAGGCCTGTTGGCAGACAAGGCCAGGCAAGCTTGCAGGCCTAGGCTTCATAATGGCCACCAGCCACATGGCCAGGCCCAGCAACATCACAAAGGCCACCCCCAAAACACACTTCCCCAACTCAATCCAATGCCACCCATGCCCTAAATGATGTCTAAATTCAACAGATCACACAGAAAACACTTGATTAATAAAGCTGTGGCTCCCTGCTCTGATCCTAGTGGATGAAAAAGCAGGGCTGTTGGCAGACAAGGCCAGGCAAGCTTGCAGGGCTAGGCTTCAAAATGGCCACCAGCCACATGGCCAGGCCCAACATCACAAAGGCCACCCCCAAAACACACTTCCCCAACTCAATCCAATGCCATCCATGCCCTAAATGATGTCTAAATTCAACAGACCACACAGAAAACACTTGATTAATAAAGCTGTGGCTACCTGCTCTGATCCTAGTGGATGAAAAAGCAGGCCTGTTGGCAGACAAGGCCAGGCAAGCTTGCAGGCCTAGGCTTCAAAATGGCCACCAGCCACATGGCCAGGCCCAACAACATCACAAAGGCCACCCCCAAAAAACACACTTCCCCAACTCAATCCAATGCCATCCATGCCCTAAATGATGTCTAAATTCAACAGATCATACAGAAAACACTTGATTAATAAAGCTGTGGCTACCTGCTCTGATCCTAGTGGATGAAAAAGCAGGCGTGTTGGCAGACAAGGCCAGGCAAGCTTGCAGGCCTAGGCTTCAAAATGGCCACCAGCCACATGGCCAGGCCCAGCAACATCACAAAGGCCACCCCCAAAACACACTTCCCCAACTCAATCCAATGCCACCCATGCCCTAAATGATGTCTAAATTCAACAGATCACACAGAAAACACTTGATTAATAAAGCTGTGGCTACCTGCTCTGATCCTAGTGGATGAAAAAGCAGGGCTGTTGGCAGACAAGGCCAGGCAAGCTTGCAGGGCTAGGCTTCAAAATGGCCACCAGCCACATGGCCAGGCCCAACATCACAAAGGCCACCCCCAAAACACACTTCCCCAACTCAATCCAATGCCATCCATGCCCTAAATGATGTCTAACTTCAACAGATCACACTGAAAACACTTGATTAATAAAGCTGTGGCTACCTGCTCTGATCCTAGTGGATGAAAAAGCATGCCTGTTGGCAGACAAGGCCAGGCAAGCTTGCAGGCCTAGGCTTCAAAATGGCCACCAGCCACATGGCCAGGCCCAACAACATCACAAAGGCCATCCCCAAAAAACACACTTCCCCAACTCAATCCAATGCCATCCATGCCCTAAATGATGTCTAAATTCAACAGATCACACAGAAAACACTTGATTAATAAAGCTGTGGCTACCTGCTCTGATCCTAGTGGATGAAAAAACACACTTCCCCAACTCAATCCAATGCCATCCATGCCCTAAATGATGTCTAACTTCAACAGATCACACTGAAAACACTTGATTAATAAAGCTGTGGCTACCTGCTCTGATCCTAGTGGATGAAAAAGCAGGCCTGTTGTCAGACAAGGCCAGGCAAGCTTGCAGACCTAGGCTTCAAAATGGCCACCAGCCACATGGCCAGGCCCAACAACATCACAAAGGCCACCCCCAAAACACACTTCCCCAACTCAATCCAATGCCATCCATGCCCTAAATGATGTCTAAATTCAACAGATCACACAGAAAACACTTGATTAATAAAGCTGTGGCTACCTGCTCTGATCCTAGTGGATGAAAAGGCAGGCCTGTTGGCAGACAAGGCCAGGCAAGCTTGCAGGCCTAGGCTTCAAAATGGCCACCAGCCACATGGCCAGGCCGAACAACATCACAAAGGCCACCCTCAAAAAACACACTTCCCCAACTCAATCCAATGCCATCCATGCCCTAAATGATGTCTAAATTCAACAGATCACACAGAAAACACTTGATTAATAAATCTGTGGCTACCTGCTCTGATCCTAGTGGATGAAAAAGCAGGCCTGTTGGTAGACAAGGCCAGGCAAGCTTGCAGGCCTAGGCTTCAAAATGGCCACCAGCCACATGGCCAGGCCCAACAACATCACAAAGGCCACCCCCAAAAAACACACTTCCCCAACTCAATCCAATGCCATTTATGCCATAAATGATGTCTAAATTCAACAGATCACACAGAAAACACTTGATTAATAAAGCTGTGGCTCCCTGCTCTGATCCTAGTGGATGAAAAAGCAGGCCTGTTGGCAGACAAGGCCAGGCAAGCTTGCAGGCCTAGGCTTCAAAATGGCCACCAGCCACATGGCCAGGCCCAACAACATCACAAAGGCCACCCCCAAAACACACTTCTCCAACTTAATCCAATGCCATCCATGCCCTAAATGATGTCTAAATTCAACAGATCACACAGAAAACACTTGATTAATAAAGCTGTGGCTACCTGCTCTGATCCTAGTGGATGAAAAAAAAGGCCTGTTGGCAGACAAGGCCAGGCAAGCTTGCAGGCCTAGGCTTCAAAATGGCCACCAGCCACATGGCCAGGCCCAACAACATCACAAAGGCCACCCCCAAAAAACACACTTCCCCAACTCAATCCAATGCCATCCATGCCCTAAATGATGTCTAAATTCAACAGATCACACAGAAAACACTTGATTAATAAAGCTGTGGCTACCTGCTCTGATCCTAGTGGATGAAAAAGCAGGCCTGTTGGCAGACAAGGCCAGGCAAGCTTGCAGGCCTAGGCTTCAAAATGGCCACCAGCCACATGGCCAGGCCCAACAACATCACAAAGGCCACCCCCAAAAAACACATTTCCCCAACTCAATCCAATGCCATCCATGCCCTAAATGATGTCTAAATTCAAGAGATCACACAGAAAACACTTGATTAATAAAGCTGTGGCTACCTGCTCTGATCCTAGTGGATGAAAAAGCAGGCCTGTTGGCAGACAAGGCCAGGCAAGCTTGCAGGCCTAGGCTTCAAAATGGCCACCAGCCACATGGCCAGGCAGAACAACATCACAAAGGCCACCCCCAATAAACACACTTCCCCAACTCAATCCAATGCCATCCATGCCCTAAATGATGTCTAAATTCAACAGATCACACAGAAAACACTTGATTAATAAATCTGTGGCTACCTGCTCTGATCCTAGTGGATGAATAAGCAGGCCTGTTGGCAGACAAGGCCAGGCAAGCTTGCAGGCCTAGGCTTCAAAATGGCCACCAGCCACATGGCCAGGCCCAACAACATCACAAAGGCCACCCCCAAAAAACACACTTCCCCAACTCAATCCAATGCCATTTATGCCATAAATGATGTCTAAATTCAACAGATCACACAGAAAACACTTGATTAATAAAGCTGTGGCTACCTGCTCTGATCCTAGTGGATGGAAAAGCAGGCCTGTTGGCAGAAAAGGCCAGGCAAGCTTGCAGGCCTAGGCTTCAAAATGGCCACCAGCCACATGGCCAGGCCCAACAACATCACAAAGGCCACCCCCAAAAAACACACTTCCCCAACTCAATCCAATGCCATCCATGCCCTAAATGATGTCTAAATTCAACAGATCACACAGAAAACACTTGATTAATAAAGCTGTGGCTACCTGCTCTGATCCTAGTGGATGAAAAAGCAGGCCTGTTGGCAGACAAGGCCAGGCAAGCTTGTAGGCCTAGGCTTCAAAATGGCCACCAGCCACATGTCCAGGACCAACAACATCACAAAGGCCACCCCCAAAACACACTTCCCCAACTCAATCCAATGCCATCCATGCCCTAAATGATGTCTAAATTCAACAGATCATACAGAAAACACTTGATTAATAAAGCTGTGGCTACCTGCTCTGATCCTAGTGGATGAAAAAGCAGGCCTGTTGGCAGACAAGGCCAGGCAAGCTTGCAGGCCTAGGCTTCAAAATGGCTACCAGCCACATGGCCAGGCCCAACAACATCACAAAGGCCACCCCCAAAAAACACACTTCCCCAACTCAATCCAATGCCATCCATGCCCTAAATGATGTCTAAATTCAACAGATCATACAGAAAACACTTGATTAATAAAGCTGTGGCTACCTGCTCTGATCCTAGTGGATGAAAAAGCAGGCCTGTTGGCAGACAAGGCCAGGCAAGCTTGCAGGCCTAGGCTTCAAAATGGCCACCAGCCACATGGCCAGGACCAGCAACATCACAAAGGCCACCCCCAAAACACACTTCCCCAACTCAATCCAATGCCACCCATGCCCTAAATGATGTCTAAATTCAACAGATCACACAGAAAACACTTGATTAATAAAGCTGTGGCTACCTGCTCTGATCCTAGTGGATGAAAAAGCAGGGCTGTTGGCAGACAAGGCCAGGCAAGCTTGCAGGGCTAGGCTTCAAAATGGCCACCAGCCACATGGCCAGGCACAACATCACAAAGGCCACCCCCAAAACACACTTCCCCAACTCAATCCAATGCCATCCATGCCCTAAATGATGTCTAACTTCAACAGATCACACTGAAAACACTTGATTAATAAAGCTGTGGCTACCTGCTCTGATCCTAGTGGATGAAAAAGCAGGCCTGTTGGCAGACAAGGCCAGGCAAGCTTGCAGGCCTAGGCTTCAAAATGGCCACCAGCCACATGGCCAGGCCCAACAACATCACAAAGGCCATCCCCAAAAAACACACTTCCCCAACTCAATCCAATGCCATCCATGCCCTAAATGATGTCTAAATTCAACAGATCACACAGAAAACACTTGATTAATAAAGCTGAGGCTACCTGCTCTGATCCTAGTGGATGAAAAAACACACTTCCCCAACTCAATCCAATGCCATCCATGCCCTAAATGATGTCTAACTTCAACAGATCACACTGAAAACACTTGATTAATAAAGCTGTGGCTACCTGCTCAGATCCTAGTGGATGAAAAAGCAGGCCTGTTGTCAGACGAGGCCAGGCAAGCTTGCAGGCCTAGGCTTCAAAATGGCCACCAGCCACATGGCCAGGCCCAACAACATCACAAAGGCCACCCCCAAAACACACTTCCCCAACTCAATCCAATGCCATCCATGCCCTAAATGATGTCTAAATTCAACAGATCACACAGAAAACACTTGATTAATAAAGCTGTGGCTACCTGCTCTGATCCTAGTGGATGAAAAAGCAGGCCTGTTGGCAGACAAGGCCAGGCAAGCTTGCAGGCCTAGGCTTCAAAATGGCCACCAGCCACATGGCCAGGCCGAACAACATCACAAAGGCCACCCTCAAAAAACACACTTCCCCAACTCAATCCAATGCCATCCATGCCCTAAATGATGTCTAAATTCAACAGATCACACAGAAAACACTTGATTAATAAATCTGTGGCTACCTGCTCTGATCCTAGTGGATGAAAAAGCAGGCCTGTTGGCAGACAAGGCCAGGCAAGCTTGCAGGCCTAGGCTTCAAAATGGCCACCAGCCACATGGCCAGGCCCAACAACATCACAAAGGCCACCCCCAAAAAACACACTTCCCCGACTCAATCCAATGCCATTTATGCCATAAATGATGTCTAAATTCAACAGATCACACAGAAAACACTTGATTAATAAAGCTGTGGCTACCTGCTCTGATCCTAGTGGATGAAAAAGCAGGCCTGTTGGCAGACAAGGCCAGGCAAGCTTGCAGGCCTAGGCTTCAAAATGGCCACCAGCCACATGGCCAGGCCCAACAACATCACAAAGGCCACCCCCAAAACACACTTCTCCAACTTAATCCAATGCCATCCATGCCCTAAATGATGTCTAAATTCAACAGATCACACAGAAAACACTTGATTAATAAAGCTGTGGCTACCTGCTCTGATCCTAGTGGATGAAAAAGCAGGCCTGTTGGCAGACAAGGCCAGGCAAGCTTGTAGGCCTAGGCTTCAAAATGGCCACCAGCCACATGGCCAGGACCAACAACATCACAAAGGCCACCCCCAAAACACACTTCCCCAACTCAATCCAATGCCATCCATGCCCTAAATGATGTCTAAATTCAACAGATCACACAGAAAACACTTGATTAATAAAGCTGTGGCTACCTGCTCTGATCCTAGTGGATGAAAAAGCAGGCCTGTTGGCAGACAAGGCCAGGCAAGCTTGCAGGCCTAGGCTTCAAAATGGCCACCAGCCACATGGCCAGGCCCAACAACATCACAAAGGCCACCCCCAAAAAACACATTTCCCCAACGCAATCCAATGCCATCCATGCCCTAAATGATGTCTAAATTCGACAGATCACACAGAAAACACTTGATTAATAAAGCTGTGGCTACCTGCTCTGATCCTAGTGGATGAAAAAGCAGGCCTGTTGGCAGACAAGGCCAGGCAAGCTTGCAGGCCTAGTCTTCAAAATGGCAACCAGCCACATGGCCAGGCAGAACAACATCACAAAGGCCACCCCCAATAAACACACTTCCCCAACTCAATCCAATGCCATCCATGCCCTAAATGATGTCTAAATTCAACAGATCACACAGAAAACACTTGATTAATAAATCTGTGGCTACCTGCTCTGATCCTAGTGGATGAAAAAGCAGGCCTGTTGGCAGACAAGGCCAGGCAAGCTTGCAGGCCTAGGCTTCAAAATGGCCACCAGCCACATGGCCAGGCCCAACAACATCACAAAGGCCACCCCCAAAAAACACACTTCCCCAACTCAATCCAATGCCATTTATGCCATAAATGATGTCTAAATTCAACAGATCACACAGAAAACACTTGATTAATAAAGCTGTGGCTACCTGCTCTGATCCTAGTGGATGAAAAAGCAGGCCTGTTGGCAGACAAGGCCAGGCAAGCTTGCAGGCCTAGGCTTCAAAATGGCCACCAGCCACATGGCCAGGCACAACAACATCACAAAGGCCACCCCCAAAACACACTTCTCCAACTCAATCCAATGCCATCCATGCCCTAAATGATGTCTAAATTCAACAGATCACACAGAAAACACTTGATTAATAAAGCTGTGGCTACCTGCTCTGATCCTAGTGGATGGAAAAGCAGGCCTGTTGGCAGAAAAGGCCAGGCAAGCTTGCAGGCCTAGGCTTCAAAATGGCCACCAGCCACATGGCCAGGCCCAACAACATCACAAAGGCCACCCCCAAAAAACACACTTCCCCAACTCAATCCAATGCCATCCATGCCCTAAATGATGTCTAAATTCAACAGATCACACAGAAAACACTTGATTAATAAAGCTGTGGCTACCTGCTCTGATCCTAGTGGATGAAAAAGCAGGCCTGTTGGCAGACAAGGCCAGGCAAGCTTGTAGGCCTAGGCTTCAAAATGGCCACCAGCCACATGTCCAGGACCAACAACATCACAAAGGCCACCCCCAAAACACACTTCCCCAACTCAATCCAATGCCATCCATGCCCTAAATGATGTCTAAATTCAACAGATCAAACAGAAAACACTTGATTAATAAAGCTGTGGCTACCTGCTCTGATCCTAGTGGATGAAAAAGCAGGCCTGTTGGCAGACAAGGCCAGGCAAGCTTGCAGGCCTAGGCTTCAAAATGGCCACCAGCCACATGGCCAGGCCCAACAACATCACAAAGGCCACCCCCAAAACTCACTTCCCCAACTCAATCCAATGCCATCCATGCCCTAAATGATGTCTAAATTCAACAGATCACACAGAAAACACTTGATTAATAAAGCTGTGGCTACCTGCTCTGATCCTAGTGGATGAAAAAGCAGGCCTGTTGGCAGACAAGGCCAGGCAAGCTTGCAGGCCTAGGCTTCAAAATGGCCACCAGCCACATGGCCAGGCCCAACATCACAAAGGCCACCCCCAAAAAACACACTTCCCCAACCCAATCCAATGCCATCCATGCCCTAAATGATGTCTAAATTCAACAGACCACACAGAAAACACTTGATTAATAAAGCTGTGGCTACCTGCTCTGATCCTAGTGGATGAAAAAGCAGGCCTGTTGGCAGACAAGGCCAGGCAAGCTTGCAGGCCTAGGCTTCAAAATAGCCACCAGCCACATGGCCAGGCCCAACAACATCACAAAGGCCACCCCCAAAAAACACACTTCCCCAACTCAATCCAATGCCATCCATGCCCTAAATGATGTCTAAATTCAACAGACCACACAGAAAACACTTGATTAATAAAGCTGTGGCTACCTGCTCTGATCCTAGTGGATGAAAAAGCAGGCCTGTTGGCAGACAAGGCCAGGCAAGCTTGCAGGCCTAGGCTTCAAAATGGCCACCTGCCACATGGCCAGGCCCAGCAACATCACAAAGGCCACCCCCAAAACACACTTCCCCAACTCAATCCAATGCCACCCATGCCCTAAATGATGTCTAAATTCAACAGATCACACAGAAAACACTTGATTAATAAAGCTGTGGCTACCTGCTCTGATCCTAGTGGATGAAAAAGCAGGCCTGTTGGCAGACAAGGCCAGGCAAGCTTGCAGGGCTAGGCTTCAAAATGGCCACCAGCCACATGGCCAGGCCCAACATCACAAAGGCCACCCCCAAAACACACTTCCCCAACTCAATCCAATGCCATCCATGCCCTAAATGATGTCTAACTTCAACAGATCACACTGAAAACACTTGATTAATACAGCTGTGGCTACCTGCTCTGATCCTAGTAGATGACAGCGCAGGCCTGTTGGCAGACAAGGCCAGGCAAGCTTGCAGGCCTAGGCTTCAAAATAGCCACCAGCCTCATGGCCAGGCCCAACAACATCACAAAGGCCATCCCCAAAAACACACTTCCCCAACTCAATTCAATGCCATCCATGCCCTAAATGATGTCTAAATTCAACAGATCACACAGAAAACACTTGATTAATAAAGCTGTGGCTACCTGCTCTGATCCTAGTGGATGAAAAAACACACTTCCCCAACTCAATCCAATGCCATCCATGCCCTAAATGATGTCTAAATTCAACAGATCATACAGAAAACACTTGATTAATAAAGCTGTGGCTACCTGCTCTGATCCTAGTGGATGAAAAAGCAGGCCTGTTGGCAATCAAGGCCAGGCAAGCTTGCAGGCCTAGGCTTTAAAATGGCCACCAGCCACATGGCCAGGCCCAACAACATCACAAAGGCCATCCCCAAAAAACACACTTCCCCAACTCAATCCAATGCTATCCATGCCCTAAATGATGTCTAAATTCAACAGACCACACAGAAAACACTTGATTAATAAAGCTGTGGCTACCTGCTCTGATCCTAGTGGATGAAAAAGCAGGCCTGTTGGCAGACAAGGCCAGGCAAGCTTGCAGGCCTATGCTTCAAAATCGCCACCAGCCACATGGCCAGGCCCAACAACATCACAAAGGCCAGCCCCAAAAAACACACTTCCCCAACTCAATCCAATGCCATCCATGCCCTAAATGATGTCTAAATTCAACAGATCATACAGAAAACACTTGATTAACAAAGCTGTGGCTACCTGCTCTGATCCTAGTGGATGAAAAAGCAGGCCTGTTGGCAGACAAGGCCAGGCAAGCTTGCAGGCCTAGGCTTTAAAATGGCCACCAGCCACATGGCCAGGCCCAACAACATCACAAAGGCCATCCCCAAAAAACACACTTTCCCAACTCAATCCAATGCCATCCATGCCCTAAATGATGTCTAAATTCAACAGATCATACAGAAAACACTTGATTAATAAAGCTGTGGCTACCTGCTCTGATCCTAGTGGATGAAAAAGCAGGCCTGTTGGCAGACAAGGCCAGGCAAGCTTGCAGGCCTATGCTTCAAAATCGCCACCAGCCACATGGCCAGGCCCAACAACATCACAAAGGCCAGCCCCAAAAAACACACTTCCCCAACTCAATCCAATGCCATCCATGCCCTAAATGATGTCTAAATTCAACAGATCATACAGAAAACACTTGATTAATAAAGCTGTGGCTACCTGCTCTGATCCTAGTGGATGAAAAAGCAGGCCTGTTGGCAGACAAGGCCAGGCAAGCTTGCAGGCCTAGGCTTTAAAATGGCCACCAGCCACATGGCCAGGCCCAACAACATCACAAAGGCCATCCCCAAAAAACACACTTCCCCAACTCAATCCAATGCTATCCATGCCCTAAATGATGTCTAAATTCAACAGACCACACAGAAAACACTTGATTAATAAAGCTGTGGCTACCTGCTCTGATCCTAGTGGATGAAAAAGCAGGCCTGTTGGCAGACAAGGCCAGGCAAGCTTGCAGGCCTAGGCTTCAAAATGGCCACCAGCCACATGGCCAGGCCCAACAACATCACAAAGGCCACCCCCAAAAAACACACTTCCCCAACTCAATCCAATGCCATCCATGCCCTAAATGATGTCTAAATTCAACAGATCACACAGAAAACACTTGATTAATAAATCTGTGGCTACCTGCTCTGATCCTAGTGGATGAAAAAGCAGGCCTGTTGGCAGTCAAGGCCAGGCAAGCTCGCAGGCCTAGGCTTCAAAATGGCCACCAGCCACATGGCCAGGCCCAACAACATCACAAAGGCCACCCCCAAAAAACACACTTCCCCAACTCAATCCAATGCCATCCATGCCCTAAATGATGTCTAAATTCAACAGACCACACAGAAAACACTTGATTAATAAAGCTGTGGCTACCTGCTCTGATCCTAGTGGATGAAAAAGCAGGCCTGTTGGCAGACAAGGCCAGGCAAGCTTGCAGGCCTGGGCTTCAAAATGGCCACCAGCCACATGGCCAGGCCCAACAACATCACAAAGGCCACCCCCAAAACACACTTCCCCAACTCAATCCAATGCCATCCATGCCCTACATGATGTCTAAATTCAACAGATCACACAGAAAACACTTGATTAATAAAGCTGTGGCTACCTGCTCTGATCCTAGTGGATGACAAAGCAGGCCTGTTGGCAGACAAGGCCAGGCAAGCTTGCAGGGCTAGGCTTCAAAATAGCCACCAGCCTCATGGCCAGGCCCAACAACATCACAAAGGCCATCCCCAAAACACACTTCCCCAACTCAATCCAATGCCATCCATGCCCTAAATGATGTCTAACTTCAACAGATCACACTGAAAACACTTGATTAATAAAGCTGTGGCTACCTGCTCTGATCCTAGTGGATGACAAAGCAGGCCTGTTGGCAGACAAGGCCAGGCAAGCTTGCAGGCCTAGGCTTCAAAATAGCCACCAGCCTCATGGCCAGGCCCAACAACATCACAAAGGCCATCCCTAAAAACACACTTCCCCAACTCAATCCAATGCCGTCCATGCCCTAAATGATGTCTAAATTCAACAGATCACACAGAAAACACTTGATTAATAAAGCTGTGGCTACCTGCTCTGATCCTAGTGGATGAAAAAACACACTTCCCCAACTCAATCCAATGCCATCCATGCCCTAAATGATGTCTAAATTCAACAGATCACACAGAAAACAGTTGATTAATAAAGCTGTGGCTACCTGCTCTGATCCTAGTGGATGAAAAAGCAGGCCTGTTGGCAGACAAGGCCAGGCAAGCTTGCAGGCCTATGCTTCAAAATCGCCACCAGCCACATGGCCAGGCCCAACAACATCACAAAGGCCAGCCCCAAAAAACACACTTCCCCAACTCAATCCAATGCCATCCATGCCCTAAATGATGTCTAAATTCAACAGATCATACAGAAAACACTTGATTAATAAAGCTGTGGCTACCTGCTCTGATCCTAGTGGATGAAAAAGCAGGGCTGTTGGCAGACAAGGCCAGGCAAGCTTGCAGGGCTAGGCTTCAAAATGGCCACCAGCCACATGGCCAGGCCCAACATCACAAAGGCCACCCCCAAAACACACTTCCCCAACTCAATCCAATGCCATCCATGCCCTAAATGATGTCTAACTTCAACAGATCACACTGAAAACACTTGATTAATAAAGCTGTGGCTACCTGCTCTGATCCTAGTGGATGAAAAAGCAGGCCTGTTGGCAGACAAGGCCAGGCAAGCTTGCAGGCCTAGGCTTCAAAATGGCCACCAGCCACATGGCCAGGCCCAACAACATCACAAAGGCCATCCCCAAAAAACACACTTCCCCAACTCAATCCAATGCCATCCATGCCCTAAATGATGTCTAAATTCAACAGATCACACAGAAAACACTTGATTAAAAAAGCTGTGGCTACCTGCTCTGATCCTAGTGGATGAAAAAACACACTTCCCCAACTCAATCCAATGCCATCCATGCCCTAAATGATGTCTAAATTCAACAGATCACACAGAAAACACTTGATTAATAAAGCTGTGGCTACCTGCTCTGATCCTAGTGGATGAAAAAGCAGGCCTGTTGGCAGACAAGGCCAGGCAAGCTTGTAGGCCTAGGCTTCAAAATGGCCACCAGCCACATGGCCAGGACCAACAACATCACAAAGGCCACCCCCAAAACACACTTCCCCAACTCAATCCAATGCCATCCATGCCCTAAATGATGTCTAAATTCAACAGATCACACAGAAAACACTTGATTAATAAAGCTGTGGCTACCTGCTCTGATCCTAGTGGATGAAAAAGCAGGCCTGTTGGCAGACAAGGCCAGGCAAGCTTGCAGGCCTAGGCTTCAAAATGGCCACCAGCCACATGGCCAGGCCCAACAACATCACAAAGGCCACCCCCAAAAAACACACTTCCCCAACTCAATCCAATGCCATCCATGCCCTAAATGATGTCTAAATTCAACAGACCACACAGAAAACACTTGATTAATAAAGCTGTGGCTACCTGCTCTGATCCTAGTGGATGAAAAAGCAGGCCTGTTGGCAGACAAGGCCAGGCAAGCTTGCAGGCCTAGGCTTCAAAATGGCCACCAGCCACATGGCCAGGCCCAACAACATCACAAAGGCCACCCCCAAAACACACTTCCCCAACTCAATCCAATGCCATCCATGCCCTAAATGATGTCTAAATTCAACAGATCACACAGAAAACACTTGATTAATAAAGCTGTGGCTACCTGCTCTGATCCTAGTGGATGAAAAAGCAGGCCTGTTGGCAGACAAGGCCAGGCAAGCTTGCAGGCCTAGGCTTCAAAATGGCCACCAGCCACATGGCCAGGCCCAACAACATCACAAAGGCCACCCCCAAAAAACACACTTCCCCAACTCAATCCAATGTCATCCATGCCCTAAATGATGTCTAAATTCAACAGACCACACAGAAAACACTTGATTAATAAAGCTGTGGCTACCTGCTCTGATCCTAGTGGATGAAAAAGCAGGCCTGTTGGCAGACAAGGCCAGGCAAGCTTGCAGGCCTAGGCTTCAAAATGGCCACCAGCCACATGGCCAGGCCCAACAACATCACAAAGGCCACCCCCAAAACACACTTCCCCAACTCAATCCAATGCCATCCATGCCCTAAATGATGTCTAAATTCAACAGATCACACAGAAAACACTTGATGAATAAAGCTGTGGCTACCTGCTCTGATCCTAGTGGATGAAAAAGCAGGCCTGTTGGCAGACAAGGCCAGGCAAGCTTGCAGGCCTAGGCTTCAAAATGGCCACCAGCCACATGGCCAGGCCCAACAACATCACAAAGGCCACCCCCAAAAAACACACTTCCCCAACTCAATCCAATGCCATCCATGCCCTAAATGATGTCTAAATTCAACAGACCACACAGAAAACACTTGATTAATAAAGCTGTGGCTACCTGCTCTGATCCTAGTGGATGAAAAAGCAGGCCTGTTGGCAGACAAGGCCAGGCAAGCTGCAGGCCTAGGCTTCAAAATGGCCACTAGCCACATGGCCAGGCCCAGCAACATCACAAAGGCCACCCCCAAAACACACTTCCCCAACTCAATCCAATGCCACCCATGCCCTAAATGATGTCTAAATTCAACAGATCACACAGAAAACACTTGATTAATAAAGCTGTGGCTACCTGCTCTGATCCTAGTGGATGAAAAAGCAGGGCTGTTGGCAGACAAGGCCAGGCAAGCTTGCAGGGCTAGGCTTCAAAATGGCCACCAGCCACATGGCCAGGCCCAACATCACAAAGGCCACCCCCAAAACACACTTCCCCAACTCAATCCAATGCCATCCATGCCCTAAATGATGTCTAACTTCAACAGATCACACTGAAAACACTTGATTAATAAAGCTGTGGCTACCTGCTCTGATCCTAGT
The DNA here is from genome assembly GCF_964204655.1 of Triturus cristatus. Lineage (NCBI taxonomy): Eukaryota > Metazoa > Chordata > Amphibia > Caudata > Salamandridae > Triturus > Triturus cristatus. The sequence continues at coordinate 172,944,998 of NC_140579.1, read as the reverse complement.
GGATGAAAAAGCAGGCCTGTTGGCAGACAAGGCCAGGCAAGCTTGCAGGCCTAGGCTTCAAAATGGCCACCAGCCACATGGCCAGGCCCAACAACATCACAAAGGCCATCCCCAAAAAACACACTTCCCCAACTCAATCCAATGCCATCCATGCCCTAAATGATGTCTAAATTCAACAGATCACACAGAAAACACTTGATTAATAAAGCTGTGGCTACCTGCTCTGATCCTAGTGGATGAAAAAACACACTTCCCCAACTCAATCCAATGCCATCCATGCCCTAAATGATGTCTAAATTCAACAGACCACACAGAAAACACTTGATTAATAAAGCTGTGGCTACCTGCTCTGATCCTAGTGGATGAAAAAGCAGGCCTGTTGGCAGACAAGGCCAGGCAAGCTTGCAGGCCTAGGCTTCAAAATGGCCACCAGCCACATGGCCAGGCCCAACAACATCACAAAGGCCACCCCCAAAAAACACACTTCCCCAACTCAATCCAATGCCATCCATGCCCTAAATGATGTCTAAATTCAACAGATCACACAGAAAACACTTGATTAATAAAGCTGTGGCTACCTGCTCTGATCCTAGTGGATGAAAAAGCAGGCCTGTTGGCAGACAAGGCCAGGCAAGCTTGCAGGCCTAGGCTTCAAAATGGCCACCAGCCACATGGCCAGGCCCAACAACATCACAAAGGCCACCCCCAAAAAACACACTTCCCCAACTCAATCCAATGCCATCCATGCCCTAAATGATGTCTAAATTCAACAGATCATACAGAAAACACTTGATTAATAAAGCTGTGGCTACCTGCTCTGATCCTAGTGGATGAAAAAGCAGGCCTGTTGGCAGACAAGGCCAGGCAAGCTTGCAGGCCTAGGCTTCAAAATGGCCACCAGCCACATGGCCAGGCCCAGCAACATCACAAAGGCCACCCCCAAAACACACTTCCCCAACTCAATCCAATGCCACCCATGCCCTAAATGATGTCTAAATTCAACAGATCACACAGAAAACACTTGATTAATAAAGCTGTGGCTACCTGCTCTGATCCTAGTGGATGAAAAAGCAGGGCTGTTGGCAGACAAGGCCAGGCAAGCTTGCAGGGCTAGGCTTCAAAATGGCCATCAGCCACATGGCCAGGCCCAACATCACAAAGGCCACCCCCAAAACACACTTCCCCAACTCAATCCAATGCCATCCATGCCCTAAATGATGTCTAACTTCAACAGATCACACTGAAAACACTTGATTAATAAAGCTGTGGCTACCTGCTCTGATCCTAGTGGATGAAAAAGCAGGCCTGTTGGCAGACAAGGCCAGGCAAGCTTGCAGGCCTAGGCTTCAAAATGGCCACCAGCCACATGGCCAGGCCCAACAACATCACAAAGGCCATCCCCAAAAAACACACTTCCCCAACTCAATCCAATGCCATCCATGCCCTAAATGATGTCTAAATTCAACAGATCACACAGAAAACACTTGATTAATAAAGCTGTGGCTACCTGCTCTGATCCTAGTGGATGAAAAAACACACTTCCCCAACTCAATCTAATGCCATCCATGCCCTAAATGATGTCTAAATTCAACAGATCACACAGAAAACACTTGATTAATAAAGCTGTGGCTACCTGCTCTGATCCTAGTGGATGAAAAAACACACTTCCCCAACTCAATCCAATGCCATCCATGCCCTAAATGATGTCTAACTTCAACAGATCACACTGAAAACACTTGATTAATAAAGCTGTGGCTACCTGCTCTGATCCTAGTGGATGAAAAAGCAGGCCTGTTGTCAGACAAGGCCAGGCAAGCTTGCAGGCCTAGGCTTCAAAATGGCCACCAGCCACATGGCCAGGCCCAACAACATCACAAAGGCCACCCCCAAAACACACTTCCCCAACTCAATCCAATGCCATCCATGCCCTAAATGATGTCTAAATTCAACAGATCACACAGAAAACACTTGATTAATAAAGCTGTGGCTACCTGCTCTGATCCTAGTGGATGAAAAAGCAGGCCTGTTGGCAGACAAGGCCAGGCAAGCTTGCAGGCCTAGGCTTCAAAATGGCCACCAGCCACATGGCCAGGCCGAACAACATCACAAAGGCCACCCTCAAAAAACACACTTCCCCAATTCAATCCAATGCCATCCATGCCCTAAATGATGTCTAAATTCAACAGATCACACAGAAAACACTTGATGAATAAAGATGTGGCTACCTGCTCTGATCCTAGTGGATGAAAAAGCAGGCCTGTTGGCAGACAAGGCCAGGCAAGCTTGCAGGCCTAGGCTTCAAAATGGCCACCAGCCACATGGTCAGGCCCAACAACATCACAAAGGCCACCCCCAAAAAACACACTTCCCCAACTCAATCCAATGCCATCCATGTCCTAAATGATGTCTAAATTCAACAGACCACACAGAAAACACTTGATTAATAAAGCTGTGGCTACCTGCTCTGATCCTAGTGGATGAAAAAGCAGGCCTGTTGGCAGACAAGGCCAGGCAAGCTGCAGGCCTAGGCTTCAAAATGGCCACTAGCCACATGGCCAGGCCCAGCAACATCACAAAGGCCACCCCCAAAACACACTTCCCCAACTCAATCCAATGCCACCCATGCCCTAAATGATGTCTAAATTCAACAGATCACACAGAAAACACTTGATTAATAAAGCTGTGGCTACCTGCTCTGATCCTAGTGGATGAAAAAGCAGGGCTGTTGGCAGACAAGGCCAGGCAAGCTTGCAGGGCTAGGCTTCAAAATGGCCACCAGCCACATGGCCAGGCCCAACATCACAAAGGCCACCCCCAAAACACACTTCCCCAACTCAATCCAATGCCATCCATGCCCTAAATGATGTCTAACTTCAACAGATCACACTGAAAACACTTGATTAATAAAGCTGTGGCTACCTGCTCTGATCCTAGTGGATGAAAAAGCAGGCCTGTTGGCAGACAAGGCCAGGCAAGCTTGCAGGCCTAGGCTTCAAAATGGCCACCAGCCACATGGCCAGGCCCAACAACATCACAAAGGCCATCCCCAAAAAACACACTTCCCCAACTCAATCCAATGCCATCCATGCCCTAAATGATGTCTAAATTCAACAGATCACACAGAAAACACTTGATTAATAAAGCTGTGGCTACCTGCTCTGATCCTAGTGGATGAAAAAACACACTTCCCCAACTCAATCCAATGCCATCCATGCCCTAAATGATGTCTAAATTCAACAGACCACACAGAAAACACTTGATTAATAAAGCTGTGGCTACCTGCTCTGATCCTAGTGGATGAAAAAGCAGGCCTGTTGGCAGACAAGGCCAGGCAAGCTTGCAGGCCTAGGCTTCAAAATGGCCACCAGCCACATGGCCAGGCCCAACAACATCACAAAGGCCACCCCCAAAAAACACACTTCCCCAACTCAATCCAATGCCATCCATGCCCTAAATGATGTCTAAATTCAACAGATCATACAGAAAACACTTGATTAATAAAGCTGTGGCTACCTGCTCTGATCCTAGTGGATGAAAAAGCAGGCCTGTTGGCAGACAAGGCCAGGCAAGCTTGCAGGCCTAGGCTTCAAAATGGCCACCAGCCACATGGCCAGGCCCAACAACATCACAAAGGCCACCCCCAAAAAACACACTTCCCCAACTCAATCCAATGCCATCCATGCCCTAAATGATGTCTAAATTCAACAGATCATACAGAAAACACTTGATTAATAAAGCTGTGGCTACCTGCTCTGATCCTAGTGGATGAAAAAGCAGGCCTGTTGGCAGACAAGGCCAGGCAAGCTTGCAGGCCTAGGCTTCAAAATGGCCACCAGCCACATGGCCAGGCCCAGCAACATCACAAAGGCCACCCCCAAAACACACTTCCCCAACTCAATCCAATGCCACCCATGCCCTAAATGATGTCTAAATTCAACAGATCACACAGAAAACACTTGATTAATAAAGCTGTGGCTACCTGCTCTGATCCTAGTGGATGAAAAAGCAGGACTGTTGGCAGACAAGGCCAGGCAAGCTTGCAGGGCTAGGCTTCAAAATGGCCACCAGCCACATGGCCAGGCCCAACATCACAAAGGCCACCCCCAAAACACACTTCCCCAACTCAATCCAATGCCATCCATGCCCTAAATGATGTCTAACTTCAACAGATCACACTGAAAACACTTGATTAATAAAGCTGTGGCTACCTGCTCTGATCCTAGTGGATGAAAAAGCAGGCCTGTTGGCAGACAAGGCCAGGCAAGCTTGCAGGCCTAGGCTTCAAAATGGCCACCAGCCACATGGCCAGGCCCAACAACATCACAAAGGCCATCCCCAAAAAACACACTTCCCCAACTCAATCCAATGCCATCCATGCCCTAAATGATGTCTAAATTCAACAGATCACACAGAAAACACTTGATTAATAAAGCTGTGGCTACCTGCTCTGATCCTAGTGGATGAAAAAACACACTTCCCCAACTCAATCCAATGCCATCCATGCCCTAAATGATGTCTAACTTCAACAGATCACACTGAAAACACTTGATTAATAAAGCTGTGGCTACCTGCTCTGATCCTAGTGGATGAAAAAGCAGGCCTGTTGTCAGACAAGGCCAGGCAAGCTTGCAGGCCTAGGCTTCAAAATGGCCACCAGCCACATGGCCAGGCCCAACAACATCACAAAGGCCACCCCCAAAACACACTTCCCCAACTCAATCCAATGCCATCCATGCCCTAAATGATGTCTAAATTCAACAGATCACACAGAAAACACTTGATTAATAAAGCTGTGGCTACCTGCTCTGATCCTAGTGGATGAAAAAGCAGGCCTGTTGGCAGACAAGGCCAGGCAAGCTTGCAGGCCTAGGCTTCAAAATGGCCACCAGCCACATGGCCAGGCCGAACAACATCACAAAGGCCACCCTCAAAAAACACACTTCCCCAACTCAATCCAATGCCATCCATGCCCTAAATGATGTCTAAATTCAACAGATCACACAGAAAACACTTGATTAATAAATCTGTGGCTACCTGCTCTGATCCTAGTGGATGAAAAAGCAGGCCTGTTGGCAGACCAGGCCAGGCAAGCTTGCAGGCCTAGGCTTCAAAATGGCCACCAGCCACATGGCCAGGCCCAACAACATCACAAAGGCCACCCCCAAAAAACACACTTCCCCAACTCAATCCAATGCCATTTATGCCATAAATGATGTATAAATTCAACAGATCACACAGAAAACACTTGATTAATAAAGCTGTGGCTACCTGCTCTGATCCTAGTGGATGAAAAAGCAGGCCTGTTGGCAGACAAGGCCAGGCAAGCTTGCAGGCCTAGGCTTCAAAATGGCCACCAGCCACATGGCCAGGCCCAACAACATCACAAAGGCCACCCCCAAAACACACTTCTCCAACTTAATCCAATGCCATCCATGCCCTAAATGATGTCTAAATTCAACAGATCACACAGAAAACACTTGATTAATAAAGCTGTGGCTACCTGCTCTGATCCTAGTGGATGAAAAAAAAGGCCTGTTGGCAGACAAGGCCAGGCAAGCTTGCAGGCCTAGGCTTCAAAATGGCCACCAGCCACATGGCCAGGCCCAACAACATCACAAAGGCCACCCCCAAAAAACACACTTCCCCAACTCAATCCAATGCCATCCATGCCCTAAATGATGTCTAAATTCAACAGATCACACAGAAAACACTTGATTAATAAAGCTGTGGCTACCTGCTCTGATCCTAGTGGATGAAAAAGCAGGCCTGTTGGCAGACAAGGCCAGGCAAGCTTGCAGGCCTAGGCTTCAAAATGGCCACCAGCCACATGGCCAGGCCCAACAACATCACAAAGGCCACCCCCAAAAAACACACTTCCCCAACTCAATCCAATGCCATTTATGCCATAAATGATGTCTAAATTCAACAGATCACACAGAAAACACTTGATTAATAAAGCTGTGGCTACCTGCTCTGATCCTAGTGGATGAAAAAGCAGGCCTGTTGGCAGACAAGGCCAGGCAAGCTTGCAGGCCTAGGCTTCAAAATGGCCACCAGCCACATGGCCAGGCCCAACAACATCACAAAGGCCACCCCCAAAACACACTTCTCCAACTTAATCCAATGCCATCCATGCCCTAAATGATGTCTAAATTCAACAGATCACACAGAAAACACTTGATTAATAAAGCTGTGGCTACCTGCTCTGATCCTAGTGGATGAAAAAAAAGGCCTGTTGGCAGACAAGGCCAGGCAAGCTTGCAGGCCTAGGCTTCAAAATGGCCACCAGCCACATGGCCAGGCCCAACAACATCACAAAGGCCACCCCCAAAAAACACACTTCCCCAACTCAATCCAATGCCATCCATGCCCTAAATGATGTCTAAATTCAACAGATCACACAGAAAACACTTGATTAATAAAGCTGTGGCTACCTGCTCTGATCCTAGTGGATGAAAAAGCAGGCCTGTTGGCAGACAAGGCCAGGCAAGCTTGTAGGCCTAGGCTTCAAAATGGCCACCAGCCACATGGCCAGGACCAACAACATCACAAAGGCCACCCCCAAAACACACTTCCCCAACTCAATCCAATGCCATCCATGCCCTAAATGATGTCTAAATTCAACAGATCACACAGAAAACACTTGATTAATAAAGCTGTGGCTACCTGCTCTGATCCTAGTGGATGAAAAAGCAGGCCTGTTGGCAGACAAGGCCAGGCAAGCTTGCAGGCCTAGGCTTCAAAATGGCCACCAGCCACATGGCCAGGCCCAACAACATCACAAAGGCCACCCCCAAAAAACACATTTCCCCAACTCAATCCAATGCCATCCATGCCCTAAATGATGTCTAAATTCAACAGATCACACAGAAAACACTTGATTAATAAAGCTGTGGCTACCTGCTCTGATCCTAGTGGATGAAAAAGCAGGCCTGTTGGCAGACAAGGCCAGGCAAGCTTGCAGGCCTAGGCTTCAAAATGGCCACCAGCCACATGGCCAGGCAGAACAACATCACAAAGGCCACCCCCAATAAACACACTTCCCCAACTCAATCCAATGCCATCCATGCCCTAAATGATGTCTAAATTCAACAGATCACACAGAAAACACTTGATTAATAAATCTGTGGCTACCTGCTCTGATCCTAGTGGATGAAAAAGCAGGCCTGTTGGCAGACAAGGCCAGGCAAGCTTGCAGGCCTAGGCTTCAAAATGGCCACCAGCCACATGGCCAGGCCCAACAACATCACAAAGGCCACCCCCAAAAAACACACTTCCCCAACTCAATCCAATGCCATTTATGCCATAAATGATGTCTAAATTCAACAGATCACACAGAAAACACTTGATTAATAAAGCTGTGGCTACCTGCTCTGATCCTAGTGGATGAAAAAGCAGGCCTGTTGGCAGACAAGGCCAGGCAAGCTTGCAGGCCTAGGCTTCAAAATGGCCACCAGCCACATGGCCAGGCACAACAACATCACAAAGGCCACCCCCAAAATACACTTCTCCAACTCAATCCAATGCCATCCATGCCCTAAATGATGTCTAAATTCAACAGATCACACAGAAAACACTTGATTAATAAAGCTGTGGCTACCTGCTCTGATCCTAGTGGATGGAAAAGCAGGCCTGTTGGCAGAAAAGGCCAGGCAAGCTTGCAGGCCTAGGCTTCAAAATGGCCACCAGCCACATGGCCAGGCCCAACAACATCACAAAGGCCACCCCCAAAAAACACACTTCCCCAACTCAATCCAATGCCATCCATGCCCTAAATGATGTCTAAATTCAACAGATCACACAGAAAACACTTGATTAATAAAGCTGTGGCTACCTGCTCTGATCCTAGTGGATGAAAAGGCAGGCCTGTTGGCAGACAAGGCCAGGCAAGCTTGTAGGCCTAGGCTTCAAAATGGCCACCAGCCACATGTCCAGGACCAACAACATCACAAAGGCCACCCCCAAAACACACTTCCCCAACTCAATCCAATGCCATCCATGCCCTAAATGATGTCTAAATTCAACAGATCAAACAGAAAACACTTGATTAATAAAGCTGTGGCTTCCTGCTCTGATCCTAGTGGATGAAAAAGCAGGCCTGTTGGCACACAAGGCCAGGCAAGCTTGCAGGCCTAGGCTTCAAAATGGCCACCAGCCACATGGCCAGGCCCAACAACATCACAAAGGCCACCCCCAAAACTCACTTCCCCAACTCAATCCAATGCCATCCATGCCCTAAATGATGTCTAAATTCAACAGATCACACAGAAAACACTTGATTAATAAAGCTGTGGCTACCTGCTCTGATCCTAGTGGATGAAAAAGCAGGCCTGTTGGCAGACAAGGCCAGGCAAGCTTGCAGGCCTAGGCTTCAAAATGGCCACCAGCCACATGGCCAGGCCCAACATCACAAAGGCCACCCCCAAAAAACACACTTCCCCAACCCAATCCAATGCCATCCATGCCCTAAATGATGTCTAAATTCAACAGACCACACAGAAAACACTTGATTAATAAAGCTGTGGCTACCTGCTCTGATCCTAGTGGATGAAAAAGCAGGCCTGTTGGCAGACAAGGCCAGGCAAGCTTGCAGGCCTGGGCTTCAAAATGGCCACCAGCCACATGGCCAGGCCCAACAACATCACAAAGGCCACCCCCAAAACACACTTACCCAACTCAATCCAATGCCATCCATGCCCTAAATGATGTCTAAATTCAACAGATCACACAGAAAACACTTGATTAATAAAGCTGTGGCTACCTGCTCTGATCCTAGTGGATGAAAAAGCAGGCCTGTTGGCAGACAAGGCCAGGCAAGCTTGCAGGCCTAGGCTTCAAAATGGCCACCAGCCACATGGCCAGGCCCAACAACATCACAAAGGCCACCCCTAAAAAACACACTTCCCCAACTCAATCCAATGCCATCCGTGCCCTAAATGATGTCTAAATTCAACAGACCACACAGAAAACACTTGATTAATAAAGCTGTGGCTACCTGCTCTGATCCTAGTGGATGAAAAAGCAGGCCTGTTGGCAGACAAGGCCAGGCAAGCTTGCAGGCCTAGGCTTCAAAATGGCCACCTGCCACATGGCCAGGCCCAGCAACATCACAAAGGCCACCCCCAAAACACACTTCCCCAACTCAATCCAATGCCACCCATGCCCTAAATGATGTCTAAATTCAACAGATCACACAGAAAACACTTGATTAATAAAGCTGTGGCTACCTGCTCTGATCCTAGTGGATGAAAGAGCAGGCCTGTTGGCAGACAAGGCCAGGCAAGCTTGCAGGGCTAGGCTTCAAAATGGCCACCAGCCACATGGCCAGGCCCAACATCACAAAGGCCACCCCCAAAACACACTTCCCCAACTCAATCCAATGCCATCCATGCCCTAAATGATGTCTAACTTCAACAGATCACACTGAAAACACTTGATTAATACAGCTGTGGCTACCTGCTCTGATCCTAGTGGATGACAAAGCAGGCCTGTTGGCAGACAAGGCCAGGCAAGCTTGCAGGCCTAGGCTTCAAAATAGCCACCAGCCTCATGGCCAGGCCCAACAACATTACAAAGGCCATCCCCAAAAACACACTTCCCCAACTCAATCCAATGCCATCCATGCCCTAAATGATGTCTAAATTCAACAGATCACGCAGAAAACACTTGATTAATAAAGCTGTGGCTACCTGCTCTGATCCTAGTGGATGAAAAAACACACTTCCCCAACTCAATCCAATGCCATCCATGCCCTAAATGATGTCTAAATTCAACAGATCACACAGAAAACACTTGATTAATAAAGCTGTGGCTACCTACTCTGATCCTAGTGGATGAAAAAGCAGGCCTGTTGGCAGACAAGGCCAGGCAAGCTTGCAGGCCTATGCTTCAAAATCGCCACCAGCCACATGGCCAGGCCCAACAACATCACAAAGGCCAGCCCCAAAAAACACACTTCCCCAACTCAATCCAATGCCATCCATGCCCTAAATGATGTCTAAATTCAACAGATCATACAGAAAACACTTGATTAATAAAGCTGTGGCTACCTGCTCTGATCCTAGTGGATGAAAAAGCAGGCCTGTTGGCAGACAAGGCCAGGCAAGCTTGCAGGCCTAGGCTTTAAAATGGCCACCAGCCACATGGCCAGGCCCAACAACATCACAAAGGCCATCCCCAAAAAACACACTTCCCCAACTCAATCCAATGCTATCCATGCCCTAAATGATGTCTAAATTCAACAGACCACACAGAAAACACTTGATTAATAAAGCTGTGGCTACCTGCTCTGATCCTAGTGGATGAAAAAGCAGGCCTGTTGGCAGACAAGGCCAGGCAAGCTTGCAGGCCTAGGCTTCAAAATGGCCACCAGCCACATGGCCAGGCCCAACAACATCACAAAGGCCACCCCCAAAAAACACACTTCCCCAACTCAATCCAATGCCATCCATGCCCTAAATGATGTCTAAATTCAACAGATCACACAGAAAACACTTGATTAATAAATCTGTGGCTACCTGCTCTGATCCTAGTGGATGAAAAAGCAGGCCTGTCGGCAGACAAGGCCAGGCAAGCTCGCAGGCCTAGGCTTCAAAATGGCCACCAGCCACATGGCCAGGCCCAACAACATCACAAAGGCCACCCCCAAAAAACACACTTCCCCAACTCAATCCAATGCCATCCATGCCCTAAATGATGTCTAAATTCAACAGACCACACAGAAAACACTTGATTAATAAAACTGTGGCTACCTGCTCTGATCCTAGTGGATGAAAAAGCAGGCCTGTTGGCAGACAAGGCCAGGCAAGCTTGCAGGCCTGGGCTTCAAAATGGCCACCAGCCACATGGCCAGGCCCAACAACATCACAAAGGCCACCCCCAAAACACACTTCCCCAACTCAATCCAATGCCATCCATGCCCTAAATGATGTCTAAATTCAACAGATCACACAGAAAACACTTGATTAATAAAGCTGTGGCTACCTGCTCTGATCCTAGTGGATGAAAAAGCAGGCCTGTTGGCAGACAAGGCCAGGCAAGCTTGCAGGCCTAGGCTTCAAAATGGCCACCAGCCACATGGCCAGGCCCAACAACATCACAAAGGCCACCCCCAAAAAACACACTTCCCCAACTCAATCCAATGCCATCCATGCCCTAAATGATGTCTAAATTCAACAGACCACACAGAAAACACTTGATTAATAAAGCTGTGGCTACCTGCTCTGATCCTAGTGGATGAAAAAGCAGGCCTGTTGGCAGACAAGGCCAGGCAAGCTTGCAGGCATAGGCTTCAAAATGGCCACCTGCCACATGGCCAGGCCCAGCAACATCACAAAGGCCACCCCCAAAACACACTTCCCCAACTCAATCCAATGCCACCCATGCCCTAAATGATGTCTAAATTCAACAGATCACACAGAAAACACTTGATTAATAAAGCTGTGGCTACCTGCTCTGATCCTAGTGGATGAAAAAGCAGGCCTGTTGGCAGACAAGGCCAGGCAAGCTTGCAGGGCTAGGCTTCAAAATGGCCACCAGCCACATGGCCAGGCCCAACATCACAAAGGCCATCCCCAAAACACACTTCCCCAACTCAATCCAATGCCATCCATGCCCTAAATGATGTCTAACTTCAACAGATCACACTGAAAACACTTGATTAATAAAGCTGTGGATACCTGCTCTGATCCTAGTGGATGACAAAGCAGGCCTGTTGGCAGACAAGGCCAGGCAAGCTTGCAGGGCTAGGCTTCAAAATAGCCACCAGCCTCATGGCCAGGCCCAACAACATCACAAAGGCCATCCCCAAAACACACTTCCCCAACTCAATCCAATGCCATCCATGCCCTAAATGATGTCTAACTTCAACAGATCACACTGAAAACACTTGATTAATAAAGCTGTGGCTACCTGCTCTGATCCTAGTGGATGACAAAGCAGGCCTGTTGGCAGACAAGGCCAGGCAAGCTTGCAGGCCTAGGCTTCAAAATAGCCACCAGCCTCATGGCCAGGCCCAACAACATCACAAAGGCCATCCCTAAAAACACACTTCCCCAACTCAATCCAATGCCATCCATGCCCTAAATGATGTCTAAATTCAACAGATCACACAGAAAACACTTGATTAATAAAGCTGTGGCTACCTGCTCTGATCCTAGTGGATGAAAAAACACACTTCCCCAACTCAATCCAATGCCATCCATGCCCTAAATGATGTCTAAATTCAACAGATCACACAGAAAACACTTGATTAATAAAGCTGTGGCTACCTGCTCTGATCCTAGTGGATGAAAAAGCAGGCCTGTTGGCAGACAAGGCCAGGCAAGCTTGCAGGCCTATGCTTCAAAATCGCCACCAGCCACATGGCCAGGCCCAACAACATCACAAAGGCCAGCCCCAAAAAACACACTTCCCCAACTCAATCCAATGCCATCCATGCCCTAAATGATGTCTAAATTCAACAGATCATACAGAAAACACTTGATTAATAAAGCTGTGGCTACCTGCTCTGATCCTAGTGGATGAAAAAGCAGGCCTGTTGGCAGACAAGGCCAGGCAAGCTTGCAGGCCTAGGCTTTAAAATGGCCACCAGCCACATGGCCAGGCCCAACAACATCACAAAGGCCATCCCCAAAAAACACACTTCCCCAACTCAATCCAATGCTATCCATGCCCTAAATGATGTCTAAATTCAACAGACCACACAGAAAACACTTGATTAATAAAGCTGTGGCTACCTGCTCTGATCCTAGTGGATGAAAAAGCAGGCCTGTTGGCAGACAAGGCCAGGCAAGCTTGCAGGCCTAGGCTTCAAAATGGCCACCAGCCACATGGCCAGGCCCAACAACATCACAAAGGCCACCCCCAAAAAACACACTTCCCCAACTCAATCCAATGCCATCCATGCCCTAAATGATGTCTAAATTCAACAGATCACACAGAAACACTTGATTAATAAATCTGTGGCTACCTGCTCTGATCCTAGTGGATGAAAAAGCAGGCCTGTTGGCAGACAAGGCCAGGCAAGCTCGCAGGCCTAGGCTTCAAAATGGCCACCAGCCACATGGCCAGGCCCAACAACATCACAAAGGCCACCCCCAAAAAACACACTTCCCCAACTCAATCCAATGCCATCCATGCCCTAAATGATGTCTAAATTCAACAGACCACACAGAAAACACTTGATTAATAAAGCTGTGGCTACCTGCTCTGATCCTAGTGGATGAAAAAGCAGGCCTGTTGGCAGACAAGGCCAGGCAAGCTTGCAGGCCTGGGCTTCAAAATGGCCACCAGCCACATGGCCAGGCCCAACAACATCACAAAGGCCACCCCCAAAACACACTTCCCCAACTCAATCCAATGCCATCCATGCCCTAAATGATGTCTAAATTCAACAGATCACACAGAAAACACTTGATTAATAAAGCTGTGGCTACCTGCTCTGATCCTAGTGGATGAAAAAGCAGGCCTGTTGGCAGACAAGGCCAGGCAAGCTTGCAGGCCTAGGCTTCAAAATGGCCACCAGCCACATGGCCAGGCCCAACAACATCACAAAGGCCACCCCCAAAAAACACACTTCCCCAACTCAATCCAATGCCATCCATGCCCTAAATGATGTCTAAATTCAACAGACCACACAGAAAACACTTGATTAATAAAGCTGTGGCTACCTGCTCTGATCCTAGTGGATGAAAAAGCAGGCCTGTTGGCAGACAAGGCCAGGCAAGCTTGCAGGCATAGGCTTCAAAATGGCCACCTGCCACATGGCCAGGCCCAGCAACATCACAAAGGCCACCCCCAAAACACACTTCCCCAACTCAATCCAATGCCACCCATGCCCTAAATGATGTCTAAATTCAACAGATCACACAGAAAACACTTGATTAATAAAGCTGTGGCTACCTGCTCTGATCCTAGTGGATGAAAAAGCAGGCCTGTTGGCAGACAAGGCCAGGCAAGCTTGCAGGGCTAGGCTTCAAAATGGCCACCAGCCACATGGCCAGGCCCAACATCACAAAGGCCACCCCCAAAACACACTTCCCCAACTCAATCCAATGCCATCCATGCCCTAAATGATGTCTAACTTCAACAGATCACACTGAAAACACTTGATTAATAAAGCTGTGGCTACCTGCTCTGATCCTAGTGGATGACAAAGCGGGCCTGTTGGCAGACAAGGCCAGGCAAGCTTGCAGGGCTAGGCTTCAAAATAGCCACCAGCCTCATGGCCAGGCCCAACAACATCACAAAGGCCATCCCCAAAACACACTTCCCCAACTCAATCCAATGCCATCCATGCCCTAAATGATGTCTAACTTCAACAGATCACACTGAAAACACTTGATTAATAAAGCTGTGGCTACCTGCTCTGATCCTAGTGGATGACAAAGCAGGCCTGTTGGCAGACAAGGCCAGGCAAGCTTGCAGGCCTAGGCTTCAAAATAGCCACCAGCCTCATGGCCAGGCCCAACAACATCACAAAGGCCATCCCTAAAAACACACTTCCCCAACTCAATCCAATGCCATCCATGCCCTAAATGATGTCTAAATTCAACAGATCACACAGAAAACACTTGATTAATAAAGCTGTGGCTACCTGCTCTGATCCTAGTGGATGAAAAAACACACTTCCCCAACTCAATCCAATGCCATCCATGCCCTAAATGATGTCTAAATTCAACAGATCACACAGAAAACACTTGATTAATAAAGCTGTGGCTACCTGCTCTGATCCTAGTGGATGAAAAAGCAGGCCTGTTGGCAGACAAGGCCAGGCAAGCTTGCAGGCCTATGCTTCAAAATCGCCACCAGCCACATGGCCAGGCCCAACAACATCACAAAGGCCAGCCCCAAAAAACACACTTCCCCAACTCAATCCAATGCCATCCATGCCCTAAATGATGTCTAAATTCAACAGATCATACAGAAAACACTTGATTAATAAAGCTGTGGCTACCTGCTCTGATCCTAGTGGATGAAAAAGCAGGCCTGTTGGCAGACAAGGCCAGGCAAGCTTGCAGGCCTAGGCTTTAAAATGGCCACCAGCCACATGGCCAGGCCCAACAACATCACAAAGGCCATCCCCAAAAAACACACTTCCCCAACTCAATCCAATGCTATCCATGCCCTAAATGATCTCTAAATTCAACAGACCACACAGAAAACACTTGATTAATAAAGCTGTGGCTACCTGCTCTGATCCTAGTGGATGAAAAAGCAGGCCTGTTGGCAGACAAGGCCAGGCAAGCTTGCAGGCCTAGGCTTCAAAATCGCCACCAGCCACATGGCCAGGCCCAACAACATCACAAAGGCCACCCCCAAAAAACACACTTCCCCAACTCAATCCAATGCCATCCATGCCCTAAATGATGTCTAAATTCAACAGATCACACAGAAAACACTTGATTAATAAATCTGTGGCTACCTGCTCTGATCCTAGTGGATGAAAAAGCAGGCCTGTTGGCAGACAAGGCCAGGCAAGCTCGCAGGCCTAGGCTTCAAAATGGCCACCAGCCACATGGCCAGGCCCAACAACATCACAAAGGCCACCCCCAAAAAACACACTTCCCCAACTCAATCCAATGCCATCCATGCCCTAAATGATGTCTAAATTCAACAGACCACACAGAAAACACTTGATTAATAAAGCTGTGGCTACCTGCTCAGGTCCTAGTGGATGAAAAAGCAGGCCTCTTGGCAGACAAGCCCAGACAAGCTTGCAGGCCTAGGCTTCAAAATGGCCACCAGCCACATGGCTAGGCCCAACAACATCACAAAGGCCACCCCCAAAACACACTTCCCCAACTCAATCCAATGCCATCCATGCCCTAAATGATGTCTAAATTCAACAGACCACACAGAAAACACTAGATTAATAAAGCTGTGGCTACCTGCTCTGGTCCTAGTGGATGAAAGCAGGCCTGTTGGCAGACAAGGCCAGGCAAGTTTGCAGGCCTAGGCTTCAAAATGGCCACCCGCCACATGGCCAGGCACAACAACATCAGAAAGGCCACCCCCAAAAAGCACACTTCCCCAACTCAATCCAATGCCATCCATGCCCTAAATGTGCTTGAAAATGAAATACATTCAAAAAACAACAAAAGGAACAGTTGCTTCATCATGCACACACCCATGAGGCCATGCCCATGGCTAGCTCGGGCCTACTACTTCTACCCACAAAATAAAAAAATAAAAAAAGGAATGATGATAATTATCAAAAATAAATTGTAGTTACAACAACTGCAATGCCCACAATCAAACAGACACAACAACCACTTACTTGTAAAATATCCTATTCCAAAAATCCTCAAATCCAATTGCAATGATGCAGCAGACAAAAGAGTGATCTTTCCAGCTCCAAATCCAAAGGCAGAATGAGCAGGAGATGGACAAAGCACTGGGAGGAGCCTGCTGGACAGGAACAGGAAGTTAGAGATTCTGTGTCACTTCCTCCCTCTCTCCACCTTTTAAAAAAAGGACTCCTTGCACAAAAAAGGACAGCCAAATGTCGATGTAAGGAGTTGTTTTCATCCAAAATCAGCATTTGCAGAAGATTTCATGCTGCTAGAGCTGATATTCCTCTCCAAATTGAAAATTTTACATGTTCAAGTTCTCGAGCTTCACATTACTTCCGCCGGCGTGTCGAAAATGACATGATCGCGTTCTCTTTGTCCCTGTCGCGTTGGATATGACGTGTTCGGTGTCTCTTTCTCCTGTTTGCGTTCGATTAGACGTGCCCACGTCCTCACCCTCTCGCTCGCGATGTAGAATGAAGTGTTCGAGATCTCAATCTTCTCATACTCGCGCGGTGCATGATCGCGAGAAGAAAGACGTGATCGCGCAACAAATTACGTGATCGCACGACAAATGACGTTAATGCGGCCGCGAACTGTCGCGAGACAGCGCAAAATGGCTACCAACAATCCAACATCTCGTGGAGAACGCGACCGGGTCGGGAAAACTTGTTGGCGAACGCGGGGATTCAGGTAAGGCGATCGCGTGCACGCGAGAATGTATTTTTTTACAGCGCGAGCAAGAAACAAATTATCGCTAAGCTGCGGAATGCGGAAATTTTGACATTTTCACGCTTTCCGCGGAACGCGAAAATGCCAAATTATCGCAATTTCTGCGAAAGGAACGGAATTTTGGCCCAGGCCTAGTACTAACCATGCTCTAGCAGTTGTGAACTTCTCCTGGGGAGGGGTAACTGGCCTCAAGAAAGTTGTGGTGAGTGCAGACCTACCTGTTGAATGTGTTTACTAGGGAATGATTTGGAGACCTCAGCATGGGCTGAGGTGGAGCTAAGTACCCATGCAGCAATGTTGGGTATACCAGCAGAAGTGTTTGCCCTGACAAGGTCAAAAGCAAAGCTGACAGGAACTGAACAGGCTTTGGATCCTGGAAAAATGGACCAAGGACCTTCCAAGAGGAGGAGTAGCAGGGGTAAGGCAGAGCCTTCCCCCCAGGATCAGTCTGTAGAGACTCTTTTAGCAGAAGAGGATCTAGCTCCTGAAGAAGGAACTGCCCCAGGTGAACTGGAACCTGATCAGGTTGAGTTCTTGGGGGCAGGGGGACCTTCTAGGGCAGACTTGAGCCTGGAGCAGCAGCGCTGCCCCACTCTTGAACCCCTCAGACAGCAAGCTGCTGCTGAGGCTGCAGGGAATGCCAGTGGGACCCATAACATATATTGGGAAGATGGGCTCCTTTACTCTGAGGGTCGAGACCCCAAGCCTGGTGCAGCCAGGAGGTTGGTCATACCTCAAACGTTTAGGGGCTTCCTGCTCACACTGGCCCATGATATTCCCTTAGCAGGACACCTGGGCCAAAACAAGACTTGGGACAGAATTGTCCCTCACTTTCATTGGCCCCAGATGAGTGAGGACTGTAAGAGCTTTTGCAGCTCTTGCACTACCTGTCAAGCCAGTGGCAAGGCAGGTAAATCCACAAAGGCCCCCCTGATACCATTGCCTGTGGTGGGGGTGCCCTTTGAACGGGTGGGGATTGATATTGTTGGTCCCCTAGACCCACCAACTGCATCTGGGCACAGGTTCATTCTAGTGGTACTGGATCATGCCACTAGATACCCAGAAGCTATTCCACTCAGGACCATCAGAGCACCTGTGGTGGCAAGGGCCCTCCTGGGAGTCTTTTCCAGGGTGGGTTTTCCTAAGGAGGTATTGTCTGACAGAGGTACAAACTTTATGAGTAGCTACCTCAAGGCAATGTGGAAGGAGTGTGGGGTTAACTATAAGTTCACCACCCCTTACCATCCTCAATGCAATGGTCTTGTTGAGAGATTCAACAAGACCTTAAAGGGTATGATCAAAGGGCTCCCAGAAAAGCTTAGGCGAAAATGGGATGTTCTTCTGCCCTGCCTTCTCTTTGCATACAGAGAGGTGCCACAGAAGGGGGTTGGCTACAGCCCTTTTGAACTTTTGTTTGGCCATCCTGTTAGAGGGCCACTCTGTCTAGTGAAGGAGGTGTGGGAGTTACCTCTCAAACCTCCTAAACAGGATATTGTGGACTATGTACTTGGTCTCCGCTCCCGGATGGCTGGGTATATGAAGAAGGCAACTAAAAACCTGGAGGCAAGTCAGGAATTACAGAAAGCCTGGCATGACCAAAAGGCTGTACTGGTGGTGTACCAGCCAGGACAGAAGGTGTGGGTGTTGGAGCCAGTGGACCCAGCAGCTCTCCAAGATAAGTGGAGTGGACCCCATACCATTTTGGAGAAAAAGGGAGAGGTCACCTACTTGGTGGACCTTGGCACTCCCAGAAGTCTCCACAGGGTACTTCATGTTAATAGACTGAAAGCATATGTGGACAGGGCTGACATGGGCTTGCTCATGGCAACAGATGAGGGACAGGAGGAAGAGAGTGACCCTCTCCCAGACCTGCTCTCTCACAACCCTGACGATGGGTCAGTTGATGGAGTAGCCTTGGCAGGCAACCTCACTGACCAGCAGCAAGCAGACTGTAGACAAGTTCTTCAGTCTTACAGACATATGTTTTCTCTGACTCCAAGTCAGACCCCCTGGTGCACTCATGAAGTGGACACTGGGGACAGTCTGCCTGTCAAGAATAAAATCTACAGGCAACCTGACCATGTCAGGGACTGCATATGGACAGAAGTCCAAAAGATGTTGGAATTAGGAGTGATTGAGCCCTCAGAGAGCCCTTGGGCTAGCCCAGTAGTCCTTGTACTAAAACCTCACACCCAGGATGGTAAGAGAGAGATGAGGTTCTGTGTTGAGTACAGGGGACTCAATGCAGTCACTAAGACGGATGCTCACCCAATTCCCAGAGCAGATGAGCTCATAGATAGATTGGCCTCAGCCAAATATCTGAGCGCATTTGATCTGACAGCTGGCTACTGGCAGATAAGGTTAGCTGAGTCTGCAAAAGCCAAAACTGCATTTTCTACCCCTGGTGGACATTATCAATTTATTGTGATGCCCTTTGGTTTGAAAAATGCACCTGCCACTTTTCAAAGGTTGGTGAACCAAGTCCTCTCAGGCCTGGAAGACTTTAGTGCAGCATATCTAGATGATATTGCTGTCTTCACCTCCACCTGGGAAGATCACCTGATCCACCTGAGGAAAGTTTTGGAAGCCCTGCAAAAGGCTGGGCTCACTATCAAGGCTACTAAGTGCCAGATAGGGCAGAGTCAGGTTGTGTACCTGGGTCACCTTGTAGGTGGAGGCCAGTTTCAACCACTTCAGAGCAAAATCCAGACCATCATGGACTGGGTTGCTCCTACCACCCAGACTCAGGTCCGAGCTTTCTTGGGCCTGACTGGTTATTATAGGAGGTTTGTAAAGGGATATGGATCCATTGTGACCCCCTTGAATGACCTCACCTCTAAGAGGATGCCCAAAAAGGTTCAGTGGACTGTCAGCTGTGAGAAAGCTTTTGATGACCTAAAACAGGCAAATTGCTCTGCTCCAGTGCTCCAAAGCCCCAACTACTCCAAATAATTCATAGTTCAAACTGATGCTTCAGAGGTGGGGGTAGGTGCTGTGTTATCACAACTGAATGAGGAGGGCCAGGATCAACCAGTAGCTTTTATTAGCAGAAGGTTGACCCCCAGAGAGAAACGTTGGTCAGCTATAGAGAGGGAGGCCTTTGCTGTGGTCTGGGCCTTGAAGAAGCTGAGGCCATACTTGTTTGGCACTCACTTCCTTGTTCAAACAGACCATAAGCCCCTCCTATGGCTAAAACAGATGAAGGGTGAAAACCCCAAACTACTCAGGGGGTCAATTTCCCTACAGGGGATGGACTATACAGTGGAACATAGACCTGGGAGCAACCATGCCAATGCAGATGGCCTCTCCAGATATTTCCACTTAGAACATGAAGACTCAACTGGTCAAGGTTAGTTTAATGTCCCTGCGTTTGGGGGGCAGGGGGGGGGGGTTATATAGGAGAGTGGCATTGACTGCATAGTTGCCCCCAACGTTCTGCTGATGTTTTGACTGTTTTATGACTCTAGCCAGGCTGTGGCCCTGCTATCCAGGACCCCAACCTATCTGCTTCCTCTCTTAAATGATGTGAGTACCCTAGGTGCAAACCAATTGGATACTGAGGATGCCCTGACAGTCCCTTGTAGATGGTACCCTAGGTACCCAGGGCATGGGTCCCTCAGTAGGCCTACCAGGGATGCAGCACTTATTGTGCCACCCTGGGACAGCCATACAAACTGACACCACCAGACCACTACTGTAGTCTGGGTAAGGTAGTGCTAGCACCCCTTACAGGGATATAGGTACCCTATATCCCACCCACCCCATTACAACACATATACTCTCATAGGTCACCCCTATAGCAGGCCTTGCTAATCCTACAAGGCAGGGTGCTGAGGTATGTGTGAGGGGGGACCCTACCTGAGTAGGGCCACTCTGCAACCTTCATAAAATCATTGCTGGGTTGTTTGTAGTGTAGCCATACCATATACTCTTAACCACATTATAAGTCTATCGCGATAGCGTGATAACTTGAGAATGGCTACACAGAACCATATCGTGTTTGGTGTCAAACATGTAGGAATCCTACCCCCAGTCCAGCCATGGGCATGAGGGCACGATTCCCCCCTGCTAGAGGGGCGATATGGGAAAAGCGGCAGAATTTAGACACCAATTTAAAAGTGCACACGTAGTACAAAATGGCTACTACCCGCCACCCACACGACTCTGGCTGGCTGTTGCTGGGGAAAATCCCAGCCTCGCCAGCTGGACAACAGGGCTCCTGTGGCAGGGAGGTGCTAGCATCTCCCCAGACAGGATATGTGGATTGGAACTGGGTGGGTGCACCATATGTTGCCTTTCAGAGTTGCACGTAGGCTGCTACAGCGCCTACATTCTGCATACACCGCCTGTAACCGGTTCAGGGGCATCCTGCCCATCGCCCAGGCGGGAAACACACAAAGGGGAGAGGGTGTAGCCACCCTTTCCCGCCTCATCTCTCATTGGTGGACACTACTCTGGACAATCCCCTAATCTTGGGGATAAAGGTGAATAACGTGGCCCCAGAGCCTCAGATTAATCTTGGACTTCACAGACTTGACCTTCGACAAGCTGCTGCCCAGCTGACTGAAGAAATCTCCCTTGGGGT
The DNA here is from genome assembly GCF_964204655.1 of Triturus cristatus. NCBI lineage: Eukaryota > Metazoa > Chordata > Amphibia > Caudata > Salamandridae > Triturus > Triturus cristatus. Next base: position 172,923,389 of record NC_140579.1, on the reverse strand, counting down.
AAAGGAGTTACCCCCCTGCTTGGCAGGCACCTGAAACACTGCAAGTGACCCGGTTGGAACTTCGCTGCTTCTATGGACTTTGTCAACTCCCAGCACCCTTGAGGTGGGTTTCCTAAGCATCCCAGAGGCCAGTGAGTGGGCACAGCAAGACTGAGCACCGTAGACCGCGTGGGCGCCGAGATTCCCAATACCCCAGGACACCGGCCTCCTCTTGCATAGCACATGACCCTGACCAGTGGGGAAGTTGTGCCTCAGCCCATTTTTGAGCCAACCACCAAGCAGCAATTGTCCCAAAGATCAGCACCCTAGCCCCCTCCGGTGGCCCGTGGGCTCCCTTTTACGCACTCCATTTTGCTGCCTTCCACAGTCCCTTGTCTCTCAACTTGTGGGCCCTAGCGGAGGACAATCTCGACTTCCAAGAGTTCCCCTGGTTGCTCCCGGCCTGCTCTATAGTGTCTCCAAAGGAGACCTCTCACAAACCTTGTGGGTCTGCACCAGTAGCTGATTTGTTTATCTTGCGTGGGTTGCGGTTGCCAAGGCTTAGTGGATTCAATCCGGACACTAACACTGCAGCTACCCTCATCCAACTTGGGACAGTTGTCCTCCAGAAGCTGGCCTTCCTTGAAGCCTCCTGGAGCCCGTGGCTACAGATCCAAGCTACACCTCTTTCCACTTGAAGCACCCGACATTGAAGGGCTCTTTCCTTTGAGCTCCCTGGTCACTGTGCCGTGACCCAGACTCTGTCCCCTCTGCTTTCAGGGTCTTCTCTACAAGATCTACAACTTCAATCTTCACGGCATCATCGACGCTTTTGGCTAGCAGCAGTTTTGTACATTTTCCCATTGAACATCAGCCCGCGACCCGACATCGAAAACGACCTATGCACCCGGCTTCCCTGGGGCAGGTAACAGTGGTACCTCGGTACTCCCATGGTAGTGGGCTCCTCAAAAGCTTAACTCTAAGTTTTTAACTTTGAACTCCTGCTAGAAGTGTCTTTAATCTGTTTAAATCAAACCGCGACATTCTCCATAGGCTTTAATAGAGATCCTGATAGCAGCTATTTCCACTGCACGCGCCTCCCGTGGGTCCCCTTCCTCATAACCTGGGGTGGATTCTTAAGGGGCCAGCGATCCTAAATGCCCTAGGCATTGTCTGTAGAATTGTCGTGGTTCTTATACCACTTTTTTAATATATGGTTTGGTCCCCCCTGGGGCCCTATGATTCCAGTGCTATTTATTGTATCTATCAATGCTTGTTTGAATTGTAACTTTGCCTCAGCCTCATAAAGAGACTTGTGGGATTCTGTCTAGAATAAATACATATATTTTATATATATACCTGTGTGGACTACTCTTTCATTTGGTCATTCAAGAGGTTATCTATGGTAAAACAATAAGCTTAACACTCCTTCAAGACTTAGCCTGAAGGCTGCTCTCCACAGCTACCACTAGGATAGCTTTCTTTAAAGGTTCTCTTAAACCTATCATCAATAAGAGTCGAATTGGACTGGTGCAAGGTGTCCCCTATTACTAGGAGACAGCATATGCCAGGCCAACTTCTCACAGTGGGTTTTTCCAGGACTACCCACTTCAGACCTTCAGGAGAATGATTCTTGACCAAAAAATGATTTGTAAGTTTAGTGGCAGTTTTCTTACAGTCGATGGTGCTTCTATGCTCTAGAATACGAGTTTTCACCTTCCGAGTAGTCATGCCCACGTACCGCAAGGCACATGGACATGTGATGAAGTAGATGAGATTATCACTATTGCAATTCGTATGTTTAGAAAGAAACCAAGGACGTGGTGCAATTGATCTTTGATATTCGTGCTACGTTTGAAAGCAAATAGTGGTCGAGGTAAGGCAGTAGCACCAATGTTCAAAATCTTCCAATTGGAAAGAATGCTCTTCTTGATTTTGTTGGAGAAACTGCAAAAGGTGTTAACACATGTGAGTCGTGCATTAGCTTCCTTGGGTATGCTAGGTTCGACAACAGCCTCCCGGTTGTTATTCGCTGCACGTTTCAATGAACTCTTTATCAATCGTTTGGGATAGTTCCTGGCTCCAAGTTGGTGAGCCAGATCTTGGGCATGTTCCTGATATTTAGACATGGTAGAGCAATTTCTTTTGATACGTAAGAACTGCCCAAAGGGGAGAGTATCCCTCAGGACTTTCAGATGGTAATTCCTTTAAGATAAGAGTGAGTTCCTGGACATGTGCTTCCTGTATTGTTCAGTACACAAACCCCCATCAGTCGAGGAAATCAAGACGTCTAGAAATGATAGTTCACTATTGGTAAATTCGCAAGTGAACCTTAGGAAGTTGTTACGGGTGTTGAGCCACTCCTTAAATTCCAAGATGAATGATGGAAGACCTCTCCAGACAACAAAAATATTGTCAATGTAACGTTTCCAGAACAATATGTGATCTCTGTATGGATTGTCCTCATTGAAGACATGGTCCTGTTCGAAGAGGTGCACATAAAAGATTCGCCAAACTGGGGGCGAAAACACTTCCCATCGCAGTGCCCGATGTTTGTAAAAATATCTGGTCTTCAAATTGAAAGAAGTTTTCTATCATAGCCAATCGGGCACAATTAATGATGAAATGGACCGGGGTGATGATGTCTATGTCCCGATTCTCCAACAAAATCTGTATGGCTGTAAGAGTCTCATCTTGGGGAATACAGGTGTACAAAGATTCTACATCAAAGGACACCAAATGGTCCCTAGTGACATCAAAAGGTGTATGTGAGAAGTTGGCCTGATGTATGATGTCACTAGTTCTAGTGTACACCTTATATCAGTCCAAACAACCCTTATGGTGATTGGTTGTAAAGTCAAACTTATAGACCAGCTATCCTAGTGGTAGCATGGACAAGAGCAGTCTTAGGCTAAACTCTGAATGGAATGTGAAGCCAGCTGTGATACCATATATAATCCCTTGAATACCAAATGAAAGGACACCACAACAGATAGATATATAAAATAAAGTGTATTTATTCTAGTCAAACCCTCAGCACTCTTTATGAGATTAGAGGTAAGTACAACACAGTCTTATTCAAGCATACATTAAGTCACACAGGTAAGTAATACAGTTAGGCCCTAGGGGCCACGCAAACCATATACTAAAGAAGTGGTATAAGGACCACTGTCACGGAAATAGGATAGGCCTAGGCCTAGGGAATCACTGGGGCTACACTACACTAGCAACAGTTAGGAAGTGGGAGGCCCACGGGATTCAGGTGCAGAGTGGAAACACTCACGCGTAATGCGTAAAAGTCGATAGAATTACTAGCAGTTAGAAATTAACAGTTTAAGGACAACCAGGCGATGTCGTGAAGATTGCAGGTGAAAGGTGAAGCTTGTCGCTGCAGCCATGGGTACCAGGAGACGTCGAGGTCGACCAGGACCAGGAGGCGAGTTGTCCCACGAAGGCTCTTGCTGTCGGCGGCGTCGAAGTCGAACTAGGACTCACCAAGCCTTGGCAAGCGGAACCCACGAAGAACGGAGGACTTGCTTCTTGTGCAGACCAGGAAGGTCTGGGGTGCTTCTCTTTTGCAAAGAAGCGGGAGCCAGTCTGGAGGAGCCAAACCAGCAGTGAAGATTTCAATGTGTGTCGTCACAAAGGCCGCTAGCCAACGGGCAAGCAACCGGACAGACGAGGCAAGCAGGAAAATGCAGAAGGGCCCCACGCAGGACTCGTGGAGTGTGGGGGGCTGATCTTCGGTGCAGATGGTGCTTGGGGTTGGGGCTTCTCAATCCCCGGTGCACAACTTCGAGGGTGCCTCAGAAGCTGCGCTGGAAGATACTCACCACTTTTCCCAGGTAGCTGGTCCCATGTCTCTCGTCGCCTCCACGGATCTCAGCTCGGCTGTGGATGTGGATCAGGGTCGGAGAAGTCTGGAAGTTAAGGCTCTGGTCGGGCTCTGCAGTCGGTCCCTCGTAGAACTTCAGCAAAGCAAAGGGTAGTCTCTTGGTGGTGCCTGTTTGCACAGGGTAGCCACTCCTTGGCCACAAGGGAGATTCGTCAGTCTTCTTCTTTCGTCGAATGTCGAAGGTCCAGAGTTTCTGTTCAAGTTGCAGGTTCAGGATAATCTAATCTCCTGGGGCCCAGCTACCACTCTTATACTAATCTGGGGGGCTGGGTTGCCTGCTAGGTCACGCCTTATGGGTGGGACCTGGGAGGGGGTGGTTACACCCCCTTCCCTTTGTCCAGTTTCGCGCCAGGATTGGGGCTGGAGTGCCCCAGCACCGGTTTGAACTGGACTATGCATGGGACACCTTGTGTGCCCCAGGCATGTCTCATTCCTTTCAGCCCTCCCTGCCCCAATACACTAAAGTCCGTCTGGGGAGGTGCTAGCACCTCCCCAACCAGGAAACCTATTGTCCAAGCCTCCCTTGCCGGGATCACTCCCAGCAGCAGGAGGTCAGACTCGTGTCTGTGGCAGCAGCATCCATTTTGTGATGCTGAGGCTTTGGTTAGAGTTAAACAGCAAAGTAGGATTTTAACATGTCTCTCCCTCTAGAAGGGGGAAATAATATCCTCATCACCAGAAATGGTATGGGGGTATTATTCCAAAGTGTTAGACACCTTACATGACATGTTTTGATAAAGCCAAACCATAGTTACCATAACCGTTTAAGATTATAAGGCACTTTAAGAGTATATGGTAGGCTATATCATAGAACAGCTATAAGGACATGGTTCCGAAAGCTGCAGACAGGCTCAGCTCATGCTAGAGCACCATCTCACATGTTACCAAGCACTCTGCCTCCAGGATTGTTAAGGCCTGCCATAGGAGTGGCTGATAGGTACACATGTGTCTATATTAAGGGTAGATATAGGTATACTATTTCTAAGCAAGGGGTGATTACATGACCTTGCCCCAGCTGAGTGATCAGCCAGTTGTGTCTGATTGGAAGGCCAGACCAGGGGTGGCATAATACATGCTGCAGCCCCTGGGAGGCCTAGGGTACACCTATGCCCTGGGTACCTAGGGTACACTGTACAGGGCCCAATACGGTGATCCTTACCAATTGGGAATGTGCCTAGGGTACATGGAGTCCATTTTAAAGAGAGAGCAGACAGCCTGAGACCCTGAATGGCAGGATCTCAGGCCAACTAAGTTGAAAAACCAGCTAGACACTAGGCAAAAAGTTGGGGGTAACCATAGTCAGATATCCACCTTCCTACAGTGTATCCCCCACCAGACGGAGAATTTCCTTCGTATCTTCTAGATAGATGCGCATCTCCAGTATGTGTGGATGCAAGAAATGGTCCATGAATGTGGATAAAGGTTCCAATAAAGAGCCCAACCCAGAGATGATAGGACGACCAGGTGGTGGTCTCTGCTTTATGTGCACTTTAGGCAGAACATAAAACTAAGGAATCACCGGATGAGTCTTAACCAAAAGGATGCCTCTTGTGTGGTAATCCAATTATTCATTCTTGCCTCATCGACAAGAGTTTTGATTTCAGCCTGAAGTCTGTTGGTGGGATCCGTTTTTAGCGGTTGGTAGAAGCGGGTATTGTGAAGTTTTTGAGACATTCCTCACGGTAAGTAGTGGTATCCAGCAGGACGATAGCTCCACCCGTATCCGCAGGCTTAATCGTGATCGAAGTGTCACTTGCCAGTGTTTTCATGGCAGATGTCTCTCGTTGAGTCAAATTCTGGTATTGCCTGTCATTGTTTTTACAGATAGTATCAACCCGTGAAAGCACAGCCTTATGGAAAGTAATAACCTGGGAAGGTATCTGGTGGATCGGAGGGTTGAACGTAGATTTATTTTTCAACCCAGTGTTAGCATCAGTTTCTTCAGTCAGATCCTGCACTCTGTCTTTGAAGAAAAAATTCAAGCGGATCTTACGAAAGAATTGGTGCAATTCTTGCTTCACCAAAACCGTATCACCCCTGTTAGAGGGTACAAAATCCAGTCCTTGGTACAGCAGCGTGTCTTCATCTGTACTCAATGTCCGGCTGCTCAAATTCATAACTATAGAGTCTCGTTGCTGGTCCCTGCTTGGGCCTCCGTCATACTCCGTGTTGTCCGTGTCGATAGCGGAGGACCCCAATGTACTTGGACTTGCTGGTTCCGACGTTTCTCTCTGGATCTTCCTCGGCCATACCCTAAAAAAGGCTGGTTTTGGAAGAATTGAGATTGTGCTTGATAAGGAAAGGTCTGCCCCTGAGGTTGAAAATTAGAGCATCCAAAAGGTACAGGAGGCCACCACTGTGGTGGAAGAGGGGGAGGACCTCCCCGATGACCCCTCCAATTTCCTCTGTTCCTGCGATGTGTACCTCTACCTGTAAGGTCTTCAGAGTAGGAGTTGTCTGAATCACTAGACCAACCTTCACTTCCTGAGGTGGAATAGTTTGAACCGTAGCGTCTCCCTTGGCGATTGAATTGTTCTGGAATGTAGGTATCACTGGTGTAGGGAGCGAGCCAAGTCTTTTTGAACTTCGTAATCTTAGTTGTCAAGATCGAGTCTTTAAACTCTCTATTAGTCTTGTTGGTCTCTTCTCCTTGTTTTTTATACTGAGTCGCTGAAATTGCCACCTTAATTTGAGACTCTAAGGTCTGAATCTCTATGAGAATGGTATCCGCGATTCGCTTGGCAGTATTAATAATCAGAATAAGCCAATCACGGGTAAAACGCCAGGCTACAAGTCAGTGGCGTAACGAAACTTGAGGAGGCCCCCCTGCAAAGAACATGGATGGGGCCCCCCATTCTCCGCACCACTCAAGATCTCTCAGGCCCGTGACCCGCCATACTGCAGGGGCTGTGGGGGCTATTGCTACTCCACTGGTACCAATACGGCCGTTATAAGTAACCCTGGATGGTGGAGTTAACAGTTGGGCTTAGTCTGCCTGCAGTCTATTATAGGTGGTGGTCTATCCACTACAGGGTCCCTGCCATCAGTTCGCTGGGGAAGTTTGCCCTATTTTAGGTGGGTTTCCTAATGCAGACTTCTGTCAGGATATGCAACATCGGGCCCATTCTTCATTCGGTTTTGCCAAAAGTGCATCCACTGTTCCTTCTCTTTCACTCCTCCTTCCTCCCTCTGGCTTTCTATCTCTTCCTTTCCATTATTTCTGAGCATCCTATATTTTCTTTATTCTCACCCCAGCCTGTTTCTTTCTATTCTCTATCACTTTTATCTCCAACTTTTTCTCTCCCATCCCATCAAAATCATTCCACTATGCTTTTCCTATCTCCTGTACAGTATTTCTCTCCCTTTCTCTGCTCTTTTTATGCCATCTGCTTTGTATTCCCTTCGTCCATTTTCTCACCCTCTCCATTCTGTACCTCTCTTTTCCTCTTTTATACCCCAGCTGACCTTGTCCCTATAGCACCTTGTGATTTCTTTCCTTCATACTTTCTCGCTGGGTCCCTTGATTAGCACTTCCAGTACATTCTTATCTGTCACTATGCTCTTCATCAATCCTGTACAGACCTTATTGACCTTCTTCTTCCTCATAGTTTCCCAGAACCCCAAGCCAGAAAGGTTGTATTTGTTTACTCCAGAGTCTTCACTGGTGTCTCTAGAGAGGCCAGATGGTGCCTGTTCCCCAGTGCTATTTGTCCTGGCTCCCGGATAGCCCACCACCACAGCTATTCAATGTATTGTGTGACGACACAGAAAAATCAGACACTGCACCTTGCCACACACATTAAATTGTCCAACTACCTTTTGTAGCAAATCGGTGCTGTTTGATTACATTGTTTGAATCAATCTCTCTCTCGCTCTCTCTGTCTCTGTCTGTGTGTCTGTGTGTCTGTGTGTCTCTGTCTGTGTGTCTCTGTGTCTCCGTGTCTCTGTCTGTGTGTCTCTGTGTCTCTGTGTCTCTGTCTCTGTGTCTGTGTCTCTGTGTCTCTGTGTCTCTATCTCCAGCTACATACACACACACACACACATACGAAAAGGCCACTGATGGAGGAGAGGATTTTGCTGGAGTTGGGGACACATTCTTAACTCTGACCCACCACAAGTACTATTTGTTTTGGGCCATGTATAATAGCCTTGTTCAAACCCCTTCACTTCCCTTATCACTCATACAGCATTCTCGTTGTATTCGGTACAGTGACATTGCAATGTTGTTGTGGACTCTTATGCAAACAAGAAAAAGATCCCCCACCAGGTCAATACCTCATACCCAGAGACATCCACATTGACACAACTCACAAAATCCACCCAGGCAAATTCCAACATAGGAAAAAGTAACAAGCATTGGCATAGCCAATAGGTCTCGCCTTTGGGGCCTTATAAGTGTTTAGCCATGCAACAGTTGCATAACTAAATACTTATAAGGTCCCAAAAGCTAGACCTATTGGCTATGCAAAGCGGCCGTGCGGCTGCAAAAGTGATCGCGATCAAACATCAAAGCGGCCGTGCGGCCGCGAAAGTAATCGCGGTAAAGCGCGGCGCGCGCGCCCGCGCGCATGCACTGTAGCTCTAGGCTGGCCTGGTAGCACTTTTTGGAGCCCTCTCAATAAGTCTCGCCAGATCAGCGCATGCGCTGGGTCAGGCGAGACCTAAAAAGAGAGTATATTGCATGAGGGGCATCTATTAGGTCAGCACATTGGCTTAAATGGGATGTACACTTTTCTTATAGTCAGAGTACGTTTATCAACATTTTCCATCAGCTGTGACATTAGTGAACCTGGTCTTGGAATCTCTCCCTGGGGCCTTTTAATTTTGCTAATTCATTGGTGTTAACACTCTGATAATAAATTGTAAAGACCAGGCAGGGCTAAGGTTTTTAACACATGCAACTGTCTGTTACCATTCTTGGACATATACATTTAAACAGCCCATTGTTTATTTCCTGGATGCTAACAACTCGCTCTTGCTGCTTTTTCAACCTCCACGCCACTTCCTCACAAAGCCATTTACTGATAAGCACCACTATCGATCAAGTACAAAGTCACCCAAAAAAATAGGCTGTGTTCCAACCCCACATCGCCTTCCCAATAACTCACTTTAAAATACTCCGCAGACGGCTGATCCATTTAATGTTTGACAACAGCCCTTGTAACAGACTTCCTGTAGAGCATCAAAACCCATCCAACCTGCTACTGTTCAGAGAACAACTCAAGGATCTCCAGCCAACACCCAACCTACCAACTCAAGACTCACAAGTTTCCCCAACTCCGGCCTTATTGATCATCAGCCCAAAACTAAGACCTACCTCTTTCTTCAACCTACTGTCCTGCGGAAACAATCCAAGGAGTCTTCCCCAAATTTCTCTAAATCGATAAAGACAAAGACAACCAGTCACAAACATAACTTCTCTTGTCAATTCTGAGACAAGGCTTTCCATCGAGTGCACTGGCCTTTTCCTGTGGAAAATAGTGGATAAGGTGGGTCTGAATACACAATTTAAAACATGGGAATTGTGCAACTTTTCTAGCCCCACAGCTCGGAAGCTGAGCTGGACTTTCACTTTATCTTAAAGAAATGGACTGATACTTTCCACAAAGTGTACACCTCATTCTGTGCCTCAGGAAAAGAAGCAATGCTTAAGGTGACACACTATTGGTACTACAATCCAGCCAGAAGATGAATTGGAACCTCAACAGTCCTAATGGCTGTTAACAAATCTTCGGCCACCCAGACACACTGACTCATCTCCTCTGGTTCTGTCCCAAGCTCAAACACTACTGGTAGGCCGTCTGAAAAATATCAATGAAATGTTTGCAACAGATATACCCTGTCTTTCTAGCTACGTCCTACTGAGGCTCACCAATGCCCCAACACACCCTCTACACTCTAACAAAGGGAAGGCAATAATAATGGGTTTTGGCTTTGTGTGGGGCTAAACATGTCATCAAAACCAAATGGGGCACCGATACATTGTCTTCTCACTTTGACTTGCTTCACAAACTTTGCTACCTCACAGGGATGGAAAAGCTTAATGCTTCCCTGTAGAACAAGTTACTACACTTTGACAAAATGAGGGGCCCATGCATCCAATCTCTGGCACAGGACTTTTGGGAACTTACTAGTCCTCTTTACTTATGAGTATGCCAGCTAACAGGACGAGGCGGCATGCCTGATCAGCAAGACAAAGACTGACCACAGTGGGTTTGACGCACTAAAAGACCCAGCCTGCTGACACTGAATACGTTGCGAAAGAGCTAATTCTGGTGAGAGTGGCTATGCTCCCTGAGTGACAACCCCTGATATTTTATCGCTTCCCTCTCGCCTTTCCCAGCCCCCCTGGTATCCTCCCTTCCCCACCTTCTATCTCCTTCTTCTGTTCTCCCACTGTTCTACCTCGTCGGCCTTTGGATTTAGGTAAGAGTATTTGTTCCTGGATAAATTAATAAAAAGATCTGAACCATAAAAGATCAATGGGTGTGCAAAATATTTACATTTTAACATTATTAATATAATATTCCATCATCACAAGTAAAATTCAAAGTTGTGTCCTAACTCGCACCTGCTGTCACCTCCGTCTTTCAGAACTACGTGCCTGCTGTTTTGAAAGACGCAAGCTTTGAGATTAGGTAGCAGTGGATAGAGCTGAACATGTGGGACACCTCAGGTAAGAGAGGATTGGCATCCTGTCATGGCGGCAGCCCCACAGTGTCATGGATACGGTGTGCTTCAGCCAAGGTGACAATAACCTCCGGTGTCTGCGTGTACCTAGAGGGACCCAAATGGGATGCCTGTCTGAACCAGTACTCAATTTATTATTCCATTAAGACTGCCTGGGAGACACCCCCTTTTTTTAAAAACAATTTTGTTTCCTTCCGTACCTCTCCAACTGTACACCACTAGGATAGAAGGGGTTAAACCGAGTCTCTGATGTCAACATATCAATGCATTGAATATAACAGGAGGCTCCTGGCTTTACACGGAGTAGAGAGAAGCCTTCAAGCTGCCTATGTGCACATGCATGTGCCTGGGACCCAGGAGGATGAACACGGACACTGGAATGTAGAAAAACATCTGCCATCATCCCTAGTTTACACAGGTTCATCTGTGGCCCTGGGAGTTGTACCCAAAAGCAATGAATGCAAAAGACATATGTACATGTGCACATGGGGCTCTGAGACTTGTACACATAAAACTGTTATATAGGTCAAATTCACCCCAAGACTACACATGCAGTTGTTAGCCTGCATGTTTAACACCAAGCCGGTAAGGGGAAAGGGGCAACTATCCCTCGTGTGTACAGATGCTTGTGGATATACAGAGGCCAGCAGGAAAAGGACCTTTGGGGCCTATCTCAACCTGCTCCCCTCTCTCCTCCTCACATTTACCTGCATTAACAGGACCTGTTTTTCGAGTATGACATATGGGTGGTGTATCTCCTGTCCCCTGAAGAGATAGCAGTAAGCTATGGTCATAGCAGCTATAAAGTGACCCCATTACAAAAGACCCCTTCAGGCATCACTTTGGGTGTTGGTACCTGTGTCAAGCTTTACTGTTTCATCTTGGCATCTCCAGCAACTCATGTTTGGCACCCAGCATCCACTGTGTACTCTGGGGGGCAGAGGTCGTGCCCCTCTCACCCCCTCCTCCCTAGGCCCTGCTATGCTAGGTGTTCAGCTGTTAGCATGTCACTGACTTTCAGCCTGCCCTGATTTTTCCAACAGCACTATGCATGCTGAATGAAAAGTCTGACTCTGAAACTTTAACCTGGTTTCCTTAACCCAAAGTAGCAACATATCTCTGCTTTTTAGGTCAAGCTTAGAGTCAGAGCGCTTGCCACTCACTCTCTGCTGTGCCAGTCAGAAAAGCTGGCCCCCTTTTCATGGACTGCTTTCCAAAGTCCCACCCTTGGGTACTTGGTTGATGCCCAGGCGATTTCACCAAGAGAACAATGTTGTTGGCCATGACAGTACTTTCATGCTTCCTCCTATTACACCGTGTAATAGTCCCTTCTCTTATCTGCATTGCTTCTTACTAAAGCCCCACCTCCCCTGTTCCTCTCGCTGCTCGTGCGAATTAATTCCGTCACCCTAGTTTTGTAAAGGTTAATACTTTGCACCATGTTTATGGCAGATTATTCACAGATAAATACGGAAGCTATCTCTTTAAAAACAAAAAGTGCTAGAAATCATGAGGACAGTTAAAGTTTTTTTGCGTAGCTTGACACAATCCCACTCCAAATAATTCCAGGACACTTAATACCACATAATTACTATCCACATAATTCCACAACACCCATGCCACATAATTCCAGTACACAAATTCACTCCACACCACACAATTCCAAGCCACACAATTACACAACCAACTAATTCAATCCAACCCACATGATTCCACAACAAACCACATGCATTCACTCTGTAACAAATAAGTAAAAACATTGTCATTTACAATGCCAATAGCTCCAACACAAACAAATGCGAGGACAATTGCATTTCCAATGCTTGCTTACCTTCCAATGCGTACCAGCAGAGTCCTATTCATAGAGCTGCAAACCTTCTCCTGGCCAGAGACGTTTTAAGGCATGGGCAAAGTGGGATCTGGCTCAGGGCCCCAGCCTTTCAGGGGGCCCCCTCTTAGAGCTAGCTCTTTTCTGCAGAGTCTTGTCCTGGTGACCTTGAGTAATGCTTAGACAGTTTGTTTTAAATACCATTTTTCTTTAATTTATTTTTAATGTGGGTGATGTGTAAAAGTCTATTACAGACATTTTGCAGAGAAATGTTGTGTTTATGTTTCATGAAAAATCCATAAGAAAGATTATTTTAGATCAAAAGGACCTGAAATATGAGAAATGGGAGGGTGACACAGAGGTTATTTGCAGTAACATTAGTGAGCTGCTGCTGTGTTACAATATTGTAAACACATTTAGAATGTGCAATAGTGTGCTTGTGCACTGTCAGTGACCTGGCCAAAGGGTGCATGAAAGTGCTGAAATTGGATCTAAATTCAAAGCTGTTCCAAACAGAAGCCCCCAAAATAAGTTTGGCCCACGGCCCCCAAAATCCTTAAAATGTCCCAGCTCCTGGCCCTGTCAGCTCTGTGCTGCCTATTCTGAGAGGAGCAGTGCTCTGTGGGGAATGATCTCTCTGAGGGCCCCCACCCCCATCCTTTTTCCGGGCCTGGTGCGCTCTGACTGAAGAGAAACAATGTAACTTGTTACTTTGTTTCTCTTCAGTCCTGCCCAGCGCGAGGAGCTCAGAGCAGGTTGCAGACTGCAGCTGCTTTAAAGCAATCCTCAAAGCTCTCTACGGAAGAGCTGAGGGGGCCCCCTTCACCACTGAAGACTGGGGGCCCCCCGCACCACAGGGGCTGCTGGGCTGTTTGTTATGCCCCTGCTACAAGTGACCAATCCTTCAAAAAGATTTTATCATCAAGGAAAATTCACGGAGCGTTGGTCGCTATCAGACTGGTCGGGGCACAATTACCCCTCAGGTACTCGGTCACGATTGCTCCATGAATATAAATACGAGAATGCGATTTGGACCAGTCATCTCCTCCTGTCGAGGGGCCACCCTGGAATGTGTCTATTATACTAGGTGTAGATAAATAGATTGTGCTGCTGTGTCATCAAAGGCTAGTCCTAGTCTTTCTGCCATTGTCGTGGTAAGTTGAATACTAGAGCTGGGTATACAAAAAATAAATAAAATACTACAGCCCCAATACTGGTGAAAATGAATGAAAAATACCTGGAATCCTAATTGGAGACTAAGTGAATGTGGACCCGCAGCCTCGGCTGCTCAAGAATACTACACAAAAAACACTGAATGGGGATCCTAGGGAAATTTTTAGAGACCTGCAAAGGATTACATCCCCAGTCAATCAATCACAAACGACAACAATCCTTGGGTCTAAGTTACCTAAACAAACAAACCTAATGGTAAGGCACTGTCAAAATAACATTAGGGGAATAATCAATTTAGGACGAAATCCCTCACCCACCTATGGTGGCATGCTTCATCATTTGGGATCCTCCTCCCAGAGGAAAGACCTAGTTCCTCTGGGGGCTCCAACCCCCTCACTCAGAGGGAGGAGCTCATGGATGTTTTCACCTGCTCTAGCTGGATCAACTAGATCCTCCAAATTAGATTACTAGTGTGAGTGAGAACGCAGCGCAAAGAAAAAAGTTTAAAGTGAGTGAAGTGATGTTAAAACTGGCTAGAGAGAACCTAAATTTTATTCGTGAGTTCTCGCTGTCAGGATTAAAAACAGTGCACCTGCGATATAGATTTAAATCGCACGTGTAAATTGATGGATTGCGGTCAACATGTTTCAGCCATGAGGCCCATAAATCGGACCAGGCTTTCTTCAGGACCAATCAGATGCTGCTGCTATGTGAAATGTGTTGTAAAGAAAAAAAACTTCAAAACATATTATCAACACCCGGAACCAAAGGTACTTGCGGTTCCTACTCGGTGGGAAGTAACGTTACCTGGTGAAAATGAGAAAAGAAATAGTCATGGGCTTAAAAAGACAAACAGTGCAACCAGAAACAATAGGTAACAAAGCAGTGAGGAAGGAACCACTTGCCTCCTTCTGTGTAATGCACCACAACAGTGTCTGCACATAAATAATGTTATGCTTACCCGTAACGACTGGGTATGTTGCAAACCTCTACCTGGCGACAGCTCAGAGGAGAGGCACTGCTCTAAGAAGGAACCGTATATAAAGTGTGCTAATGTCAGGTGAAGTCACACAAATTTTTTATATATACTGGCATAATTAAGAACATATAGTAAACGGATCTAATCGTAAAACCAGACTCCATGGGAAACAACTATACCTAATGTTCTCCATACTACGTAATGTTATCAAGCTGGGGTATACTGATGACTATGGAAAACTATGCAATTGTAGCTAGCAGAGTCTACACAGGGTATGTTCCCAAATGTTTTGGCATACCATGATTATATGCAAAATCTTTGATTTATATAGTTATTTAACCATTCATTTATTGTGGTGTAAATCTATTTTTCACATAGGCTGCTCCAGACTACAGAGGCAAAAAGAACAAGCATTGGCATAGCCAATAGATCTTGCCTTTGGGACCTTATAAGTGTTTAGTTATCCAGCACAATATCCTTGGTGCAACAACATCAAGTGTTGCATGGCTAAACAATTATAAGGTCCCAAAGGTGAGACCTATTGGCTATGCCAATGCTTGTTTTGAGTGGCTCGTGCAGGTATGCCACTGTGAGGTAGAGATGCTGCGAGTGCTTTTACAGGGGCCCCTGTGACATTGCACCTCTTCAAAATGTATCTTTGGTCTGGCGTAATATTTATAGCCCCTATTCCCGTCTTCTCACACCCAATGCATCCTTAAATGTCCCATGTACAGCCGGGGTTGACACTCCTATTACCCCTGCCCTCCAGTGACACTTTACCTGTCACAGGTGGTGGCGGACGTGGTGGTGGTGGACGTGGTGGACATGGTGGACATGGTGGTGGTGGTGGACCTGGTGGTGGTGGTGCACGTGGTGGTGGTGGTGGACATGGTGGTGGTGGTGGTCAACGTCATGGATGTGGTCATGGTGCTGGATGTGGTGGTGGTGGATATGGTGGTGGTGATGGCCTTTTTGGTAGTGGACGTGGTGGTGGTGGTGGATGTGGTGGTGGTGGACGTGGTGGTGGTGGGAGTGGTGGTGGTCGATGTGGTGGTGGATGTGGTGGTGGACGTGGTTTTGGTGGACGTGGTGGGGGTGGACATGGTGGTGATGGATGTGGTGGTGGTAGTGGTAGTGGTGGACGTGGTGGTGGTGGTGGTGGTTGTGGATGGTGGTGGACCTGGTGGTGGACCTGGCAGTGGTGGTGGATGTGGTGGTGGTGGTGGATGTGGTGGTGGTTGTGGACATTGTGGTGGAAGTGGTGGTGGTGGACGTGGTGGTGGTGGTGGACGTGGTGGTGGTGGTGGACATGGTGGTGGTGGTGGAGGTGGTGGTGGTGGACGTGGTGGTGGTGGATGTGGTGATAGTGGTTGCCTTGGTGGTGGACGTGGTAGTGGTGGACGTGGTGGTGGATGTGGTGGTTGTGGTGGATGTGGTGGTGCTGGACGTGATGGTGGTGGATGTAGTGGTGGTGGATGTGGTGGTGGAAGTGGTGGTGGTGGATGTGGTGGTGATGGTGGAGAGGGTGGTGGTGGTGGAAGTGGTGGTGGGGGATGTGCTGGTTGTGGTGGTGGATGTGGTGATGGTATTGGATGTGGTGGTGGTGGACATGGTGGTGGTGGTGGACGTGGTGATGGTAGATGTGGTGGTGGGTGTGGTGGTGTTGGGTGTTGTGGTGGATGTGGTGGAGGTGGACGTGATGGTGGTGGATGTGGTGGTGGTGGACGTGATGGTGGACGTGGTGGTGCTGGACATGGTGGTGCTGGACATGGTGGTGGACATGGTGGTGGTGGATGTGGTGGTGGTGGACATGGTGGTGGACGTGGTGGTGGATGTAATGGTGGTGGTGGATGTGGTGGTGGACATGGTGGTGGTGGATGTGGTGGTGGTGGACATGGTGGTGGTGGACATGGTGGGGGACGTGGTGGTGGTGGTGGACGTGGTGGTGGTGGACATGGTGGTGGTGGATGTGGTGGTGGACACGTGGTGGTGGTGGATGTGGTGGTGGTGGACGTGGACTGGTGGACGTGGTGGTGGTGGATGCAGTGATGGTGGACATGGTGGTGGTGGACATGGTGGTGGACACGTGGTGGTGCTGGACGTGGTGGTGGTGGACGTGGTGGTGGTAGTGGACATGGTGGTGGTGGACGTGGTGGTGGTGGGCGTGGTGGTGGACATGGTGGTGGTGGACAAGGTGGACGTGGTGGTGGTGGACGTGGTGGTGGTGGACATGGTGGTGGTGGACGAGGTGGACGTGGTGGTGGTGGACGTGTTGGTGGTGGATGTGGTGGACATGGTGGTGGTGGACGTGGTGGTGGTGGTGGTGGATGTGGTAGTGGACATGGTGGTGGTGGACGTGGTGGTGGTGGACATGGTGGTGATAGACGTGGTGGTGATGGATGTGGTGGTGGTGGATTTGGTGGACATTGTAGTGGTGGACATGGTGGTGGTGGTTGACGTGCTGGGGTGGTGGATGTGGTGGTGGTGGTTGACGTGCTGGGGTGGTGGACGTGGTGGTGGGCGTGGTGAGTGATGTGGTGGTGGATGTGTTGATGGTGATGGATGTGATGGACGTATTGATGATGGTGGTGGACATGGTGGTTTACGTAGTGGTGGTGGACGTGGTGTATGTGGTGGTGGTGGACTTGGTGGTGGACGTGGTGGTGGTGGTGGACATGGTGGTGGTGGAGGTGGTGGTGGTGGACATGGTGGTGGATGTGGTGGTGGTGCATGTGGTGGACGTGGTGGTGGATGTGGTGGTGGACGTGGTGGTGGTGGACATGGTGGTGGATGTGGTGGACATGGTGGTGGACGTTATGGTGGTGGACATGGTGGTGGACATGGTGGTGGATGTGGTGGTGGGCATGGTGGTGGTGGTGGACGTGGTGGTGGTGGACGTGGTGGTGGTGGTCGACGTGGTGATGGTAGACGTGGTGGTGGGTGTGGTGGTGTTGGGTGTTGTGGTGGATGTGGTGGAGGTGGACGTGATGGTGGTGGATGTGGTGGTGGTAGACGTGGTGGTGGTAGATGTGGTGGATGTGGTGGTGGTAGGGGACGTGGTGGTGGTGGTGGACATGATGGTGGACGTGGTGGTGCTGGACATGGTGGTGGACATGGTGGTGGTGGATGTGGTGGTGGTGGACATGGTGGTGGACGTGGTGGTGGATGTGATGGTGGTGGTGGACGTGGTGGTGAATGTGGTGGTGGTGGACATGGTGGTGGTGGACATGGTGGTGATGGACGTGGTGGTGATGGATGTGGTGGTGGTGGATTTGGTGGACATTGTGGTGGTGGACATGGTGGTGGTGGTTGACGTGCTAGGGTGGTGGACGTGGTGGTGGTGGTTGACGTGCTGGGGTGGTGGACGTGGTGGTGGGCGTGGTGAGTGACGTGGTGGTGGACGTGTTGGTGGTGGATGTGGTGGTGGTGGACATGGTGGTGGACGTGGTGGTGGATGTGATGGTGGTGGTGGACGTGGTGGTGGATGTGGTGGTGGTGGATGTGGTGGTGGTGGATCTGGTGGTGGTGGACATGGTGGGGGACGTAGTGGTGGTGGTGGACATGGTGGTGGTGGATGTGGTGGTGGACACGTGGTGGTGGTGGATGTGGTGGTGGTGGACGTGGACTGGTGGACAGGGTGGTGGTGGACATGGTGGTGGTGGACATGGTGGTGGACACATGGTGGTGCTTGACGTGGTGGTGATGGACGTGGTGGCGGATGTGGTGGTGGACATGGTGGTGGTGGACGTGGTGGTGGTGGACATGGTGGTGTTGGACGAGGTGGACATGGTGGTGGACGTGGTGGTGGTGGACGTGGTGGTGGTGGATGTGTTTGACATGGTGATGGTGGACGTGGTGGTGGTGGTGGTGGATGTGGTGGTGGACATGGTGGTGGTGGACTTGGTGGTGGTGGACATGGTGGTGATGGACGTGGTGGTGGTGGATCTGGTGGACATTGTGGGGGTGGATGTGGTGGTGGTGGTTGATGTGCTGGGGGTGGTGGACATGCTGTGGGTAGTAGATGTGGTGGTGGTGGACGTGATGGTGGATGTGGATGTGGTGGTGGTGGACGTGGTGGTGGACGTGGTGGTGGGTGTGGTGAGTGACGTGGTGGTGGACGTGTTGGTGGTGGTGGATGTGGTGGACGTATTGATGGTGGTGGTGGACATGGTGGTGGACGTAGTGGTGGTGGACGTGGTGTATGTGGTGGTGGTGGACTTGGTGGTGGATGTGGTGGTGGTGGACATGGTGGTGGTGGAGGTGGTGGATGTGGTGTTGGTGGATGTGGTGGTGGTGGATGTGGTGGTGGACGTGGGGGTGGTGGTGGACGTGGTGGTGATGGACATGGTGGTGGTGGATGTGGTGGTGATGGACATGGTGGTGGATGTGGTGGTGGTGGATGTGATGGTGGACATGGTGGTGGATGTGGTGGTGGACATGGGGTGGTGGTGGACGTGGTGGGTGTAGTAGTGGTGGAGGGTGTGGTGGTGGTGGTGGTGGACATGGAGGTGGTGGACCTGGTGGTGGTGGACCTGGTGGTGGACCTGGTGGTGGATGTGGTGGTGGACGTGGTGGTGGTGGATGTGGTGGTGGTGGATATGGTGGTGGACATGGTGGTGGACGTGGTGGTGGTGGACATGGTGGTGCTGGATGTGGTGGTGGTGGACATGGTGGTGGATGTGGTGGTGGTGGAAATGGTGGTGGATTGGTGGTGGATGTGGTGGTAGACATGGTGGTGGTGGATGCGGTGGTGGTGGAGGGTGTGGTGGTGGTGGTGGTGGATGTGGTGGTGGTGGACCTGGTGGTAGTGAACCTGGTGGTGGACCTTGTGGTGGACATGGTGGTGGCAGTGGTGGATGTGGTGGTGGACGTGGTGGTAGACATGGTGGTGGTGGACATGGTGGTGATGGACGTGGTGATTGATATGGTGGTGGTGGACGTGGTGGTGGTGGATGTGGTGGTGGATGTGGTGGTGGTGGACATGGTGGTGGTGAATGTGGTGGTGGTGGATGTGGTGGTGATGGACCTGGTGGTGGGTGTGCTGTTGGTGGTTGTGGTGACGTGGTGGTGTTGGATGTGGTGGTGGACTTGGTGGTGGTGGACGTGGTGGTGGACATGGTGGTGGTGGTGGACATGGTGGACGTGGTGGTGGACATTGTGGTAGTGGTGGACGTGGTGGTGGTGGATGTGGTGAATGTGGTGGTGGTGGACGTGGTGGGTAGGATGTGCTGGTGGTGAACGTGGTGGTGGTGGACATGGTGGTGGATGTGGTGGTGGTGGATGTGGTGGACGTGGTGGTGGACGTGGTAGTGGTGGACGTGGTGGTGGACATGGTGATGGACGTGGTGGTGGTGGATGTGATGGTGGTGGATGTGGCGGTGGTGGACCTGGTGGTGGACGTGGTGGCAGTAGATGTGGTGGTGGTGGTGGATGTGGTGGTGGTGGACATGGTGGTGGTTGACATGGTGGTGGACATGGTGGTGGTGGTGGATATGGTGGACATGGTGGTGGATGTGATGGTTTGGTGGTGGTGGACGTGGTTGTGTTGGAGGGTGTGGTGGTGGTGGATGTGGTGGTGGTGGACATGGTGGTGGTGGACCTGGTGGTGGACATGGTGGTGGCAGCGGTGGACTTGGTGGTGGCGGCGGTGGATGTGGTGGACATGGTGGTGATAGATGAATTGGTGGTGGACATGGTGGTGGTGGATGTGGTGGTGGTGGATGTGCTGGAGGTGGATGTGGTGGTGGTGGACATGGTGGTGGACGTGGTGGTGGTGGTGGACATGGTGGTGGACGTGGTGGTGGTGGACGTGGTGGTGGTGGACATGTTAGTGGTGGTGCTGGTGGACGTGGTGGTGGATGTGGTGGTGGATATGGTGGTGATGGTGGATGTGGTGGTGGTGGACGTGGTGGTGGTGGACATGGTGGTGGTGGACATGGTGGACATGGTTGTGGTGGACATGGTGGTGGTGGTGGACATGGTGGTGGACGTGGTGGTGGTGGACATGCTGGTGGTGGATGTGGTGGTGGTGGATGTGGTGAATGTGGTGGTGGACGTGCTGGTGGTGGTAGATGTGCTGGTGGTGGATGTGGGGGTGGGGGTGGACGTGGGGGTGGATATGGACGTGGACGTGGTGGTGGTGGTGGACATGGTGGTGGTGGATGTGGTGGTGGACGTGGTGGTGGTGGACATGGTGGTGGTGGTGGAAGTGGTGGTGGGGGACGTGATGGTGGACATGGTGGTGGTGGATGTGGTGGTGGACGTGGTGGTGGTGGTGGATATGTTGGTGGACGTGGCGGTGGTGGTGGACGTGGTGGTGGTGGTGGGTGCGGTGGTGGATGTGGTGGTGGTTGATGTGGTGGTGGTGGACGTGGTAGTTAATGTGGTGGTGGACGTGGTGGTGGAAGTGGTGGACGTTGACGTGGTGGATGTGCTTGTGGTGGATGTGCTGGTGGTGGACGTGGTGGACCTGGTGGTGGACATGGTGGTGGTGGTGACATAGTGGTGGTGGATGTAGTGGTGGATGTGGTGGACATGGTGGTGGATGCGGTGGTGGTGGACATGGTGGTGGTGGATGTGGTGGTGGACATGGTGGTGGACAAGGTGGACGTGGTGGTGGTGGACATGGTGGTGGACATGGTGATGGTGATGGACATGGTGGTGGTGGATGTCGTGGTGGTGGATGTGGCGGCGGTGGACCTGGTGGTGGACGTGGTGGCAGTGGATGTGGTGGTGGTGGATGTGGTGGTGGTGGACATGGTGGTGGTTGACATGGTGGTGGACATGGTGGTGGTGGTGGATATGGTGGACATGGTGGTGGATGTGATGGTTTGGTGGTGGTGGACGTGGTTGTGTTGGAGGGTGTGGTGGTGGTGGATGTGGTGTTGGTGGACATGGTGGTGGTGGACCTGGTGGTGGACATGGTGGTGGCAGCGGTGGACTTGGTGGTGGCGGCGGTGGATGTGGTGGACATGGTGGTGGTAGATGAATTGGTGGTGGACATGGTGGTGGTGGATGTGGTGGTGGTGGATGTGCTGGAGGTGGATGTGGTGGTGGTGGACGTGGTGGTGGACGTGGTGGTGGTGGTGGACATGGTGGTGGACGTGGTGGTGGTGGACGTGGTGGTGGTGGACATGTTAGTGGTGGTGCTGGTGGACTTGGTGGTGGATGTGGTGGTGGATATGGTGGTGATGGTGGACGTGGTGGTGGTGGGCGTGGTGGTGGTGGACATGGTGGTGGTGGACATGGTGGACATGGTTGTGGTGGACATGGTGGTGGTGGTGGACGTGGTGGTGGTGGACATGCTGGTGGTGGATGTGGTGGTGGTAGATGTGGTGGATGTGGTGGTGGACGTGCTGGTGGTGGTGGATGTGCTGGTGGTGGATGTGGGGGTGGGGGTGGATGTGGGGGTGGATGTGGACGTGGACGTGGTGGTGGTGGTGGACATGGTGGTGGTGGATGTGGTGGTGGACGTGGTGGTGGTGGACATGGTGGTGGTGGTGGAAGTGGTGGTGGGGGACGTGATGGTGGACATGGTGGTGGTGGATGTGGTGGTGGACGTGGTGGTGGTGGTGGATATGTTGGTGGACGTGGCGGTGGTGGTGGACGTGGTGGTGGTGGTGGGTGCGGTGGTGGATGTGGTGGTGGTGGATGTGGTGGACGTGGAAATGGTGGTTGATGTGGTGGTGGTGGACGTGGTGGTGGTAGTTAATGTGGTGGTGGACGTGGTGGTGGAAGTGGTGGACGTTGACGTGGTGGATGTGCTTGTGGTGGATGTGCTGGTGGTGGACGTGGTGGACCTGGTGGTGGACATGGTGGTGGTGGTGACATAGTGGTGGTGGATGTGGTGGTGGATGTGGTGGACATGGTGGTGGATGCGGTGGTGGTGGACATGGTGGTGGTGGAAGTGGTGGTGGTGGATGTGGTGGTGGACATGGTGGTGGACAAGGTGGACGTGGTGGCGGTGGAGGGTGTGGTGGTGGTGGACGTGGTGGTGGTGGACCTGGTGGTGGTGAATGTGGTGGTGGTGGACATGGTGGTGGATGTGGTGGTGGGGGACATGGTGGTGATGGAAGTGGTGGTGGTGGACGTGGTGGTGGACATGGTGGTAGATGTGGTGGTGGACATGGTGGACATGGTGGTGGTGGATGTGGTGGATGTGGTGGTGGTGGAGGGTGTGTGGTGGTGGACGTGATGGTGGTGGATGTGGTGGTGGTGGACATGGTGGTGGTGGTGGTGGTGGTGGACATGGGGGTGGTGGACATGTTGGTGGTGGACGTGGTGGTGGTGGATGTGTGGGTGGTAGATGTGGGGGTGGTGGACGTGGTGGTAGACATGGTGGTGGTGGTTGACATGGTGGTGGTGGATGTGGTGGTGGTGGATGTGGTGGTTTTGGACGTGCTGGTGGTGGTGGGCGTGCTGGTGGTGGTTGTGGTGGACGTGATGGTGGATGTTGTGGTGGTGGATGTGGTGGTGGGGGTGGATTTGGTGGTGGTGGACGTGGTGGTGGATGTGGTGGTGGTAGACGTGGTGGACGTGGTGGTGGTGGTGGACGTGGTGGTGGTGGACGTGGTGGTGGTGGACATGGTGGTGATGGTGGACGTGGTGGTGGTGGTGAACGTGATGGTGGTGGAGATGGTGATGGATGTGGTGGTGGACGTGGTGGTGGTGGACTTGCTGGTGGTGGATGTGGTGGTGGTGGACATGGTGGTGGTGGGTGTGGTGCTGGTGAACGTGGTGGTGGTGGACATGGTGGTGGATGTGGTGAATGTGGTGGTAGATGTGGTGGACGTGTTGGTGGACATGGTGATGGTGGTGGACATGGTGGTGGTGGTGGACATGGTGGTGGTGGAAATGGTGCTGGTGGACGTGGTGGTGGTGGACCTGGTGGTGGACATGGTGGTGGTGGTGGACATGGTGGTGGTGGATGTGGTGGTGGACGTGGTGGTGGTGGACGTGGTGGTGGTGGATGTGGTGGTAGTGGTGAACGTGGTGGTGGTGGACGTGGTGGTGGTGGACATGGTGGTTGCGTACGACGTGGTAGTGGTGGACATGGTGGTGGTGGTGGTTGTGCTGGAGGTGGATGTGGTGGTGGTGGACATGGTGGTGGTGGACATGTTAGTGGTGGTGCTGGTGGACGTGGTGGTAGGTGTGGTGGTGGATATGGTGGTGGTGGTGGATGTGGTGGTGGTGGACGTGGTGGTGGTGGACATGGTGGTGGTGGACATGGTGGACATGGTTGTGGTGGACATGGTGGTGGTGGTGGACGTGGTGGTGGTGGATGTGTTTGACATGGTGGTGGTGGATGTGGTGGTGGTGGTGGTGGATGTGGTGGTGGACATGGTGGTGGTGGACTTGGTGGTGGTGGACATGGTGGTGATGGACATGGTGGTGGTGGATCTGGTGGACATTGTGGTGGTGGATGTGGTGGTGGTGGTTGATGTGCTTGGGGTGGTGGACGTGCTGTGGGTGGTAGATGTGGTGGTGGTGGACATGATGGTGGGTGTGGCAGTGGATGTGGTGGTGGTGGACGTGGTGGTGGTGGACGTGGTGGTGGGCATGGTGAGTGACGTGGTGGTGGACGTGTTGGTGGTGGTGGAAGTGGTGGACGTAATGATGGTGGTGGTGGACATGGTGGTGGACGTAGTGGTGGTGGACGTGGTGTATGTGATGGTGGTGGACTTGGTGGTGGATTTGGTGGTGGTAGACATGGTGGTGGTGGAGGTGGTGGTGGTGGATGTGGTGGTGGTGGATGTGGTGGTGGTGGATGTGGTGGTGGACGTGGTGGTGGTGGTGGATGTGGTGGTGGTGGACATGGTGGTGGTGGATGTGGTGGTGGTGCACATGGTGGTGGATGTGATGGTGGTGGACGTGATGGTGGACATGGTGGTGGATGTGGTGGTGGACATGGTGGTGGTGGTGGACGTGGTGGGTGTAGTAGTGGTGGAGGGTGTGGTGGTGGTGGTGGATGTGGAGGTGGTGGACCTGGTGGTGGTGGACCTGGTGGTGGACCTGGTGGTGGATGTGGTGGTGGACGTGGCGGTGGTGGATGTGGTGGTGGTGGACATGGTGGTGGACATGGTGGTGGTGGATGTGGTGGTGGTGGACATAGTGGTGGATGTGGTGGTGGTGGAAATGGTGGTGGATTGGTGTTGGATGTGGTGGTAGACATGGTGGTGGTGGTGGATGAGGTGGTGGTGGATGGTGTGGTGGTGGTGGTGGTGGTGGACGTGGTGGTGGTGGACCTGGTGGTGGTGAACCTGGTGGTGGACCTTGTGGTGGACATGGTGGTGGCAGTGGTGGATGTGGTGGTGGACGTGGTGGTAGACATGGTGGTGGTGGTGGACGTGGTGGTTGATATGGTGGTGGTGGACGTGGTGGTGGTGCACGTGGTGGTGGATGTGGTGGTAATGGACCTGGTGGTGGGTGTGCTGTTGGTGGTTGTGGTGGACGTGGTGGTGGTGGATGTGGTGGTGGACTTGGTGGTGGTGGACATGGTGGTGGACATGGTGGTGGTGGTGGACATGGTGGACGTGGTGGTGGACATTGTGGTAGTGGTGGACGTGGTGGTGGTGGACGTGGTGAATGTGGTGGTGGTGGACGTGGTGGGTAGGATGTGCTGGTGGTGAACGTGGTGGTGGTGGACATGGTGGTGGATGTGGTGGTGGTGGATGTGGTGGACGTGGTGGTGGACGTGGTAGTGGTGGTGGTGGTGGACGTGGCTGTGGTGGACATGGTGGTGGACGTGGTGGCAGTGGATGTGGTGGTGGTGGATGTGGTGGTGGTGGACATGGTGGTGATTGACATGGTGGTGGACATGGTTGTGGTGGTGGTTGTGGTGGACATGGTGGTGGATGTGATGGTTTGGTGGTGGTGGACGTGGTTGTGTTGGAGGGTGTGGTGGTGGTGGATGTGGTGGTGGTGGACATGGTGGTGGTGGACCTGGTGGTGGACATGGTGGTGGCGGCGGTGGACTTGGTGGTGGCGGCGGTGGATGTGGTGGACATGGTGGTGGTAGATGAATTGGTGGTGGACATGGTGGTGGTGGATGTGGTGGTGGTGGATGTGCTGGAGGTGGATGTGGTGGTGGTGGACGTGGTGGTGGAGGTGGTGGTGGTGGTGGACATGGTGGTGGACGTGGTGGTGGTGGACGTGGTGGTGGTGGACATGTTAGTGGTGGTGCTGGTGGACGTGGTGGTAGATGTGGTGGTGGATATGGTGGTGGTGGTGGACGTGGTGGTGGTGGACGTGGTGGTGGTAGACATGGTGGTGGTGGACATGGTGGACATGGTTGTGGTGGACATGGTGGTGGTGGTGGACGTGGTGGTGGACGTGGTGGTGGTGGACATGCTGGTGGTGGATGTGGTGGTGGTGGATGTGGTGGACGTGGTGGTGGATGTGCTGGTGGTGGTAGATGTGCTGGTGGTGGATGTGGGGTTGGGGGTGGACGTGGGGGTGGATGTGGACGTGGACGTGGTGGTGGTGGTGGACATGGTGGTGGTGGATGTGGTGGTGGACGTGGTGGTGGTGGACGTGGTGGTGGTGGTGGAAGTGGTGGTGGGGGACGTGATGGTAGACGTGGTGGTGGTGGATGTGGTGGTGGACGTGGTGGTGGTGGTGGATATATTGGTGGACGTGGCGGTGGTGGTGGACGTGGTGGTGGTGGGTGCTGTGGTGGATGTGGTGGTGGTGGATGTGATCGACATGGAAATGGTGGTTGATGTGGTGGTGGTGGACGTGGTGGTGGTAGTTAATGTGGTGGTGGATGTGGTGGTGGAAGTGGTGGACATTGACGTGGTGGATGTGCTTGTGGTGGATGTGCTGGTGGTGGATGTGGTGGACCTGGTGGTGGACATGGTGGTGGTGGTGACATAGTGGTGGTGGATGTGGTGGTGGATGTGGTGGACATGGTGGTGGATGCGGTGGTGGTGGACATGGTGGTGGTGGAAGTGGTGGTGGTGGATGTGGTGGTGGACATGGTGATGGACAAGGTGGTGGACAAGGTGGATGTGGTGGTGGTGAAGGGTGTGGTGGTGGTGGACGTGGTGGTGGTGGACCTGGTGGTGGACATGGTGGTGACATAGTGGTGGTGGACATAGTGGTGGTGGACATGGTGGTGGTGGATGTGGTGGTGGTGAACGTGGTGGTGGTGGACATGGTGGTGGATGTGGTGGTGGTGGACATGGTGGTGATGGAAGTGGTGGTGGTGGACGTGGTGGTGGATATGGTGGTGGACGTGGTGGTGGACATGATGGACATGGTGGTGGTGGATGTGGTGGACGTGGTGGTGGTGGAGGGTGTGTGGTGGTGGACATGATGGTGGTGGATGTGGTGGTGGTGGACATGGTGGTGGTGGTGGACATGGGGGTGGTGGACATGTTGGTGGTGGATGTGGTGGTGGATGTGTGGGTGGTGGATGTGGTGGTGGTGGACGTGGTGGTGGATGTGGTGGTGGTGGTTGACATGGTGGTGGTGGATGTGGTGGTGGTGGATGTGGTGGTGGTGGACGTGCTGGTGGTGGTGGACGTGCTGGTGGTGGTTGTGGTGGACGTGATGGTAGATGTTGTGGTGGTGGATGTGGTGGTGGGGGTGGATGTGGTGGTGGTGGACGTGGTGGTGGATGTGGTGGTGGTGGACGTGGTGGACGTGGTGGTGGTGGTGGACGTGGTGGTGGTGAACGTGGTGGTGGTGGACATGGTGGTGATGGTGGACGTGGTGGTAGTGGTGAACGTGATGGTGGTGGAGATGGTGATGGATGTGGTGGTGGACGTGGTGGTGGTGGACTTGCTGGTGGTGGATGTGGTGGTGGTGGATGTGGTGGTGGTGGATGTGGTGGTGGTGAACGTGGTGGTGGTGGACATGGTGGTGGATGTGGTGAATGTGGTGGTGGATGTGGTGGACGTGTTGGTGGACATGGTGATGGTGGTGGACGTGGTGGTGGTGGACATGGTGGTGGTGGTGGACATGGTGGTGGTGGAAATGGTGGTGGTGGACGTGGTGGTGGTGGACCTGGTGGTGGACATGGTGGTGGAGGACATGGTGGTGGTGGATGTGGTGGTGGACGTGGTGGTGGTGGATGTGGTGGTGGTGGTGGATGTGGTGGTAGTGGTGGACGTGGTGGTGGTGGACGTGGTGGTGGTGGATGTGGTGGTTGCGTACGACGTGGTGGTGGTGGACATCAGGCGCGCAACACCCATTGGACTCACGGGGCTTCAGCCCCCCCCGTCGTGTGTGCCAGCCCTGGATGAGACACCTTCCCGGGCAAAAAAGAAGCCGCACCCGAGCGCTTCACAGGTCTTTAAAAGACCATTTGCATGTTAATGAGGCCTCGCTGTTGTTTCAGCCCTTCTAAGAGCCCCTGCAGCTCCACTCTGCCTATTGCTTAAAGTTCAGCCCCCCCGAAATTTTTGCTCAGCCCCCCCCCCCCCCCGAAATTTTTGCTCAGCCCCCTCCGAAATTTGGCTCTAGTTACGCCTCTGGTGGACATGGTGGTGGTGGTGGTTGTGGTGTTCAAATAGCTGGCACATTTGCTGTTAAGATCCATACAGCATGGTGATACAGGACATTTGGTTCAACAAAACTTCCTCTGGTATGAGTGAAATATTGGATGCTATTTAAAAAGACACATACAAATTAAACCATTTAAAATATTTTGA
The DNA here is from genome assembly GCF_964204655.1 of Triturus cristatus. Taxonomy (NCBI): domain Eukaryota; kingdom Metazoa; phylum Chordata; class Amphibia; order Caudata; family Salamandridae; genus Triturus; species Triturus cristatus. The sequence goes on along the minus strand of NC_140579.1, from coordinate 172,895,190 downwards.
CTGTTCGAAAAATTAAGGGCTTTTACTTTTAATTTCCCCAAAGGGAATTGATTAAAAAGTGCTGTCAGTAATAAAGTTAAATCAGGAAATCGGGTAGATGAGTCATCTGCAAGATGACAAAACAAGGAATGCGCCTGAGAGAGAGGGGGAGCAGGAGGTGAGCCCGGGAGTGGTGCGTGCGTGCGTGCGCAGTCTTCTCATTTTCAAGCACTGCACTCGTGGTTGTGGCGCGCCCCTGCTCGCTCCTGCAAGGTGGATGCCGCCACAGGCACAGCACAAGTGTGTGCTTGAAAATGAGAAGAGCGATGGCTAAAGGCCCTCAATGCAGCGCATGCGCGCTGCATAGGTGAGACCGAAAAAACATATTGTACATCAAACATCTGTGTACCTAAAATGCTGTATTTTGATTGGCTCTTAACAGGTCGATATCTACCCAGGAGATTCATAGCTAGTACCAAGCTTCCTTAGAGTTATAACCCAGATATCACAACGCCTTCATCCCATGCCTGTCAAAATCAAAGATCTCCAATAAAGAAATCACACTGAACTACCGACCTTTATGGGTTACACAGTCGAGATGTATTACTTTTATTCTTTAACTCCTTTTGCAGGTGTCAGCAATCAATATCCTGAGCAAAGAAAGAGTCCATAATAAATTGATAAGTCCACACAGTTTTTCTTCATAGAAGTGTTCTGGAGGAGCCGTCGTTGAGGGTGTCCTGTATCATTGGCATGGAGTTATGTTAAAAAAAAACCTGAAAATGGCGCCAGGTGATTTAGTTGACTGACCTGATAGATTTTACTAAATTACACTACATTTGAATTGTCTGGTATCAAATGAAAGGTAGGCAAAAATTCTGATCACTCTGTAACACATTGTATTGTTATTTGCAGTGTGACCTTTCGTGGGGCCCTTTGGGCTTGCAGACTCTTGGAGTCGTTCGTGCTTCTGGTCCGTTGAAATGTGTTTGGTTGTGTTTAGAGAGGAATGATATCAAATAGTGGCCAGCAAGATCAGAAGAGAGCAACAGAACTGGATTATATTGGCTAGTGTTCCGTTATTTCTTTGTTTTTTGCAGTTTTATAAAGCGCAAAGTTCATTAGAGAATTTTACATGAGAACTAGATGATGTTCCACATTCTAGATTATGCTGGAAATTCAAATTCTAGGATTCTCGTTGGCCAGTGTCCATGTGATGTGTCGAAGTTGTGTGTGATTCATTTAAAAAGGTGAGTGACATCCGATAGTGGCGTGTGAAATTCAAAAGAGAGAACTAGAAATTTTGGCTAGTGGCTGGTTAAATCCTTTTCTGGAATTGTGTAGGTGCATTATGTGCAAGGATGTGGATGCCAAATGACTTCCTGATTATCAATTTGAATATTATGAAACTGAATAACCCAAGCCTATTTGACTATTATGTACCATTGTTTATAACATACTGAATACTCTAACACACCAAACAATTTGTATCTATTTTTTGTCAGAAATTCAATTTTGAGCAATATATTGATTACTGCGTTAAAAACAGAAAGTTGTGTAGCAAATTATTTGTTGTTTGGCCTAAGAAATGTTACATTCAGTTTTTGGGGAGTTCAAAATGCACCATCTTAAATATTTTTGCAGAAAAAGGTAAAAGGACTGGGTTATTTCAAATGAGTTTGCGTTAGAGTCCCTTGTCATCTCCCCATCTCACTTAACCCCCTGATCCCTGGTAATGTTCAGCACGGAATGTTGATTTTTTTATTAGCGTTGTTTTGTGTGGTGTTCTTCAAATCCAGTTCCATTCTTTCGTTTTTCAGAATGTTGTCTTGGATTAGTGACATATCACCGAAAAAGTATGCGCCCGATGGCTCAACATTGCTGAACTGACTCTGTAGACGCACACATAGCCAGCATCTGCAGGTTACAATTAATACTTCCTCCTTGCTCTGGTTGCGCTAGGGTTCAATAGTGGATAAAAGGCAGCAAGATGGCGCTTTATAAGTCACAACTAATACAAAAGTAAATGTGGCTTAATTGGGTCATTGTGGAAAAGGCAGGAAGTAAGAAAAGAAATACAGCAAAATGCAGCGGCATAGGACAGTTAGAGCGAACATGTGCTTGAAATCAGATGGTAGCGCCGACAAAAGTGATCTGCATGTAAACCCGCTTTTTTTTTTAATACATTTTATTGAATTGTCTGTAGAGATTACATCCGGCCAGGCGGCCCATAAAACAAATAAACCGGTTCCACAAAAATATCTTATACATAAGATACAACAGTCCTGCTGTTCTTCCCCCATCCACCTGCAAAAGGAGTTAAATAATTAAATTAATACATCTCGACTGAATATCCTATAACAATCAGTATTTCAGTGTGATAATGTCTCTTTTGGGCAGTGGAATGTCTTAATTTAAACTTTCAGGAGTTGGTAAAACTGATGGACTGGCACTAATTCAATTCCTCTATATTCTGCCCACCACTTCCATATCTTCAGGTGCTTTGGGGGGTGGCCCCTAGCTTTATACACCGCAATCCCCATTCCCATGCAGTAGTCCATACCCTTTTGCCACATTGATAATGATGGAGGGGCACCGCCTTCCACTCCTTGTCTATGTCCAGTTTAGAAAGCATCAGTCTTAGACTTAGTAGGGATATTTTATATTTATTCTCACCCACATCATCCATAAGGTGTGGGAGGGCCAGTCGCAGGCTACATGGGATCTGCCAGGATAGGACCGTTCCCGAACATGCGACCACCCCCACCAAAACCCCTCCAACTCTGTGCCTTACTCTGCACCACAGCGGAGACACACGGGCGAGGTAATCACCCCCATACGCCATAGCTGGTGATGCATTAGGTAGACCTGTGGAGGTACTTAAATTGAATCAGGCAGAGCCTTGCCGCTATGGCCGCATCTCTTGGGGAACCTAAAATCTCAGTATAGCCTTCATTCTCTAATGCACCCACGTCAGCCTCATGTATCAGGTTACTTATAGATCAGGATCTGGTAGACCTTGGCAATTTTATGGTCACCCAAGTCTCACATAAGAAGTTTACCCTCTAAGGCATTACATTCTGGAAGGTGAGGCAATGCCCTTATGTGTGGGGCCAGTGCATGGCGGAGCTGGAGGAATTTCTGGAACTGGCTGTGATGCAGCTGGAATTCAGTCAGGAATGTTTGGTAGGACTTCAGGACCATGCCATGCATGGCATCCCCTAATACGGCCACATGTAGGAGCATGGCTCAACACCAGAGTTTCGTCTGTTCCCTCAGTCTGCCCCACCATTTCATTAGTTGAAGGGTTGACTGCCGCAAATCCACGACCACTTTTGTAGCCAGGGGAAGAGTAGCGCTTCCCCCCCATGTAAATATGTTTGCAGCGGAGTTGCACCCAACGCCATTTTATCAAGAGCGTACGCAGGGTATCCCTGAGTATCATACCATCAATCACTTATAATCTGGAGGTGGGCCACCAGGTCATATGACTCAACATCTGCTGCTGCAATGCCCCCACAATATGTTGATTGGAATCATTTGCTGAGGGGAACGTGGGGAATCCCCCCACCCCATAGAAAGGCATTGAGGACGGAGTTCAGTTTGTTAAACCATTGTCACGGGATATCAAATGGGAAATTTTGCAGTTGGTAGAGGACTCTCAGCAATGAGATGATCCTGAAGATCGCAGACCGCCCTGTCAAGGACAGCAGGTGCCCCGACAAATCTTTATATTGTCTTTCAGACAAACGACTATTGGTTCTATATTAGCGTTCCATGCGACAGTCACAACCGGGGAAATATAAACACCTAAGTATTGGAACCCATTGGTGACCACTCATATACCTGCTGCCCAATCAAGTCAATGTGGCCCTGACCCACAGTGTATATCGTGGATTTTGAGGAGTTTAGGCAGAGACCCGAGGTCTGCCCAACCAAGTGCATTATTTGCAGCAGCTGCGGTGCTGTTCTGTCCGGTATTGTGATGAAGAATAAAACATCATCAGTGTATAATGCGATCCTGTTGGACCACCCGCCACCCCACTCGAAGCCCTGTAACTGCTCATCCATCCTCACCCAAACCACTAGGGGCTCCATGGAAATGACGAACAGCGTGGGCGACAGGGGACAACCCTGCCTTGTACCCTGCTGTATGGGGAAGATATCTGACCTTGCCCCCGCTACCCGCACTGATGCTGTCAAGTCTGTATATAGCAGTCGGACATGGGACTCGAATCATGGCCCAAAGTTAAGGTGCTGAAGGAGAAGAAACAAATATTTCCAGTTTACTGAATCAAATATCTTGTATGTGTCGGCTGGGAGAAGCATTGCCAGCTCCCTCAGTCCATCAGTCATTGCCAACACAGTATATGCTCTTTGTATATTGTAGAGGGTCGCCCTATGGGGCATTAATCCAGATTGGTCAGGATGGACCAAATCCAGAATGTGAGTGATCAATCTATTCACAAAAACCTTAGCTAAAATCTTAACCTCTAGGTTCAAAAGGGCAATCGGGTGGTACAATATGGGATCATTCGCTAGGCACCCCGGCTTGGGATAGATCATGACTCCCAAAGCTGCCACGGACAACACTGCCTCCAGGAGGTGAGTTTGAAGCTTAGGCATATATTGTATGAAAAATTCAGTGGGGAAGCCATTTGGCACAGGCTCTTTGCCTGACTTTATATCGGCCATGGCTGCGAGGAGTTCTTCCCCAGTAGGCTTAGAGTCTAACAACTCGTGGGCGATTGGAGACAAGGCCCGAAGCGGAAGTGCCTGTATGAACTTCTCTATTTGTATCTCCGAGAGTACCTCTTTCCTGGCATAGACCCCCTCAAGATGGGACTTAAAAATATTTGCGATGTCGCTAGGATTTGTAAGTGGTAAGAGCCTCACTCCAAATTGGGGGCAAGGAGAGGGCGCTCTGGCTGCACCCTGGCATAATCTATGGAGCTATTGACTTGATTTATCCCCCCACTGATAAATAAGACACTGGGAAGCCTGCCACACCAACTTCACCTCACCCATCAGCAGTGCTTAATTTGTAAAATATTGGGTCCAGGTGCTCAATTTTTAGGAGGCCACAACCCGGTCCCTCTGGCTCCACCCCCCCACCCCACACACTTCCTCCACTGGCACCACCCACTTACTCTAGTGACTCCACCCAAATCCTCAACTGGCGCTTCTGAAAGCCAGATGTAATACCCGATCTGAATTTCAGCAAAGGAGCCTTCCTCAAGTAAGATTTTGATAGAAGGTTCCCCCTGTCCCCGAGAATTTTTTTTAAAAAATGAATGCAAATGTGCATGTAAAGCACTATTTTGGAATAAAATGGCTAAAACGACTAATGCAACTTCTACAGTGCCACACAGTGGTTAGGGTTGACTTTACTAATTACAATGTATTTCTACCCAAACAAACCCTTTTTAGTAAAATTAGGACAGTCAAAGACTGGGGAAAATACATAACTTTCTTACCTGTACCATGCTGGTTGCATGAAGAGCTTTAATGGCAGTTCATAACTCACTGTGCTAGGTTATAACTTATAAACTGCACAGTAATAAAAATATCTATGTGACAATAGCAGCATCCCACAGAGCAGTGTTAGTGTCTGTTGATAAACTCTACCATGAACCTTATGCTTGCTAGAAGTGTCTTCCAGACACTGATGTGAATGGCTGTTTGGATTTTCTGAAGTCACTCATCACGAACAGTCTCGTGAGCAGTTTCCCTACAGGTAAGGTTCATTCTCAGTTGAGTTATATCAATTTTGCCTGATGCAAAGAATGTGTACCGTTCAGATTAGAGAACAGGATTTCATGTGCAATGCCCTGGAGAGTTAGATCAGAATTCAACACTATTGCGTATCGACTGGTGTTGAGAGGACACACAATTTATATTTCTGCCTCACTGCAAGGAGAGTAATTGTGCTGACACACCAAGTATTTCAAGGTGTTGTTAAAATAAAGAATAATTTAATGGAGAATGTGTGGTTTCCTTGCAAGGAGCGGATGGGGGAGAAGTCCATGTGGAGCTGCTGGCTGTGCCAGTTAACTAGTGTTGCGGTAACATACCATGGACAAAAATAAGGGCCGACTTCTGTCTGTTTCCAGATGGAAGGTAGGCGGTAGTGTAGATTGACGCACACACCAAGTTTCCTGCTAGGGCTGCTCAAAGGTGCTCCTCGTTATAACTGTCAACTCGTGCTTGGGCGAAATGCATTTCCAGGACATGCACATTGGTAGTCATGCAGATCTTATCATTGCTACTGAAGCCAAAACGAGCACCGAAGTGCACTTCCTACCTTGTTTCAGCCGGGAGTCTGTGCGCTACTCAGGAGCCGGAATTGCGCTAATCACAAGCACAAGCACGTGACTCAGGTGTGATCTGTAATTAAACGGCGGACGTAGGCAAGACGGCGGGCGTAACTCCTGAAGTCTCACGAGATGTTGCGGCACTTGAACAGCAACTTGAAAACAAGGAAGTTAATCGCTTACTAGCACACCACAATTTAATAACATATCAAGCCACTTAGTGTCTCAAATAACTTCTTAGTCCTAGGTTTAAGTGAAGTGCATATATTGTCGTAGCATACATTTTGGGCCAGTTTGGCCTGAGGACGTTCTATCTGCGGATGGTCTGACACTGCATGAAGAAAGCTGTAGTACCGGCCCTGGAAAATAAGTGCAGGTGCTGAGCACCAGAAAGCTCCAGCACAAATTAAGCACTGCCCATCAGGGCCTAATGGTACTGCTGCTGCACCAGGATGAGTTTTCTACACGCTCGTTGGCCCTCAGGTTGGTGACCTCGTTGGCCCAGCTCCAAGATTTCCATCTCCAGATCAACTATGGCCTGCAGCCTCCACCGGCGCTCCCTGTACAATAACTGATGTCTGCCCACCGTAGAGTTGGTTTCAGGGCCTCCCATAGAGTTTGAGGGGACCGCACTGTATCTATATTATGGACAAAGCATCCGTCTATACTGTCTTCCATGTGTTTGCTGTACTCCTGGATCCGTCGATGCTGTGGCAATAGGTGTCAACGGAACGCCAGGCAACAGTGTCCCACCTGAAGACCCAACGCCACTGGAGAGTGATCTGAAAAACCCTGAGGAGCACTGTTATATCCCTCACCCGATGTAAGTGATCAAGAAATAATCTAGCCGCAAGTAGGAGCCATGTACTGCAGAATCGTAGATATAGCTGTCCAGTGCAGGGTTGTGGAGTTGCCACACATCAACAAGGCCCAATGCTGAAACGAAGGAGGAAAAGGGTGTCAGTCTATCCTGACGTGGGAGCTAGCCCCTGTGGGTGCCATCTATCTACCACTGTAAACCAGCTTTTCATCCTTCCTAATCCACCCAATGGGGTGTATTATTTTGTATAATACCACAATACATTGCCGTAACAAAGGCCCCCGTAGTGCAGGAGTCCCCCAAGCTCCAGGGGGCCCACTTAGCACAGTAACCTGGCCTGAGAGCACCTGAGTGAGTCCGTAGGGAGGCACCTCCATGTACTTTGCAGGGGAGACCCCTCAAGTCTTGTTACGCCACTGCCAAAACAATGTGAAACCTGTGGAAAAGACTACAACTTGATACAAAGCTGTTTCTATGTAAGGCTGCTTAGGTAAGGCTCTAAAATTTCACATCAATGTTATTCAACAGGTACTCATTTTACTGACTTAGGAAGGATGAAAGCCAATCCAGTTCTCCTTCGAATCAAACATGTATCTGTATGCATAAAGCATTCTCTCTGTGAGGATCATGCCACTTGCAGGCACGTTATCTTTATTCCCTTGTAATGTATTCAGGTGTCTCATTGGCAACCACCAAAGCTGATGAAATACCGGCCGCATCTGTTCACTAATAAGAGTATTTCCTTGTTGATTTCTGCAGCAAGTGCTTAACACATTGAGGGTCATATTTACTAAGAAGTGGCGAGTGAGGCGTTAGCCTTCCTGGATTATTGCCGCACTCCGCCACTTCTGAATCTCAGGGCTGCATCATATTTACAACAATATGGTGCAGCCCTGCATTTCCCCCTGCGCTGGTGCTAAACTTAGCAGCCTAGCTCCAACGTAGACACCCTTGTACCGGTGCAAGGGTGTCTGCGTTGAGAAGATTGTTTATGTACAGGAAGGTCCCAGAATGCAAGGGTGTCTGCGTGCAGGGGAGTATTGTTTATATGTAGGAAGGTGTCCCTTCCTGCACATAAGCAATCCCAGAAATGCCATTCTGTCACTTTCATGCGTGCTGTTTCATGCAGCACACATCAAAGTGACAAAATGGCATTTATTTAAAGTTGTTTATGTGCAGGAAGGGACACCTTCCTACACATAAACAAACAAGGGCATTTTGATTTTCCATGTGTGCTGCACAAGGCAGCACAGCAAAAGCGAGGAGAAATAATGCATTTCACCTCGTTTCGCCATCTTAAGACCAGTTTTTACCTGTTATTAATTTTGGCTCTGCCTCCTATGTATGCCACCCTTGTACATAGGGGGCAGGTTCAAAATGAATGGGTGTTGCAGTGGAATGCCCACCGCTACACCCACTGCCCACCCCTTTCACGCTAACCATAGCGTGAAAGGGGGCATTATGTATAAGCCAGCGTTAAACCACGTTAAGTGGCTTTACGCTGCCTTTTACATAAGGCACAGCCCCTATCGCCACCACAACGTCAATATAGGTGACGTTGTGGTGGTGATGGGGGCTTGTACACATGCCCCCTGGTTCCCCAGCACCAAAGTCGGTGGCTCTGGCCTTTATGCCACATTCTCTAAACCAAACCCCTACCAAACAATATGATTAGAAACCCGTACACAGAGGGCGACCAGTGAACAAAACAACATAACGCTCTGGAGGGCTGAAGGCTGGCGGCCGAGGGGGCCTTAAACACTGCAAGAAAGATGGACCTCAACAAAGACAGGGTCCTAGCAGGACCCTCCTTCCCATTGTCTCAGTCCCGCTACTCCTTTTAACACCTCCCAGGGCAATGAACTAGAGGGGTCATATTTTGCGCAAAGGCAAGAAGGCACTTTATGTAATTCAACACTTCAGCGCTGCTTTTAGGGGGGCGCTCTGACGCACCCGCACGTGACAATACCGCTGTACGAAACGCTAAACGAAACACTACAAATAGTGCAAGAATCAACATTTACTCAGTGCTTTCACAATTTTGTGCCAATCAACGCTACATAGTAAGAACTATATAAATGAAATCCCAGCGCTACATAGTAAGAACTATATAAATCCAAATACAATTGTTAAAGATTGCAGGTAACTGTTAGCATGAGCTGAAAGCCATTTTGTACTTGGCAGCCATTTTAGTTAGCTATGTGCTAGCCATTTGCTTTCTCCCTCTTCCAGAGCCTCACACATGCTCAGACGGGCCTAGCTAGTAGAATACACCTGCTCCTAGTATAGAACTGTCAGGTTGTTCTAACTGATGTCAGCAACTCATTACTCCTCCTACTTGTTAACTCTGCATTTTCTGTATGACCATCTATGTGTGTAACTCTTCTCATGTGTACTTGTACCACCTTCTTTTGAGCCCCTGTGTGGGTATTTAAGGCCCCTGTTCTCTGTACTCCTTAGAATGCCTCCTACAGTGACTTGAGGGTACTGTGTGACGCAATCTCCCTCAGGTGAGGTTTAATAAATGCATTGTTTTTATATTACAGCTTCTGTGCCAATCTCTTCTTTGTTGGTTTAAAAGGGCCAGGTGTATCAGTGAAACCCCTGAGAACGTTTTTATTTCTTCAATTGGCGCTCAACGTGGACCTCATCATAGAAGTGGCTATCCAAGGGAGTGGTCTTGATGGGAGACAGGAATCTAATGAGGAGGACAGAACATGACTATATTAAGGAGGTATCCTGCACAGAGATTCTCTGTCTCTGCAGCCCAGTATGTTCCTGGTCTTCCTGATTTGACTCCTCCAAATGTTTACCGCTCCTGACTGAGAATCTTTTTGTCGTGAGTATTCTAAAAATGACCGTTAGGTCACTCAGAACTTGGCATTGTGAGGTTTGAGATTTTGTGCTTGGTAAGGTCGTTTGTTGCGACGCTTTTTGGAATTATATGGAAATTGTCCAATATTTGGAATTTGGAAATATATAAATTTGGACCCGTCTGATCTGGCTAACTACCGCCCTATTTCTTTGCTCCCCTGGTTGAGCAAGGTCTTGGAGAAACATGTGAACCAACAGTTAGTGAACTACCTAGAGGACCACCACATACTGGATCCCACTCAAACGGGTTTCAGACCTAAGCACGGGACAGAGACCGCCCTCCTCATGGTCGTAGAGGAGGCGAGAAAAATGTTGGATCAGGGAGGATCAGTGGCAGTGATCCTCCTTGATCTAAGTGCGGCCTTTGACACAGTATGTCATGACACCCTACTAAGCCGCCTGTCTTGTGTGGGGATCAAGGATAAAGCCTGGGCATGGTTTGAATCCTTTCTGGGGAACAGATCTTTCAGGGTGTTTGATGGCGATTCAGTTTCCTCCAGCAGACCTCTAAATTGTGGAGTTCCTCAGGGCTCCTCTCTGAGCCCTGCTTTATTCAACCTATATATGAGACCACTGGCCAGTGTCGTCCGCCCATTTGGAGTTAAAATCATTTCATATGCGGACGACACGCAGCTGGTGGTCTCACTGACGCAGGAGGCATCTCGAACTGCGCCAGGCGGGCTCAGAGAATGCCTGGAGGAAGTGAGGAACTGGATGTCGGCATCTTCCCTGAAATTGAACGGAGAAAAAACTGAGCTGATGCTCCTAGGATCCTCAGAGCCGGCACTTCTCCCTTCCCTATGGCCCCCATGCCTAGGACCCCCTCCTACCCCAAAAAATACCATCAAAAGTCTTGGGGTATGGCTGGACAGCTCACTTTCTTTCAATGTCCAAGCCACAAAACTGTCAGCCACATGTTTTGGCATTCTGAGAGTGCTAAATAAAATATTCCCTCTCCTACCCCTGGAAGCCAAACAGGCGGCCATTCAAGGGCTCATTCACTCCCGCCTTGATTTTAACAATGCACTTTATCTAGGTGCACCAGAATACACACTTCGGAGGCTGCAAACTGTACAGAACAGCGCAGCTCGCCTTCTACTCAAAATCCCGCACAGACACTCAGTGAGGACCGGACTGACTAGCCTCCATTGGTTACCGGTCCGGCAGAGAGTTCTGTTTAAGGCGCTATGCATAGCCCATCAAGCCTTCTGGGACATGGGACCTATCATTACTCGTGATCTAATCACGCACTATATCCCAAATCGTAATCTTCGTTCCAGCCAGACTCTCTTAGCAGTAGTCCCAAGAATAAAAAGATCAAGAACCGGCGGAAGGACGTTCAGGTACAACGCAGCTAAGGCCTGGAATGCTCTACCTCTTTATCTTAGAGCCACCCAGAACCTAACTATGTTCCGTAAGCAACTGAAGACCCACCCCTTTACATCTGCTGGCTAAACTGTTGTTTTTCTTCCCCTCCTTTCCCCTTCCCTGCTCTCTGTAGGTTATGATTACCCTAGCGCTTGGACGCCTTCGGGCAACAATTGCGCTTTACAAATCCCCAAGTTTACAAGTTTACAAGTTTAAATTGCAATTTATGTAGGCAGGTAATGAGAAACTTTTGAAAACTTGAACGGCACACTTTGAGTTAAGTACTACTTTATGTATAATATTGTCTTTGCTGCAATATTCTTGGCATGCCTGTTCTTAGCACACATCGAAGAATGTGTTGCTTTCTTGGAGGTACCATTATGGAACTTGTATGAAATCAGCCGGCTCCCCTAGAGGGGATACCTAACTAGGATTAGGTATAAAAACGTATTTCTTCCCTAGTGACTAGTACCCCAAGGAACTAAATATGTACATAGAAAGGATCCTGGTCTGTGCACTTAGTAACATTCATAAGTGGTGATATGCAGAGCGATTTTTGGTGTTCTGCCAGCCAAAACTAGCAAATCTGGTGTATTTTGGCTTCTTGAAAATGGAACAGTTTTTTGGGCTGTTTTTGAACTACTTTTGAGAGCTTTTCTTGTAAATATGACTTACAATTAATATTTACAAATGGTTTGATTTCAGTACAGTCTGTGGGCTGGCTTTTGTTTCTGTCCTAAATGTTGATTTGTGGGTTAAATGTGTGTTTAAATGTCTATGTGGTTTGTCATTGGTGGTACTTGTGTGAGTAAGTAGCGATTGCGCTCTTTGTGTAAGAATGGCTAGCCTTAAGCGCGCTCTATTGTGTGTTCTGAGTGTATGACCCCCTTCTGAAAATGTCTGGAATGAGCTCAATGTGTTTTTTTTTGTCATCATTCTGTTATGCAAAATATCATTAAAATAAAATATATTTTAAAATAATCCAGCAATGATTTATGTAATATATGCTAAATAGCTGCACGCTATCATTAAAATTGACACTATGCATGTGTGCAAATTGCCACAATGCTAAAGATAAAATTAGAATTAACAATCAATAGGAATAAAATAGGCATCATAGAAAGGAAGAAAAAATGAAATTGTGGGCTTTACAATCATTTGGACTAAGAAACAAAATGTCACAGCATTTATCATTATGTATTAGGTATTAAAAAGGCATTCACATCATCTGAGTGAGTTGGTAGTTGTTGAACTAAACACACATTACAGAATGATAGATTTGTGCTGGCTTGAAAGGCGTGAGAATTCGACGCCTGCTGATCACAAGCAACAGCTGTCAATAGCACATGGCTATTTCTGACTGCAGGCTACAGAGGGGAAAATGCTGAGTCACCTAGATTTTAAGTTAGTGTAAACCTGGTATAAAGGCCTGCATTAGAGACTGCTGTTTTAAAAGTTAGAAATACAGTTTTATTATTTTGGACAACAGAGAAAAGATAAGAAGGGATTTCCTTTCATAATGCCTTTTGACATAAGCACATCCGTGGTTTTGATGTTAAATAATAACTGTCCTTTAAAAAGTGGCGCAGATTTTTTTTCATGTTTCAAGTAAGGCTTCTGTGCTTAGCGTTATAAACGAATGTGTTTAAATATGATAGGAAAGGAATGACGCTTGTTTTTCATATGTGCAACCATAAAAAGGGTTGAAGTTATTAAAAAACTAATAAAAAGGGGAATTTTGATTATATAAAAAAAGTTTATTAAAGACAAGAGCATTAAATTTGTTTTTTAATCTTTATAATGCCTAATAATAATACTGTGAACTCCTAGCATTAAAGTTGAATTAAAGCAGTGTTTTACAGCAATGTGGGTAACTAAAATGGAAAATGTCACTTCACCCAGGCGTACAAAACTCATTTTTATAAGGGTGTACCGTAATCATTTCTGATCCCCCATCTCTGGGATATGTAGAGGACATTCTGGGGATGACTACTATGCCAAAAAATTGTAGGATATTCATTTTTAAGGGCCCCAAACACCAACGTCGAAATTGGGCAAAATTCACCTTTTAAAAGCAGTTCTGCAACTCAGAGCAGCTTTCAAGCTGCTCTTAGGCTTCAGCAAATGTACACATTTAAGTATAACACAGATAGCTGACTTCTATACTTCTAGAAAAGCACTCCACACACTGCTTACAAATATAAATAAATATAAAATCCCAGTAGAAGTTATTCTCTTACCTCTGAATTACTGGAAAACAGGAATAACAGGATTGCCTTTCAGCTGTGATTCTTCATAGTCACTTTGAATTGAAAAACCACATGGAATGCCTTGCACACAAAATAGGACAGCTGGTAAAGGGTTAAAGGTAGAGTTCTACATTTAGAAGCCTAGCAGGGCTCAGAGCAAGGTTTGCTTTGACAATTCGACATCTGAAACTTTTTGAAAGACGAGATGGCAACGCAGGGGCGAAAGAGAAGTTTTGCTTACTTTTTTTTGGCAAAAGCAAGTTTTTGTGCACTCATATGAACAGAGGGAAATATAATGGTATATGTGAACTCTGATTAAGAGAATGGCTCTGCCATGTATATAGCACTAATGCTTTTAGGGCTGAGTTAAGGAGGCAATGGGATTTAGTTTGAATTCATGCGCCCTCATGTTACACTGGTACATTTGCTAAAGGAATTGGTGGTTGGGTAGCCATGTTTTTTGTAGCTAGCTCAATGTGCTATTTGCCTCCTAAAACTTTGTTTATGCTCAGTTGCTACAAATAGGGGTTGAAAGTGTCGACAGAAGTAAAACCTGTTTCAGGTTTTCCTATTGTCGAAATGGAGGAAGGAGGCTCGCTCCTCTACAAATTAAGGGTAGGCAAATTTATGTTTTCTCCCTCTATTTTTCTCACTTTTTTTTAGCCTGTCTAAATTGTCTAGGAAATAGCCATGAGACATTTAATTGGCTATTCAGTAATACTGTTTTAAAATTGTTAGCATTAATAAAATGAATAAATAAATATACTATGTTACTGCCCATCCTGTCTGATGAATTATGAAAGGATGAGTAGTCTAGATTGCTGTTCCCTTATTTGATCTTTAAGGGGAACTAGATGTGGGTAGTTTTTGTTCTAAAATTCTCAGGTGATAACACCATTATTGTTTATGTTATTCTCATGCTACATACAGTTTTGCAAGGGCATTGCTAGTCTTTTATTAGCTAGTCTGTGTAAATAAACTGACAGTCCTTACTAGAGCTGATGTTGCATAGTTTGGATCGTGAAAAGTAGAATGCAGGAAAGACGCCCATGTGATCCTTAGCAAACATTTTTGAGGAAAATATTGTTTTATAGGAGTTTGTTTGTCACAACATGTTCTGCTGGAGAAATGTATGTACCCACTACGTTGAATTTTTTAGTTCTTTATGTAATAGGAATCCCTGTTAAATTAGCAGTTTTAGATTTTCTTGCTGCACCTCTAACATGAGAGCATGGTCCTAAGCATACAATGTAGGTGCTTTTATTAAGAGAAATCATTTTAGAAGTATCTGCAGTCCTGTACAAGTAATGCAAAGTCCATGAGGAAAAGTGTAGAACATTTCCTTTTTTCTTGAGGGTCTTCAGATGAATAATATACGAATACACAAATGTAAGGATTTAGAGTATGTCTGTATTGTTTTTCTCTTTTCCTCAGAAGTTAGTAAATGAACACAGACTTCCTTAGCTGCTTCAAATAGAGTAATAGGTCCAGGGTTTTTACTCTCAGATAGATTAAGTGGTTCTTGGGTGCCTTGCTAATATATGGGGCGCACAGTATTCTGAGACTATTCTCTCTGTTGATAGATTATTTGTATGCCTTGTCTAAAGACCTTTTGTTCTGTTCACCAATAGCTATTTGCTGCCTTACAACCATTGCCAGAGGGGCCCGGACATCAGATCCAGCCTGGGGAGTCAGCACCAGTCCAGCTTGAAGCCAAGGTGAAGGTAACCAGCACAGGCATTGCTGGCAACTAGGATCTCAGTGAAGGTAGAAGGCCGGAAGCACTGGGATGTGAAGTGTGTACCCCTGCCATTGTCTTGGGCGAAAGATGGGGTCAAAAATCAGAAAGGAAAAATCGTGGATCAAGTTTTTGATGCCCAGCTGAGAGTCACAGACCGACCAGAACGGCAAGGAGACTTTTACTTGAGGTGACCCCCTTTGAAATAAGTTTTGCTTCAGGTACTTCAGCATCACGCTCCTGAATGCTGGCTGTAAAGCCTGCATCTTTGTTTGTTGATCAAGAGATACCTGGGCACACTGGATACAATCTGTGGCCCCAACGAAAGAGCAGTGCTCCAGCAGAGCAATACAGGAGTTAGGGAAGGACTTGAGTTCAGGGTACAGGTGCTGTGCCTTTGGTGCCTGTTAGATTGAAGTGAAGAAAACTGGTTCACTGCCTGAGACACTGGACAGGATCGCTGAGGGCATTTGCCCCCGAAGGTGATTGTCCTATCCTGAAAGAAGAAACTTTTCCCTTGAAACTGGGCCGTGATTCCTGAGTTGCGAGTTGTGCAGCTCCCCCGTGGGAACAACAAGAGCCTGCCTCTGAGGCTCAAAACGGACACAGGGAGAAGACTCCCCAGCGGCTTTAATTTCCCAAGGACTTCTTTTTTTTTTTAATAATGTACCCTTTAGTCGTCCCATTTTTGGGGAGGAGCATCTCTTTGCACCTCCTCGTCCTAATTCTCATGGCCATGTGTGGTCCTCCTGGTCCCCTGGAGCCAGGATAGCTTCTGTAATAATATGTCTAACTGCTTTAATATTTGTATTAGGAAAAATGTTTATGCTGCGAGAGAAGTTCATCTGAGCAGTTGACAAATGTTACTTTACCCTTTCCTTGACTATAATGATTGATACTCTAGCCCTCATAAAAAGAACACTGGAAAAGTCTAGTGAAAATGTTTTTTACATAGAATTGGACTAGATGGTTCTAGGATTTGCTTTCTGCTTAGGGTTGAAAAATATTGCTAGTTCTGTTTGTGATAATAGTCATTACTCTCTCCTGATATCTGTATGACCCAATGCTCTGTTCCCTTTGTACTCCTGCTTATACCTTATATATGCCCACTTAACAATATTTAAAATGAGAAATGCCCACCTAGCCATGGATTAGGATATTGATGAATTTATGAAAATAAATGTGCAAAATATTTTCTATGTTCCTACTAGATCATAGGGATGTCTTTAGGTCATGCTAAGAGGACTATCTGTTAAAGATTGCAGGGATCTGTTAGCATGAGCTGAAAGCCATTTTGTACTTGGCAGCCATTTTAGTTAGCTATGTGCTAGCCATTTGCTTTCTCCCTCTTCCAGAGCCTCGCACATGCTCAGAAAGGCCAAGCTAGTAGAATGCACCTTCTCCTAGTATAGAACTGTCAGGCTGTTCTAACTGATGTCAGCAACTCATTACTCCTCCTACTTGTTGACTCTGCATTTTCTGTATGACCATCTATGTGTGTAACTCTTCTCATGTGTACTTGTACCACCTTCTTTTGAGCCCCTGTGTGGGTATTTAAGGCCCCTGTTCTCTGTACTCCTTAGAATGCCTCCTACAGTGACTTGAGGGTACTGTGTGACGCAATCTCCCTCAGGTGAGGTTTAATAAATGCATTGTTTTTATATTACAGCTTCTGTGCCAATCTCTTCTTTGTTGGTTTAAAAGGACCAGGTGTATCAGTGAAACCCCTGAGAAGGTTTTTATTTCTTCACAAGGACGTTGTCGTTTGGATGAGCTGTTTAGCGCCTTGTTATGCACGTGCTCTTGAGGAACTGTGAGTGATAGGTAAAGGCGCCTGTCCATCCATCAGCTGACAGTAATTGAACTATCACTCCATTCCAGTAATGTACACGTATGCACGGCTCCTACATTCAGAGTACACGCGTGAGCACACGGGAGTGAATTATGTATTGTAAAATAGCTTTGTAAATTACCTCAAATGCCTGGCATTGCACAACATAGCTAGTTAAAGGTGCAAATTACTTACTGGACTTTAATAAGTTAAACGCAACATGGTCCCACTGGGTCTGGGTTTTTTAAAGATCCAAGCACCCAAAAACTATCCCTTTTTTATTTATTACATGATGACATCTGCGTTGACAAAAATGCCAGCTCAATATCAAGCGCATTAGGATTTTCATATCAGAGTGGAACTGGGTGAAGTCAGCGTCATTCTGGCAGATTGTAAGGGCGCGAGCAGACACAAGAAAAGTACAACCATCCGCGCAACCGCGCTCCGGGCTGATCGGTGCAAAAGACAAGCAGTTTGCACTTTCCTGGCACGTTTATTTGTTCACCTTCCTCGCTGCTGAGATGTTGTGCAGACGAACCGTACCAGCCCAAAAGCGGACTCGTATTTTAGTCAGTGACTTTCTTCGCTCTCGAACCACCCCCAGCCCTCCCGCCAGCCAAAAATGATCAACTCGAGAAAGTGGCAGTGAAAATCCCGAACGAATTTATGATTAACAAGCATTTGCAATGCAATAGGTCTCGCATTTGTGAGACTTTAATCTGTTGGCATTGTAAATGACAATGCCTTTCATTTATCCGTTTTGAAAACCAACAAATAAATAAAAGGCACTGTCATTTACAATGTCAATAGCTTAAACTCTCGCAAATGCGAGACCTGCTAATGGAAGGGAGGGAGAGGAATGAACAAAAACAGATGTGGGAAGGAAGGGGCTAGTTGGAAAAGGCCTTCTAATTGTAATGCTATCCTATTGGGGTAAGAAGGGGAAGCTGAGAAAAATTGACAATTTTTGTCCTGGTTTGGGAGGCATTATAGCTTGTGCTTTTTGCAATAGCAGTATTTTAAATCCTGGTCAGTATTATAAATATACCTTTTCCCTAGTTTTTTAGCAGCTGGGGGTGCAACGAAGGGCACATGACTGTGCGAACACAGATGTGCCACTTTCGATTTATGCTGACATCAATAAAGGGAAGCATAGTTATTTTTGTTCAGAAGGAGAGAACGAAATTTATATCCAACTGCCCTGGTAAGGTCCTGGCAAAAATGTGCTTGGTTGAGTTAATTTACACGTGATGGAAAGCAGGAAGAATGTTCCCGAACATGGTCTAGAAAAAAAACACTTTTTCGAATTAGGCTTTTATGTCCAACTTAGAAGCGTGTTAGTAAAGAAAAAACATCTTATGTCTTAATCCTCTGTTTCCATAGTAACACTTAAGCAGTAGGATGCATTTCGGAGAACTAATGTGGCATGTCTACTACAATCAGCGAAGAAGGCTTAACTAAGAAGTAACTGTACCATTTGCGAGTCTATGAAAGTAAGTTGATATTTTAAAGATATATGTAACAAAACCAATACTCACATGCATCGAGTTCCGGCAGCCACACAACTCTTTCTGGTGTTGTGTGCTGCTGATTAGCTGCTGCAGGGAAAGGAGGGGAGGCAGACAGGTTGGAGCTCGACACAGCGGCTGATTATTATGGCTGGAAGAGGCTTTTGCCACTGGTGAAGGCGTGGGAGGAGCGTCAAATGGGCAGCCTGTTTTGGGTGGGTTGAGGGGGAGCAGATGAAGCTGCAAATAAAATTAAAGCGCGGGCTTTTAAAATCAGCACCACGCTAATGCAAATTTGAGCATTTAAAAAAAAAAATGGAGGTTGCCGAGCAATAGTGAAAAAAGCGCATTTACATTTAAGCATTTTTAGGTGGCAGCAATTTTTTTAAAAAGCGATTCGCCCAGTACGTGTGTAGCTGCCAGTGGCCATGTTAAAACAAGGCACTCACATACGCAAATGCTGCTGTTATTTCAAACGGGAGTGAACTGCGAGCAGCAACCTCGGTGCAAAAGGTGGTGGTGGAGGAGGCTCTAGTGTTCTGACGGGGTCAGGCTGCAAATAACATTTAAGCATGGCGCTTGTTGTGAAATCGGCGCCGCATTGATTTATATTTGAGCATTTTTAGGTGGAACAGCAATCGGGAAAAAAGCGCAGCACTCGGAAATAAAATCAAAGCATGGCGCTTGTAAAATCGGCTCCGCATTCATTTACATTTGAGTATTTCTAGGTGGAGCAGCAATCTTAAAACAAGTCCGGTCAGACTCCTTGATTAGTAAAACTGTTTCCCACGATACCTACCTCTAGCAGTGAACGGGAGGGGCCGAGGGTGCAGAAACATCCAACAGTGTGGGGATCTGCCATGCTGAGAGAGTCCACAGGTTTAACACCCGGGGCCCGAACCAAGATCCTTGTGACTGAACCAATGCCCCGGGCTCAGGTATTAGCACCAATACTGGGAGGCAAAGTGCTAGCTTCACAAGCACTGGCTTCGCAATTGCAAGCAGGAAGTGTTTGGAAAAAAACATACATTTCCAATCTGTGCATGGCAGCCTGGGAGGCAGGCGCCATGGTCATTAAAAAATAACAACAACAAAACATGAAACTGGGCATTGGGCTGGACGCCGCGGTGACAGAATAACGTTCCCAATCTGCATGGCGGCCAGTGAAACCGGCGTTATGGTTATTAAAAAACAAACAAGATAAATACATTGCATGAATGTGTTTTGCAATGAAAGCGCGTTCAGGCACAAAGAAACAACGTGCCATGGGTGCGAGCAGCACTGCACTGCAGAGCTGCGGCCGGACCGAGCACCATGAAATAAGTGATTGTACTGGGCAAATCGCTTAATCTCCCCGTGCCTTTTGAATAATGAATGTGTCCTTAACTGGTGACCTTCGGGTGAACTCACAGCAACATCGTGGGTACGCAGCAATACTACTGCTCTACCTCTTAAGTTTTACCTAGACTGTGTGTAATCAGTTATAAATGCTCCCGCAAGCCAGAAATCACCTGTGAAGCCAGTAAATCAGCGCAAGCTGTTAACACTGCTCTGCCTTGTGCCCACCAGCACCCGCTTCCCACCGCGGCATCAAACCTGAACAAGCCCGGCGGAGCGTGGCGCGCGCGCGCTTGGGTGCGGGGGAGCGGACCCTTTGAAGTGCTCCCAAAAGGCGGATTGCATGGCGGCACGATGCGCGTGATTGTGCGCGTGCTAGAAAGGCAATCCGCTTTTTGGGAGCACTTTTCAAACCCGCTCTCTATAGTCTCGCTTTGCGATCGCTTACGCGATAGCAAGGCGAGACCTAAAAACGGATCAATTCCATGCAATGCGACTCCATTCTCTAAAAATGTCAGCAAAAACGCGTTTTGCGAAAAACACACCAATTCTTGGATCAAACAATGTAATTTTAACAAAAATAAATGGATCGAGAAAAAGTGTTTGCAAATCTAAATCCTGCGGCAAATCGCCATTATGGGGTCTGTGCTGCTTACCGTCAGATTGTCACAAAAATGTGTTTTTGTGCCTTTGTTTAATAAATAAGGTCTTTTCATGATAGTTTTAACAGTTGTACTTGAATGTATCCTTTTAGAATGTATTTCATTTGCATATATATATATATATATATATATATATATATATATATTGGTCAAGGAAAACTGAAATTGTATCTAGTATATTTCCAAATGTATTTAACTAATAAAGATAATTTGAAGACAATTTGATGTCCATAGGAATTTAGTCACTAACTAGCTACGTTCAGCAAACACGACTCGCCTGAAAAGATTAATATTCTAACACCACCACCTTTGCTTCTCTGCAGCCATGTAGCCATCTTTACGAATTCTCACCCCTGTAAATCCATCTGCTGTCCGTGTGTTAAATTATCGGCCTGTCAGTCATGACTGACAGCATGTAGAGACATTTTAAAGAAAATCTAATTTCAATTCCAAAAACATAAATTCAAACAAGGAGACTTATTGTTTTCTATCTGTATTTATGTGTAAAATAATGTATAAACGGGAAACTGGGAGAATTAGTAATTGGGGTTGGTATAGTCTAGTCTAATCTGGGCATTTGTAAAGCGCATGGCTGCCCTGCCCAGATGGGTTTTACAGCGCTATGTAGCTATTTTCAAGATCGTATGTAGCTGGTTTAAACAAATAGCAACGTTTTTAATTGCTTAATGAAACTCAATTCCAATTTTGCGTATCTTCTCAGGTAAAGAGTTCCAAAGTGTGGATAAAAACAATTCTTTTCTATTTTATACAATATACAATTTCAGCTTGTGACGGAAGCCTGTTCACAGTGCTGTGGAGATTAGTGGAAGCTTGTAAGAATTCTACCACGACCAATCTCCCACAAACATCAGATCCAACGACTTGTGCATTATAACAAGTGATGCTAGCGTAAAACTGAATTATCTTTATCTCGTGGTCATATTTCACAGCTGACCCAGGCATTATGGAAGTCTAAGACGACCACAAAAGGGTTCAAACGTGATCTGCAGGTCACAAGGAGAACTCTGTAGTGGGCGCTTAACCCACTGAGCAATTCATATATGTCTGTATTTAGATTTTCAACTCCCAGGTCCCCGTTACAATTGGCCCAGTTAATTGTGATATATGCAGTAACTGTTGTTACCACACATATCCCAATTCTGAGTTTTGTGATAAATTTGGCAAGTTAAACATGACGATATTGGAAAAATGCTGAGGGGCAGGTTTTCAAGAACTAACGAATCTCTGCATTTTAGCAGAGATGCGTCAGTTCAATTGCGTCACGCAAAAAAAACCTTTGTTTAGCATGGATGCGTTGCATTTACAACGCGGCGCAACGTGGCGCAAGGACTGACAGATGTGTCACGCATCTATTGTTGTAAATGTAACGCATTGCTGGGGTCCTGTCACAAGCGCGACGCAACTCTAGCAATGCCTATTCCTATTATGCTGCATCACTCTTTACGCCTGCTTTAAGCAGGTGTAAGGTGTTGACGCAGTGGCATCGTAGAAGTGATGCAGTGAAATCGTGTAGATTTCCCAGCATCACTTTTCCGAGACTGTCTTACGTCGGAACACCCACCCTGCATACATTATACCTGACACAGAAATAATGTGACGCAGGGCTTTACAACGTGATGCATCTCCCTAGATGAGTCATGTTGTAAATGTGTTGCAACGTGGCACATTGTTTACGACGCCGCTTCGTCACAAAAGTGATGCAACGGTGGCGTAAAAGTGTCGGAAGGGGCTTGTAAATCTGCCCTTGAGTGTTTACCAGAACATGTGGATTTTGGAATGGGATGGTTCTGCAAAAACTTTTACCCATTGTTTCTAATTTCATGCTGCTCTGACAGATCTATCTGACAGCCTGTCACTGCAGCACCGGCTCTCTGCATTGACAGGGGACAGCGGCCACAGCTTCAGAACGGGAGCGTGGTGGTGTATCACAAAGGGCGGTTGGTGGGTGCATTGTCTGGAACACAGTTATTTTATTTTTCCTACATTAGGGACAGAGTGGAGCAACTACTCTGTATATGGTTCTCCATTACTCCTCTGCCCTGGGTGGACATTGAAAGCAAGGGCAGATGATGCTAGGGGTAATATAAAACACTAAATTATAGATGGGTAAAAAGTTAATCACTGGGATGTTTTCACTTCAGGGTTCTGAGAGACATTATAGACAACTGAAGCTTTTCTCTCGTTGTTTATTTGATGTCACTCTTTAGGTCTCAGCCTGACATCAGCAGCGCATGCGCTGCACTCTTCATACAAGACTTCTTGGAATCGATACGATTCCAGAAGCCTCGTCCCAGCTCTGCCTTCAGCTTTCATTCGTGCGTGTTGTTAGGCATCACAAATTATGCCAAAGGCAGTGTAATGATTGCACTGAAGGCATGCCAATCATTCCTTGTTGCCACATTGTCTACTTTTAGGCACACCCACCGAGATTGGGTCGTTTATGGGCAGATTTACACTCTTTCCTTTAAAGGACTCGAAGCACTATTTTTTTCTCATTTGCAGCGCCGTCCACACGTTTATAATGGCCACTGACAGCCTATTCTGCTTCAGCCCCCCACCCTCGCAAAATGTGGAATTCTGCTGCATCGTCAACGCACCTTATCTCTCTGGTGTTTAGCTTTTTAAAGCAATCTATTCATGCATTCATTTGCGCATTATGATGAGCTGACGAGTATATTTCGTGTGAGGCGAGGTTGGACTACAGAGGTATGTTTGAATGGTCCTAGTTAAGGATACAATGTATATTTGTAATACATGTTCTGGTTTGCGGACATAAACCCAGTGGTCTTCGGGGTAGTTAGCCAGGCCTTGGAAGAAACGTGGGCTCTCGTCACATAGGGAGTCCAGCGTCAACTTAGATCTTGCACGGCAAGGATGCAATGAGCCCCAGTGGGACACCCACCGCTTAGAGGTGATGTAGAATGAACACAAGTGCCCTTTGTGCACCCCGAATGTGCGTCTGTTGTGACTCCGCGCTTGTGCCCTGGTGCTGTGCACACGGAAGCAGGGCAGCGGGAAGCAGGGCTGTGGGAACAGATGCGCCTAAAGGGGACTCAGCCTTTGGGTACATTATCGTGACCCTCAGTTGGGCAGCAGCTCAGTGCTGTATTTAAGGATTGGAGGACATGAGACCCCCTCATGTACACACACACTCCCTGTGCATCAAAAGGCAGGGAACCAGGACAGCAGAGCTGCTTGAGAGCCAAAGAACCAGGTCAGCAGAGCTGCTGTTGAGCCATAGAACCAGGTCAGCAGAGCTGCTTTAGAGCCAGAGAACCAGGTCAGCAGAGCTGCTGTAGAGGGAGAGAACCAGGTCACCAGAGCTGCTCTAGAGCCTAAGAACCAGGTCAGCACAGCTGCTCTAGAGCCAGAGAACCAGGTCAGCAAAGCTGCTTTAGAGCCAGAGAACCAGGTCAGCAGAGCTGCTCTAGAGGCAGAGAACCAGGTCAGCCGAGCTGCTGTAGAGCCAGAGAAACCAGGTCAGCAGAGCTGCTTTAGAGGGAGAGAACCAGGTCAGCAGAGATGCTTTAGAGCCATAGAACCAGGTCAGCAGAGCTGCTTTAGAGCCAGAGAACCAGGTCAGCAGAGCTGCTTTAGAGCCATAGAACCAGGTCAGCAGAGCTGCTTTAAAGCCAGAGAGCCAGGTCAGCAGAGCTGCCGTAGAGCCAAAGAAACCAGGTCAGCAGAGCTGCTTTAGAGGGAGAGAACCAGGCCAGCAGAGCTGTTATAGAGCCAGAGAACCAGGGCAGCAGAGCTGCTGTAGAGCCAAATAAACCAGATCAGCATAGCTGCTTTAGAGGGAGAGAACCAGGTCAGGAGAGCTGCTTTAGAGCCATAGAACCAGGTCAGCAGAGCTGCTTTAGAGCCAAAGAACCAGGTCAGCAGAGCTGCTCTGGAGCCTAAGAACCAGGTCAGCAGAGCTGCTCTAGAGCCAGAGAACCAGGTCAGCCGAGCTGCTGTAGAACCAGAGAAACCAGGTCAGCAGAGCTGCTTTAGAGGGAGAGAACCAGGCCAGCAGAGCTGCTCTACAGCCATAGAACCAGGTCAGCAGAGCTGCTCTAGAGCCAGAGAACCAGGTCAGCAGAGCTGCTGTAGAGCCAGAGAAACCAGGTCAGCAGAGCTGCTTTAGAGGGAGGGAACCAGGTCAGCAGATCTGCTCCAGAGCCTAAGAACCAGGTCAGCACAGCTGCTCTAGAGCCAGAGAACCAGGTCAGCAGAGCAGCTGTAGAGCCAGAGAACCAGGTCAGCAGAGCTGCTCTAGAGCCAGAGAACCAGGTCAGCAGAGCTGCTTTAGCGCCATAGAACCAGGTCAGCAGCGCTGCTCTAGAGGCAGAGAACCAGGCCAGCAGAGCTGCCGTAGAACCAGAGAAACCAGGTCAGTAGAGCTACTTTAGAGGGAGAGAAACAGGTCAGCAGAGCTGATTTAGAGCCAGAGAACCAGGTCAGTAGAGCAATTTCTTCAAAGACCCCGGCCGTCCTTTATTGATCATATTATTTTGCTAGGAATTTTAACAAGGGCTCTGGGTAGGGGTGTACAAAGCTCTCTTCGCATGTCTTCGGCCAAGTGAGATATCACTTGGAGACTTCCCTGTTTCTCTTCATCACAAGCTGGAGTTGGACGACTCAGAGAAGCTGGTGCTGCCGAGAGCCTCGGTTCTCTGCACTCTTTTAGAAACAGGTAAATTTAAACAAGGACTTCAACAAATATATGACTTTTTCATCCACTTCCATTCGGATGTTTTTTGGACCCCCCCCCCCCCGATTTTCAGCCTGAAAAAAAGTGTTTTTCCACAAAATTGCATATTGATAGCACCAAGCGAGAAGTTTTCTTGCTGTTTCACATCTCCGTCACCAAGGTGTCCAAGGATCTCCTGATTTTGGCTGATTTTAAGACAAACTGGCTACCCACTAGTGAGTCAGCACCTCAGAGCACACCCACACACCACAAACAAATAAGCTGCCCCAGACCATGAGGCTTCAATCTCACCTTCAGATCTTTAGAAAAAATCTAAAAACCAAGCTCTTTGTAGCCACATAGGCCGCTAAATTTCGCCTCCCCTGCCACTGTACCTTTAAGCGCCAAGACGCCTCGGCATTCGAGCGCTTTAGAAACATATAAACATAAACATAAACTTAACCACGACAGGAGGAGCCATGGAAATGGCGCACACGCAACAAAGTCAGCAACACACAACTGTACATTGCTAAAACACAATACTCAATATACAATAATGACACAATGAGGCAGTGATCCTGCTGTGAGAAAGATTCATCTCTAGTCATGTTAGTGGATATAATCAAATAAGTTGTAAAACATGAGCCGCTATACAACCAGTGGTGAGCCACTATCCTACATAACCCCCCCCCCACAAACGCAGGGACATTAAACTAACCTTGACCAGTTGAGTCTTCATGTTCTAAGTGGAAATATCTGGAGAGGCCATCTGCATTGGCATGGTTGCCCCCAGGTCTATGTTCCACTGTATAGTCCATCCCCTGTAGGGAAATGGACCACCCGAGTAGTTTGGGGTTTTCACCCTTCATCTGTTTTAGCCATAGGAGGGGCTTGTGGTCGGTTTGAACAATGAAGTGAGTGCCAAACAAGTATGGCCTCAGCTTCTTCAAGGCCCAGACCACAGCAAAGGCCTCCTTCTCTATGGCTGACCAACGTTTCTCTCTGAGGGTCAACCTTCTGCTAATAAAAGCTACTGGTTGATCCTGGCCCTCTTCATTCAGTTGTGATAATACAGCACCTACCCCCACCTCAGATGCATCAGTTTGACCTATGAATTCTTTGGAGTAGTTGGGGCTATGGAGCACTGGAGCAGAGCACATGGCCTGTTGTAGGTCATCACAAGCTTTCTGACAGCTGACAGTCCACTGAACTTTCTTGGGCATCCTCTTAGAGATTAAGTCATTTAAGGGGGTCACAATGGATCCATATCCCTTTACAAATCTTCTGTAGTAACCAGTCAGGCCTAAGAAAGCTCGGACCTGAGTCTGGGTGGTTGCAGCAACCCAGTCCATGATGGTCTGGATCTTGCTCTGTAGTGGTTGAACCTGGCCTCCACCTTCAAGGTGGCCCAGGTACACAACCTGACTCTGCCCTATCTGGGGTTTGGTAGCCTTGATGGTGAGTTCTGCTTTTTGCAGGGCTTCCAAACTTTCCTTAGGTGGATCAGGTGATCCTCCCAGGTGGAGCTGAAGACAGCAATATCATCTAGATATGCTGCACTAAAGTCATCCAGGCCTGTGAGGACTTGGTTCACCAACCTTTGAAAAGTGGCAGGTGCATTTTTCAAACCAAAGGGCATTACAATAAATTGATAGTGCCCACCAGGGGTTGAAAATGCTGTTTTGGCTTTTGCAGATTCAGCTAATCTTATCTGCCAGTAGCCAGCTGTCAGATCAAATGTGCTCAGATACTTGGCTGAGGCCAACTTATCTATGAGCTCATCTGCTCTGGGAATGGGATGTGCATCGGTCCTAATGACTGCATTGAGTCCTCTGTAGTCTACACAGAACCTCATCTCTTTCTTGCCACCCTGGGTGTGAGGTTTGGGTACCAGGACTACTGGGCTAGCCCAAGGGCTATCTGAGGGCTCAATAACTTCCAATTCCAACATCTTTTGGACTTCTGTCCTTATGCAGTCCCTGACATGGTCAGGTTGCCTGTAGATCTTATTCTTCACAGGCAGATTGTCCCCAGTGTCCACTTCATGAGTGCACCAGGTGGTCTGACTTGGAGTCAGTGAAAACATATGTCTGAATGACTGGAAAACTTGTCTGCAGTCAGACTGTTGCTGGGCAGTGAGGCTGCCTGCCAAGGCTACACCCTCTACTGACCCATCATCAGGGTTGTGAGAGAGCAGGTCTGGGAGAGGGTCACTCTCCTCCTCCTGTCCCTCATCAGTTGTCATGAGCAAGCCCATGTCAGCCCTGTCCACATATGGTTTCAGTCTGTTTACATGAAGTACCCTGTGGGGACTTCTGGGAGTGCCAAGGTCCACCAAGTAGGTGACCTCTCCCTTCTGTTCCAATATGGTATGGGGTCCACTCCATTTGTCTTGGAGGGCGGCTGGGGCCACTGGCTCCAACACCCACACCTTCTGTCCTGGCTGGTACACCACCAGTACAGCCTTTTGGTCATGCCAGGCTTTTTGCAATTCCTGACTTGCCTCAAGGTCTTCTTGTCGCCTTCTTCATGTACTGAGCCATCCGGGAGCAGAGACCAAGTACATAGTCCACAATATCCTGTTTAGGGGGTTTGAGAGGTAACTCCCATCCCTTCTTCACTATACAGAGTGGCCCTCTGACAAGGTGGACGAACAAAAGTTCAAAAGGGCTGTAACCAACCCCCTTCTGTGGCACCTCCCTGTATGCAGAGAGAAGGCAGGGCAGAAGAACATCCCATTTTTGCCTGAGCTTTTCTGGGAGTCCTTTGATCATACCCTTGAGGGTCTTGTTAAATCTTTCAACAAGCCCATTGCATTGAGGATGATAAGGGGTGGTGAACCTGTAGTTAACGCCACACTCCTTCCACATTGCCTTGAGGTAACTACTCATAAAGTTTGTACCTCTGTCGGACAATACCTTCTTAGGGAACCCTACCCTGGAAAAACATTCCCAGGAGGGCTCTTGCCACCACAGGTGCTGTGATGGTTCTAAGGGGAATAGCTTCTGGGTACCCGGTGGCATGATCCACTACCACCAGTATAAACCTGTGCCCAGATGCTGTTGGTGGGTCAAGGGGAACAACAAGGTCAATCCCTACCCGTTCAAAGGGAACCCCCACCACAGGTAGTGGTATCAGGGGGGCCTTTGTGGACTTACCTGCCTTGCCACTGGCTTGGCAGGTAATGCAGGAGCTACAAAAACTCATACAGGCCTCACTCATTTGTGGCCAATGAAAGTGAGGGACAATTCTGTCCCAAGTCTTATTTAGCCTCGGTGTCATGCTAAGTGAATATCATGGGCTAGTGTGAGTAGGAAGCCCCTAAACGTCTGAGGTATGACCAACCTTCTGGCTGCACCAGGCTTGGGGTCTCGACCCTCAGAGTAAAGGAGTCCATCATCCCAATATATCTTATGGGTTCCACCAGCATTCCCAGCAGCCTCAGCAGCAGTCTGCTGTCTGAGGGGTTCGAGAGTGGGGCAGCTCTGCTGCTCCAGGCTCAAGTCTGCCCTAGAAGGTCCCCCTGTCCCCAAGAACTCAACCTGATCAGGTTCAAGTTCATCTGAGACAGTTCCTTCTTCAGGTGTCAGATCCTCTTCTGCTACAGACTCTTCAGACTGACCCTGTGGGGAAGGCACTGCCTTACCCCTGCCACTCCTCCTCTTGGAAGGTCCTTGGTCCATTTTTCCAGGATCCAAGCCCTGTTCAGTTTCTGTCAGCTTAGCTTTTGACCTTGTCAGGGCAAACACTTCTGCAGGGAAACCAAGCATTGCTGCATGGGTAGTCAGCTCCACCTCAGCCCATACTGAGGTCTCCAAATAATTTCCTAGCAAACATTCTACTGGTAGGTCTGCACTCACCACAACCTTCTTTAGGCCAGTTACCCCTCCCCAAGAGAAGTTAGCAACTGCCAGAGCATGGTTAGTACTGACATTGCTCGCATTGGTCACTTGGTAAGTTTCCCCAAGTATGATTTGGCTAGGATCCACAACGCCCTTAGTCACCATGGTGACACTCACCCCTGTGTCCCTGTATGCTAGAGACTCCCTTCCATTTATCCTAGGCTGTTGTTCGTATTTGCCAGGCCACTGGGACTCACAAATAGGGACAGGTCCCCATCACAAACCAGCACAGCCTGAGTAGGTGTTCTGACTAGGCCAGAGTCCTCTCCAGATCCCAGGGTCAACCCTACTATACCCTTGTTCTGTGTACTACCACCTATAGCTGGATTAGGGGGAACAGGTGCCTTAGGGGCAGGTGTAGTGGTACTGGTGGAGTCTTTGGCCTTGTTACAGTCTGAAGTCCAATGGTTTTTCTGCTTACAGTTTTTACACCATGGCTTCCTTGGCTGTTTAGCTTTGTTAGATTGGGAATTTTCAGATGCTGCTTTTTGGGGGCCTGTTGAAGACTGTTGGTCTTTTCCCTTTTCCCCACCCTTCTCAGAGTTTTTGGCATCTTCCTTTTTAGTTGCACCCCCCCAAGGGCTGGACCTTTTGCTTGATCCTGGTTCTGACCCATTTGTCTGCCTTCATTCCCAATTCTTGGGGAGAGGTCAGATCTGAGTCCACCATGTGCTGATGCAATAGCTGATTCTGACAGTTATTAAGAATGTGCTCCCTCATGATGAGATTGTACAATCCTTGATAATCATTTACTTTACTGCCATTTAACCAACCTTCCAGAGCCTTGGTAGCACAATCTACAAAGTCTACCCACTCTTGATTTTGTGCTTTGTGGGTATCTCTGAACTTTAACCTGTATTGATCAGTGGTTAGACCAAACCCATCTATCAAAGCACTTCTCAAGATATAATAATCATCTGCATCCTCCTCCCTAACAGAGAGGAGCTTGTCTCTTCCTTTGTCAGCAAAGGAGAGCCATAAGATTGCTGTCCACTGCTCTACTGGGACCCTTTGAACTTTACAGGCCCTTTCAAGTGCAGTGATCCATTTATGGATGTCATCCCCTGTCTGATAGGGGGGCACAATCTTATGCAGGTTCCTATGGTCAGGAGCTTTCTCTCTAACTCTAGGGGTATTATTACTGCCACCAGGGGTCTCTAGACCCCACTTTCTTGAAGCTTTCTGAAGCTCCAGAGACTCCTTGTCTAATGCTAGCCATTCTCTCCTGAGCTGAAGCTTAGCTTGCTCAAACTGGATCAGTGTGCATTTCCTCTCTTGGGAGGAGTCTCTTCTCAGAGAAGAGGCATAGGTCCTTTTGGATCTTCCACAATGGGCAGACTCCTCTGAGGGGGATCTGTTCCTTCTGTTTGGATCCACCACTCTCCCATTAGGGATGGAGGGGGTACCCCTTGGGCCTCCACCTTCATGTATAGAGTGGTCTGTTTCTTCCTGGTCAAGTTCATTATCCTCTTCCTGGTCCTCATCAGAGCCCACCACCTGGGTGTCCTCTTCTGTGGGATGCCCACCCAACCCGTCTACCCCCATCAGACACTAGAGTCTGCTTGAAGTCTGCAATGAGCAGAATTTCTCGGAGATGTTGTGTGTTGGCACCTTTGGTTGTCTTCAAATGTCTAGCAGTGCACATGTCCCTAAGCTCAGCAAAAGTGAGATTGTCATACCTGTCGACTGGGACCTTTGAAGGTCCTACCAGGGCCTTATGGGCTCCTGATCCTGAAGACATTTCTAGTGTAGTGGATTGTTGCATCTACCTACACTAGGTGTGGCCTACTGAACCCTTTCTTGAGTTGTAGTCAAGGTGTGCTAAGCCAGAGGGCTTAACACAACTCCTAAGTTCAGTAGAACTTATTGTATTCTAAGCTTAAATTTATATGTACCTTTAGTACCACAGTGGCTTTCACTTTAGAAATTCAATTTGTTATCTGGTAAAACAATGGCAAGCTTCAATCCAACCGCTGCACACCAATGTGAGAAGTTTGCCTGGCATATGCTGTCCACTAGTTATAGGGGACACCTTGCACCAGTCCAATTCGACTCTTAAAGTGATAGGTTAAAAGACAACCTTTAAAGAAAGCAATCCTAGTGGTAGCTGTGGAGAGCAGCCTTCAGGCTAAGTCTTGAAGGAGTGTTAAGCTTATTGTTTTACCATGGATAACCTCTTGAATGACCAAATGAAAGAGTAGTCCACACAGGTATATATTCAGTTCTGCAGACAGTGCCTAGGGCACTTAGGATCGCTGGCCCCTTATGAAACCACCCAAGGTAGTAAGAAAGGGGACCCACGGGAAGCGTGTGCAGTGTTTAAACTACAGTCGGGATCCCTATTAAACCCTATGGGAAATGTCGCGGTTGGAAATTACAAGAATCTGGACACTTCTAGCAGGAGTTCAAGTTCAGGAGTTTAGAGTTAAGCTCTTGGAGGGCCCACACCCACGAGAGTACCGAGGTACCCCTATTACCTGCCCCAGGGAAGCCAGGTGCATAGGTCGTTTGTGGTGTCGGGTCGATGTCTAGTTTTCAATGGAAAAACGTGAAGAACTGCTGCTGGCGTGAAGCGTCGTTGATGTCGTGCAGATTGAAGATGTAGATCTTGAAGGTAAGGACCTGAAACCAGAGGGGACAGAGTCTGGGTCACTAGCCAGTGACCAGGGAGCTCAGGAGAAAGAGCCCTTCAATGTCGGGTGTTTTCAGGTTGAAGACGGGTAGCTTGGATCAGCAGCCACGGGGTCCAGGAGGCTTCAAGGAAGGCCAGCTTCTGGAGGGCGACTGTCCCACGAAGGATGAAGGCCGCTGTGGTGTTAGTGTCCGGATTGGATCCACTAAGCCTTGCAACCCACGCAAGAATCAGAAAACAGCTACGGTGCAGACCCACGAGGTCTGAGCGAGGTCTCCAGCAAGGAGACGGTAGAGTACGCCTGGAGCAACCAGGGGAACCCTTTAAAGTAAAGATTGACCTCTGCTAAGGCCCACCAGTCGAGAGACAAGGGACCGCGGGAGGCAGCAATTTGGAGTGTGTAAAGTTGAGCTCACCGGTTGCCAGAGCAGGCTGCAGTATCATCCTTTGGCACAAGTAATGCTGAGAGGTTGGCTCAATGATGGGCCAAAGCATAACTTACCCACTGGTTGGGGTCATGTGCTGTGCAAGAGGTGGCCAGTGTCCTGGGGTATTGGGTATCTCGGCACCCACGGGGTCCACAGTGCTGAGCTTTGCTGAGCACACTCACTGGCCTCTGGGATGCTTGGAAACCCACCTCAAGGTAGGCAGAAGTCTTCGATGTCTGTAGGAGCAGTGGAGTTTCAACTGGGTCACTTGCAGTGTTTCAGGTGCCTGCCAAGCAGGGGGGTAACTCCTTTACCCCAAGGGAGATTTCTTCATTCAGCTGTGCGGCAGCTCGTCGAAGGTTCAAGTCTTTAAAGTCCAAGATTAATCTGAGGCTCTGGGGACCCTGCACCCACCTTTATCCAGAGATTAGGGGAGTGTCTGAATCAGAGCCCACCAATGAGAGTTCAGGCGGGAAAGGGTGGCTACACCCTCTCCCCTTTGTGTGTTTTCCCACCTGGGCAGGGGACAGGATGCCCCTGAACCGGTTCGAGGCGGTGTATGCAGAAGTAGGCACTGGAGAAGCCTACGTGCAAGTTTGAAAGACATCCTATGGTGCATCCACCCAGTTCCAATCCACATAGTCTGTCTGGGGAGGTGGGAGCACCTCCCTGCAACCAAGATCCCTATTGTCCAGCTGCCGTGGCTGGAGTTCTGCCCAGCAACAGGCAGCCAGAGTCGTGTGGGTGGCGGGTAGCATCCATTTTGTACTACGTGTGCACTTTTAAATTGGTGTCTAAAATCTGCCGCTTTTACCATATCACTCCTCTAGCAGGGGGGAATCATGCCCTCACTCCCATGGCTGGATTGGGGGTATGATTCCACGATGTTTGACACCAAACATGACATGGTTCTGTGCAGCCACTCTCAAGTTATCACGCTATTGCGATTACTCATGATGCGGTTAAGAGTATATGGTATGGCTGCACTACAAACAACCCAGCAATAGTTTTAACAAAGGTTGCAGAGGGGCCCTACTCAGGTAGGGGTTCCCCCTCACACATATCTCAGCACCCTGCCTTGTAGGATAAGCAAGGCCTGCCTTAGGGGTGACCTATGAGGATATATGTGTTGTATGTGTTGGATCCCACACTCCTGAGGCACAGCCGGGAGCTCTGTTCGTCGCTAATATTTTTAAAACATCGTTTGTTGAACTGTTTTAATTACTCACTGCTGTTCCCTTGATTGTACTCTGTTGGGGCACTGGTTTTCACTCCGTGACACCCGCGCAGCCGAGATAAACGCTGCCGCGGGATTGCAATCTACTCTGCCGCCATCAGCGAGCGAGCCTCTCTTTAGGCCACGCCCACTTTCACGTAGGCCACGCCCCCACCTACTTAACCGAGCTGACTACGAGCTCAAAACTGATCCCACACTCCTGAGGCACAGCCGGGAGCTCTGTTCGTCGCTAATATTTTTAAAACATCGTTTGTTGAACTGTTTTAATTACTCACTGCTGTTCCCTTGATTGTACTCTGTTGGGGCACTGGTTTTCACTCCGTGACACCCGCGCAGCCGAGATAAACGCTGCCACGGGATTGCAATCTAGTCTGCCGCCATCAGCGAGCGAGCCTCTCTTTAGGCCACGCCCACTTTCAAGAGGCCACGCCCCGAACCCCCCTATAAAAACATGTGCTCTCCACGTACGCGCAGCGGACGGGCGCAGCGGGCGCGCCGTCAGCGCGCCGAAGGCACGCCTAAGGCAAGCCTGTCTGGGCCCGTCGGGGCCCAGCCGGACCCAGGCCCAGTTACTTTGCCCATTTCTCCCGATGGCCGACTTGTTTACACAAAAGATAGGCTCCAAGCACTCAATCCGTCAAAAAAACTCGAGTGCAACTACATCCATTCGGGAGGAAAACCATTTATCAACTGTGGCCTATGTAATCCGGCCACTACCACCTCTGGAAATCACGGCCTAAAGCTGGGCCTCCTCAACTGTCGGTCCCTCCCTAAACACTCCCATGAAATCAACCTTCTGGTACAGGATCACGAGTTTGACGTCTTGTTCCTTACGAAAACTTGGCTCACTTCCTGGTCGGACTCCGACATCATCAACGCTTTACCTCCGGGCTATCAAATCCAATCCCAAAACAGACTCCTTGGCAGAGGAGGTGGCCTCGCGATAATCTTCAGAGAACAATTCTCATGTAGATCTAGCGATGCCAATATTGACGACTGCGAAAGCTGCCATTTTGCTTTACAAATATCCCCCGTGAACTCCCTTTCGGGGCTGCTGATATACCGACCACCGGGAACCCCAAGGAAATTTTCTAGCGCTCTCGTCGATACTGTCACCCAGACAGCGACTACCTCTCCCAACTTTCTCATCTTAGGAGACCTTAACCTCTATCTATCAGACTCCAAGGACCTAACCGCGTCCGAACTTCTTCTCGACCTTAGGTCATTTGACATCCGATTAGTCAACTCAGAACCCACCCATGACAAAGGACACCTTCTGGACCCCGTTTTCACCAACATCACGGATCTTACCACCTGCACCCCTCTCCCCCTTCCTTGGACAGATCATTTTTTAATATCTATCTTTTGGCATCTCTTCATCTCACCCACCCAACAGGCCAAAATCCGGGTCACTGACCGTCGCTGGCACAAACTCTCGCCAGACGAATGGGCTTCCATTCTCAGGACTTTTCCTCCCCCCCCGGTCTCTGACCCAGCCATTGCTGACAATCAGTTCAACTCTTGGCTCACCACATCTTTGGACAAACTCCTCCCTAAAACGACCACCCTTAGGCGAATCAAAAGAGTGAGCCCTGCTCCTTGGTACACTCCTGATCTTAACCTCCTAA
Source organism: Triturus cristatus (assembly GCF_964204655.1). Classification (NCBI taxonomy): domain Eukaryota; kingdom Metazoa; phylum Chordata; class Amphibia; order Caudata; family Salamandridae; genus Triturus; species Triturus cristatus. The sequence continues at coordinate 172,859,986 of NC_140579.1, read as the reverse complement.
GGAAGGAATGTAAAAGAACGGAGCGCTCCTGGAGGAAGGATAAGTCCATAGCCAATAAAGACGTCTTCCGTACCTCCTTAAAAAACTATAAGATCGCTCTTCGTAATACTAAAAGTACATTCTTCCAGGAAAGGATAGAAAACTCCTCCTGTTCTGCCAAGGAAACTTTTATTATTTTAAAAGATTTACTTAAAGTCCCAGACCCTGCACCAAAGAACCTGCCAGACCTCAAGGAAGCTGAAGAGAAATGCCTTAAACTGGCTAAATTCTTTGAGGAGAAGATCCAGAAAATTCTTGTCTCTCTTCCTCCTGTCGACCTCAGTATTTCTGAGGAAGACTGTTTTAACTCAAACCCTACCACTCCCCATCTAAACTCTCTTGGACCAGTCACTATTGAAGAGGTCTCAACCACGCTAGACACTATCAAAAGCGGATCCCCCAGGGACCCGGTCCCCCTACGCATTCTTAAGAAAGTGGCCTCCACCTTCGCCCCTCCACTCACTCACCTCATCAACTCCTCACTGCTCCAGGGTAAAGTTCCCCACAGCTGGAAGGCGGCTGTCGTCAAGGCGCTCCTTAAAAAACCTTCTATGGACCCTTCGGATATGACCAACTACAGGCCAATCTCTCTCCTCCCTGGAACCAGTAAAATTGCTGAAAAACTAGTTAATAAAAAGCTCTCGCTGTATCTGGAGACTAACAATCTGCTCAGAAGCTCGCAAACTGGATTCCGTCCAGGGCAGGGCACCGACATCGCCCTACTTGCAGCAGTGGAGGAGGCCAGAGCCCTTTTGGACGCAGGAGGATCAGTGGCAGTGATCCTCCTGGACCTCAGTGCGGCCTTCGACACCGTCAACCATCGGGTCTTAATCCAACGACTCAAGAATATCGGTGTCGAGGGCACTGCGCTGACTTGGTTCAAATCTTTCCTTGACCACCGCTCCTTTCAGGTCTGGGAGAATGACACCCGCTCCCCCGTAACCCCCCTCCAATGTGGTGTGCCCCAGGGTTCATCTTTAAGCCCGACATTATTTAATGTCTACATGTCCCCATTGGAGGAGGTTGTCACACCGTTCGGAGTAAAAATCATCAGCTATGCTGATGACACTCAATTAGTGGTGTCCCTATCTCACCCAAATCAGGAACCTTCGGACCTCTACAATTGTCTTGCAGAAATTCAAGGATGGATGAATATTTCGTCATTGAAACTTAACGGTTCAAAGACAGATATTCTCCTCCTTGGTCAGAAGGGGTTTCCCCTCCTTCAGACCATCTGGCCCCCCTGCTTAGGTGAACCCCCAGCCCCCAAGTCTGAGATCAAGAGCCTGGGAATTTGGCTTGAAAAAGACTTGTCTTTTAAGACCCAAGCCAAAAAAATCGCTGGGATATGCTTCGGGCTTCTTAAATCCATCAGGAAGATTTTGCCCCTACTCCTTCCTGTCTCCCAGAAACTGTTAATCCAAGGCCTTATTCTATCAAAGCTGGATTACAGCAATACCATCTATTTGGGCGCTCCCGAGGCCACCCTTAATAAACTACAAATGATCCAGAACGCCGCGGCCCGGATTCTCACCAATACTCCGGCTAGATCCTCGGCCAAACCAGCCCTGAAACATCTCCACTGGCTCCCAGTGAGAGAGCGAGTTAAGTTTAAAGCTCTCTGCCTGTCACACAAACTCCTACAGGACAAAGGCCCCCTATCCTAAAAAAAATCATCAGACCCTACAAAGCTTCTAGATCTCTCCGGTCTGACCATGAATACCTTATCACTATCCCCAGAGTGAAGAGAGCACGCACTGGCGGACGGCGCTTCTCTGTTAACACAGCCCGCCTCTGGAACTCCCTCCCCCGTGACCTTAGGACAGAACCAGAATATCTCCGATTCAGGAAACTACTAAAAACTTACCTGTTTCCCTGATTTTCTTTTCCTCTGCGTTTCCCCCCCTGTTTTCCACTGGCTGTCCGGATCTTAGCGCTGGGATACTTACGGGTTACTACGCGCTTTACAAAACTAATAATTACAAAACCTACTAATAAAGTATTAAGTGGGATGCAGGATACCTATATCCCTGTAAGGGGGGCAAGCACCACCTTATCCAGACTACAGTAGTGGTCTGTTGGTGTCAGTTTGTATGGCTGTCCCAGGGGTGGCACAATAAGTGTTGCAGCCCCTGGTAGGCCTCTGAGGGACTCATGCCCTGGGTACCTAGGGTACCATCTACAAGGGGCTGACAGGGTGTCCTCAGTATCCAATTGGTATGTACCTAGGGTACTCACATCAGTTTAGTGAGGAAGCAGATAGTCAAAACATCAGCAAAAAGTTGGGGGCAACTATGCAGACGATGCCACTCTCCTACAGCAGGCATCCCTCGAGTGCAAACAATAACAAGGGGTACAGCACCAGCACTCCTAATTAAACCTGACTGCTGTGCTATGCTGCCAGAGGGTAACAGGTGGAACATTGTGTCAGGGTTATTAAGCACATGCTTCACCTGGGTTATGATGTGAGGGGTATCTTATAGCTTGATGAAATGGCAGAAGCAGCATTTATCAAGTTGGCTGGCTCACCTGCTAGCCACAATCCTGAGGTTTTGGGGGGTGGTTGCTGGCCCCCCCGATGCCTGTTTGCCCTGCCTCACCCCGCACTTTCTTTTCAACTGCTCCAATCTCCCCCCCCCCTGAGGCACTTCGCCAGGCACTAGGGGATAAGTGCAGGCCCGCACAGTTGGAGACACGGTTTAAGGTAACAAGATTTGGGACACAGAGGTTTAGGTGGCCTCCTGGGAGTGAAGCCACAACTAGGTTTTATCCAGCATCAATTTTGCCTGTGCCATACCTGACCGGGCTATTGATTAATTCCATACACACTGAAATCACTATTGCGTGCTGCTTAAGCCATCCTTATAGCTTTGGGGGCCAGGAATAGCTTGAAGTGTCACTCTTGCACAAGTGTTAGGATCAGTAGTTGTGAATTACTATGTTTGGCGGCACCGCAGGAGCAACATGGGAGCTGACTGAAGTGGCCGCAGGAGGTGTGCCCTGGCATATAGTTGCACAACTGTCAGGGTTAGTAGTTGTAATGTTACTATGATTGGCAGGAGTAAGATGTGGCGCAATCTGAAGGGGCCGACTGCGTCAGTCCGGGCATACAGTTTTCCACCAATTAAGCACTCACGTGTGAATTCTGTGAGGTCTTGGGGCACAGATGGGCTGCTGTCAGGTCATCGGCAGAAGTACATACATCCTCCAGTCCTCTGCCCCTCCAATGTGCATATGTTGGCCATTATCTGAGCACGGTTTTATGATGGGATTGCAACGTAATGGAGCAATTTACAGCCGGTTTGTCCTTTAGTTTGCATGTGTTGGCTCATGGGGGTGGTCCAAGAGCCCGGGGTGCGGCAAGTGGCGCAGTCTGTGGGGCTACTATTAGCCAGGCCCATCAGTAACAGTCACTATGGTCCAACTAGTCAGAGCTATGAATTGTATGACCTATAGACTACCGTACACGGGTATGTTTTTGTAATTACTGATATCGATATGTCTTCTGCAGCTTCATGGTTTGGTTTTGCTCGCAAGGAAGTGTCAGTCATAGGCCTTTAACTGTCACTTATAGTTGTACTGAGATGGTGAAAAATTACACATAGCTAACTGAAACCGGGGCAGCTATGGAGGGGGGGGCGGCTAGCTCTTGGTTAGCTACGCAACTGAGCTAGAATTGTGGCTTATTTATCTGATGCAAATAGAAGCTTTGACTATGCCAAAAGATGGACTTGTAGCTTAGTGCCCCAATCGGGTTGAACACAGAGATGCAATGACATGGAGGCAAAATACTAAGCGGCCACAACATAGCGCCCACTAAGGCTAAATCACAGCACAAAGTTTACAGGTGTAATTTGACCAAGTGGTTGCTGGTGCGCCGCACGTGACTTAATTGCTCACTGGCGCTTGGGACAGTCTGCCACGAGTTGGCGCTGTCTGTCTATTGTAGAAATGACCCAAAAGGCATGGATCAATGCAATTGGCATTAATATCATTGTTGCCAGCTGCCCAAGCCATTCGTATAGTTTTGGAGGGCTTGGAATAGGCGGAATTATCACGCTTGCACGAGCGTCAGGGTTGTTTGTGGTGTTACTATGATGGGCAGCACGGCAGGAGCAAGGTGTGGTGCAATAGGAAGTGGCCGCCTGTCATGAGTCCTGGCTTATAGTCGCACAAGTGTCAGGTGTTCAGTAGAACTGCCTTGCTGTATGTAGCGCGGGCGTATGCTGATTCTAGTTTTGCGCAATTTGGGTGTCTCTATGTATGTGTCGCCGTGATTAGCTCTAGGTCAGAGATTGTGTGTTGCTCTGCCTTCAGTTGGCATTGCGGTACGTCTGCCTTGGTGGTAACCGGACAGGGTACTTGTCCTTTGACTTTGAGGAGCGATTCATTCAATGCTTTTCTTCATAGAACTATTCTTGCCTATGTTATGTCAGTGGTTTGGATGGTGCCTTTGTCTCAAATCCATCAATAGTTCAGTGACAATCTGATGACTCGCTGTCCACCGGTCCTTGTTCAAGACCGCCTCATGGTGCCTGAGTTAAATCGTGGAGCATGTAGGTTTCAATTGTTTCAATACCAGTTCTGTCTGGGCAATCGACCCAATCGGGTCGCGAGTGACCACTCATTTTGTCATTGTTTCCCTGAACCCCCTCCCCCAGCACCCGTGCAGGTCAGTGGGAACAAGATGGGGCCTCCAGAGAGGTCCACCTTCTCTTTAGTTGTGTGGGTTTCGAAGTAGGCAGGAACTGTACATCTCCCCTCAGGGGGCTTTAAACCATAGTGTGTTCTCCTTGGATGTGGCACGGCTGTGTCCGGCTGTCCTTTAGTTTGCAATATATTGATGCGTGCATTTAAACGCAATGTGCTCGCTCACAGTAATGGCGGCTGTCGCACACGTGATGTGCGGGTGATGAGAACCAACCATGGCTTAGCGGCAACCCACAAAATGTATTTGGCTTTGTGGTTTGTTCCAAGCAACGCAGCATTAAGGAGGTCGGGGCCTGTGCTCGGGCCCACGTAGGCCTGATGTTGCGGGATGGGTAGGGCCGCGCCGCTCCATCCCCTCCTACCACGTTCATGTCTGTGGAATTGGTCGCGCCGCTGGGGCAGGAGGGTCTAAAATTTCCGTGCTTTGCTGACCCGATTGGCCTTACGATTACTCTGCAATGCTCCATCACTGGGGAATATGTTTCCCCGCAGACGGATCTTGCGCGTGCGCAAAAATTAGCCTACAGCCTCGTCATCATAGGAGGGCCCCCATTCCCACACTTTGTAGTGTAAGCGGAATCAACCGGACGCTAGATTAACCTGTGATTCAAGTATTACTGCGTGCGAGGTGGGGTCTCGCGGTGAGGAGCAGTGGGCACTGCGGGACGACCCTCTGTCTAGGATGCAGCCTGGAATTTTAGAAGGCACAACTTTGCACAATGTAGGCTGTTCTCATAGCGCTCTGTGGGGTGTCAGGCAGAGTACATTAACATGGCACTACCTACATGCCACGTTATTTAGTACAACATCGGCTGCATTGCGACGCAGTGCCCGCTGCACAAGCCATGGGCGAGCTTGCTATTCATTGAACGGAGACACTTAATGCTTGTTCAACACAGAAAGGTGACAGTTCCACCATTTCAGAATGGAAGCATTTTCAAGATGCTACGCAGCGAAGCCAGAATTTTGGCTTCAGTCATCTTATGCAACTAACTAGCATTGTTAAGCCATTGGTACTGGCGTGTTGTAGGTGTAGTGTGGTCTTGTATTATATATCTGGAGGCAATGTAAGAAGCCGCAAAATATCAGCCGGCAGCACACTGAGTTTAGCACCAAACCAAAGCTTAGGCCTTTATGAGGAACATCTGCTGGCACCATATAGAAACAGGTCCAGATGTACACTGGGGGGCATTCCTCTGCAACCAAAGGCAGGTTTCGGGTTGCTTCAGTTAAGACCTATTCACCCGAACTTTAGCCAGGGCGGCAGGTGGGCGGTGTAGTTGTTATCCAACAAGTGTGCGGCGGTTCAGAAAAGTTTGGTGAACACTACGTTAGAGCCATATGGCGACAAGGTATTATTGACAATTCAGCATTCTCAATATTCAGGAAAGGGCAGGTATTTGCACTGAATGTTCCCGTCTGGTTCCCACAGACTTGTCTGCCCCCAGGGTTATCCTTCCATGGGTCAGAACCTGAGACTTTAAGGGGCATCTCGTGCTCCAGTGTCCCAAATACGTTGATAGTCTATGCTGGGGTAGAGGTACCAAGAAGGGCCTGATTACTACTTGGGTTTCCCCTAAGTCTTGAGGGTCAAACCAGGTTGGAGCTTTAAATCCACAGTCCTTAGGAAGCACCCAGCATTCCCCCAATCCAAGTAAGGGCAGTTGGTGATATATAAGTAACAGCAAAGTGGGTAACAGACACCGGCTGGTCAGTGACATTGGGCCCCGGGGGCACGCGCGCGCTTCACAAAACCACTGAGCGGCAACCAGTCGGGTACCAAGGGGCAAAAACCAAGTAGATAGGTGGAATATATATATCTCTCTGGCCTTACAGCTGAGTGGAGGCGTTCTCATCGCGGGGTACGCCCTGGTGAAAATTGTGTGCTTCCCAAGGTTCTCATGACCAATACGGTTTGTGGTAGCACACCAAGCTGAATGTTTAAGGTCATCCTGGGCCGCATTTACACAGCCCAGTAGGAGCACTACAGCTGGGTGGAGCAAGGCCCATTTAGAGGTACACCTGGGGGGAAATGCTGTGCTCCCTAAGGTTCCCATGACCTAGGCGGTGCATGGCATCTCCCGCATCAAATGTTAGGCACCATATTACAGACAGTGCGCCCTGTATTGAATCAGACCGATTCTCCATGCGGGTATGCCTAGGGGGCTCCACCAGAGGGAGCTGAGCTGGTGAAGTTCCCAGCTGGGAGAAGGGTTGCTGGGCAAGTGCTGGAGGGCAGCCTTGCTCATTGTCACAGTACGCCTAGTTATGGACATTCCTGTGCGCCTTCATCTGGCATGCACAGGGACTGTTCAAAGGTTAAGTAGAATCCTCCTTGCCGTAATAGCAAAAGTAGGCGGACGCGTGGGGGAGTGGTCACCTAGCAAGTGGGCTGCTGTCCCATAGTTGGGCACGCAGGTGTTCAGGCACACTCGGTGCTAGTAGGACGGCAGCTAGGTGAGATCAGCAAATAGATGGGGCATTGTGAGCCTGGGTGTCGGCATCCTCCCCGCCCAGAGTTGTCTCGGGGCTGAGGCAAGTGATGCAGTGGAACTTGGGGGGTGAGTAGTTCTTGGCACAACTTCTCAGGCCTAACGGGCCTTTTGTTTCATCAGACACTATCTGACCCAGGCTAGCGTTAAGGGCTTTGGGATATAGATGGGGCTCTTTCATCTAGATTTGCAGGAAGCTCTAGACAGGAGAGGTTGCAGGTAAGACCATAGCTGTGGTGGGGGGGCCTGGCGGTGACGGGGGCCACCTCCAGAGCTGTGGCGGAGTTACAGGGCGATCTGGAAGCAGGCCGGTACCAAGGGTACGTCTGCGTGGCACCATAGGGGGTGTCCGAGCCAAATCCGAGGAGCCTCATGGGAGGGTCCTTGAAACCGTGTCGGCGCCCCGCTAGTCCTTCGGGCAGTTGTGGGCCTGAACAACCGGGGGGTTTGCTATGCGACGCTCCGCCCTGAAAGGGGCGTGAGTAAGAAGGTACCAACGGTCACATGATCTGAGAAGAGGATCACTAGTAAGGGCAGCACATGCGGTGTTCGCCCCGGTGCTGCCTGGCTCATCAGGCGGGCACGCGGCCCAGTTGGTTGCCTGCCCTTGGATCGCCCGTAAGATAACCCACCTATTACATAACGGTGTATGTAATAAACCTGCAGCAATTTTACCCAAACAAATATCTGTGTTGTGTGTTTATTCTTGGGAAATGTATATATTGTTGGAGGGGTGTAAAAGGATGCCAATGACGATACTATGCCTCTGACTGAGGCACCCACAGGGGGCCACTAGAGAGGTCGGTGCCCTAGTGTCGCCTGGGCACCCTACACCCCCGCCTCCTTTGGGGGGTAGGGACCCCGGTTAGAGTCCCCCCAACTTCCTGACTGGTCGTGACACGAGGGGCGTCACTTACTGGGTATCTTGGACCTGGGGGAGGATATATATCCCTCCCCCACCATGTTGGCGACCTCTTTGTTCGCCGTGCACGCCGTCTCTCTCCCTACCGCTTACCTGGCGTGGTGGTGGCAGGAGGGGGGCAGAGAATATTGTAATGATTTCCTTTTTTCGTTGCAGGCGGAGATACAGGGTGATCTGGAAGCAGGCCGGTACCAAGGGTACCTCTGCGTGGCACCATAGGGGGTGTCCGAGTCAAATCGGAGGAGCCTCATGGGAGGGTCCTTGAAACCGTGTCGGCGCCCCGCTAGTCCTTCGGGCAGTTGTGGGCCTGAACAACCGGGGGGTTTGCTATGCGACGCTCCGCCCTGAAAGGGGCGTGAGTAAGAAGGTACCAACGGTCACATGATCTGAGAAGAGGATCACTAGTAAGGGCAGCACATGCGGTGTTCGCCCCGGTGCTGCCTGGCTCATCAGGTGGGCAGGCGGCCCAGTTGGTTGCCCGCCCTTGGATCGCCTGTAAGATAGCCCACCTATTACATAACGGTGTATGTAATAAACCTGCAGCAATTTTACCCTAACAAATATCAGTGTTGTGTGTTTATTCTTGGGAAATGTATATATTGTTGAAGGGGTGTAAAAGGATGCCAATGACGATACTAGTCTGCACGCTAGACACACGTTTGAAGATTAGCAGAAAGCCGGCAGTGCAATCCTTTGGCAATAATCTGACTCATTCATCTGTCAGGTGTGCTGAACTCAAGTCCAACTTTGTGTTAAAACATTTCCGGCCAAAACTTTGAGTAGCGATCAGAATTTATTTGTTCGCTAAAAACGAATTGGCGTCCTATTATCTACCTTCTTCTTAAAAGTGAAAGCACTGATTTTATATTTTAAATACGTGAAAGGATTTATGTGGTGTTGATATGACCACTGTAAGGTGCTTATTCATACAAAGGAATGAATACATTCTTTATTGCTTGATTAACAAAAATCATTACAATTAAAACATCTCAGAAACAAGACAGAAAATAACATTCCTATAAATAGTAGGCACCTATATAAAAACACAAATCTGTAGTTACGAGCCATACCATAACTATAAAACCATTTGTGAGCTTGTATTTAAAACAGCCACACAAATATCCTTAACAATTTGTAGTTACATTCATAGTATTCTATTAAAATCCAATTAACCTTATAATTAATTGTGCAAATCAACTATAAAATCCATTAAGGCATAGACTTGATCGTACAAACAAGCTATAAAGGAGCAACAGCATCTTTGTTGTTTAGATTTCTAATAAATTACCTTAGCAGCATAGACACTAAAGCTTTCAGGAGGCCATAATGTGCAAATAAGCAGTTAACATGCATCCATGTATTTTCAAAATTTCACTTAAATGCTTATTTATATGTTAGTACCCTGAGCACTACAATCAACCATCAGCAAAGCCAGTAGGCCTGGTTTTGTAAACACAAGCATGCACAAATGTGCACAGAATATTTGGCTGTCCTTCAGCCCAACCTGCATCTTTCTGTGACTCTTTTATCTGTAGTACTCACTAGGTGGAGACTGTTCCTACAAAGAAAGACGAGAAGAGGACAAACAACCTACTATGGTTGAGAAGGTATCGAAGTGGTCTCTCAAGAGGCGATTCGGTTATGAATGAAGGGAGAGGAATCTCTCTGTTAGAATATAGTGCCCTCACACACCTTTGCGAGTGTCATGCTTCATCATCGGGTGTTGCTCCTCGTGGGGGTGGCGCTGCTGTCCTCCACGGGCCCCGCGAGAGGGCTCTTTATCAGAGTTCTTTTACGGAGACGCCGCAGTTGTGCATGTGGGTGTGTGGGCCTAAAAAGAGTGGGTGAGTGGATTTAAAAAATACCCCCGTAGTACCCAGAACCAAATTTTATTCAGGGGTCCTGAAGGTAATATATAAAAACAAGGGATAGGGAGCACCTCCAATCAACAAATATGTTGGAGGGACAAGTGTCTTCCTGCTGCTCTCAGTATCCATGTACATGTGTGAGAAGTGAAGTGTTAGGTCAACATGTTTCGCGCTACAAAGTGGTCCCTAATGGATCCAAGAGCGCTTCGTCAGGACCGTGAAGTGACAAATAAAAAATTGTTTATTAAGAATAAGTGAGATTAGGAATCAGGAAAAAGCACCCCATATTCCTAATATACCTATATTCAGGTCATAAGTGTCTCCGGGCTATTGGGAACGTCTGGATCATGTTCCTTCGCCACACCCCTCTAATCAGAAAGTGTGGCCTCGCCGGAGCTCACCGCGGTCATGAGGATGAGTCTAGTAGCTTAACCCTGTGATGGCCATATACCTGCCCTTCCGCTCGTGAGTCGCCGGTGAAGCTCCCCATCCCCCCCTACACATTGTGTTGTGACTCCTTTATCTGTACCTGATTTTTAATTCAGTAATAAGTTCTTTTCCAACAGGAAGGATTTGACGAGTGATTTGTGGGTATCTTCACCTTGTTCCTAGCGGAGGTTGAAAGTTGCAAGGATCTGATCACAAGAAGAGCTATTTGATCAGTGCTATAATTGTGAAAAATATCAATACATTTCTTTTTGCTGCAAGACGGGTGATATAAGATGTTGCCCCTAGGAGATTTTGGTGTTGTGTTTGTAGAGTATCAGAAAGAGGAGTTTATTGAGTTTGAACTCCTTTCAGAAAAAAACTACTCCCCACCAGTTTTAAAAAAAGTATTTTTACTAGCATCTCAACATAACTATCAACATGGACAGTAGGCAGTCAGTATTGTACTTCCTCCAGTTTATTCTTTACTATCAAGGTCAGAGGTGTGTGTTCTAGTGGTAAAACAGCGATAAGGAGATCCTACATTTAGGAGGGTAGTAGGTGTGATATGTAGGAGATGGGTCCCTGGGTTGAGAGGAGGGGATTCTTCAGGGCTTTCTTTGGCAGACTGGTCTTTGCATGAAAGAGATGGGGAGTGTGATTTGCTGACTTTTGATCATTTCAGTGATCAAGCTTTAATTTGATGTCAAGCTGTTACTTTTGGGCCGGGGATAATAGATTTGTGCTGCGGTCTGTAGTAAGAGCCATAGTAGATATGAGGCAAGTAATCACATCTCTTATGAGAAGCATGGGTGGCCGAGTCCTTCTGCGAAGAGTCAGTCTGTGTTCTGTTGCTTTGAAGCAACACGACTAAATGAGAATTCGGTTTTGCATTCTCTATAGCTTACAGCTCAGTTTGCCTAGGAGGCCTCCGTAGGTACCACTGTGATGATCAGTCCTGAAAAGTTCATTATGAGAGCGGGTCAGTGGTGTGTCAACATCTGTAGGTGGGCGTACATTAATGGTCACTTGATTGATCTGCCATGGGAATAACATTTGATAGTCAAAGATGGCGCAAATGGCTATATTTAGGCCTTGACAGGCAGCACACCTACCCACCAGGGGGGCAGATGTTATGGTGTGGCCTCAGTGGCAGCACCTCGTGGGAGTGCTGCAGGGCGGTGGGACGGAGCGGGGCAGGGGCAGGGTGGGGGGTAGTAAACTCCTGCTTAAGGCCAAACGGAGTTCCGTTAATAAATAAATAAATAAAACAAATTTCATTGCAAGCGCTGCATTGCAGCGCGGGCAATGAAATTAGTTTTATTTATTTATTAACTGAACTCCGTTTGGCCTTAAGCCGGAGTTTACTACCCCCCCTGGCCCCCCTGCCCCGCCCCACCCCACCGCCCCGCAGCACTCCCACGAGGAGCTGCCACTGTGTGGTCTTCCAGGCAGTGATCTCTCTGCTGTGAAGAGACACTTTGTAGCAGAGAAGTTTTTTCACAACAGGAAAGTTTGCCGAGCAGACACCATGTTCAATTATCCTGCTCTGAAAACATTTTGTTTGCGCAGAGAAAACAAACTCCCAAAGTGGGAATTTGTATTTTTTCTGAATAAAATGTAGATGACCCCAACAAGATTTTTTTTTCTGCACGTGGGGGCCATTTAAAGCTTTTTAGGTCTCGCTGGGTATCGCGTAAGCGATCGCTCAGCGAGACTCTTGTAAAGGGGCTCCCAAAAGTGCTCCCAAAAGCGGATTGCATGGCGAGCACGCGCACAATCACGTGCATCGTGCCGCCATGCAATCCATTTGGCATCGCACTTCAAAGGGTCCGCTCCCCCGCCTAGAATGCGCTCCCCGCCCCCGCCAAGCGCGCGTGCCACGCTCCACCGGGCTTGTCTTGTTATAGGACTTGTGCACTCCTCTGGAGTTTCTCTACTACTAACAAGGACGCAGCGTCTTACAGTGTGTGTGCGCACTTCCAAAGCTTCTCCACCGATTAACACCACATTATCCTACTTCCAAAGCTTCTCTACCGATTAACACCACATTATCCTAAAGTGTGTGCGCACTCATCGGGAGCGTCTTATTACTAGCCCCAACACCGCGGCCTGGTGATGTGTGTCTACGCACCCTAGTGGCAGAAGCTCCCCTAGCACTGAAAATCAATCTTTTGATTTTTGCAGATTTATATAGCGCGAACTCGACCCGAGGGTATTGGAGTGCTTTACATGAGCACCGATTACGTTTCACAAAGACACATTCATTTTTGGTAGGCCTGGAGAGATTAAGAGATTTGCCCAGAATCACAGGATGTTGAGCCGACGCCGAGACTATTAGCTCCAAAGTCGGCAATGCAATCTTGAATGTGCTTGTCCTCTCCTTTGCCTCCCTTCACTGCGGCCTTCTTTATGTCTCCTGACTATCCACAGACGCGTTAATTTGTTTTACAATAAATGCATGTTTATTCATATTTACTTTTCTTCACACAATCCGGCCGAAGAGCGCAATGGGCCAGACAGTCAAACAGAGGAGTTCGAAAATGGGGGGTCAGGGGTCATGGTGAGGGGTGGAGATCAATGGTAAGGGGTGCCATCGCTGCACAGTCGGGGATCATCAGCCGCTGTCAGTCTTCCGAGAGATGAAAGGAAGGCCTCTGCGTGCAAAGCTGTTTGCATTCGAAGCCCCGCCCACCCCTATTCTTTGCTCTATGCTTGGCTACTAAGTGTGCACAGTTGTGTCTCATTCTCCTGCCACCCGGGTCCCTCCCCACGTCTTTTTTGTTACACAGTTGTACGTTCTTTACAGAGACTTAATTGCATTTTAAAAGTTTGAAAGGTATTGTGGGATTCTTTGCACGTGCACGTGCTTAGGGGAGGGGGAGGGGAGCAGCCCAATAGAAGCGTTCCAGCACAACTAAAAATAGTTAAAAAACTATTGTCAATATAATCCCAGAATCCATAGTTCTTTGAATTCACAGAAACTACTATTGTTTATAAAGTCAAACTAAGAGATAAACATCTCACGGCATCGCAGTCCAAGCATAAAATATACTAGGAGCATTTTAAGCACTACTTATCTCGTAAATTCGTTTAAAAAAATGTTCATATATATTTTTTAAGAAAGTACACCTGTTCTTCCTTGTAATTGAAAGTATGGCAAAGGCTCCGTGGTGTTTGCAATTTAATCCTAAAATTACTTTTAATAAGGCTCCCTTGTGTTTTTGTAGATCTAGGCTGTTTCAGAGTGAGTCCATTATTGTACATGAACAAACGAGGCACCCGGAAGTAAGTATGGGTTAAAATTCTCGCAGGTAGCAGTTTGCACCTTAAGCTAAAAGGCGCTCCTGGTTGGGCCCCCACTAGGTCTGCTGATCTTACTAAAATGTAACCGAAATAGTAACTTATCCCATAGGCCTTGCTGCTGGCACAATAGCAATATGCGACTTATATCGATGTTATACAATACTTTTCATGATTTCTGTAATACTTCGCCTGCGCTGCTCCTCTCTCTCTGTGAGGTCCATATAGAAACATGAAAATACACGGCAGACAACTACACCGAGCATACCCAAGGGGAGAGAGGCTAGAACGCCAAATGAGGCCCCAAATTATATGGCGAACTGAAAGACACAGTCAAGCTGCGGTTGGGTAATCGGTCGTCCCAGTGTAACTTCAGGATTGGACTTTACATCAGCAACATAGTGAGTTCACAGGTGATGTGCTTGCAGACAGCGTTTGAAGAAGTTCGGCCGGAACAATGAAAGAAGTCGTTTTTGAATATCCCGTTTTTTCGGCTGGCCCCTGAAGAAGGGACATTTGGTCCCGAAATGCAGAGGGGAACACAAGAAACCGAATGGATAATGAGCAAGAGCACATTGAGAAATAATGTTTATGTCACACATTAATGATTTGAAGTTCTATTCTTCACTGGAGTGTGTTTGTTGAAATGTAATGATGTTGCATCCAGAATAATACAAGACTATGGGCCATGTGTATGAAGCCAAATTGCCATTGCAAACGCTGAAATTTGCAGAATTTCAGCGTTTACGATCGCAATTTAGGCAGTGTGCAATGTAGCACACAAAAACCCACTCACAAAATAAGGAATCGCAAAATTAGCGATTCTCTATTTTGCAAATGCATTTAAGGAATCCCAAATTGCGATTCCTTAAATGCAATGTAGGAAGCACTCAAGTTGTGCGATTTTGGCTTAAGGAATCGCAAATTACCACCAAGTTCAGGTTGGTGGTAATTTGTGATTTCTTTGAAAAATGTACTTTTTTGCATTTTTCAAAGTGCCATGTGGCGCATGTATGTGTGCCACATGTACACACATGCTTATTTCAGGGGTGCAACAGGGTGTCCTATTGACACCCTTGCAACCTTGAAATTGCATTCTTAATTTGCGATTCTCTAATTAATGGGAAGGTATTCCTTATTTGCAAATCTCAATTTGAGATTCGCAAATAAGGAATATGTAGGATTCGCAAAATATTTATCAAATCCTATATACATTGCATTTTGCGATTCTCTAATTGCGATTCCCTAAAAATCGCAATTTGAGAATCGCAAAACGCGTTTTTCATACATATGGCTCTATATGTAATTTTAAAAAACACTCCGGTTCATATTGTTAATATTGGTGTGTTAAATCATTTAATTGTGTATTTTAAACACAACCGCTGTGCATACAGGTGACTTCAGGCCAAATTGATCCTGAATTTGTGAAGTTGACAACCTAAACAATGCCAGCCACCCATCCTTGGCAGTTTGGTACCTGAGGACCCCAGTTAGAGACTCAGCCCTTACAGTGGGTTACCCCTGAGTGGACCTCTGCCATAGACCCTCTACATACTGTAGTGCCAAGGGATTTTCATCACAGGTGCAGTTACAACATTATGGTAGCAAGGGACCTCCATCAGAGACCAAGGCTATAGAGTGTGATACTGGCAGACTCCATCAGAGGCCCAGTCCCTACAGTGTGTACCAGCAGGCCTGTTTCGTAGGCGCTGCTTTGCACTGTTTTGTGCTATTGCACCTCCCTCTGAGGTTCGTCTTCTAAAGTGTGTTTTATTTTTTTTTTAGTTTTATATAGTGCAAACTAGACCCGACGGGTGCTTTACATGAGCACCAGTTTTGTTACAGATGGACACATTCATTTTTGTGAGGCACGGGGAGATCAAGTGATTTGCCCAGGATCACAGGATGTTGAGCGTCGTTGCAGAGACTCGAACACGGTTCTTCAGCTTCGAGGTCGACCTGTCTAGCCGTAAGGCTACATCCTCCTCACCCCCCCCCCCCTCTCCACCAGAGGCCATTGAAGTACAGTGTGCTATCATAGACCTCCACCAGATGCCCAGCTTTCTATTATGTGCTATGAGCAGGCGGGCAACTAGAGCCAAATTTCGGGGGGGCTGAAAAAGATTTCGGGGGGGCCTAAGTCTTCCAGCCATAGGCAGAGTGGCTGTAAGAAGGGGTGAAACCACAACAAAAGCCTCATTAACGAGTAAATGGTCTTTTAAAGACCTGTGAAGTACTCTGGTGAGGCTGCAATTAGACAGACGCCAGCCCGCGAGGCTGTCTCAGCCGGGCTGACACACATGACGGTGGGGGGGGGGGCTGAATCCCGGTGAGCCCAGTGGGTGTTGCGTGCCTGGCTATGAGTGTATCGCAGTCCCAGAGAGGCACATCCTTCTACAGTGGGGCCCAATGGGATCTCTAAGAGACTGTAGGAGAAAATAAGTACTTAACTTTGCTTTTGCATTCCTCCATAATGTTTACAAAAAGCAAACAAATCACCATGGACAAGAAACACATCGTAGTGTTGGCAGAAATTCGATCTCTCTCCTTTGTATACTCATCCAAAACAAAGCAGAGAGTTCATGGGTCACCGATCTCTATTTCCAATTGCAGCGTGAGCACGTTTTGGAAGACGGCTGCTCACAATTGTCACTTTTATATAGGCACTTGTAGAGTGGCCTTACTATAGTGCAAGCCTCAGAACAAGCATTGGCATAGCCAATAGGTCTCGCCTTTGGGACCTTATAAGTGTTTTGCCATGCAACAGTTGTTGTTGCACCAAGGATATTGTGCTGCATAACTAAATACTTATAAGGTCCCAAAAGCGAGACCTATTGGCTATGCCAATGCTTGTTTTTACTGATTCAAGGGTTATTACCAATGGAACCAGTGGAAGTTGCACCAATGGTAATCCAGTGGTTTCTAAGGCTCTAAATGGCGTGCCAAATGTGAGGGTTGGCAGGACGGGAAGTCCTCCGGTTCACGGTGTTCCTCCTGCACCACCAAACCATAAATAAGGACCTAAGTCTGCAGACTGATCCTGTTAGTACTGGGGCCCCATGGTGATCCAGTGAAACAGAAACACCACAGGGCCACTGGCACTGAGCAGTATCTCATTTTTTAGAATCATTCACGCAGAACCATTTTAGAACTCATTAATGTAGGTATCGAAGTCAACCCATGTCAATTTCACAATTGCCTAGATCCCCAGATATTCTGATTAAGATCTATGTTGCAGCCACATATAAAGGACCTAGGTGTAGTTACTGTATCTTGTTAACATTGTCGCCTACATTTTCTGCAGATCTCACAATTCTTTTTATTAAAATCTAATTTTTGCTGAAGAAATTGTGAAGGTGTATTTCCATTTGAGGTTACATTCAGCAGTTACCCTCCGCAGGATAAACCCCCCACTCTTTCTTGATTGTGAATAAACAATGTCATCATCATTTAGAAATGCAGCTATCAGATTCCTCCTCCAGTTAATCCTCCCCCCTAGGCCATGCCATCGTTACCCCGAAGTGTGAGAATGGGCCACTGTCTACCCCCTGAATTAGAGGAGGCACTTGTTTAGCACAGGCAAACTTAATTGCCCTTTGGCGATTAAATTACTTACTAAATTGAACAGGAGTCAGCCCTGTCGTCATTTAAACTTGTAGCATGAAGACTAGGCGCAGATCTCTGCAGAAGGCACTCAACCCACTAGGGTACAACCTTTCTTTCAGATGGCAGTCCCTCTTTCTTTTCTTCTCATATTTTCATCAATTCTCATCCATAGGTGCTGGAAGTAGGGACTTTGGAGCTGGTGCAGCACCCCCAGATAGTCTAGAAGGAGTTCATAAGCAGAATAGATAATAAAGAGACCACTGATTTGTTTTTCTAGGAGCTTTGGATGCATGTGTAAACAGACTATTAGAGGTTGAGCAATTATTTCCAACAAATCCCTGTATTTTTAATACAGGAATCTATGTTTTGTTTCTTTTTTCTGGCTGAAATTTAGTAGCTCAATCTAGTGACACTTTTCTGTGGTGCAGGAGAATTAAAAATAGCACGGAAAGAAGCAATGAAGAATAATTCTCTTAATCTTTAAATTGATGTGACAATTCCAAATCCCAAAATCCTTGGAGGTGAGTCACAAAGGTAAACCAACCGAATTAACATTTCGTACACATACTATGAATCCACACAAGAATTCCTGGCTGGTGTATACTCATTGACAGGTGTGGATTTCTCCATCTCAATCCTAAAGCCTACTCAGTGGGTGAAAAGAGGACGTTCCAAGGTTTGCCTTAGAATTTTGGGGACACCCACAAACCTACTATGTTATGTTAGAGGGATTTGTAAAGCACATTACTGCCCAGGGGCGTCTAACCGCTATTCAGTCGCAGCTCAGAGTGTCGCAGGACCGCAAAAGCTACCAAGACCTGAACAACCAGGTCTTTACAGCTTTCCTAAAGGCAAGGAGACTGGGTGCTGTTTTTATGCAGAGAGGCAGTATGTTCCATGCTTTGGATGCTTCCACATCAATTCTCTTTCCACCCCACCGTACGAGTTTGAATCTTGGAAGCACAGCTAATTATGCATTTGCTGAACAAAGATTTCTGACAGGGAAATACCGTTTGAAGCTACGATTCATAAAGTCAGGGGGAAGATCATGAAAGACTTTATAAGCTAGACATAACACCTTCAAAGTGATTCTTTGTTTAATAGGAAGCCAATGCAAATTTTTTATGTCTTGAGACACTGAGCAAAATTTAGGGATATTTAACAAAAGTCTAGCTGCAGCGTTTTGCAGGACTTGAAGTTTATTAATATTGTACTTAGGAGTGGTCAGGAGCAGACTGTTACAGTGGTCTATTTTAGATAGGATTAGAAGGGTGAATAATATCTTTTGCAGTTTGACAAGTATAAAAGGTAAAACCTTTTTGATTATTCTAAGGGTATTAAAAATGGTTGAAGTGAGCTTGTTTACCTGATCTGTGAGGTTAAGTTTATTATCAATAAACACTCCCAAGTTGCAATCCCTTTCCACTGTAGGAGGCATAAGGCCCATGATAGCTGGCCAGGCTGATGGGCCCCAAAATTACGATTGGTCCAAAAAGTAGGAGTTCTGTTTTTCCTGCGTTCAGTTTAAGGCAGTTACTGTCCATCCAATCGTGGACAGCCAGCATGCAGTCATGAAATCTAAGCCCTATGCCGGCATCATCTTTCCCTATGAAAACAACAATTAGGGTGTCGTCAGCATAGAATGGTAGGGAAAATCCAAAGCTTCTTATCAGATTAGCTAATGGGGAGACATAAATATTAAAAAAGGGAGGGCTCAATGAGGATCCCTGCGGGACTCCACAAGGAAGGGAGAAAGATGAGAACCAAAGGTCTCCAATTTTAATACTTGCTCCCGAGCTATTAAGTAGGATCTTAACGGGTCCCAGGCCAAGCCAGTGACTTCACAGGTTGCTAACCGGCCTAATAGTAATTCATGACTGACGGTGTCAAAAGCCACCGAGAGCTCAAGCAGGATAAGGGCTGCCCCTTTTCCTTGAGCCAAAACTTGCCTGATCTCTTTGGTTGCCTTGAGTAGAGCTGTCTCCGTGCTGTGGCATTTCCGGAAACCAAATTGGGTGGTATCTAGGAATCTGTTGGACTCAATTAAGGCTTACCAGCTGATCATTCAAAACTGTTTTAGCTATTTTGGACGGTAGTGGCAGACGGGAAATTGGGCGATAATTGGTCGGGTAATTATGGTCAAGTGAGGCTTTTTTTAGAAGGCAAATCAAGGCTGCTTTTTTTCCAGATGTTTGGGAAGATGCCTGTTTTACACATGGCTTGATAGATAGGCGTTAGTTTAGATGCAATGACTTCTGCTGCCAATTTAGGTATGGCGGGCAGGGATCATATGGAGAACCCACAGTAGGAGTTTCCAGTAGATTTCTAATGTCCTCGTTTACCAGAGCAATAAATTCTGTCAGAATTTTAGTTGTCTCGAAGAGCGGATCATCCATATTGGCGGGTGATATCGTGGGCACTGGTTTAGAGTTGGAGAACTTTTGAAGAAATGTTTCAACTTTTTCTAGAATGAACTTTGCTAGAGTATCACAACAAGATTTATTAGCAGTCTGGGCTTTTTTGTTGCACTTATTAGTTATTTCTGTGATTGTCCGAAAAAGTTCTTTAGTCAGATGTTTAGCTTCTGCAGTTTTCTTTGTAAAGTATGATGCCTTGGCTTTTAAGATAAGATCTTTATAAATGGCTATATATTGTTTATATTTTGCCTTCTCTTCCTCTTTATATGCCATTTTCCATCTTCTTTCCTGTATTCCACAATTCTGATTACACTTCCTAAGTTCCAGTGAGAACCATGGGGCAGATGGACTTTGTCGTTTTATCTTAAACATTCTGACAGGAGCTACTTGATTTGAAGCAGTTTCCAGCCACTTATTGAATTGTTTGGCTTCTGCCACAACATCATTTGCAAGAACTAGGGGTGTATTCTCCAGTACTTTATTAAGATGTTCTGGCTGCACATCCCGCCAAGCTCGTGATGGGAAAGTAGAAGGTGATTTCTTTATATTAGAGTTAAATTGTAGATGGGACAGTTCAAAGAAGACTGCTCTATGGTCAGACCATGATACTTGAGATGTCTTTACATTGATTAGGTTAGGGTTATTGGTAAAAATCCCATCTAAGGTGTAATCCGCCTGATGTGCTGGTTCTCGTACAATTTGATCTAAGCCGATAAAGTTTGCAGAAGTGCTGCAGTATCAGAGTCTGAATTTGCCTCTAGATGGTAATTGGAATCGCCCAGAACCATGCAGTTTGAGTTTAGGATGAATTGCTCCAAATGGCTAGCTATTTCTAGAGGAAAACGTTTTCGGGAACTAGGTGGTCTATGTACATGTACATTTGTGGTCATTCCGACACTACCCTCTGCCCCCTTCAACCCTGGAAGTGTTTGGACATTTACTCCAGCAAGTGGCTGGAGTAACTCCACTTCAGTGGTTGAAAAAGGAGTCGGTCATGGCCACATTTGGTGAGGTTGTATGGGAAGAACTTTCTCCAAAGTAAATAAAACCTCCTCACAGAGAAAAAAAAGAAAAAAATGTGTGTATGCGCTGAGGATTCCATTACTCCGTGCAGACTTCTCCAATATGTAGAACTGAGACTTTTTCAAAGGTCACCTGACTTTCATGGTTGTATGGCTGGAAAACAGTGCCTAGTGCAGCTTTCATGTATACTCCAAGGCATATTAGTGAATAGGAAATGAACACTGAAGTAAGCTTAGATGAAAGTGTACATTTCTGCCCATACTTTTCCATCTATCTATTTGCATGAAACAGGCTCATTGTATTATATGGCATAGCAGGCACATATATTATTTAATTTCATACCAATGTTATAGGCCTGGCACCAGCCAAGAAGGCCTTTTTTTTTTTTTTTTTTTTTTTATATTTTATTTTGATTTTAAGTTTATAATGATACAAAACATGACAAGCATATTGTACACAACATAGTTATAAAAAGAAAAAAAAAATAACAGAAAAGAAGAGAAACTACATGTACAACCAACATAAAGCATGATAAATGTAATAAATCACTATTTGCCTAGATAGCTAAAAATCCTAAATACTATCAAAGATAGGTCTATTAAGGCGAATCCAAAGGAAGGTCAAAATAAAAAGAACAAATATGAAAGTCAGGAGCACGACATATGATAGAAATAAGTAGCTATGCAGCCGAAGCCTGGACCAAATCAATCAAACCCATCAGCCATCAGACCACTCCTTAAAGGGGGCGCAGATTCTAGCCCTGACCTCCCGCCTTTTTCTCCCCCGTAACAAAAAAACAGAGGACTCGAGATTATATAATGCTAACATCCTGGCTCTCCAATTAAAAAAAGTTGGAGCTTCCGGACTAATCCACTGCGAAGTAATGCATAACCGGATAATTGCCATTGCTAGAAAAAGAAAAGCAGCCGTATATCTAGAGCCCCCAGTAGACCCGGTGCCATCGCAACCCATTATCACAAATTCGGGGGAAATTTTGACCTGGATCTTTAACACCACATTAACGAAGTGCTCAATTTCATGCAAAAATACCCCCAGGTTAGGACAAACATAAAACATATGCACTGCATCCGCACTTTGAGATCCGCATCTAGCGCATCTATCACCCTTCTGCCCACCCCATTTTGCAATCTTAGCAGGTGTATAATATAGGTCGAACATCGCCATATAGCATTGAGTCTGTAGGCTGCCTGAGACTGAGATCTGACTTTCTAACTGTACCGTAAACCTGATGTCAACCCCCGTCTTAACAAATTTCTCCTCCCACTTTAAATCCTGCAAGTCCAAGTCGTCCGGTAGACAGGATAGAAAATACTGATAGACAATACCTATTCTTACTTTCTTTCGGGCCATTTCAATTATGGTTATATTTCCGAATTTAATAGTCATCTCGTTCCGGGGTTTATCGAGAAAGCTTCTAATCTGGAGATATTTAAAAAAATCATGGGTATGTAAATTAAACTTCTCCTTAAGAAAAGAAAAAGTAGATATTTGCCCCCCCGAACACATATCACCAATAACCTGCAATCCACATGACTGCCATCTTAAAATAACCTGATCCTGAAAAATTGATGCCAACGTACCAACAGTAGAAAAGGGCGTATATATGTTAATATTTGCGATTGCACTCCTGCGGCGAATCTTCCGCTAAGTCACGAACGCCGCATAGATCACTTTGAACCTCGTCTTTTTAAAATAACTTGGTTCAAGTATCTTTAATAGAATACCTTTAGCAGCATCCCCCAGACCTATTTCATAGATAGTAGGCCTATTTGCTAAAGGGACAACTGCCCTATCCCCTACTAAAAGTATACCAAAATGTTGCAGCATAGCTGACCAATAATACATTAACAAATTAGGGACCGCCCATCCCCCTCGAGCTCTTGGGAGACACATCCATTTGGCAGCCCTCCGTGCTCGACGATAGCCCCAGAGAAATCTAGATCCAGCCCTCTCGGCACTACTCAGAGAAGCTAAAGAGAATTCTAACGGAATAGTTCTAAACAGATATAGTAATTTCGGCAAGACTAACATTTTAAGAATATTACAGCGACCATATAAAGAGAGATGTAAATGATCTAATCTTCCAAGTTTCGTATTAATAGATTTAACCACTGGGAGCATATTCATGTCTGGGATACCGGATACAGAAGCAGAAATGTTAACCCCCAAATACGTTACTTCTGTAGTAATAGGGATATCTAAGGGACACATAAAAGCTGAATGAAGAATCTGCGTCTTATCGAAATTCAGCTTATATGCTGACAATGCTCCGAATTGCTGTGCCAGATTTATTATAGTTGCAAACGCCGTGGAGACATTGCTTGTTAAAATGACAATGTCATCAGCATATGCCAGCATCTTATAATCTGCACCATTAACCGTAACCGGCAACATTTTTTAATCTTCTTCAATTTTTGTGAGATACGGGTCAATGTACAGAGCAAAAAGCAACGGCGAGCACAGACAGCCTTGCCTTGTACCCCTAAAAATATTAAATAAGCTAGTTTCCTGCCCAGAAATACGGATCAATGCCTGCGGAGAAATATAAAGTGCTTGCACTGCCTGTATAAATTCGGAGCAGAGACCCTTCCAGCGGAGCACTGCCCATAGAAACCCCCAGGAGACCCTATCGAACGCCTTCTCGGCGTCCAATAGGATCACCCCGAGGGGAGAAGCCGTGGCCTGTGCCCAATCTAGCAAGGCGAGAACCCGCCTTACATGGTCAGCTGTACCCCTACCAGGAATAAAGCCGTGTTGCCGAAGAGACACTAAAGGGGTAATTACCGCAGCGAGCCTAGTAGCTATGATCTTTGAATAAATTTTACTCTCCGTATTAATTAATGAAATAGGACGATAGGATGACGGATTCTGGGCAGGTTTATCTTTCTTTTTAAAAAGCACAATGGTTGTTTGCCTCCAAGATGCAGGTATAATGCCCCTCTGGGCTTCCCTTAAAACTGATAATAAGTCCTGTTGAATTACTTGTGCAAAGGTCCTGTAAAATTCTAGCGGAATAGCATCCGGTCCAGCGGCCTTCCCATTAGCCAACGATTTGATAGCCAATTCAACCTCTTCCCAAACAATAGGAGCAGAGAGGATTTCATTCTGACCTGTTGTAATTCTGGAGGTATCCATGCCCTGCAAAAAACCATCAGTCATAAAGTCGACAGAAGCCATGACCTCCTCTTACTTGTATAACTGAGAATAACATTTTTAAAAAACATCTAGAACCCCCTCCTGAGTAGCCTGCAACTGACCTTGTTGATCCAGAACACTGATAATTCTATTTGACATGCTTCTCTGCTGGAGCCGTTTGGCAAGAACTCTGCCACAGTTTTCACCAAATTCAAACATCGTCGCACGATATTGAGTATATTTTGCAGCCAGGTCCTTACCAAAAAATTCCAGTAACTTAGATTTTACCTTGGCAACCGTCTGTTGGCTTTGATCGCTATTAAGACCTTCCTTGATGTTCTGTGTCAATACCATCTCTGCAACCCGTAATTGCTCTAAGCGAAACTTTATCTGATCCTGAATGACCCTCCAGCGATAAGCCGCAAAACTCTTGGTCTCTCCCCGGACCGCAGCTTTAAATGTGTCCCATACTATCCCACACGACGCTGATTCCCGATTGAAACTGAACAATTCTCCCATCCATTTGATCATATGGTCCCGATAGGACTGTTCCAAAAGAAGTTTTTTTTCAAAAGTCCAAGGTCTTGGGACTCTAGTCCCTCTCACCCATGGACACTCCATAATCACAGCATTGTGGTCTGACAATGTTCTTGGAGAAACCTCAACCGAGGCCTCCCCTACCAATTGATCTGACATAAAGACATAATCCAACCGCACCATTTTATTATGGGAAGCAGAGTAAAATGTAAAACCATCCTCGGTTTTACTATGCCAGTGCCAAACATCAGCAAGTCCATGTTCGGCGGTTAATGCCTGAAGGGCATGAAAAACCCTTGGCTTCCTACCATGATACTTTTCGTTGTCTGCCAATTTAAAATTGCCTGGCAAATGAATATTCATATCACCACAGAAAATCATTGGGTGCGGCCACAATGCTAATTCGATATTTAAGTACTTCATAATCGCCGGGTCGTCTAGATTTGATCCATAAATGGAACAGATCGTGATAAGCTCATTACAAATCGAAATTTCGGCTAAAGCCCACCTTCCCACTCCATCCAATTTGATCCTTCTGCAGACACCAAGCCCGCGCCTTACCAATATGGCCACACCTCTAATCATTTACAAGAGACACACGTGCCATGGGGTAAGCGGGAATGTCTGAAATTTCCGGGGTTTGATTTAGTAGCCTGTACAAAACAATCCTCAAGGCCTTTTGTTTTTGATCTACTTAAAAAAAATAGACTTAAAAAGCGGGGTTTTCACCCATCCCTTTTCGTTCATTGTTCTGTTCAATTGTTATTCACATTCTGTTGCCTTCTAGCAACAGCTTACAACCTGGCCTTTGGATTAGTCCACTTGAGCCATTGTTTCTTTTTCTGTAAGGGATGGTAGTCTGCCAAAGCACAATATTGTCAACAACAGAGAAAGTAGTCCCTTTCAGTGCCAGGCACTTGCGGGCCAGTGTGTGGTTTTGCATTCTTTTAAATTACTGTAACCGTTCTGAGGGCCTGGCAACTCCCCCAGACACTGCTACCTGCAGTGCTTTTCATAGCCAAGTTTTACAATGAAGTTTTTACCTATTCTACAATGGCCGCCCCTGTGTAGGTATGCATACACATGTGCACACAAGAACAGACATCTTTGAATGGGCTATCAAGCCACTATAAAATAGCAACTCTTGCCTACGCATGTGCACGCTTGCCCACAAAATGGTGGCAATCTTAGAATGTTTTTGCTAAACTTTATTTACAAAAACATTCAAATACATTAGCCTGCGTGTACGCAGCCATCTTTTAATATCCTTATAAAACGTTATTATAAAAATGTTAAAAGATAACTTGGACATTTGCATGTGTATGTGTGCACAGGCTTCTGCTTTTATTATTTTTGTAAAAATGTTTTTCAAAGTATCAAAACCCCCATCATTGGAAAAACCAGTAGCCATGCAGGCAACACCAGGCGTACTCACTTTGGCAGTGCTTGTTACTTGTTCGCACTTAATTTAAATGCTGTGCAAGCTGTAAACATGTGCAGAAAGTAACTTTCCCCCCAAGTTTCACAGTAAAGCTGCTTAAGTGATGATCTTTTACAGCATTATTAATTAAAAAAACATACCCTATTACCAATATCAAAACCCTGGCCTTAGATACAGAGGCAGATTTATGCAACAGTACACTCTTAGAAAACTTGTGATTGCAAGAATATTTGTTAAAGTCTGCTGTGTGTTAATAGCAAGATGAAATGCTCTGTATGCCCCTCACCAAACACAGGCACGAATTTGAATAAATGTTTTTGCTATTTTATGTGCGGTCAATGAGTCAGTGGGCATACCAAGTTAATGAAATTGGACATAGAGACAAAAAATCTCCTAGACATTGCAAACATTCAAGAATTAATTCCATCACTGAATGTTTTAACGTCACAACTGCAGATACGCTAAAAAATACTTGACTGAATTCATGCAGCACCACTAAAACCAAAGTGCCTTACGGTTTGCAACATGCATTTTGATTGTTTACTTACTTAGCATCTCCACCACTAATATGTAGTAAGCACATGTATGTATATATGTGGTATTTCTATTGCATGAACCTAACCAAAAGGAAGCGGATCCCTGTACACGATCAAAGACCAGCAAAAAGTGAACAATATGGGTTGCCACCTGGCCAGTTTTCTACCGGCACCTCAAGTGTTTTGATGTCCCGGTCGGTACAAAAATAAGCAAAATCACCTAAATGCAGTATTTTTACCCTTTATCGATGCATAATTCAAACAGCAAATATAAATAGAAAACACTTTAAAATATATTCTGGAGCTGCTTTCTCGATCCCCGACTAATAATGAAAGTAAACAAAGGCAGACAAGTCATGCTACAAAATAATATTTACCTTACAATTTTGTTTATAGTCCTATTTAGCATCATGTGCGGCACTTTGCAGGTTCTTAAAACAGCAAGAAATAGCTGGTATTTTTCTCTTGGAAAGGTGGCATCCCTATAAACTATTGATAGGAGAGGTAGCAGGTTTGTGGACTGTTAATACATTCTGATGTAGGATTCATTACAACGCTTTCCAAAATTGAAGCAATGTTGGTGCAGTCCTAAGGGACAGGGGCGGCTGGTGACATTTCAAAGTGGTGTGCCTAAGATAGGGCTTAGTTTTAAGTGGCAAGCTAATAAGTCTGACTGACAACAGGATGGTTTGTTAACTTCACCCAACTGAATTGTTGTCCAACAGCAGTGACTTGCAGTGTGTCATCCACAATAGGAGTAGCAGACAGTGGGTCTATTATTGGCAACTCCTCTTCAACCTCCGCATCTAACCTCCACATCTTGCGCCTGTGGAGGATCACATGAGCTCAGAAACAAGCTTTCGCACCCATGTCTCCGCCTGGTCCAATGCCAGACCCACCACCCCTTGGGACCTTTCTCCAAGAGGGCGACACATTTCTCTCAGGAGTCTCCAAAGGGAGATCTGCTGTGTGCCACCCATGGCAGTCTGAGTTGCGCAGGCACAGATTCTTCACTCAATCTCCTTTCAGGAGAACAGTTTTCTGAATCTGGAAACTACCTGATCTTACATACGTATTCACCCCAGTTAATGCCATGCAGGAATATGTCATTAGCCCCAGTAGTCATCTTATTAATATGTGCTGCACAAATGTAGGAGCCTCTGAGTCAAATCAATTCAACAATACTTTTTTTCCAAGAAATAAATCCTTACAGAAATATTGCACATTACCCGATTCCTTAGTAAACAATCATGAATGCCATAAAATTAGTAGTGTGCAGCACACCTTTAGATCAATTTAAAAACTCATGACTTTGGCTAATAACAATGTAAACACTTAGAATTTCCGACACTAAAACACAATGAATGGTCATCAACCCAAAATCCCAGATATATTAAGTTCACATTAAAAAGACAAAAGGTGCCAAATTAACCAGTAGCATGCAACTCGGTTTGCTCAGGAACATTATAAAGTGCAGCATGCATAACAGCTTACCACAGTCACCCGGGGATCACTTAGTCAACCTTATTAACAAGTCAAATTTCCCATCTCCCACTTGACCTTGCCCAATCATCCTCATAATGAGAGCAGGTCTCAGGTAATCAACACAGTCCCTCATAAGTTAAAAGCATAAAAAAGAGGATTACAAATAACAACAATAATTTAGCATTACTATTGTTGGTCAGAATTAGGTGTGGTGCTTTAGTTTAAGTATTTTATTGCTTTGGCTACAGTATGTTACTACCTTGCCCCTCCCTACACAATCTCTGCAGCTCCACCGGGGGAACATCCAGCACTCCCCATAGCATTATGGTACCAATCTGTGACTGCCCCTGACGCGCGACAATCAGCCATCCCCCCGGCTGACCCCGCTGTCTTTTATTCAGCCTCATTCATGCGGAAAGGGACCTGTTATTTGGGATTCTCCGATCTTGGTGAAATAACCAGGACCAGCAAAGATTTGGTGTGGTGGGAATACTGGCTGGAATCAGAGAATCTGGCCTCTGGTATTCCATCACCAAATAATAAGCAACTTGTAAAGAGGAGCTTAGTCCTCAAACATCTACTCAGCGCTTGAAGTAAGGTTTTGGGGAGGGAATATTTTACTCTCTGCATTTGAAAGCTGATTGTAAAGTTATTTCTTCGGGCAATCAATCATACTTTCCATTCTTTCAGTGAGCATTTTCTGTGGTTAAAAAAGGTACTCTCTTGCTATGATGCATGTTTTCTTTGCAGCTGGAAATCCACAAATTCTATACAATATTATACAATATATTTCTCACTATAAAGGCCTCTCCTATCGGACACTAGCAATAGTAGAGCAGCTTCCACCTTCTCGAGGTACATCATTCCCGATGTCACTAATTTGGATATATCACAAGCAGCCCCGGCCAGCGGCATGCTCACAGGAGGGGGGGGCGCGGGGGGGATAAAATTAAACAGATAACGTTACCAATCAGACCGGGGTCCGCTGGTGCCCGCCCGGCCGCTGCTGCAGGCTCAGCCGATTCCTGTGTCAAACGTGGTAGTAGTGCTGAACACGAGGTGTGTCTGCCTCGACGAAGAGGCTCTGACGTCACACTCGCTCACGCTACTGTGCCGCCTACGTGTCAGCCAATCCAGACGCTGCTCCTGCAGCAGCGCCAGGATTGGCTTGAGCAGTAGTGCTCATGTTCTGTTTAGGGCTTAAAAATGTTTGCGACCAGCCAGACCATGCGCACTAGGCTGCTCATTAGAAGAGTGGCATGGAACAACCCCCGCTCCTCTAATGAGCAGCCTAGTGTGAGCATGTTCAGGGCTGGTCGCAAAATGTTTAAGCCCTAAACAAAACATGCGCACTCTTGCTGTGCACTCAGCGGCACCTGATAGATATTATCGTGGATGGCTCGATGCACATGCACTTGCACTGAACTCCTGCTGCCCCGCCCCCTTCTGTGCCGACTACCTCCGGCGGCCTGAATTTGCAAATGTGAGTGAGAGAGTGACTGCAACGGCACGCACGCTTGTTACTCCGTCAACTCTCCACTCATGCCTCAAATTAATTAGTGGGTCAACGCCCAAGCGCCCTAATGGACGCACCGCCCCTGCTAAGGGATACAAGGAGGTTGTTCCAGACCCTCAGCGCATAGATGGAAAAGGTCTTCTGTTTTTTTTTTCTTTTTTACACTTCTTAGTCTGCAGTCTGATGGTGTTCTGCCTCCGGGTGTGCTGAGAACAACCAGAGATGGTGAGCTTGTCTGCAAGATAGGTGGAGGTGCTGGTCATGATGACATTTCAAATGTTGCAAATGATGCAGCTGGTTTAGAAGATGGTGCAGGACAGCAAGGGGAGCCAATAATGTTCCATCAAGATAGGGGTGATGTGATCATATGTCTTCAGGCCCTGGAGGAGACATGCTGCAATGTGTCAGCTGCCCTTAAGGGTGGCAGTGTCTAGCGTGCAAGGCCATAGAGTATAGTACGTTACCACCACCCAGATGCAAAAGTACAAGGGATTAAACAGTAGTTCTGAAGTCACTTTCTGGAAGAAAGGGTTTCATGTTCTTTAGAAGAAAGAGCTGGTACCAGATTGTCTTTGGTTTTTTGGCAATGTATTGCTTGAGAATGGGGTTAGTGTCCAGGGTGAATCCAAGTCACTTGGCTTTCAGTGATATATGGTTCAAAGCCATCAAGGTTCATGTCATTGACCAGGTTTATACTGTTTCTTGTTTTCCGTTCTTTGCAAATCACAGGCATTCTGTCTTAGTGGGGTTGAGGTTCAGGTAAGTACTGAACATTCAAGTCTGAATGATGTGCTGTCAGTGTTTCAGGCATTGGGTGTCTGAAGCAGAAGAGACTTTCAAGTAGAGTTGTCTATCATTGTGCGGATCCCTGTGCCAGCTCTCCTTGCCACTCTAGCTCTGTGCTTCAGTCGTTGCCTCTGCCTTTTCTGCTGACCTGTGTCCCATTATTCCGCTTCTGTGCCTGTTATTCTGCTACTTGTTACCTTGTGCCAGTTTTGTAATTTTGTTACTTTGTGCCCCCTCCCCTCACCGCTCTGTTCTCCTGTCTGTTTGCCGCTGCCCTTTTGGTGACCTTTGTGCCCCATTATTCTGTTTCAGTGCCTGTTATTCTGCTACTTTCCCGCCTTTTTGCTCGCTTTCCCACTGCTACCCGCCTCCAGCTTCCTGACTCCTAGCGCCCCTCCCAGGACTTACTTAATGGAGGCTGCAGCGCGCCCAGTTTCTGTGATGCCAGTGTGCCGAAGGCAAGCCAAAGACAAGCCCATTTGCACCTTCCATGCCTGGACCGTGCTCAGCGACACGAACCCTGGATCTCACGGCACCTGCAGCTACACCGGTGCCGAGCTCAGAAACTTGGACTCTAAACTCCACTACAACAACCACTGCCGCATCTCTCCATGCTCAACAGTGGGACCTTTCACTTGCTGCCACTGTCACTTCTCCTGAAACACCAGAGCACCTGCAAATGCAACAGCCACCACTTTGCCTATCACGACTATGCTTGGACAACTCCACAGCCTTATGCTCAACGCCCGCTCACTCTGCAAGTGCGCCACTGAGATCTGAGACGTCATCACCTCCCTCACCACAACGTTGTTTTCCTCACCAAGACCTGACTCAACTCTGCATCCGCACCCAAGATCACCACTGTCACACCCAATGGTTGAAAGATAGTACACTGGGACCTTATCAACAAACATGGAGCTGGAATCCCCATCATCCAAAAAGAAACCATCGACTGCACCACCACCACAGATGACACCACCCCGATCATAGAACACCTCAACTTCCAACTCAAGACAGATGGTAAAAACACCTCAGAGGCACCCTCGCCTACAGACCTTCAGGACCACGCCCCACTTCTGCAACGCCAGCCCCAAATTCATTGCACCACAAGCGATCAACAGCTGTTAATTGAGTATGAAATACCTTAAAAAATAGGAGACAAGAGGCGTTTGGCAAAACAGGAACAGTTTGTTTAATTAAACGTAGCGACCGGGAGAACAGTTACAGGCTCAGGGTCTGAGGACTGTTTCGATTTACATTCAGTTGGCATCCTTCTAAATACAGTATTCATCAGGTTCTAAAAGTTCTCCCTCAAACCTAATATGGTGAGCAATGTTGGTTGCTGTCTTAGAGCCAGAAATTAATGGTCACATGGTTACTACAGGTGGGCCTTGACCTTGAGTGGATGCAGTGTGGCCAGTGCTGTAAATGTCCAGATGTCCAGCATGAGGAGCGCTTGATCACTACGTGTGCTGGGTCCTGACTGGCTATGTGTTCCTAAGTCATGTGGCATCTGACTATATGGTGTTTATGGTGAAGCGCGCGTACCCCCTCAGGAAATGTGTGCTTTATTGGGAGCAATCTTCCCTGATCATTGTGTTTTCGTGGAACCTATTTTTCACAAGGGGCGATTTCGATAATAGGGACGTGATTTCACTTCCATAAATGAATGTATTGTTTTCCATTTTAACACTATCTTTTTCCATAGTAACACAACGTACATTACATCTTCCTCGGAGACCTCAATTTTCACTTCGACTGCCCTAACAATGCAAAGACAGTCAACCTCCTCCAAAGCATGAACGAAATCGCCCTCACCGAATAAGTCACTGACCCCACTCACAACGCAGGATACATGCTTGAACCCATTTTAACAGTCAGCAACAGAGTCAAGTACAGACATTTAACCAAGTTCACCTGGATGGACTACTCCATCGTCCACTTCACCATCACAGCAGCTCTCAGCAACGCCACCAAGTCACCCAGCACCTCTCACCACAGTTGGAACAAAGTATCCGAAGGCCAATGGACCAATGCCCTCAACACCTCCCACCCTGACACCACAATCAACCTCGAACAGGTGGTCAAGAACTTCATCACCTGGATCACCGACTGCGCCGACAGTCACCCCAATCAAATTCACCAAATTCAGGAAATCCACTTGACATACCAGTTGGTACAGAACTGAGAACAACGGAACTGTAAGTGACTAGAAAGGAAATGGCGCACCAGCAAGGAGACCACAGGCCATACCACCTTCATGACATCGCTCAACCACTACCACAGACTCCTGAAAGAAACAAAAAAGAACACCCTAGTGGAATGCATTGAAGCTACCTCCAACCACAACAAGGAACTTTTCAGCATCGTCAAGGAGTCCTCCTACCCCATAGCCACCAAGAACATCATCACCCCCTCCCAAGACCTCTGCGACACACTGGAGGACTTTTTCCACAAAAAGTGAGAGGATGTGGCCTAACGACTAAGGCGGTCAACCTCAAATCTGGGGTACCAGGTTCGCATCTCGGCAAGGAGGGGTAACATCCTGTGATTCTGGGCAAATCACTTAATCTTCCTGTGCCTAACAAAAACAAATGTGTCCTCATGTAATGCAACTGGTGCTCGTGTAAAGTGCACTGATACCTAATACATTCGGGTCAAATTCGCACTATATAAAACTCCCTTAAAAAAGAAGATCTCCACCATCTACAAACACTTTGAACTCCAACCTGTCGCTGCTGACATCCTCAGTCTGTTCGCTCCCACAAACGCCAACTCCAATAACCCGATCACCACCTGGCTCCAGCTCTCGACAGGGAGTACCACAGCCATCATGCACTCCATCCACTCAGGAGCACCCTTGGACCCCTGCCCCACCACATGTTCAACCTCAGAAACCTGACAATCAGCAACAAGCTCACAACCATCTTTAACACAACCATCACCTCTGCCACCTTCCCAGAATAATTGAAACACGTTGAAGTCAGACCCCTCCTCAAGAAACAGTCTGCAGACCCCAAAGTGCTCAAGAAATACCAGCCCATCGTCCTGCTCCCTTTTTCCGCCAAAGTCTTTGAGAAGGCCATCAACCACCAACTCATGGGATAGCTGTAGAACAACCATCTTCTGGACTCGTCCGGATTACGCACGAACCACAGCACTGAAACTGCCCCGATCACAGCCACTGACGACATCAGAACACTCCTTGACCGTGGACAAGTGGCCACCTTGATCCTCCTCAATCTCACAGTAGCCTTCAACACCGTCTCCCACCACAGCTTGATCAGGAGGTTTCATCAGATCGGAATCCAAGATGATGCCCTCAAATGGATCGCATCCTTCCTCACCGGAAGAACTCAGAGAATCGACCTTCCACCCTTCAACTCGGAACCCAAGAACATCATCTGCGGCGTCCCTCAAGGCACATCCCTCAGCCCTACCCTGTTAAACACCTACATGACCCCCCTGGCAAACATAATCAGAGCCCATGGACTGAACATCATCCACTATGCAGACAACACAGAGGTTCATCCTCTCCCTATCTGAAGACCCAACTTCCACCTGTGCTTGTACAGCATCGCCAACTGGATGTGGGACAATTGCCTCAAATTCAACACATACAAAACAGAAGTTCTGATCTTCGGGAACAACTCCTCCCCATAGGATGACTCCTGGTGGCCTGCTGAACTGGAACCATCACCTACCCCGATAGACCACGCCCGGAAACTCAGCATCATCCTGGACAGCAAACTCATCATGAAAAACCAGATCAACGCTGTATTCCTGCACCTGCTTCCTCACCCTTTGCATGCTCCAAAATATCTTCAAGTGGCTCCCAGCCACCACCAGACACACCGTCACTCAAGCCCTCATCACAAGCCGCCTGGACTACAGCAACACACTCTACGATGGAATATGACACACCTACTGCAGAAACTGCAGACCATACAGAACTCAGCGGCCAGAATCATTCACAAATGGACCCACCTCACCCCTCACCTAAAGAAACTCCACTGGCTTCGCGTCCACAAGAGATGCCAATTGAAGATGCCGACCCATGCCTCCAAAGCCCTGCACTTGAACTTCCACCATCTCTCCAGACACCTGCGTTCCACCTCCCTCTCCCTTGCTGACACCCCCCCCCCCCCCCCTCCATTCGCCGAACTTACAGTGGAGGACACTCCTTCTCCTACCTCGCCACAAAGTCCTGGAACAGCCTCCACCTAAAGACCCCACCCTCTCTTCAGGAATTCAGAAGGGAACTCACGACCTGATTATTCACCTGATTTCCCCCGAGCAGCTGGGCTCTCAGCACCTGGACTCCTTAACGCCAGGATACCCTCACGGGTGAATAGCAGCGCTTTAGAAATCTGGATTAATATCATCAGAATATTGGTGAATCTTGATGTTATGTGTGTGAAGAGCACCAAGCAACACGTGCAAAAAAGATGTGCTATCACGTATAAACAATGCAAATATAGGCACTAATCACAAACACAGACAACCGCAAAACTCAATGAGATGGATTGGACCAAACGTTGGTACAAAAGTAGGCACAGTGGGCTTTTGCCGGTGTATACTTTTCTTTTACATGGTCGATGGTATCCTGTGAATATCATGCAATCTTGGAGTTATATGAATGCAGCATGAGATGGCATATGCCCTAAATCCTGCTTAATTAAAACTCGGTGTCTCACAATCTTGTATCTTTGGTACTGGCCCACATTCTGAGAAGCACAGTTACTTTATTCAATATGCATTGCGGCTGAATGTTCCACCGCCTAGGCGACTGAGAGCACACAGGCTGTTGCATATAGCCTTAACTTAGGGTTTGACACTTTTAGTGACCTGTTTAAGATGGGAGGTCACAACATATTGGTTTGTTGGGAGGTTGGGACAGACACTGTTCATCTGGAGCAGCGGGCTTATAGCACATGGTCAATGTGTGTTGACACAAAAGTTCATCATGTCTTACTTTAAAAAAGACAGCAGTACTTTGTGAAAAGCAATTAAGACCTCATTCTTACCCAATCAAAACAACTTTGTGTTTCAGAGATTGTTTATAATGAGGCATTTTGATGAAGAATGTGTTCTCCACAAATGACTATATCCAACCACATTTCAGCAATATATTTCTAATATGTGCTCCAAAAGTTACCACTAGATTCATTTGACACACTTGGAACCTAAGTAGCAATTCATAATTTGGTAGCCCATGTTTACTTTAGTAGTGTGATGTCAATGCCCAGCACCCTCACTCTGAAAATGGTTCCAGCAGCACTGTTCTCAGCCCCTATTTCCTATTTCCTTGTAGGACCTGAATGTTTTTCTGAAGTACAGAAAACATATAAAATATTTGCCAGAGTCCTGTCACATCTTATCAGATCTGCCCGGAGCAACAGCACAGGAGGTGGGAGGTGAACTCAGTGCCTGGAGGGGGACAGGACGGGACATCCCAAAACACGCCAGACTAAAAATCTCCATCCAAAACAATACCTGCTTCAGAAAGTAGCAAAGTAGTGTTCCAAAGCAGGGAAACCTGCCCAAACCACTGACTGCTCTAGGAAGCAGAGATGCAAGACCCTGTGGAAGAAGTAAAACCCCAAACTTACCATGACCTGGTCTCAGGGAAAAAGTCTATCCAAACCATGTCACATTTCGAGTATGAGTAAAAAAAAGCAATAGCTCTAACCAGGTGCTATTACAAGAATATGGTATGAAAATGAAAGGTGTATCTTGAACTAAGGGCTTGATCAATTAAGGTTCTCTTCGCAAAAAATGACCACATTTCGAGTTACCTTAGTAATATCCATTAGCTAGGTCGCAAATTGCGACTCTGTCCGATCGGTCATAATCACAGGAATAGTGGCCTGCAAAGGTTGCGTGGTAACCATGTCTGTAATTGTTTTTGAATAGAGTAAACTTTAAAAAAAAAATGTCTTTGAAAATTGGCAGCGATCCCATGGAGCACTGCCTACTCAACAGAGGGGAATAGGATAATGACCCACTTTGGGAGTCGGTAACTTCTCAATGGTGTGACAGATCAGTGGGGGAGAGAAAACATGGAAGGGAGAGGGGGAGACGAGGAAGTGAAACAACAAAGAGGAAAATACAAATAATAAGAGCGACCTGCGCTATGAAAGTTAAAACATTATTATTATGGGACATATAACGTTTGACAATGTGAAACATATGGCCATCTATATGCTTCTATAAAGTGGAATTTGAAAAAACTGTCAAATTTCAGCTGTGGCACTCCGCAAGTTTGTTAGTAACAAAACACAAGTCGTACCCAATATGACAATCAGGATCCATGGGTAATTAACTGGCATACAAAAATCAATAGTTCAATGCGGACATTTTTCGATATATAATAAGAAATGCAGTGGATATCTGACTCACCCTCGGTTGTGCAGGTAGTCACGTGAAAAGCAAACATAACCAACAGTTGTATAATCATTCATATACCACAATGCATTTATTTAAAGTATTTAGTCAATCACTAGCCACACAAGAGTGCTCAAAAAGAGGTGATCACACAGTACAACAAACATGATAAGGTGACAAATTCGTATGCAGGTAAAATAAAAACAAATGCCTTTCGATACAGGGAGATTCTTTGAGACGTGGTCATAGGAGTCTAATTGTTTATTAGTCAAGGCGTTTCAACCTCTACATAAATTAGAAGGGCATCATAAGGACGAGTGGTCAATTTAAGAGCACTTATCAGAATGAGCTGGGTGGTCCCAGGAGAGAGTTACTCATAGATACCCCAAAGTGCAGCATGGTCCACATCAGAACAGCCATGTTCCTTACAAGTGGCATGGATAGGGCCATTAGAGTAGATATTAGGAGTAGGTGATGGGATGGCTGGATCCCAGAGCCCGCAACCAGAAGGGAGGCGAAGAATGTGTTGGCTTTCCCAGTTGATGCAGTCATGGTCCGGTTGGAGGGGTGGGAGGTCAAGCATCAGGGGTCACTGGAATTTCGATTACCTCCTTAAGTCATGAGACAAAGAAACTGTTTTCCGTCAGCGCTATAAGACTGCCAGAACTGTTATCCCCTTGAAAGGTATAATACTTTTAGCCATTTGAACTGTTTATCAACCTCAGAACGCTGGAAAGATGCGTCAGCCCAAATAAGATTCCAACGCAGGCCCAATAGACTGCATACGGGTCACGTAAGTGAGTCTTTAATTTACCATAATATTTATATGTACATTACTCAGAATTAATATGGGAGTTAGTACTTTTTTTTACCCCATTCATCTTTTTTCTGCCTTCATTGATCTCCCAATATAACACAGTGAGCTATGAACTGTCATCAAAGACCTGGTACGTTTTAAAACTCAAGTGTGTTCTTCTCCAGATCAAATGCTCTTAAATATACTACCTATTAGTATTGGTGACAGGTGACTCCTACACACATTGTAATCCTTATTGTTTTATGTAACATTTCCTATAGACAGACACACACATATGAATCATTGACTCTGTATAATGTGTGTGTCATGCAGAGTGCTCTGACACCCTACACTGGTAGCGCTATAAAACAAATGAAATGCATTTGAAAGAGGGGCCAAGGAGAGATGAGAGGCACTGGTGGAGTGTAGTAATGAGGAAATATGTGGGGTAGGAGGGATTTGGAGGGGTGTCGACAAAGATTGTTGCACTGGGCTTCACCAGTGCTAAAACGGCCCTGTTGTCATTATTTTCTGGTAATTTGTTTGCTGAATATGAATTTTGATAAGTGGCAATCACATAATAACAGCATGTTTTATGGCCTTTTTTCTTACAATGTTCGTATGGCCAGAGGCAGCTCCTCCATTAAGGCAGAGGAGTGTCGTCCCACTGCTCTAAGAGCAGTGCAAAGGAAAAATAAAATGATAATAACAAAACATTATTATAATTTTATTTTTAGTGGAGCTTGGAGCCAGGTTAGGGTGGGGTAGGGCTGGGTTCGCTGCGTCAGAGGGAGGAGGAGTGGTATAATGTGCACCTTAAGTGCGCATGACAGTTTGGCCGGCCATACCACCATGCGCACTTAGCATGTTCTTCACCCGGCTGCATTGCACAGCCTGGGTGGAGAACATGCACAGGCTCCCACTCCTTGTCTGAGCGCCGAACATGGCTGGGGACAGCAGCGTTGTGATTGGTTTGGGAAGTCTGGGAGCCTGGGT
The DNA here is from genome assembly GCF_964204655.1 of Triturus cristatus. NCBI lineage: Eukaryota > Metazoa > Chordata > Amphibia > Caudata > Salamandridae > Triturus > Triturus cristatus. The sequence goes on along the minus strand of NC_140579.1, from coordinate 172,821,544 downwards.
GCTGCCGGGAGCCAGGAGAACAGCGAGGAAGGAGGAGAGGCGGCGGCTGGTGACCGGCAATGAGCAGATAAGCCTTCTTTTTTTCCCCTCTTTTTCTAAACTCGCTCCCTGCCACCATTCCCTACACTCCACCACTGCCCCATCTCCCCATTACCGTTCCCTACTAGCCGCCACTGCGTATGGCAACCTACTTGTTAAACAAGGTTTTAGAGTGTGAAAATAAACATATTCCAACATTTAGAAAGCCAGATGTGGAATTATGTCACACTTCCTAATGTGTCTTAGCCTCTATAAAGGGGATTTTACCGAACAGTGGCATACATGGCAGTATCAAACACACCAAGAAGGGAATTAAAAAATACCAGGGTGGAGCCAAAAGAAAACCACAAGTCTTACACGGTTCTGTGGATTGAAAGACTTAAAGCACACCTGATCCCTGTATCCAGCCAACAAAGCCAGAGAGTTGAACACTCATCCAGCTCCCTCTGAAAAGGCCATGAATTGAAATCGATCCACAAAGCTAATTGCTTATGTACGTTTAGTTTATAATTGCAAATTCTCGTTTTTATCGAGTGTAAAATCACGTATGAAATTCACAAAAGATGGTTGAACTCTCATAATATTATTGCTAAAACATAGATTTTCATGTGCATGATTCTTCTACATGTTCCTACATGGAATACAAGTAATTTCGTTGTATATCCAACCAGAGTACCATAGTGCTAATATCTCTGTAATATCCAGTCCAATCTACTCAATCCAGTGATGTGGTGGTAATACCGCTGTGATATCCAGTCCGATGTATCCAACGCAAAGTGTTATAATGGTAATACCGCCAAAATATTCAGGTCCAGTGTATCTGAACCATAATGTAATAGTGGCAAAATCATTGTAATATCCAGGCCGATGCATTCAATCCAGAGAGATATGATGGTAATACCACTGTGTTATCCTGCAGGGTGTATCCAGCACAAAGCATTATAATGGTAATACCTCTGAAAGTGCAGAGTATACAAAACATAATGATATCTAGGTAATATTGTAATATCCAGGCCAATGCATTCAATCCAGAATGGTGTGGTGGTAATACCATGGTGATATCCAGTCCGGTGTATCCAAAGCAACATGTTATAATGGTCACACCGCCCAAATATTCAGCTCCAGTGTATCCAAACCATAATGTTATCGAGGTAATATCTTTGTAATATCCAGGCCAATGTATTCAATCCAAATAAATATATTGGTAATACCGCTGTGATATCCTGCAGGGTGTATCTGACACAAAGTGTTATAATGGTAATACCACTGAAATATTTGGGCCCAGTGTATCCAAGCCATGATGTTATGGTGGTAATATCATTGTAATATCCAGGCCAATACATTTAATCGACAGTGATATGGTGGTAATACCACTGTGATATTCAGTCCTGTGTACACGACGCAAAGTGTTATAATGGTAATACTGCTGAAATATTCAGGTCCAGTTTATCAAGACCAGAATGTTATAGTCGTAATAGCAGTGTATTATCTAGATCCAGTGGATCCAACCCAGAGCCTTTATAGTGGTAATACCATACATTCGGGAGGACCGGGAGCAAACGTACAGGTTTCGGGACGCATTGATCACAAGTTACAAGGAGACACAACTGTGGATCCCCCCGCCCCTTCCCCCATGGGACAAGTTGTCCATTTAACTAGGGCTTCACTATTGGAAGCAGCTTAAAACGGTGAAGTGTGACCACCGCCACACTCCCGCAGTGGTAATATCTTACCAAAATTGGTAAGAACGGAGCCCCCTTTCTTTACTTCTAGGTCCTGATGAATGCCATGGACCCACTTGGGCCACTTAGGCAGAAACATGTCGACCATCCACTAGACGGTTGGGAACAATAACCATCCCAATCACCGTCACACTTTAATTTTAATATCATATAGTTTTCATTCTACATTAAAAACGCTATTGACTACTATAATGATTTTTAACTTCACTCACATAGTCACGGGCCCCCACTTAATCACTTAGAAGTGCATCCTTGTCGTCAAGTGTATGCCCGCCCTCCATCAAACGAAGGTTTTGGAGGGCGAGGACTGGTCAATGATGAAGCATGACACCAGGTGGTGTGTGAGACCAGTCCGTAACTTTTTGTGAGATGCCCACACTCACGACGTTCTTGTAACTCGTTTGGGTTATCACACTAGGAGCAGCTCTTTTGTGGTAAACAATACCATATCCTGACCTAATGTATTGGGCCCCAATGACACTGTGGTAATGTAAATATGCCACAGTAATACACCAACCACAATACATCTGCTCAGGACGGCTAGCATGCACGTGGCAATAATAGCTATTCTGCCATGTTTTATTTAGGATAAATGTTCAGCACTAACTTCGCTTCAGAAAGTAACCAAGTGCTTTTGATGGCAGCACTGCTGAAGCACTGAGCCCAGATCTTCAGTTCTATGGGAGCCGCTGCTAGAAACGAGTTATTTTCTGAATTGTAGTTGCCTGGAAACTACAGCGATTTTAAGGAAGACATTGTTCAAGAGTCTAGAGTCCTCATTTGGAAATTACTGCTTGCTTGGTGAAGAGGGGAAAATCTCAACTATATAAAGGTTGATTCAGATCTCGTTCAGGAAGTATACCGCCCGAATCAGTTCTGGAATGCTTTCAGTGCGACTTGGATCAGGGGAGTCCGACCGACTGAGTACGATGCGTCAAACTCCCTCTGACTTCAATGGGAGCCTGTGTTCCGAAAGTGAACACAGGCTCCCATTGAAGAAAGGGGTGGTTGAGGAAAACCTTGCACCCTGTGGCGGGCACCTCATGGTGCATTACACACTGCGCATGGTTGGGAAGAGGGGACCCTTGGGTACCCCCATGGACCTGATTTGGAGGGCCCCGGGTGAAGGGTGGCCTGCTACGGGCCCCCAAAGACTGATTCCATCAACCGTTTTGTTCCGGGGTAAAACCGAATCAGAAAAGCTGTCCGAATCGGCCATCGTTCTCGCTTACTCGGAAACCGAGTCCATAGAGCTGTACGAACTGGCTCCGGAAAGGCTCGACCTGTCCGAATGCCTTTCGGGACTGATTCTGTCAGCCCTCACAGTTTCCAGGCATCGTACTTGGTCGTTCAGAACGGGGAACTAATTAGTTGGAAACAAGGGCTCCGGATCGGATTCGGCAAACCTGAATCTGATTCGGAGTCCTTCCGAACGACATTGGAATCGACCCATATGTCTGGTATCCATTGTGTAACACAGACGTAGCAAATCATCTGCTTAATTTGATGAAAATTCGACGACATACCTGTGTTTTTACCCTTACTTGTACATACTCAATGCTCTGTTTACACTACTCTTGTACACTACTACATTGGGACAAGAGTTTTCAGAATTTCATTTATTTTCTTTAGATTGCCTTTACTTTTAAAATAGTTTTTTCCCTTATGTGAATCAAAAGTGTGAGTGTGTTCACCTTATTCTGATTGATTTATATGACGCCATACTGTGATACTGCCCTCTCGTGTAAACAAGTGGTAAAGTACATGGTAAACGTAGGCGTGAGTACGTACTGTACTCACACGTACACCATGTGGGTTTGTTTCATGGTTTGTAAACCAGGTGTAAACTACTCACTTGGTTTAGATTATACATATAAGGTAAGGCCCCCATACACTGTGGTTCCGTAGTAAAAGGCAGTCTTAACTGGGACACCTGAACACCCCCACCCCATACTCCTGAACCTCAGTGCCACTATACTTCACTTATGATAGCTTGGCAGGACGAATGGTTCAATGTGTTAAATGATCATTGTTGAAACATGCAGTGAACTGCAGGTCACGAGTGAGAATCCTGGCAAAGTCTATTCAGCCCTCCATCCTTCCTGGGTAGGTAAATCGGTACCATTAAAAGTTAGATGATAGTAACATCTGTCTTTAACAACACGTAGAATGGGCAGAATGCGTTATGAGGTACTATATAATGATAAAAACAATATAACAATAATAGTATAGGAAATATATATCATAGGTATAATATATACTATATACAATATGATATGTATACACACACACATAAGTATGTGTGTGTGTGTATATAATACATATCATGTATATATGTAAAATGTATATGTATATATAATATATATTATTACTATAGTATCATTGTTAGTGTATATAGTAGATGATGGAGGCTTGACTCGTGGTCTTCTCGTCCTTTAGTTCTGGATAGGGATTGGACCCGGGTGGTGCGGCTTCATTGTGGAAAAGATGATGGAGTGAAGGTTAAGGTTTATAGTGATGCAACAAGTCTCCAAAAAAGGTGCAAGCTTGCAGCGGGAGACAGTGTGGCTTGATCCGGCTGGAGGTGATGTGGTCCACTTACCCTTTATAGTCTAACGCAAGTCATTGTAGTAGCCACAGAACTAGTTCAAGAATGCCACAGTAATACAAAACCACTGCCTTGCAGCAGACAGGCACAGTTCAGTGACAAGTTCTGCTGCCAGTAACTGCTTGGTTTTTCTACGAATAGCTGCAGGTGATAAGAGGTTTGGAGCAGGAAGTCAGGACTGCCAGTAACTCATAAATTAAAAGGTATGAGGGAAGCAGGAGGAGAGGTGGAAGACTGTCTGCTGTTGATATCAGCAGGTCAGTCCTGGCAGTATCTCTAGCAGCAGACACTCACTTCCAGTCCAGACTGATGGATTGTGAACAGAAGGGGCATCATTCTCTTAAAATCAAACATGCAAAAATACAATATATTGTTTTTATTAGAAGTACACAATTTCACCACCACATCTGCTGCATTTACATTCCACAACTCCATTTTCTCAGACTGAGCAGGCCTGTACAAAGTAAACTAAGATGAGATTAACAGTGTTTGATAGATATGTATCTATAAATCTATACACATATCTATATATTACACAGTGGCAGTCACCACTGTGCAGTTATAGTTAGGACAGACTTTCCATAGGAGCAACGTTTTTTGTTTTGCTTTAACTTTGGTGCCGTCTGATGAATCTTCATGAAATTTTACTTCAAAAAAGTTAATCAACCTCAGCTTCTTCCTGCAAAGTTTCGAGGTGATCCATCAAGCAGGAGCCAAGAAAAGGGAACAGTCACAAAATACCATTTCCTTATGCAACCTCCATAAATAATTTTGTATATTTCTACAGCCAAAAGGGCTGAACAGAATTACCTTAAATTTGTCAGACAACTGGATCTTTACAGTGGTTCAGTACAGTACAGTAGTTCAATAGTCTTGGAGAAATTAAGGTTAAAAATGTATAGGGTTCCGGACGGTTGGGCTTGAAGGAGTCTCACAGGAATCCTGCACGCTTGCAAATTAAAAAAATTAAGCATTCTGATTGGCAGAGAGGTGTCTTTTTTCCGTCAACTTCCATGGGAGCTCACACTCTATCGCACTCTAATTGGTTGGCAGCAACCTGAACAAAAATGTTGCTACCACCATTACAGGACTTGAGGACTCAATCCCAATGTCCTGAAAATAAAATGAGAAAGATGTAAGGGGCCAAGACAGGGGTACCCATCATCTGGACCTTGCTTTAGGATCAACATTTTTTAACTGTTTTTTTGAGGGGGGGCAGGATCCCGCTGGAATTCTCAGTTCCACAGAAGTCAGTGCTAAGAAACGTGCACTCCGGTGCATGAAACAATCTGACACAAAAGAAAGCTTTCTGTTCAATATTAGGATTTTATATGGGGTTATCCAGCCTTGACTCAACATAAATATGTCATTATATGTTGTATTGTAATATTATGTACGTGAATTTTGTGTGTTCCAAGATGGTTGATGCTGTTTTGATGTAGTACAAGGGCAATCTAACCTTTGTCTATGTTCACATGTTCGGTTGCCTTAAATTGCACAAGTTACCAAATTCCCCACCCGTGATCAAGGCATGTGAGACACCGAAATGCATTGGGTTTCTTTTTGGGCATGTATGCACCAGATTAAATCTGCTTAAACTTTAATATTGTGTACCAGAGTACACGTTTCTTAGCTGCTGCTATGGCTGGAAATGTCTTCCCTCCCTCTCGCTCTCTCTCTTTGTTTGTGTGTGTGTGTATATATATTACCTACTGGCGGTCGCCAGTAGGTAGTTATAGTTAGGACCTATTATCCATAGGAAATACACAACATTCTATTTAGAATAACTTTGGCGCCGGTTGACGAATCTTCGCAAAAGTTTCAAAACCCGTGGCCCGCTCCGGTCCGCTCCTATCCTGAAAGTCTCGGGGTGATTCGTCAAGCGGGGGCCGAGAAAAAAGGGGGGTCCCAAAACGTGTTTTCCCCATGCAATTTTCCATAGGGACATTTAGTCACAGCTACAGCCCGAACTGCTGAACAGAATTACAGCAAATTTGGCAGAAAGGTAGACTTTGGTTCAGAGTCGTGCCTTTTGCTTAAATGGTGTAAATCAGTTCAGTAGTTCCTGAGAAAATCAAAAGTAAAATCACATATATATCTGGGAGGAGCCTAACCACACATCTCATCGTGAGATCTGATTGGCTGTCAGCACTTCATCCAAGAAGTGTTGGCAGCCATCTTGGGACCAATATACATGATAAAAAGCATTGCAGTTAATAGAAGGTTTTAAGACTTTAGTTACATTATAAATCATTTGTTGATTTTACCATACTCATTTTAGGAATTGTGGTATGCTCTAAGGTGATTTTACCATGTGAAAAAGCCTTCTGCTGGGATATCATGAATCATGTTTGAGAAAAAACTATTTTCTCATTCTTTTCCCACAGAGGTTTAGAAGGTGATCTATAAGCTAAACTGCGAGCATATTTTCTGTAAATTCACATTATCTTTCTCAGTCATGTGACAATGAAGTCTGACATTCTCAGTAAAACATGTACTTCCAACAAGGGCAGAGACTGTCAGTTGATTCCTTTGTGTTCTACTGCAGCTTCCCAGAGTGTTCCAAAGAACAACTAGAGCGCTAACAGTCATACTTATGATAAACGTATGGCACACTTGAAGCCATCTTGATTGGAATAAAGTGGTAACTCTTAAAACATTTAATTTAAAAAGGAACAAAATGAGGGGTTCATTTTCATAAAACAATTCTGACATGCAGACTGAAACCTGCATTTGAATACCAGCAGCAGACTTCCCTGGTGAGCAGTAGCTTTACTACAGTGATCTAATGAGCAACTAGAGTGCTACCATTCAGAATTTATGGCAAATGTGTGACACATCTGAATGCCTTTTTGATGGAACCAAAGTAAACAAGCATTGAAAATGCAATAGGTCTCGCCCTCGTTTATGTTAAAGCAATTCTGTTTGTAATTAGATGGCTTTTTAGCTTTACTTGTATTAGTGTTTTTCAAACTTTCATGTACATAACATGCATATGTATGCATATATGTATATGTATGCATGCATTTATATTTGTATTTATATAGATATGCAGATTATATATATGTTTATATATGTATGTATATATATATTCACTGAAAAAACTATAGGTTTCAGGCCTGATAGAGTTAGGAATTAGCATTTAAAAAACCTTTGAAATTCACTGAAGAAAACATAGGTTTCAGGCCTGATATAGTTAGGAATTAGCATTTAAAAAACCTTTGAAATTCACAGAAAAAACATAGGTTTCAGACCTGATATAGTTAGGAATTAGCATTTAAAAAACCTTAGAAATTCAATGAAAAAACAATAGGTTTCAGGCCTTATATAGTTAGGAATTAGCATTTAAAAAACCTTTGAAATTCACAGAAAAAAACATAGGTTTCAGACCTGATATAGTTAGGAATTAGCATTTAAAAAACCTTAGAAATTCAATGAAAAAACAATAGGTTTCAGGGCTGTTATAGTTAGCTGGACATTTCACTCGAACAAAACCATTGAAATTCCTCCGATATAGTTAGTTGTACTAGCTACATCTCGCGCGCCCGCAATCCACTGCTGATGATGTCACATATTACATCATTCATGACATGGTCAGTGACATCACTGATGACATCTCAAATGGCATCACTGATGACATCACTGATGGCATCATCCAGTGAATGTGGTTTGGTTCGGTATTTAAATATGTATTATATATATATAGCAATTTGCATTGAAGAATGAGTGGATATATAAATATAAATATCTTGATGGAGGATTTAGTAGCAGTGTGATTGACTGTTTACTTGATTAATTTATAGTGTCTCACTAAATATATTGGATAGTGACTAAACTGTGTGAATATCTGTATCACTTTGTAAGTTGTTGTGTAAACTGCTACACCAGTTGGTTACTAGCTACGTGAAAGTCAATATTATTTATTGATTAGTTAACTGAGTATTTGTATGGGAGAGTGAATGTGTGTGTGGTTCGGTGGGGGGTGTGTGACTGCCCAAAGATGTGTGAATAGTTGATTCAGTAGGTATATGAAGTTAAAACTACATGTTATAACAGTTGTTTGGGTGAGTGAATATCTTTATGGGTGTGGTGATCAGCCAATATATGTCTAAATGGTACATGTCCAACAAACTAGGAAAATAAAAGCCAGTGTATGTGTCAGTTGTTGTATATAAATAAGTATACATAAGACTCAGTAATTGTATGAGTGACTGTATGGATAACTGTATAGTAGTAATAGTGATTTTATAACACACTAAGTATGAGCTATTATCCATATGAATAGATGAAGTGGTGTTTTTATAAGTGTATAGCTAAGTAAAAGTAAGTATGATCCATTGCTTGCATAAGTGAGTAGGATGACTTCATAAGTGATTAGGATGTGTGCTGGTGTGTAATGTCGATATAGGTGTATAAGTGATAGTGTTCTATTGATCATTGACAGCAAGTATGAGTGAATCTATAGGTAAGTGATTAGATGTGTGTATAGATCTAGGAATCACTGAGTAGATGTTTAGAAACTTGTATTGGTTTGTCAATGGTTTTAAATCTGGCACTCTGTATTTTGCAGTGAGTGAAGAAAGGTTATACTAGTGTATGATGAGGGGTATCTGATTGTCACGTGGATGATGCCATCAGTGATGTCATCAGTGATGTCATTTGAGATGTCATCAGTGATGTCACTGACCACGTCATGAATGATGTAATATGTGACATCATCAGCAGTGGATTGCGGGCGCGCAAGATGTAGTTAGTACAACTAACTATATCGGAGGAATTTCAATGGCTTTGTTCGAGTGAAATGTCCAGCTAACTATAACAGCCCTGAAACCTATTGTTTTTTCATTGAATTTCGAAGGTTTTTTAAATGCTAATTCCTAACTATATCAGGCCTGAAACCTATGTTTTTTTTCTGTGAATTTCAAAGGTTTTTCAAATGCTAATTCCTAACTATATCAGGCCTGAAACCTATGGTTTTTTCAGTGAATTTCAAAGGTTTTTTAAATGCTAATTCCTAACTATATCAGGCCTGAAACCTATGGTTTTTTCAGTGAATTTAAAAGGTTTTGTAAATGACAATTTTTAATGTATTAATTGTTATACTGATTTACTACATTTTTTAAACTGTTTATTTTTAGATATATTTTTTTTAAGTACATTATAATTACATTATACATTACAATACAAAATATACTTTCTCAGAATGAATTATTTAGTTTAAATACTTGGCAAATAGGCAACAGACTTTTAAGTACAGTAGTTACAGTTGTTGCAATGGGCAACACAATTTCAAACACAAAGCAACATTGAGCTCAATGTGAATTTCTAGTTAAATACAATTAGTTACTTTATGGATTACTTTTCTAACCACAGGACTGGATCCTAGATTCAGTCCTTGGACATCTCCTGTACACAGTTGAGTAAAAGCGTTTTGGTTACAGTAGTTATTTTTAAGGAATATTATTGTATTTTGAAAGTTGACACTAAGAAAATGTTTCACATAGAATCACCAATGTTATCCTATGGCAGAAAATTCACTTAGCAGGTAAGTAGTGTTATTGTTACTTTTTCTTACTCAGTGGTGGATCCTGGATCCAGCACTGGCCAACCTCCTGTAAACAGTTGAAAGAATGTGTTTAAGTCATACAGACGATTTTTTAGGAATATTTTTAGTTTGTGAAAATAGACACTTAAAAAATTTTCTGGTGAAAACCACACAATGGATTCCTATGGAAGGAAATACAAGTTACTGGTAAGTACGCTTAGAATTACTTTTCAGGGTCAGTGCTGGGCTAAAAGATGCAGCACTGGGTTCTCTCCTGATAACAGGTGAGTAAATCGTGATTCGTAGTTCGGCTGATTTTAGAGGAATATTTGTACAATGGTGAAGGAAGGGGGCGGGGCCTGAGGTGATGTGTGCAAACACGCCCTGTGGCATGTTTTAAGTTGGGGAATTCATTCCTCTTCAATCCTGAGGTCCCCTGGGTGCCAACTAGCCCACCAGGTACCTCCAGTATGCGCCAGGGAGCTGCATTGCAGAGAGGTGTTCAGAGGCCACGCCCCTTTTTACAACACTCTGCAACGCAGCTCCATGGCACTTACTGGAGGTACCTGTGGGCTAGTTGGTCCCCAGGGACCCTCAGGATTGAAGAGGAATTAATTCCCCAACGTAAAACGTGCCACAGGGCGTGTTTGCACACATATCACCTCAGGCCCCGCCCCCTACCTTCACCACTGTGCAAACGCGCCCCGTGGGGTGTTTTAAGTTGTGGGATTCAGTCCCCTTGAATCCTGAGGTCCCCTGGCGGCCAACTAACCCACCAGGTACCTCCAGTATGCGCCAGGGAGCTGCTTTGCAGAGAGGTGTTCAGAGGCCATGCCCCTTTTTACAACACTCTGCAACGCAGCTCTGTGGTGCTTAGTGGAGGTACCTGGTGGGCTAGTTGTCCCCTAAGGGACGTCTGGATTGAAGAGGAATGAATTCCCCAACTTAAAACGCGCCACAGGGCGTGTTTGCACAGTATCACCTCAGGCCCCGCCCCCTACCTTCACCACTGTGCAAACGCGCCCCGTGGCACGATTTAAGCTGGGAGATTAAGTCCCCTTGAATCCTGAGGCCCCCTGGCAGCCAACTAGCCCACTAGGTACCTCCAGTAAGCGCCACAGAGCTGCGTTGCAGAGAGGTGTAAAAAGGGGTGTGGCCTCATTACACCTCTCTGCAACTCAGCCCCCTGGTGCATACTGGAGGTTCCTGGTGGGCTAGTTGGCCCCCAGGAACCCCCAGTATTCAAGGGAAATTAGAACCCCCTCTGCAAACGCGCCAGGGGGCACGTTTGCAGAGTGGTGCAAGGAGGGGGCATGGCCTCCGGCCCGATCCCTTCTTTTTTTTTTTTTCTTTTTTAGAAGGGGGACTGTGTAGCCCCCCTTCTTTTTCTAATTTATTGGCCCTGGGGATCCCATCCCCCAGGGCCTGCCCCCATTTTTTTTTTTTATAAAAAACAAAAAAATCGGGAAGGGGGCCGCGTGGCCCCCCTCCCGAGGCCATCATTTGCCCCGGGGACCCCATCCCCCGGGGCATGGCCTTTTTTTTTTTTTTTTGGAGGGGGGCTGCCTTGTCCCCCTCCTGTGTCCCCTTTTGGCCCCATCTCCCGGGGCAGTTTTTAAAATGTATTTATTTATTTTATTTTTAGGAGGGGGTCCGCGTGGCCCCCCTCCCAATCCCCCCACGGTCCCAGCCGGCTCCCGCTTCCTGCGGGAGCCGGCATTGCTTTTCCACATGGGGAGCAGCTAATCTGCTTTGCTTCTTTGAAGCGAGAGCAGGTTTCCCTGCTCTCGCTTCAATGAAGCAAAGCAGTTTGCAATGAAAGGGTGGGAGCCGCGAGGACACTGCCATTGCAAACAGCAGTGTCCCGGGGTTGGGCACCCCGGGACACTGCAGGAGCCAGCCCTGGGGGGTGGCGGTCCCCAGGGCCATCATTGGCTCCAGGAGGAGGGCCGCGTGGCCCCCCTCCCACTTAATTTAAAACCCCGGGGGGTGGTGGTCCCCGGGGCTTGCGTAACGGACCCCCTATCTTAAATAATTAGTCCCCGGGGAGGTGGCGTTCCCCGGGGCATGTGGGGGGGCTCGAGCCCCCCACACAGGGTTTTTTTTAATTTAAAAAAATCAAGCCCTGGTGGGTGGCGGTCCCCGGGGCTGCGGGGGGGCCATGAGCCCCCCGCATACATTGATATAGAGCCCCGGGGGGTGGAGGTCCCCGGGGCTGGGGGGGGCTGAGGGCCCCCCATAATTCTGATAAGCCCCGGGGGGTGGTGGTCCCCGGGGCTGGGGGGCCCCTCTGGGCCCCCCATTATGATAAAGATATTACCCCCGGGACTTGGCTCCCCGGGGGCTAAATAAAAACAAAGCGCTGGAGTCCGCGATTTTAAAAAAAAAAATGGGGGACCTTGGGGGTCCTCTGAGCAGGCCTAGGGAGTCAGGGTGTTTCTACCCTGCCTCCTTGTCGCGTTTTGTGCCTTTTTTAGGGGGTTTTCTTGTGCCTCGGTTCTACCGAGGCACAAGATGGCTGTCAGCACTTCCTGATTCAGAGTGTTGGCAGCCAATTAGCATTCAGCTCGTGCTCGGGAGGGTTCGGGGAGGGTGCGGGGAGGGTGTGCGGATCCTCCGAGGCCATAGATATCACTAACTATTTTACCCTTATTTTCTCAGGAACTAGTGAGTGGATTTACACCATTTAAGCAAAAGGCACGAGTCTGAACTGAGGACTACATCTTTGCCAAATTTGGTGTAATTCCGTTCAGCAGTTCGGGCTGTAGCTGCGTCAACAGGTCCTATGGGAAAATGCACGGGGAAAATGTGTTTTCGGACCCCCCATTTTTCTTGGCCCCCGCTTGACGAATCACCGTGAAATTTTCAGGATAGGAGCGGACCGAAGCTGGCCAAAAGTTTGGAAAATTTCGCGAAGATTCGTCAATCGGCACCAATGTTATTCCAAATAGAATGTTGCGGATTTCCTATGGAAAATAGGTCCTAACTATATCTACCTACTGGCGACCGCCAGTAGGTAATATACACATACATATATATAAATGCATATGCATATATATGAATATAGAGAGTAGAGAGTGAGTAGTAGAGAGTAGTAGAGAGTGGGTAATAGAGAGTGAGTAGTAGAGAGTAGTAGAGAGTGTAGCAGAGAGTGAGTAGTAGAGAGTGAGTAGTAGAGAGTAGTAGAGAGTGGGTAATAGAGAGTGAGTGGTAGAGAGTAGTAGAGAGTAGTAGAGAGTAGTAGAGAGAGTAGCAGAGAGTGAGTAGTAGAGAGTAGTAGAGTGAGTAGTAGAGAGTGGGTAATAGAGAGTGAGTAGTAGAGAGTAGTAGAGAGTGAGTAGTAGAGTGAGTAGTAGAGAGTAGTAGAGAGTGAGTAGTAGAGAGTAGTAGAGAGTGAGCAGTAGAGAGTGAGTAGCAGAGAGAGAGTAGTAGAGCGTGAGTAGTAGAGTGAGTAGTAGAGAGAGAGTAGTAGAGAGTGAGTAGTAGAGAGTAGTAGAGAGTGAGTAGTAGAGAGAGAGTAGTAGAGAGTGAGTAGTAGAGTGAGTAGTAGAGAGTGAATAGTACAGCGAGAGTAGTAGAGAGTAGTAGAGAGTGAGTAGTAGAGTAGTAGAGAGTGAGTGGTAGAGAGTAGTAGAGAATAGTAGAGTGAGTAGTAGAGAGTAGTAGAAAGTGAGTAGTAGAGAGTAGTAGAGAGTAGTAGAGTAGTAGAAAGTGAGTAATAGAGAGTGAGTAGTAGAAAGTGAGTAGTAGAGAGAGTAGTAGAGAGTAGTAGAGTAGTAGAGAGTGAGTAGTAGAGAGTAGTAGAGAGCGAGTAGTAGAGAGTGAGTAGTAGAGAAAGAGTAGTAGAGAGTGAGTAGTAGAGATTAGTAGAGTGAGTAGTAGAGAGGGAGTAGTAGAGAGAGAGTAGTAGAGAGTAGTAGAGAGTGTGTAGTAGAGTAGTAGAGTGAGTGGTAGAGAGTAGTAGAGTGAGTAGTAGAGAGTAGTAGAGAGTGAGTAGTAGAGAGTGAGTAGTAGAGAGTAGTAGCGAGTGAGTAGTAGAGAGTGAGTAGTTTAATTTAAAAGGAACACAATGAGAGGGTTCATTTTGCCATAGAAATTATAATTAGTGCTGAAAAAAGAAAAATTAGGGCACATTTTGAGTGACTTCTCAAATCCTCTTTTCTTTCATTAAAAACTTCTGACATGCAGACTGAAACATGCACTTTCATTACCAGCAGCAGACTTCCCTGGTGAGCAGTAGCTTTACAACAGTGATCTAATAAGCAACTAGAGTGCTAACATTCCGAATGTATGGCAAATGTGTGACACATCCGAATGCCTTCTTGATGGAATCAAAGTAAAAAACCTGAAAGTATTTCCTACTGAGGAGACTGTAGTAAATGAGGAAATTAGGAAACTTCATAACAAATAAGTCTCCTAAGATGGCCACCAGAGACAAAAGAGCCCAAATGTAGCACAAATATCACCCAGATGTAGCCCAAGTATAGCCCAATGACAGAATGTCCCAGAGTGTTCTAAAGAACAACTAGAGCGCTAACAGTCTTACTTATGACAAAAGTATGGCACACCTGAAGCCATCTTGATTGGAATAAAGTGGTAACACTTAAAACATTTAATTTGCAAAGGAACAAAATGAGGGTGTTCATTTTGCCATAGAAATTATGATTAGTGCTGCAGAAAGAAAAATTAGGGCACATTTTGACTTCTCAAATCCTCTTCTATGTCATTACAAAATTCTGACATGCAGACTGAAACATGCACTTTGAACACCAGCAGCAGACTTCCCTGGTGAGCAGTAGCTTTACTACAGTGATCTAATGAGCAACTAGAGTGCTACCATTCAGAATTTATGGCAAATGTGTGAAACATCTGAATGCCTTCTTGATGGAACCAAAGTAAACAAGCATTTAAAATGCAATAGGTCTCGCCCTCGTTTAAGTTAAAGCAATTCTGTTTGTAATTAGATGGCTTTTTAGCTTTGCTTGTATTAGTGTTTTTCAAACTTTCATGTACATAACATGCATATGTATGCATATATGTATATGTATATGTATGCATGCATTTATATTTGTATCTATATAGATATGCAGATTATATATATGTTTATATATGTATGTATATTATCTACTGGCGGTCGCCAGTAGATAGTTATAGTTAGGACCGAGTTCCCATAGGAAATCTGAAAATTCTATTTTGAATAACTTTGGCACCGGTTGACTTATCTGCGTGAAATTTTCAAAACTAATGGGGCGCTCCGCTCAGCTCCTACCCTGAAAGTCTCAGGGTGATTTGTCAAGCGGGGGCTGAGAAAAAAGGGGGGTCCCAAAACGCGTTTTCCCCCATGCACCAAATGTCCGCGAGCGTAATTCTGATTGGTGGTTAGATGTCAGTCAACATTCGAATCGGTCGAAATCAGGAAGTGTCAGACACCATTTTGTGTGTGACAGTGAAAAAGAAAGGTGGAGAACGTTAAAAGGGGGCAGGGTAGAGAGTTCCTGACCCCCTAGCCTTTGTCAGGGGGTCCCTGAAGGACCCCGAAGGGTGAAAAAAACATTTTATTTTTTTTCAAAAAATCGCGGAGTGCGCGCACTGTGAAAAATCCTTAAAAAAAAAAAAAAAAATTTTAAACTGTTTATAAGTTTATAGAAGATATTAACTATGCTGTTCAACTTTATCCAAATAAAAAAAAAAGAGCTGAGCCATTCCATATTACAGGATACAGTCAATCTATAACTATATACATAGGTAGTTTATTGTAAAATAAATATATAAAAAATATAATAATACATACATAAATTAGCATTTAAAAAACCTTGCAAATTCACTAAAAAAACCATAGGTTTCACACACGTTATAGTTAGGAATTAGCATTTAAAAAACCTTGCAAATTCACTGAAAAAACCATAGGTTTCACACATGTTATAGTTAGCTGGACATTTCACTCGTAAAAAACCATTGAAATTCCCCCGTTATAGTTAGTTCAGCTAACTATAACTCGCGCGACCGCAATCCACTGCTGATGACGTCACATATTACATCACTCATGACATGGTCAGTGACATCACTCATGACATCACTGATGACATCTCAAATGACATCACTGATGACATCACTGATGACATCATCCAGTGAATATGTGTCTTTCTGAAAAATAAATATTTTTTATATATGTATATCTAAAGGTTAATGGAAGAATAAATGGGTAAATAAGTGTCTAAATGGATGGTTTTTTTTGTAAAATTAATTGTATAACTCACTTATTAACAGTATCTTAGTGAATACAGTGATGTAATATGTGACGTCATCAGCAGTGGATTGCGGTCGCGCGAGTTATAGTTAGCTGAACTAACTATAACGGGGGAATTTCAATGGTTTTTTACGAGTGAAATGTCCAGCTAACTATAACATGTGTGAAACCTATGGTTTTTTCAGTGAATATATATATATATATACACATACATATATATAAATGCATATTCATATATATGCATATATATATGTGCATATGTGTGCGTGTAGAGAGAGGTAGAGAGGTAGAGGTGTAGAGGTAGAGAGATAGAGGTAGAGAGGTAGAGGTAGAGAGGTAGAGGGGTAAAGAGGTAGAGAATAGTAGAGAGAGAGGTAGAGAGAGGTAGAGAGTAGAGAGTGAGGAATAGAGAGTAGAGAGTGAGTAGTAGAGAGTAGTAGAGAGAGTAGCAGAGAGTGAGTAGTAGAGAGTAGTAGAGTGAGTAGTAGAGAGTGAGTAGTAGAGAGTGAGTAGTAGAGAGAGAGAGTAATAGAGAGTAGTAGAGAGTGAGTAGTAGAGTAGTAAAGAGTAGTCAGTTAGTGTCAGTCAGTGTCAGTCAGTGTCAGTCAGTCAGTGTCAGTCAGTCAGTGTCAGTCAATCAGTGTCAGTCATTGTCAGTCATTTTCAGTCAATCAGTGTCAGTCAGTGTCAGCCAGTGTCAGTGTCAGTCAATCAGAGTCAGTCAGTCAGTGTCAGTCAGTCAGTGTCATCTACAGCAGCTCTGCTGACCTGGTGTCAGTCAGTGTCAGTCAGTCAGTGTCAGTCAGTCACTCAGTGTCAGTCAATCATTGTCAGTCAGTGTCAGTCAATCAGTGTCAGTCAGTGTCAGTCAATCAGTGTCAGTCAGTGTGAGTTAGTCAGTCAGTGTCAGTCAGTCAGTGTCAGTCAATCAGTGTCAGTCATTGTCAGTCAGTTTCAGTCAATCAGTGTCAGTCAGTGTCAGTGTCAGCCAGTGTCAGTGTTAGTCAATCAGAGTCAGTCAGTCAGTGTCAGTCAGTCAGTGTCATCTACAGCAGCTCTGCTGACCTGGTTCTCTGGCTCTAAAGCAGCTCTGCTGATCTGGTTCTATGGCTCTAAAGCAGCTCTGCTGACTTGGTTCTCTGGCTCTAGAGCAGCTCTGCTGACCTGGTTCTCTGGCTCTAAAGCAGCTCTGCTGGCCTGGTTCTCTGGCTCTAAAGCAGCTCTGCTGACCTGGTTCTCTCCCTCTAAAGCAGCTCTGCTGACCTGGTTTCTCTGGCTCTACAGCAGCTCTGCTGACCTGGTTCTCTGGCTCTAGAGCACCTCTGCTGACCTAGTTCTTAGGCTCTAGAGCAGCTCTGCTGACCCGGTTCTCTGACTCTACAACAGCTCTGCTGACCTGGTTCTCTGGCTCTAAAGCAGCTCTGCTGACCCGGTTCTATGGCTCTAAAGTAGTTCTGCTGACCTGGTTCTCTGGCTCTAGAGCAGCTCTGCTGACCTGGTCCCTTGGCTCTAAAGCAGCTCTGCTGACCTGCTTCTCTCCCTCAAAAGCAGCTCTGCTGACCTGGTTCTCTCCCTCTAAAGCAGCTCTGCTGACCTGGTTTCTCTGGCTCTAGAGCAGCTCTGCTGACCTGGTTCTTTGGCTCTAAAGCAACTCTGCTGACCTGGTTCTCTCCCTCTAAAGCAGCTCTGCTGACCTGGTTCTCTGCCTCTGAGCAGCTCTGCTGACCTGGTTCTCTGGCTCTAAAGCAGCTCTGCTGACCTGGTTCTCTGGCTCTAGAGCAGCTCTGCTGGCGTGGTTCTCTGGCTCTAAAACAGCTCTGCTGACCTGGTTCTCTCCCTCTAAATGAGCTCTACTGACCTGGTTCTCTGCCTCTAGAACAGCTCTGCTCACCTGGTTCTATGGCTCTAAAACAGCTCTGCTGACCTGGTTCTCTGGCTCTACAGCAGCTCTGCTGACCTGGTTCTCTGGCTCTAAAGCAGCTCTGCTGACCTGGTTCTCTCCCTCTAAAGCAGCTCTGCTGACCTGGTTTCTCTGGCTCTAGAGCAGCTCTGCTGACCTGGTTCTCTGGCTCTAAAGCAACTCTGCTGACCTGGTTCTCTCCCTCTAAAGCAGCTCTGCTGACCTGGTTCTCTGCCTCTGAGCAGCTCTGCTGACCTGGTTCTCTGGCTCTAAAGCAGCTCTGCTGACCTGGTTCTCTGGCTCTAGAGCAGCTCTGCTGAGCTGGTTCTCTGACTCTAGAGCAGCTCTGCTGACCTGGTTCTCTCCCTCTAGAGCAGCTCTGCTGACCTGGTTCTCTGGCTCTAAAGCAGCTCTGCTGACCTGGTTCTATAGCTCTAAAGCAGCTCTGCTGACCTGGTTCTATGGCTCTAGAGCAGCTCTGCTGACTTGGTTCTCTGGCTCTAGAGCAGCTCTGCTGACCTGGTTCTCTGGCTCTAGAGCAGCTCTGCTGAGCTGGTTCTCTGACTCTAGAGCAGCTCTGCTGACCTGGTTCTCTCCCTCTAGAGCAGCTCTGCTGACCTGGTTCTCTGGCTCTAATGCAGCTCTGCTGACCTGGTTCTATAGCTCTAAAGCAGCTCTGCTGACCTGGTTCTATGGCTCTAGAGCAGCTCTGCTGACTTGGTTCTCTGGCTCTAGAGCAGCTCTGCTGCCCTGGTTCTCTGGCTCTAAAGCAGCTTTGCTGGCCTGGTTCTCTCCCTCTAAAGCTTCTCTGCTGACCTGGTTCTCTCCCTCTAGAGCAGCTCTGCTGACCTGGTTCTATGGCTCTAAAGCAGCTCTGCTGACCTGGTTCTCTGACTCTAGAGCAGCTCTGCTGACCTGGTTCTCTGGCTCTAAAGCAGTTCTGCTGACCTGGTTCTCTCCCTCTAAAGCAGCTCTGCTGACCTGGTTTCTCTGGCTCTACAGCAGCTCTGCTGACCTGGTTCTCGGCCTCTAGAGCAGCTCTGCTGACCTGGGTCTCTGGCTCTAGAGCAGCTCTGCTGACCTGGGTCTCTGGATCTAGAGCAGCTCTGCTGACCTGCTTCTTAGGTTCTAGAGCAGCTATGCTGACCTGGTTCTCTGGCTCTACAACGGCTCTGCTGACCTGGTTTCTCTGGCTCTACAGTAACTCTGCTGACCTGGTTCTCTGCACTCACGATGCACGCACCGACTTCGCGAAAATATACAAATCTATTATTTTTATGAATATCTTAGATAATCTCTTACCCTAATATGTATATTAAAGACACTTACATGTCATTTTGGAACATACATTTTTTTTGCGGGAGTCGCGCACCCAGCGCGCCCCAGCACGCATATGACATCACGCGGGACTCGCAACTGCGCAAGCATCTTGTACCGTAATGCGCATGTGTCAAGAATGCGCGGGAGCAGGAGTCACGGACTGGTCGCTTACCAATTGCGCACATCACGTATTATTAAATGTATATGATAACACGCAGCCGTCACACACCGTACGCGGATCCATCACGACTTTTCTAAAATGGCGGCTAGAATGCACGCACCCACCGTGATGTGTACACTTTGAGTGCGCGACTCCGAAAAAAAAGTATTTTATTTTTTTAAAGAAAAATATAAATATATTAAAATAAAACATGAAATCAAGAAAATGAATCAATATTTCAGTTTGAATTTTTGTAAAAAAGTTTTGGGGGAATTTTCAGAAAAATATATAATGTTATTTAATGAATAAAATATTTATAAATAAACAGTTAAAAAACTGTAAAAAATCAGTACAAAAAAATAGGTATAATACTATCACACTTAAAAATTAGCATTTAAAAAAACCTTTGAAATTCACTGAAAAAAAACATAGGTTTCAGAGACGTTATAGTTAGAAATTAGCATTTAAAAAAGCTTTGAAATTCACTGAAAACAACATAGGTTTCAGAGACGTTATAGTTAGAAATTAGCAGTTAAAAAACCTTAGAAATTCACAGAAAAAAACATAGGTTTCAGGGGTATTATCGTTAGCTGGCCATTTCACTCATACAAAACCATAGAAATTCCTCTGTTATAGTTTGTTCTGCTAACTATAACTCACGCGCCCGCAATGCACAGCTGATGATGTCACATATTGCATCATTCATGACATGGTCAGTGACATCACTGATGACATCTCAAATGACATTACTGATGACATCATCCATGTGACAATCTGATACACCTCATCATACACTAGTATAAACTTTCATCACTCACTGTAAAATACAGAGTACCATATTTGAAACCATTGACACACCAATACCAGTTACTACATACCCACTCACTGATTCCTAAGTCTACACACACAACTACAGAATCATTTAGACATGCAGTCACTAAATCAATAGAACACTATCAAATGCACTTATACACATACATAGACATTGACACATCAGCAGGCATCTTAGTCGGTTATGCAGTCATCCTACTCACTCGTGAAAATAATTAGTCACACTTACATTTACTCACTTACACAATTTTCCAACAACCCCTCATTTATTCAAACACATAGTAACTCATAGTTAATATGTTAAAAAATCACCATTACAATTATACACTCATTCATATAGTTACTCTCACAATCACTGACTCTTACACATACTTATTTATATACACCAACTCTCATATACAATGCCTTTTATTTTTTTACTGTGTTGAAGATGTACAACTAAAACATATATTCGCTCACCAACACCCAAATAAATACACTCAGTCACCCAAACAACTGTTTCCACATGCACTCTTAAACCTATACACCTAGTCAATCAACCATTCACACATCTATGCATAGAGTTACACACACCCCATCCAACCACACACAAACTCAGGGTCCCATACAAATACTCACCCAACTAATCAATAACTAATATACACTCATGTAGTTAGTGACCAACTGATGCAGCATGTTATACAACAACAGAGACAGTGCTGCACACATTCACATAGTTTAGTTACTAATCCATGTATGAAGTGAGACACTTTTAATTACTTACTTAAACAGACAGTCAGACAGCTACTAAATCCTCCATCCAGATAGGTATATATCCACTCAATCTTCAATACAGATTGGTATATATATAATACATCACTCAGCAGTCCAACTTCATGAAAAAAGGATCTTCCATTATTGTTTCCGTGGTTTAATTTTCACATTGTGTCAATCCACCACTGTCCTACTAAGGTTACGCTAAGGCAATCGTACTATTTCCACACCCTAAGACACTATTGCAGACACTGGGGTTTGATCCTAATACAATATTTCTACGTTAAGGCCCTGGATTCGGTGCACAGGGATTGGTTATGAGTGATAGGTGTGAGCTCAATGCTGAGGATTGTGTGCCTTATTAACAAATCTGACTACCTTTACAATGAAGTCTACACTATGACTGTGGTATCCCTATGTTAATACCTCTCTTTTAGATTAATGTATTCTTTTCTAGAAATGCCTCCAGTACATCTGTGAGATGGTATTACAGTGGCTTTTCTATGATGATGGCTGCTGTGTGCGCCCTGGCATTTTTTATTACTCATGAGTGGGTATGCTCCAGCTGACACTATCATGCTGAGGTTTATCTTACTAAACATTCCTGACTTTTTCTCGAGATAATATGTTGGATCAGTTATTATAAGGAATTTCAACAATATTCCTAAAGATTGGACTATCTATGAATGTATGACACAGTCGGCTTCAGATGATACTAATCTAGATTGGGAAGAGTACAACGGCTTGGGTAAAATCATTACTATGAGAATGGTCTGGGGGTGGTGCACTGAGATTATATTACACTGATACCTGTCTGATAATTAGCTTGACTTGCTGCATGGACCAGCTGTTATTCATCAGTAGACTATAACTGTTCATCTTTAGTGCCCATAATTCCTCAATGGATTGGTGACAGTAGCTACTGGACAAATCAGAAATGTAAAATTATGCATTGAAACCTCACTCCGCATATATTTCAACAGAGTAATCCTGCCAAAATGCGTCTGGGGAAAACAGTCCTAGAATTGGTGCTAAACATGAGGAATTGATGTGCAAGGACTCATTCCTGCTGTTAATCAAGAAGTAGAGAGTCAAAATTCATATTCTCTAATGATTGTTTGCAGGGAAGATACCCTACTATCTTCATAAAATGGATATCTCCCAGAGCGGGTTATTTCGAGCCCATTTTCCCAAAAACTCATACGAAGGGCCTATGACTGTATATTACTATGTTAATACACAATATTCACTAGTAGGATAGTTCTTCATTTAATTAAAGGAAAATTATGTTGTGTGGATTTAGCTTCCTAATCTCCAAAACATGATTAATAATGTTGATTAATTTACTTTTTAATATCATAGCAATCTTTAACAAACAGCTGGTATTGCTCCTTTTGTCTCATTTCCCTGGTTTCCCTAATTGCTCCTTCTTATTTTATTTCTCTGCTTGCTTTAAAAATGCCTTCACATATCCATTTGTTTACTAGACGAAGCAAAGGATTCTAAAAAAGAAAAAATACAAAAACAGGAAAAGGAGACCGAGCCAACCAAAGAAATTCACGACTGAAAAAACATGAATTGCCTCAAATCCATGCATAATCCTAGATCATAGTATTCCAAAATGTATCGCCTATGAAAAGTCTCTTCCATAGGGCAGTTTAAAGCAACCTGGAGTCGAATCTGATTTTGTGAGTAACTTTTGTTAGGTTTGAAATGTTAATTTTAAGAAACAAAATTTCATTTTTTCAGTGTATTTGGAAATGAATCTTAGTCTTCGTTTCAAATAATAAAGCAATGAAAAAGTTACCTTTCATTATCTTTAATATGAATTATGAGCAATTCACAATTCAGTGACCCAATACGAGATCAAAGAGGTATGTCCTCAAAAGAATATCCATGCGTGTCAAACTGCTGCAACAATATGCATAAAAAGTAGGGCAGTTTATCTATTGAAATATGTATGTACAAATGTTAAAAGTTCAGTTAAATTCCCAAAATATATTCCAATTCTAAAAACAGAATTCAGGAAACATGGAAAGGCATTTTAAACATTTTTTTTTAAAGTTACGCAATGATAACGTTGCTTGATGTTTTTGAACTGAATTATAATAATATTTTCTTGTGTCTTTAATATTGTGTATTTATATTTTATATGGGTCATCTTCACATAGGGATTAGTTAAAACTTTGCAGGATCTGAACATTATGGTCCAGATGTTGCAAGCATTTTTACGGTTACAATCACTCTGATTTGACGTTGTAGGAGTCAGAAAGGTTTTTCAAACTCCTAACATGGGATTGTAAATGGGAAATAAATTCTGTATTTGGAAAGAGTGTTGTAGGCGTCCCTTTCAAATAACTAATTGGCATGCTATGTTTTAATGTTTTGCAACTGAAATCCGGTCACAGAACATTGAAAAGTTAGGGAGACCTCAAAGGAGATAGTAACCCATTTGCAAATTCGAAGGAGTCAGGGGCCCTTTCACCTCTGTGAATAAAAGTAAAAAGGTTGTTGGGGAGTATTCAATGGTCTAAAGGACCACTGCCCTGTTTCCTTTTAGGAGTTAATTAATTCATGAAATAAGTCAGAACGTGACCCAATTGGATTAAGAAATTTCACAAAACAACCTAATACATAAGTCAGTTTGTAAAATTCTTTACTGGTCTCAATTTGCAACCAGTATTTTACAAACAGTTATTCATAAATCTGGCCGGATATTCCTATCCAAACTTTCTCAGATAGGTACACTAAAGTCAACTACTCCTTTGATTGATGATATGTTTATGGCTAAGTAGACTGTAACTGGATAGTGCAGTTAATGATACTACCCATTTTGTATATAACAACTAGCTTGTTATGTGGATTTGGTTCACATTCTTTGACTATTACTGAAGTATTGAGATACGTATACAATTGACTATTACTGCAGTATCGAGATACTTATACAGACCTCCCTGTCCCTGTGGGCTGCAACAGTACAATGGCCAGATGTGTCATATGAGTGGCCATCTTGCATGACAAGAATCTACAGCACAAATACCAGCCCTTTGACAGAATTGTCACAGGCAGGGGCGTAGCTTGGACAGTGAGATTGAGGCGGTGTGAACTTCAGATTTCCCAACAATCACGCAGGAGTGTCTTGCCATAAAACATTATACGAGCAGTGGGGCATGAGAGGGGCTTAGAGGCCAGTGCATTAGGAGTACTTAAAACTAACTAACCAACATTTTTAGGACCTTCAAAACAGAGAAAAGAGAGCGTGTGTGTGTATTTGTTCTGTGTTAGTGTGAAAATCCCAGGTGAAATCCGATAGACATCTCACCATATCCGACTGAAAGCACTTGTACCTAACTATTTACTACAGAAGACATTATCTTTTGGGGGGTGTAACACCCCAAACACCGCACTGAAGCTACGCCCCTGGTCACAGGCACCATATTATTTATTTTGCGTTTTAGAGCTCAATATTTTTTAAGCAGTCAAGCTTTGGTAGCTCTTTCAAACATCATCCTTGCATCAAGTTGTTGAATCTCCACTGGAGGAGGTGTTTCAAAGTTCTTGACTCTGAAGGCCAAACGATTTTCCCTTCAGGGATGTCCACATCCATCTTGGAGCAATAGGCGTTTTCACCTCCTGAGATCTATGGGATATTACGGAGTATACTGGCCAACCTATGAGGAAAAATAGGCAGCCTCTGATTTGGAGGGCATTGAACAGAAATTCGCATCTTTGTGGTGTAGTGTTGAACCTTCTACACCTATGCTGCTGTTTACTGAAGGGATCAGTATTAATTTGTAAAAAAATAAATAAGTACCTGGGCTCAGAGTTTTGTTTAGAAACTTGTGGCCAGCACTATTAAAGGTCCTGATGCCGAATAGTAAGGCTCCTTGGTCTAAATTCCACCTCATGTCTCTTTCATCCCCCACCAGACACCGACTGCCCCTTAACTCACTCTTGCAGCTTCTGTTTCATCCCTGATTTCTGCCTTTTACACTTTTCCCCTCCTTCTTCCGATGTTTTGTATTTTTCTGTCTCTTGCTCTGGGTGGAAGTGTGATGAGAAAAAAATAGGTGCTTGTCCCCACAAAAGAATTCTGGTAGGCCCCGCCTTCAACCACTGGCTCAAATAAAGCACTGGAAGGGATGCAACTTTCCAATGAACTTCTCATTAGTTCCCTCAATGTGGAAGCAACAGAAAATCTGCTTTGGTGACTGCAGAGTGATCAGTGTAGATTTAAATCTCACTGGTGGTAGGAACCTTTACCTTTCCTCTCTTATGTATCCCCTCTCTCCTCTGCTGCTGGTTCCTCCGCAACATTTCCCTTGCTCCAAGTTCTATATTTTCTCTGACCCTGCTGCTTCTCCTTGCCCTAGTCCCTTTCCACACCTACAGTGCAGGCCTTTATTTACCTCCTGACAGCACTGGGAGACAGTGGTTAATTTGTTAAAAAAAAATAAGTGGCTGGGTTCTCGTCAGAAGCAGCTTGCACCAGCCCATTTCTCCTGTTAGTGCTGCCTAAAAACAGAACCAACTACTAACCGTGAAAGTGAGGAGGGGATGTGGCGTAATGGCCAGAGCTGCTGACTTCAGAGCTGGGGAACCAGGTGCTCGTCGCCTCAACATCCGGGGCAAATCACTTAATCTCCCCGTGAATAGGATAAATGAATGTGTTCTTAACTGATGCTCATGAAAAGCAGCGGTGTTGATGAGTAAGTGCCGTGCTGAGGACCGGCAACCACCAGCTCAAATTAAACACTTCTGGGAGAACTTGTCTTTGTGCCTCCAGTGACCTGGAAGCCACTTGGAAAGGTAGGATAGGACTGCTGCTCATGTTAGAGGAACAGGGCATGGTTGCTAAAGCTGTTTCGGATCTAAAGCGCGATGGTCCTGTCCTTTCCGTCCTGTATGTGTATTGCTTTTCCTACCTCCGATGGGTTCTTTCCCTTTCACGACTGGTGGTTCCCCCCACCTTTCCCTTGCCCCCGGTTCTACTGTACTCTGGCCAACTGCTGCTCCTCACTGCCGTGGTCAGCCCTTATCACCTCCAGAGGAAGCCTTTTGTTATTCTGAAACATACCGCCAATTAGAAATAACATGTTCAGGTATGCAAATCACCGGGCTTTCTTAACCTGCATCTGTCTTTTTTTTTTTTTTGGCTAAACAACACAAGCGTTGCCATGGAAACAGATTTCCTTTTTTGACACATTCATTCCGTGTTCAACTGAACCCTTGGCAGTGAAAAAATATTTTCTACAAAACATTTGCAAACGTGAAAATACAACTGTCAGTTTAAAAATGTAACAAACTAGAAACACAACAAATATTTTTTCAGGTCTTCATTAGGGGAGAAATGTCAGCCATAAATGCCCGGTTACTCACAGGTAATATTCATTAGTCCGAGTCCTGGTCTTCCTGTTCCATTCCTTAACAGTGAGCAGCTCGTCTGCTCCACAGAAACCCTATACCTAGCAGAGCTGTAACACTTCCCCCAACATGGCCCCACCTAGTCGGTGAGAATAAAGGGGGAAGTGCCTCACGAAGACATGCTGAAAATATCAAAGAAATCCAGAGAAGAAAACCATACACAAAACAATCACCTGAAAACAAAAACAGGGATGGAGGGAAGGGCTCAGGAATGGAACAGGAAGACCAGAACTCAGAGTAATGAATATTACCGATGAGTAACCGGGCATTACCTCCTCGTCCGTCTTCCCATCCCATTCCTTAACAGTGAGCCCAAGCGCCCAAGCGCAAGGTGATTGAAAGAAAAAGGACCAGAAAATGCAGCATAGAACAGGTCCACTTTATAACAAGGAAAGCAATACTAATTACAAATCATGTACAGCAGACGAAACATGAGCGCCAAAGGCAGCCGAGGCCGCCATCCCCAACTGAAGAAGGTAATGGGAAACAAAGGTATGGGAAGAGGCTCACGCAGCAGCATTACAAATGTCACGCAAGAAGGCACCTTTGAACATGGCCCAGGAGGAAGAGACACCCCGGGTGGACCTACCCTGGACCGAAGAAGGGAGAGGACAGTGAGCAGACTTGTGGAAATTTAGTTTGTATCTGAACATCATCTGCGCCATCTTGTCTCTCCCCAAGCGCCGCACGCAGAAAACGCGCGATGGCCATTTTAGGCACCATGGTCTCATTGCCGATCGCCAGCGCGTCCCTCAGGCGCTGCAAACATCCCCCGCGCGCCAGCCACCCCCCCCCGCTCTCATACATGGGCCATAAACCCTCTCCTTCTGCGCGACCCTGCCATGGAACCACATCCCGCGCCTGACCAACACCTCCTTTCATCCCATACATGGTCATACATCCTTTTGATAACCCCCTTCCTCCGCGCCCGATTGTCTGAACCGATCCCAGGCCATCACCTAGCCCTGCGGATGCAGTTTATTGCCCCTACTGTAAGGGAAACACCTCACATCAAAGGGATTACAGTAGATCAAGGCCCCCACCCCCTGAGACCCGACCAGTCGCACACACCCCCGGGAATTGGCGGAATGTCCAGCAGTGTGATAGCCATCTCCTACTGTGGGTGGGGTGGGGACTTCCACTGTAGTTATGTGTGGGAGCGGACCCGAGCCGGGGATTCCGAGGATGTTCTTTCATGTATCAAAGCAATCTCAAGAATGTGCCATGTACAATAAACCGGTAATAAAGTCAAAAATGTGTGTATAAGAGACCAGGTCTCAGAGATGCAGAGAGAGCACCTCGAGACGATACCTTGCTGTCCAATCTGATGTGTTCTGCTCCGACGGAATAAAACTTTGTTTCCTGCCTTCCAGTCTCCGGCGCCTGCCTCTTTTGTTGGTTATTCATCGAATGGTATAAGAGGCGATTACCGCCGGGCAATACTTGAAAGGTTATCGACTGAAACTGCCGCTACCATTTAACAATTGGCGTCCCAAACGTGGGGCCCATCAGCGACACGTGGATCCGACGGGAGAGGTCCCGACGACAGAGTGAACGACTGCAACGATCGGGAAGAGCTCCTGCCCGATAGACCCTCGTCTGGCAGCCGATCATCCGAACTTCACTGGTTCCGAGCTGACCTCTCTCGAGTGATCTATGGTCCTGACTGGGAACCATCAGGAGTGCCGCGGCAAATACGGAGAGTAGAGGACGATCGGGCGCTGGAGGCGGAAGACGAGAAACTGCGGTCCGGGTAAGGTCGTGTAACACGACAAATTGCGAAACGATTGATTGATTGATTGAAAATACTAGTATTGCCTATTTGATTGTTCTTTTTGAGATATTCGCTGCCTACAAACGGGGAAGAGTAGAAATACTCTCTCTCCCTTTGCAGATAGTGAAGGGTAGGTAACGCGGACTTTTGTCCCCCTTTGTAACCTGTCGTGCCTATTTTTCTCCCCACTGATTGATTGTCCGAACACTGGTTGTTCGATATTGGTTCTTTGGAGGTATTCTCTGCTTACAAATAACGTGGAATAGAGATATTCTGTCTAGTCTTTGCAAGCAGTGAAAAGATAGGTAGTGCAGACTTTTGTCCCCGTTGTAACCCGTCATGCCTATCTTCTCCCCACTGATTGGTAGTTGGTTCTGCCCGGACCGCTTATTAGAGATGAACCATCCGGCTTCACTGGAAGGCACCCCTAATAAGGACATGTTTACTAAATATGGACTAGTCGCTGTAGCTTATAGCAAACTATGGCATAAATATACAAAGAAGGACTCCGAAAGTCAGTGGCCACTGATGGGATCCTTTGATGACCATAAAATAGAAACGCTAGAAATAGCTCTACGTAGCAATAAAACGACGCCCACTATGCTCGACAGTATCGGCATGTGGCGCAAAGAAACAACGCAACGGAAAAAGAGAGAAGAAGTAAAGGCAGAAAAAGAACTACGAAAGGCAGCTCACCTTGTCGCTAGAAAGTTAGAGGAAGAAATAAAGGAGAGAAAGGAAGCTAAACAAAAACAAGAATATGAAACGTCAGGCCAGTGCCCTGTTAGGACCCCCTCTACGCTCTACCCTGAGTTGCCTTCCAAGCAACGGGCGAACGATGAATTGCTATTAGGTCCTCCGATCATCTACATGCCCCCTCCATACGCTCCCTCCCAACCTATAGTGCAGCACCCACAACCCCCGAACGCAAGCGAAAGCAGTACCAGGGCCTCGGTCCTCATGGCCTCCGCGCCGGCCGAGCCTCTTGTACTGAACACAACGTTAGCAATAACGTTAGATGACCCCGAGACGAGAAAGAAAGATTCCGCCAGAATGAATCGGCTAACAAAGGGTGAACGAGCCGGAATCGATAAGGTAGTGAGAACACTAGTAGAACGGAAGGAAAGTGAGGAATATGTGACAGATATGTATAACTCGTATGCCGACAACCACAGACGACACTTTGTCGTACGACTTTGTTATCACACTCTGAATGCCTATGAGGATAGGTACCAGGATAGAGGTCCCGAAGGCTTAGCAACCTTGTACAGAAAGGTTGATATTGGGGAAGAGGGAGAGGGCGATGTGACAGACCTCTTCACACGTACACTCGAAGTCTTCCGACATCTTAAAGAACACAGGCGGACAACCAAGACAGAAACCCCCATAGCGACTGAACCCCAGGCAGGAAAAGCTGATACCATGATGCCCATCGAGGAAGCCGCTCCTTACTGGGTCCCCCCACGAGGTCAGGGAACACACGATGACATCAACCACCAAGATGCGAAGGGAAGGGTTGTATATAACTGGGTCTATCAGCCATGGGACCGACAAGACATCCTGACCTTTAGAAAAACCCTACCCGACTTAAGAAAGAACCCGACTGCCTTTTACACAGAACTAGGCACAGCCTTAGGTTCAACTATAATGACCTTGGCGGATATCGATTTGTTCTTCGGGTTATGTCTGCCGGCTGATGTGTGGAAGCAAATCCGGAAAGTCGACCGCGCTGAGCCGTTCGGATATATCTGGGTACAACTCGATACCATAGACAAGCAGCGAGAACCTGGACAGAAACCTCTAAAGGCCATATTGGAACTCCCAGACAAGATTGTTCAGAAATTAAAGACCCTAATCCCAGAAAGGAAGGTAGACTGGTCGATAGTGACGGCTTGCCGCCAGAAACCCCAGGAGGATGTATCCGAATACTTCTCTCGATTCGAGACAGTGTTTTCCGATTATAGTGGCCAGGACATGACCACTGCAACCGGACATCACCTCTTTGTCCAGAATTATGTGAAGGGTCTGTCACAGGAAGTCTCCCAGAAGTTACAGACCAGCGAGAGTAGTTGGGCAGCCTCCAAACCCGCGGCTATCCTCCAGATGGCCCAGTACTACGAACACCAAAAGAATGAGAACGATAGGGCGTCCGAGAGAAAGAAAAAGGAGCTGAAGGAAAGGGTAATGATCGCACAGTTGCAAGGGGTGACCATAGGAAGGGAACCCCCCAAGGGAAACTACCAACCGACTGCTCCTAGAAAACTACCCCCTAGAGACCATGCACCCACACCCTACGCTGGACGCAGGGACTTAGACGAGAATCACTGTGCGTTCTGTAAAGGGTTCGGACACTGGAAATCCCAGTGCCCGGTCCTTCTGGATATGAACAAGAATAGGGACACAAGAGACATAGCAAACAGCCCCAGAAATAGAGGACAGGGACGAGGGTACACGAACAACACCACCAACGACAGGCCAGACAGACCAAACACCTTCGACCGCCCCCGACAGAACCAGTGCCAGCAGTCCGACTGCGAAAACACCCATGACTTTGCATAGGACCGCCAGGGGCAAGGGAGGGATCCAGTCGAACTCCGTGTTGACCAGCAAGGTCCTTACGTCACTGCTAAGGTCCTGGGCACAAAGTCTCCATTTTTGGTAGATACTGGGGCGACACGTAGTGCGCTATCTAAGCGGCTGATCCCAAGGGCACCCTTGTCTGGCTCACATGTAACCTCAATAGGCTTTGATGGAACGCCCTCCACTAATCCCTTGTCCGCACCAATCTCCTTTGACTTGGAAAATAACACCACTGACACGACATTTCTGCTCTCCTCCAACACCCCCGACGCCATTATGGGTCTTGATTTACTAAAACATTTCCGGGCTACCATCAGATGTTCCCCAGACGGAGTTCGAGTCATACTGCACGATAACCCAGATCCGTTCAGGCCTTGTCTCGCACGACGTATGTTCTCCATAACCGATGCTGACCTGTCCCTACTTGACACGTTACCCACACATCTATGGGCTAAAACCGACTCAGACGTAGGACTCATGGTGATCGACCCTGTACACATAACTGTCCGACCGGACGCAGTGCTCCCAAAGCTTCCACAGTATCGGATATCGCCCGAAGGCGAGAAGGCGTTGGTGGAAATCATCCAGTCCCTAGTCGATGCAGGAGTGGTAGAAGAAGTAGTTAGTAATGTTTGCAACAGCCCTATCCTACCCATTGTTAAGAAGCAAGGCGAGGGAGATGAGAAAGCATACCGCTTCATTGTCGACTACGAGAGGTTAACAAAGTAGTCATACCTCAGTACCCCGTAGTCTCAGATATCACCACCATCCTCACCCTGATTCCGTCCACTGCCACTACCTTTACCGTTATTGATCTCAAGAACGCATTCTTTTCCATCCCCATCCACCCAGACAGCCGCTACCTTTTCGGCTTCACCTTAAAAGCCCGTTCGTACAGATTTTGTAGGGCACCACAAGGCTACACTGAGAGTCCCAGCATATATAGCCAAGCCCTCAAGAGACAACTGGATGCAGTTCAACTACCGGACGGAGTGGTGTTAATACAGTACGTCGATGATATTCTTTTGGCGGCTGACACCACTCCGCTTGCAGTCACAGCCACCATCCACCTCCTCCACTTCCTCGCGGAGAACGGTCACAAGGTCTCCAGGAAGAAGTTGCAATTCTGCCAACCCCAAGTGACACACCTAGGCCACCTCCTATCCAAAGATGGGAGGAAGCTTACACCTGACTGAATTCAGACCATCCTAGAAACCCCTGTTCCCAAAACTCAGAAGCAAGTGCGGTCTCTGGTAGGCCTCACCTCCTTCTGTCGACAGTGGTTGCCAAACTTCAGTCTTATTGTAAAACCTCTGCTTTCCCTGTTGGCTAAAGATGTCCCCTTCCCCCTCCCCTGGACACCCGAATGCCAATCCTCCTTCAAAGAATTACGAGATGCCCTTTGCTCAGCACCAGTCCTAGGAACCCCAGACTACACTAAACCTTTCTCCCTCTTCACCCACGAAATGGAGGGATGCGCGTTGTCTGTTCTAACCCAGTCCATAGGTCCCAAGCAACGCCCTTGTGCCACTCTTGACCCTGTAGCCAGAGCTTTGCCCGCCTGCCTTCGAGCGGTAGCCGCCGCTGCTGTCTCTATCCGACAAAGTGAGGGGATCGTGCTTTCAAACCCCCTCACCGTGCTAGTACCCAATGCAGTTGACACCCTCCTGAACCAGACTAAGACTCAACACCTGACTAGCGCACGACTGACTGGTTATGAACTGACTCTGCTTGCACCCCACATCACGTTGAAACGATGCACCACTCTGAACCCAGCCACTCTGCTACCTCTCCCTGACAATGACCCCAATGCGTCCCTTATACATGACTGTGTGACCCTCACCGACGAACAGACCAAGAGTAGGGTTGACCTCCGAGATACTGCCTTCCCAGATCCTGACGGAGAGCTGTGGGTAGATGGCTCATGCATCAAGCTCCCCGACGGCACCACTTCAGCCGCCTATGCAGTCACCACGGCCCGAACAGTTGTTGAGACAGCCCGCATCACACAGCGATCCGCACAGGCGGCTGAACTGATTGCTCTCACACGAGCATGCATCCTAGCAGCGGGGACAACCGCAAACATTTACACCGACAGCCAGTACGCCTTCGGGGTGGTTCACCACTTTGGGCTCCTATGGAAGGAGAGGGGATTCCTGACTTCCCATGGCACACCCATCCTACATGGAGATCTAGTCTCCGCTCTGACCGAAGCAGTCCTCCTCCCCACACGGCTAGCTGTGATCAAATGCCAGGCACACAAAAAGGTGACGGACATTATAGGACAGGGAAATGCGCTGGCTGACATCACTGCCCGAACCACAGCCGAGAATAGGTCAACAACACGCATGTACGTGACCAGGTCACAAACTGAAAAATGGAAGGATGCTAGGGAAACCATTAGAGACATACAATTGGCCAGCTCACCACACGAATTGACTGAATGGGCATGGGTGGGATTGAAAGATGATGAAGGCTGCTGGCGAACTAGGGACACAAACAAATGGTTGCTACCTGACTCATACCTGATTCCCATGCTGACCATGACACACTCCCCCGCACACATAGGGTCTGCCCCCATGATTGAACTCATCTCCAAAGTCTGGCACAACGACAAAATCCCAGACTCAGCTAAACGCCTAGTCCAACAATGTCTGATATGCCTCCAACACAACCCTGGTAAAGGAACTGCTGTACCCCGGGGAGGGTTTGGGGTTCCTAGTCACCCCTTTGAGGTCCTACAGATGGACTACATTCAGTTAGAAAGGTGCCAAACCCTGAAGTACGTGCTTGTCGTTGTGTGCGCCTTCAGCAAATGGGTGGAAGCCTACCCAACCCGCGACAACACTGCTATGACTACCGCAAAAGTACTACTGAAAGAATTCTTCCACCGTTACGGCCTTTGTCGAATTTTGTGGAGCGACAACGGCCCCCACTTCGTAGCCGAAGTTATCCAACTCATCTTAAAAGGGTTGGGTGTAAAACAAAAGTTTCATGCGGTCTTCCACCCCCAATCTGCAGGCTTGGTTGAGCGACATAATGCCACATTGAAACTCAAACTAGCCAAAATAGTTGCCACCACAGGACTGAAATGGCCAGACGCCCTCCCACTAGCATTGCTATCAATGCGTTCCACTCCTACCAAACACCACTTAACCCCCTACGAGGTCATCTTCGGGCGACCCATGAACCTTTGGACTGCACCAAAACCAGCATCCATTCACGACGTCCCGGACGTCCTCATGTCTGACTATCTGTACAATCTAACTAAAACGTTGTCTGTTATCCATCAGCAGGTGCTGCAAGCCATTCCCGATGCTTCCAGGGGCCCCGGACACGACATCCAACCCGGTGACTTTGTCCTAGTGCGCAACTTCCAGCGCACCAAGAGTCTGGAGCCCCGGTGGACGGGCCCCCTGCAAGTCCTGATCACCACCCGAACAGCTCTTCGAGTGGAGGGGAAACGTAATTGGCTGCATGCACACCACTGCAAGAAGGTATCATCGACCCTGACGACCACCGACAACATCACCGCCCAAGAGGAACTTCTGGACAAAGACCGACCATCCCTGAGCTGCTACCCGAATACAGAGACACTTGAATTGACTGAATATCCCGATCCCACTGTGCCATCCAAAGAAGGGTATAACCTACGACGAAAGGAGGGAACCTCGGCTAAGCAGACCACAAACTAAGTTGAAATCTCAGAGCGGTAGCCTAGTCACCTCAAAGGCCTCCAGGAGAGAAACTAAACAAAGTCTGTGGTTCTGCCCGCTACCAAGTCCCTTGAAGGTGATGGAAGCGCCCGACATGAAGATGATGGAAGCAACCGGACGTCCGAATATCCACTACAAAAACCCAAAGACTGACAAAATGCACAGCTCAAAGACTATTGCACTTTTTATTACCCTTCTCCTTTGCCTCCTTCTCATGGTCACTTTCTGGATCATGGAAGAAAATGCACCCGCTCATAAGACATTGCTGACCACTGCTCAACCCACCACCATAAAAGAACACCATCTGATTTCACTTTCACCC
This sequence comes from Triturus cristatus, assembly GCF_964204655.1. NCBI lineage: Eukaryota > Metazoa > Chordata > Amphibia > Caudata > Salamandridae > Triturus > Triturus cristatus. The sequence goes on along the minus strand of NC_140579.1, from coordinate 172,786,583 downwards.
CAACTCCGAGAAAGACGTAAGGAGTTCTGGAATAACTCTTTTGTGCAACTGCTCCACCAACACAATCTTGCCGCCAATGCAACTAACTGCTGGATCTGTGGATTGCTACCACATGTCACTGGACATTCTATCCCTTTCATCCCTTCGCCCTTCTCTGTCCATTGCTCCTGCCTCGCTTGGCTAATCCTCCTGCAAGAAAGTTACAAGGACAATGCCACTTCCGGCAAAACTGTGTCGCACTTCTATCGTGGGTTCTGGCTGAACCAAACTGGAAAAACCTCTGCCCCCTTTTGTCCTCTGAGATCAAACACCTCTTTCCATATGAACATCCCTGCCAAGGAGCGAGTTGAAATGCAGGTGTTCAACAACCCAGCCAGACCCACCTTCTCTTACCTCCGGAAACGAATGGCCGCCACCCTAAGAGTGGCCCTATCCGTCGTCAACATCACAGGTCTGGTGTGCCTCGAAGGCCTAGGAACACAGCCGGTAGGCCACAGTTCCTGTCTCATCACCCGAACATTGGACTCAGTTGACCCACCCTCCTTTGTTACCTCCCCAAATATGTACTTCGTCTGTGGTACTAAGGCCTACACCTGGCTTCCGAAAGGTTGGGGAGGCACCTGCTACATCGCTTTTATCCTTCCTCCAACATATGTGCCTCCAGCAAACCATCACCGGCAGAAACGTGCAAAGGACATTGTACAAGCTGACTCCACTGGAGCACAGTTCATGGATGCAGTAAAGGGACTTGTTCCACTGTGGGGTCCAATGGCAAACAGCAGTGCCATCCGGCACCTAACCCAGGCAGTCGAAGCCACAATGAACATTACAGCCGGCATCCTCACCAACAACACCGCTGAGCTTCAGGCCGTCCGCCTGGTAGCTCTTCAGAACCGCCTCGTTCTAGACGTGGTTCTGGCTGATCGTGGAGGAGCATGCCGCATCATTGGGTCCAGTTGTTGTACCTACGTATCGGATAACTCACCCTCAGTCTACAAGAAGATCGAACACCTCCACAGACTTTCCGCAGAGGTTCATCAGGAGCAAGAAGGATGGTCGCTTGGGAGTTGGTTTTGGGACACTATTAAAAGTTGGGGGTGGAGGTTGTTTACATTTATCATGATACCAATTGTGATACTGTGTGGGTGCTGTCTGGGGATTCAGTGCTTGCCACCTTTATGTTCACTTTTCACGAACTACATCTGCCCTAAGACTCTGAACTTTGAAGCAGAACGAATGAAAGCCCTGTACGAAGTAGAAGTACGTGGTATTATGGGGGTAGATCCGAACTAAACAAGCCAGTGAGATATGTTAAAAGGGAGGACTGTGGAAATTTATTTTGTATCTGAACATTGTCTGCGCCATCTTGTCTCTCCCCAAGCGCCACACGCAGAAAACGCGCGACGGCCATTTTAGGCACCATGGTCTCATTGCCGATCGCCAGCGCGTCCCTCAGGCGCTGCAAACATCCCCCACGCGCCAGCCACCCCCCCCGCTCTCTCATACATGGGCCATAAACCCTCTCCTTCTGCGCGACCCTGCCATGGAACCACATCCTGCGCCTGACCAACACCTCCTTTCATCCCATACATGGTCATACATCCTTTTGATAACCCCCTTCCTCTGCGCCCGATTGTCTGAACCGATCCCAGGCCATCACCTAGCCCTGCCGATGCAGTTTATTGCCCCTACTGTAAGGGAAACACCTCACATCAAAGGGATTACAGTAGATCAAGGCCCCCACCCCCTGAGACCCGACCAGTCGCACACACCCCCGGGAATTGGCGGAATGTCCAGCAGTGTGATAGCCATCTCCTACTGTGGGTGGGGTGGGGACTTCCACTGTAGTTATGTGTGGGAGCGGACCCGAGCCGGGGATTCTGAGGATGTTCTTTCATGTATCAAAGCAATCACAAGAATGTGCCATGTACAATAAACCGGTAATAAAGTAAAAAATGTGTGTATAAGAGACCAGGTCTCAGAGATGCAGAGAGAGCACCTCGAGACGATACCTTGCTGTCCGATCTGATGTGTTCTGCTCCGACGGAATAAAACTTTGTTTCCTGCCTTCCAGTCTCCGGCGCCTGCCTCTTTTGTTGGTTAATCATCGAATGGTATAAGAGGCGATTACCGCCGGGCAATACTTGAAAGGTTATCGACTGAAACTGCCGCTACCATTTAACAGACTCACAAGCCGAAACAACAGCACACTTCACCCAACGAGTCAAGGTTGATAAGGAAGGACGAAGCCCCTTTCCAGAGATCCTGTGGGTAATAAAGAAGGAATCAACTTTCTGAAAAGCACTGGTCCGATCCAAATAGATGCTGAGAGCCCGCAACACATCCAAAGAATGCAGAACCTCCTCCTCAAGGGCTCAAGGAAAGAAACAGGAAAGACAATATCCTCCCGTCAGTGGAAAGAAGACAAAACCTTGGGCAGAAAAAACTGACTAGGATGCAGAATCACCTTGTCAGAGCAAAATCGCAAAAAGGGGGGGGGAAGCCAGCAGAGCACCAAGCTCACCAACCTGCCTCCCAGAAGAAACGGCCACCAAAAAAAGAGCCTTACCTGTAAGGAACTTAAGGTCAACAGAGAGCAAAGGCTCAAAAGGGGGGCCAGTCAAGGGCTGCAAGACCTGGGAAGATCCCAGGCCGGAACAGGAGAGCGTGAAACAGGACACTGCATCAAAAAGCTCTACAAAAGGCGAGCCACCAAGAGGGAGACAGAAGCCACAGAAGAATCCCGAAAGGCAAGAATGGCAGCCCACTGAGCACAGAGAGTGAAGACAGCCAGGCCCATGACAAACCCAAGCAAAAAGTCCAGTACGAGGAGGTAAAGTGCTTCTAATGACGGCCATAAGATTTCAGGGTGGAGGACCTACGAGACAATTGGGCCACTTCGAGAGAACAACCCTGGTCCAACAAACCTAACCTCTCAAGTGCCAAACCTCCAGCCGGAGGCGACGCAGAGAAGTCATGCTGAGAAGAGGAGTACGCAGCAGAGAGGGACACAGGGGAACTCTGCCAGTGGGGGCACACCGACAAGTCCAGAAGAGGGGGAACCAAAGCCGCCGAGACCACTCCGGCACAACCAGAAGAACCTCGGCCCGATCCACCCAAATCTTCCGGAGGACCCTTGGAATCAAGGCAAAGGGCAGGAAGGCAAACAGGAGACCCAGGGACCATGGAACGGAGAAAGCATTGATCACCCAGGTTAGCCATGAAGAAAGAAGGCTGCAAAAATGAGGAAGAAGGGCAGAGTCTTCCGAGGCAAAGAGATACAGCAAAGAAAGGCCGAACCCGGGGGAGAATCCGATCGAACAGAAGAGGGGACATACACAAGGTCACCGAGGAAGAAAACACCTGGCTCAGCGAGTCCGCAGGCTCCTTCTCCCTCCCCAGAAGATAGACAGCCGTCAGAGAAAGGAGATTCTGCTCGGTCATAGACTGATCTGCCTGGAAAGGAGAAACAGAGACTGGTACGGACTTCCCTGCCGATTCACATAAGCCCGAACAACCTGGCTATCAGTCTGAACAGAGACAGCACGGCCCAGAAGGAGGCTAACCAAACAGCCTTCAACTCCCTCCAGTTCGACAACTGGAGAGCCTTGAACCAGGACCACAGACCCTGAGCCTTGGAAACCCCCAGAATCGCATCCCATCCCACGGCATTGGCATCGGTCGACAACACCACTATGGTCGGTGGAGGATGAAGGTCGAAACCCCGGGAGAGATTCCGAGGAGATAGCCACCACCGAAGAGTAGCCCAAATCCCTGCAGACACAGGAATCAGGGCGTTGTAGTCCTGAGAGGCAGGATCCCAGTGGGCCAGAACGTGATGCAGGAGGGGATACAAATGGAGATGGAACCAAGGGAGGAGATGCAGAGTGGAAGCCATCTCCCCTTGACTCCGCAACCAGAGCCGGGGAGACACCTGGGACTGAGCCAGAACCCACGAAAGATGCTTGAACAAAGCCAACTCTCTCTCCCGGGAGAGGAACACCATCCCCTGATCCATACGGAAGGGAGCCCCCAGGAACATCAGAGTCTGGGAGGACAGCAGGGAAGACTCCCTGTGATTGATCAGGAGCCCATAGGACTCCAGAAGAGGACAGACCTGGTCCACATCCGTCTGTGCCTGAGAGAAACAAGGATAAACAATCAACCAATCATCAACGTAGTGAAAAACTTGCCCACCCTTGGAATTGAGAATACCCACCAGAGGGGCCAAGAGCTTTGTAAAAACCCTCGGCGCCAATGAAAGGCCAAGAAGGAAGCACTTGGAATTGAAAGTACTGGGAATCCACAGCAAAGCGAACAAACCGCTGATCCGCAGGATGGATGGGCACATGCAGATAGGCGTCCATCAGCGTCAAGAAAGTACCCCGGCAGTACCAGTTGCAGTATAGACAGCAAAGTCACCATCTTTAAAGGACGACGAGAAATGTAGAGATTGACACTCTTTAGATCCAACACAGGGTGCAAGTCTGTTGTATTCTTCTTGGAGACCAGAAAGAGGATGGAATAACAACCTAGCCCCCTCTCCAGAGGAGGGACCTCCACAATAGCAGCTTTCTCCAAGAGAAGTCGAACTCCCTCCATCAGGGCCACCCACCTCACAGGATGACGCGGAAGAGGACTTTCCTGGAACACCGGAGGAGGAGAAGAGGAGAACTCAATCTGGTAACAAGAGGACACCATCCAGAACGCCCAGGCATCGGGAAGACTCAGTCGGCGATGACAAAAGAAGCGAAGGCGACCCTTAACCGAAAAGGGCAGATAGTCATTGCTATGGAGAAGAAACAGGGACAGAACCACTGGATTGGACCCGGAGCTTGGCATAACCAGGGGCCCCCCAGCCACGACCCCTGCCTCGAAAGGGCTGCTGAGCACCCCTGGCAGAAGGAAAGTTAAAAGCACTGCGATAACCAAACCCACGCCCCCGAGAGGGAGGTTGAATGGGAGCCACAAGCTTACGATTCTCAGCTGACTGTTTGACCAAGTCCTCCAGCCGGGGCCCAAACACCTTGGAACCGACAAACTGCAACTTAAACAGGACAGACTTCTGAGACAACTTTGCCTTCCAAGACCTCATCCAGATATGATGACGAGCAGCAATGGAAGCCCCAGAAGCAGCTGCCACTGCACACAAATTATCAAAGGAAATCTCAGAGAGGTATCAAATCTGCAGTTCCATGAGAGCCAAGAGAGAGGAGGCATCCTCCCCCTCCTGCAATAGAAGAGCCAGGGCCTGGAGATCCTTCAATAGGGACTTGTCATGCAGTTGGAGTAGGTCGTAGCCTGGACAGCAAAGTTGGAAGCGGCATAGGAACGCTTCACTGCCCCCTCCACCTTCTTATCTACAGCGTCAGAAGGAAGGGCATCATTAGACAGAACCATGCCCTGCGTGGAAAGGCCAGCCATCAAATTATCAACCTTGACGAACTGAGGGAATTCAGCAGAAAACCCCTCTAATGTATAACACTTACTCAAAAAGCGAGGGAAAACGGATTTGTCAACATCCCGCAACTCATGGGTAAGTACCTTGCGCACAGCGCCGTGCAGGGGCAAAGAGTCAGGATCAGGCTGATGATACAGGCCGCAAAGTAACAGAAGTAAGAACAAAAAACACTTACTCGACCTCCCGCTCTGCTAGGCACACGGAAACTGACGAAGGCAGGAAAAAAGTAACAGGATGTCTTCGGGACGCACTTCCCTCTTTATGCACACTGAGTCAGTGGCACCATGTTGGGGGAAGTGTTACAGCTCTGCCAGGTATAGGGTTTCTGTGGAGCAGATAAGTTGCTCACTGTTAAGGAATCGAACGGGAAGATGGACGAGGAGGTAATACACTTACTACTGCATAACTGTATGTTAACATCCTATGTAAGGATGGGGAGTCGGCCTGTTTTTACCAGCATGGCCAGTGTTTTATTAAGGAGGCCAGCAAAACAAATGTGGCAACCGTAGGAGTGGAAGGTTCAAGGTGTGGTACAAAATGAAAGTTGGTAAATGCTCACACTCTGGTTAGTTTGTTGTCATTCGCACTCACCTCCTCGAGAGCTTCCCATCCTATAAACCATCATAGATTAACTCCAGCTTAGGGCTGGGAAGGCAACGGAACACCCCCAACGTTCATGGGAGTGTAGGGAAAGAGCGAGGTTTCTGCCTCCATTCAGAAAATGTTTTCCTGGTCCTTTACCCAATGACGAGATATAACGTGCACATAACTGCTCATTGTGGAAATAGCCAAGTTTCTAACATTCCAGCAGTGGCAGTGACTGGCGAAGCTTTTACAGCCATACTACTGAGAATATTTGTGAATTATCGAAAGTCGTCCATATAAATCCATGCGCTGGAGTTTTCATGATTCAGGCCCATGGTGTCTGGATGACATGGATTGAGATGGGAAATGGGAATCCAAGGAAAAATGACATAGGGACTGGTCTTGAAATGACCTGCATAGTGCATACATCCGCGTCTGCCATTTGTCATTTACATCCAGTGCTCTGGTGGAACTCCAGTTTCTCTCCAACACCTGGGCAGTGCGACTTCCACAGCTCCCTCCCCCGCGCACCCAGATTTTGTCCAAAGCGAAGCGCTACCTTTCACCCTAGGGACATAAAACTAAACTGGTGTTTGGGGCTGTGGAGTGAAAGGTAAAAGAACTGAACCACATGCACCCCTGGTTACTAAAGCATATTTAGCTTGTTTCACAGCGCTTGTTTTCCCGGAAGTAAGCACATATTACGCCTGGACAAAACACGTATTAAGCCTGGATGTTCACCTAGGTGTAGCGTACTGCACAACTACTCACAGAAACATCCTTGTGAATCCTACTTGCTGTCCAGCGGTAGACACTTCTGCCACCAGACTGCAATACCCATTTACAATATAAGGGCCATGGACTCTGATGTTAGCGCCGCGTTCTACAAAAACTAGCAGACATTTGAACGACCAGTCGTGAATAGACGTGAGCAGGGCACAAATCCTAAAAAACAGAAGTGGGGGGACTGACCAAGTAAGGCAGTATGCAAGTGACATCATGACGCGTGCTATCAAAGCACAAGACGTCACGACCCGTGACATTCCATGTGGCATCACAGGAAGGGACCTCACTGGAAGTAATGCTCTGATATGTGTACATTATAACATGTGCCATCTGAAAATGTAATAAAATAGTTTTTTTTTTAAAGTTGTCTTCTGCAAAGCATATCATGTAACATGCAGATCACAGATTTTTATCTTATGTAGATAGGTAAGTGGATTACTGCTATGAAAACAGAGATTCTTTTGTTACTTGCATGTAATAAATAGTAATACTTCTAGTAGACCACAGTGAGCTACGAAGTGTATTTGACTCCTACACCTTGTAACCATGACTGTCTCATGTAATACACCTTGTGCATTAATTTATGCACTTACATGATTTATTTGGAATGGATAATGTGCATGTTATGTAAAGTGCTCTAACACTCTACATTGGGATGAGTAGCGCTATAAAAGAAATAAAAAAGTGCTATTTAAATTGTTATTTGTGTAAATACTGAGACAGACCAACCCATCTGACATTCTGACAGTGCATACACTTATATACAACAAAGTAAAAAGCATGCATCTCCTAAGTACCTGCGAAGAGATAACAAGATGTGTGCTTTTGTTTTCTCCCCGGTGTATTTGCATTTGTGAGGTTCTAGGACGCCTCCAGTCCCACACTCGATCAAAATGAGGCCTGATGGCCCCTTAACTTCTGTCTGTATCATTGCCCAGCTGGAGGTCGGAAAATAAGCCCCCTCCCTGCCTGCACGTTGCTGTTGGGTGGGAATCGAAAGCAGGCAACGTGCAGGAACTGATGAACAGGGTGTCCCGTTTTTGAGGTCTCGCAGACCTAGCGTTGCAGCGCTCATGCGCTGCTCGGTCTGCGAGGCATATTGTAGTAGGGTATGTTTTAGGAGTGGGGTGGAAGCCCCGCCACTATTTTTCATAGGCTGGCGTGATCGTCTATGGTAAATGCTGGCCTTGATTGGAAATGAGGCTTCTTAGTCCCTCCTTGCTACTGCCCTGTCTCCTTTTGGGATGGCTCATCGGGACTGGATCTTTTACTGAGTCCTAACTCGGGAGCTTTCACTCCAGCTCCGAGAACTATTTACTTCATTAAGGTACACAGCACGCACAGGTAATGGCGGATGCTTTCTAACATGATTTGCATTTCGCTTTTGGTTTTTGTTTTTTAATTTCAAACGTTTTTTACGGAGCGCGGCGCCGGCTTCAGGGACACCGCACTCAGTTTATTATTTTCTTTCTACCCCCGCCCGCACTCTGCTACCTGTGCATTTAGCTCAGTTTATTTTTTTTCTCTGCCTCGCCCGCGCCCACACTCCGTTGTCTGTGCATTTTTGCAACCCCCTCTCCCTGCCCGCACTCCGTTCTCCATAAATTTTCGCACCGCTCTTCCCCCGCCCGCACTCCGTTCTCTGTGCATTTTCGCTCACCCCTCCTCCCGCCCGCACTCAGTTCTCCGAGCATTTTCGCTTGGAGCTTCAGAGATGCAGTTGCATTTAAGGTAAAGCCAGATTGTAAAAGTTTCTACTAGTCAGTCAGTCAGTCAGTCAGTCAAAAAATAACTTTATTTGGTTTTCACAAACCATAAAGCATATAAAACACATTTCATATTAAAAGCATTTTCAGTTCATAAAAGTCTACTTAGTTCTTTTTATGGCATCATGCCTTCAATTTTTGCCCACTTTTGAAAGTAAGCTTTCTACTACTATCATAAATTTTATCCCCCTGCATATTAAAATGTTTGAGGCGGCACCCATCCAACTTGTTGCTGCCTGTCTGCAGGTGCGGATTTTTAAATCATTAAAAGCTGTTCTCAGCATCTTCCTTCTTTCTAATTTTACTATTTCACAGACACACAGCATATGGCTCAAAGTTTCGCTATAATAACCACATAAACGACATGCCTTTGCTTGATCCTTGTTTTTCCAGGAGGGTACTAAGTCTAATGTGCAATGTTCTCCAAATCTGTATGCCATGAACCTCCTTTTTAAGGACAATCTGAAGTGAGCTGCTAGGTAGGGTTGAGGTCTTGGACGTGTATAAGAGTTTATTATGACCCATGCATGGCGGCGTCTCGCTAATTCCCTTTTGTCCTCCACGAAAGATAATGCTTTTGCTTTGTTTTTGCAAGCTAGTTTAAATGTGGCCTTTTCCAACTTGCTGTTCCAAAGCCCCTCAAGCTTTAATTCTTCAAGAGCTATCATCAATTGGACCCCCCACGAATTTGGGAGTCTTTGCTCTAGTTGTTGCTTTATTTCCAACCAGCATAAATTATTCAAACTTCCCGGTTCTGCCGCCCTGAGTTTCCAGCATAAGTTTACCATGGTTGCCTTCCTTTGGAATACTTGATTCTGTAGTCCGAATTCCAAACGGATTTGTGCTGGAGAGGAACCTTTAAAGAGATTAAATACCGTTTTGTAAACCTTGGTTTGTAGCTTATTTAAGATGTTACTTTCTTGGCCATGCCAGGTTTCCAGGCCATAGGACAAGGTCGGTAGCAGTTGGGCTGCCATTATTTTTAAAAGGTGCCCATGTGAAGGGCTTTCCAGATTCTTATATAGTTGTTTATAAGCGAATATTAAGGATTGAGCTTTTGCTGTAATCTCCTTTTTCTGCTCCATCATTGACAGGTTTCTTGCCATTTTGATGCCCAAGTATTTATAAGATCTTGTCTCTTCTATTTGAGAGTTCTTAGCGAACCATTTAAAGTTTCCTTGTCTTGGGCCCGCTAGTCTTACCACCTTGGTTTTTGATTTATTCAATTTCAAACCTTGAGCATCCAAGTAGTCTATTAGTTTGTTTATTGCCCTTTGTAGCCCAATCGAAGTCTGGCTTACCAAGACAATGTCGTCTGCATACTGTAAGTATTGAACCGGCTCCTTTGCCAAATTTGGTGGGTGTCCGTTTATTTGTTCTAAGTGGCGGTTCAAATCAGCTAGATATAAATTAAATAAACCTGGAGAAAGGACACAGCCCTGTTTTAATCCATTTGTAATGTTTATTTTTGAGGAGACTCTTTGTCCGTCCCCTAATTTTACAGTGGCCCATGTTTCACTGTATAATGATTGTATTGCTTGTATCAGTAGTTGTGGCAGTCCCCATGCTTTCAGTTTCTTCCACAAGCGGTCCCGCGGCACTCTATCAAAAGCCGCTTTTAGATCTATATAGCAAGCCACTAATGCTCCCCTTTTCCTTTCAGCCTTTTCCGTCAGAATTGTCAAGGCTGTTAGATTAGTGATGGTGCCCATTCCCCGTCTGAAGCCTGTTTGGAATTTAGGGATAATATTGTTTTCCTCTGTCCACTCTTGTAGATGTTCCAAGATGCATGAAGCATAGAGTTTGGCCTCAACGTCGATCAGGGCGATCAACCTGTAATTCCCGGGTTCTGTTCTAATACCGCTCTTGTAAATTGGGTGGAACAGGTTACCGCTACAGGATTGCGGGATCTTGTTGTTACGGAACATGTGATTAAAAAGAGGTGTTAGGTATTTTGCCCAAACTTCTGGATTTCGTTTGAACAGGGCATTTGGTAGCCCATTTGGACCTGCTGCTCCTTCCGCTTTCAGATTTTTTATCAGTGTTTTTAAGCCTTTAACCGTTGTCAAAATTTGGTCATCTCCTGAACTTGACTACGGAGCCCCGCCAGCACCTGACCGTGCAATACCTGCACGTCATGGGGAGGGGCGGGCACCTGGTCCGCTGGTTCGCGGCTTCGATGCGGGAGCACGCGGCGATTGATCTGGGCCCACTCCGCGTCAAGTGGGAGCGGGACCTGGGGTGGCCATTCGCCGATAAGGAGTGGGAGAGGGTGCTTAAAGGCCCAGTGCGTGTCCCCAGAAACATGCGGTTCCGCCAAATCCAGCTGTTCATAGTGCACAGGGCCTACCTCACCCCCGAGTTGATCAATAAGTACTTTCGCCGTGATGGCGCATCCTGCCCGAGGTGCGGAGAGCTGGGGGCGGGGTTCTTACACATGCTGTGGAGCTGTCCTGGGTTGAGCGCCTATTGGAGGGAGGTCAATAGGCTACTGCAGGGGAGCGTGGGCCGCAACATCCCATTTGACTGGCCCGAGCACATTTTGCACCTCTTCAAGAGACCACCCAAAGACAAGGTAACGTCCCGATTCATGGACCTGGGGCTCGTAGTTGCAAAGCGCCTCATTACCAAGAGATGGAAGGCACACGACTCGCTACACACGTGGGCATGGACCTCCTCATTCCAGGCGTGGGCTAGGGCGGAGGGGACAGCCATCCGTAGGGAGGAGACTCTGGGGCTGCGGAGGGAACCTATGGCGGACCGCTGGGAGCAATTACTTGCTGAGCTCCGGCGTTTAGAAGGGGAGGGGCGCACAGACCAGGAGGGGATGGATGGAAATGCCTGCGCGAGTGACGGCGTGCGATCAGCTGCCCCATAGATGGGATAGCATAGTCCCTGATGCTTCTGACCCGTAGACAGGGGCGCCTGCGGCCATATGGAGACAATTGCATTCTCAGGGCTGGGGGGGCGGGCTTGGGGGGGGGAGGGGGTCGCGGGCGAGAAAGGGGGGGGAACTTTCCGTGTACAACTGTTCAGGCTGCCACTGTTCTGAGTTTTTTCCGTTTGATCAGTTTGCGATTCATTGGTTCTCCATGTCTAAGTTGCTTGGATGGCTCACACTGGCTTGTATGGCTAAGTGGCTGATGTGTGGTGGCTGCTGCCCCCTTTTAAGAGACACCACTGGAACTGATGAGACACAGGCATCCAACCCCCGGGCAGGTTGCGACTGGTACATTTCTTAACTGTGGGGATGTCTGGCTGGCTAGGCCAGACACGGATCGGCGACCCGCATATGTTTATATACTTCCATGTGTAATGTATCCTGCTGAACCACGTATGCTTTCTTTGTTATACCTTAAAAAAAAAGTAATAAAAACAGATTTGCAAAAAAAAAAATTTGGTCATCTCCTTCCCAGCTGAACTGATCTTTCCCATTTTCAATATTAATGCTGGTTACCCTGGTGTTAAGTACTTTTTCCTTTACTTTCGGTGACCTTACTGCATCCACCTTTTCTAATCCCAGTTTGGGGTTATACAATTTATCGATGTATTCTAGCCAAATATTTTCGCTGATTCCGATGGTGTTTTGCTTTCCGTGACCTTTCATTAATTTGTTGATTATACCCCAGAATTCTTTACTATTTGGAAGTTTGCTTGCCCACAGCAGATCTTCCCATAACTTTTCTCTATATTTTTTTTTTCCACTCTGCATTCCATCTTGTAGTCTTTTCTTAGTTTTTGGATCTTCCCGCTATCTTTTTTTATTCCCCTTTTAATTGCTTGCGCATTTTGTCTTACCTCTTTGGCGATATTTCTTTTTTTGTTTCTCATCTGTGTTGTATACCATGGCTCTTTGATAAACCCGTAATTACCTTTGGATACAATTTTTGCTGGGAATTTGTCCAGCAGTTATTCACATAGTTCCTCCCAGTTACTTGATGTTTGAACTGCTAACTCCTCAGCATTCTTTATGTGTTCGTTCACCATATCCATTATCTCATCCATGATGGCTCCTCTCCATTTAAGCTTCCTTAAGTTATATATTTCAGGCCACACCACTAATGAAGCTACAGGCTCCTTAAGTTTAATATTTAAGTCTAGGACTGTCTCTTGAGGGAAATGATCACTCTCTGGTCGTAATAAGATACAGAACTTGTCTACCCGGGATATTAGCTCTTTGCTAATTATCGTATAATCTATAATTGATTGTTTTTTTCCACAGGAAAAGGTGATACTGGCTGGTTGATCTCCCCTCGTGTTTCCATTCAGGATGACCATGCCTAATTTTTCCAGCTTGTTTCGTATCTTTTGATTGTTATTCTTGTTCTTATTCGTCTTTTCTCCTGTCAGATTGTGATTAAAATCCCCTGATATCATCATCTCATGGTGTTGATGTGTAACTTGAAGTGTTTTTATTAGGGTTGTTAGGGTGGCCAATTTCTCCTCTTTTTTGTCCTTATTTGGATGAATATAGATATTTAGGATTATTAGTTTGTCTCCAACTCTTTCTCCTTGTACCGGAACATTTTCTTCTACTTTAATTATTTGGATCCAGTTTTCTCCGGAATCCATTTCCTCCGATTTCCAGTCGATTTCCGTTGCCATGTATGTGGACAGACCCCCTCTTGGATGCCCATACTTAGATGTTTTTTCCGCCATTGTATGGAATTCTTCATATCCTGCCAAGTGCTTTGGTGAAGTGTTCCATGTTTCTTGTAACAGGATAACTTTAAAATTACTTAAATAGGTAAGGGTTTCTTGATCTTGTTGCATTTCGTTAAAACCATGAACGTTCCAAGAGCAGATCGTGAACTTTTTCTCCTCTTGATTTACTGCCTTATTATTTTGTGCCCCCCTTACCAAGGTGTTATCATCAGGAACGATGTAAATTCAAAGTGTAGGGTAGCCAAGACCATTCGTGGATTCCATCTGACTGGGTGGTTGTTTGTCTGTCCATAGCAATTTGCACTCCGGTTCCCCTGCGTGTTTCTTGATTTGGTGAAGTACTTCTGGCTCCTTTTAGGACCGTCGAAGACTTTCCCTTTATGTTTTGCAACCCGGAAACCTCGTCATTTATTAGCGGGTATGGATATTTTATTAATGGTGGATAAGATATAATTATGCCCCAAGTTGCGAAGATCTCCCTGGAGGCAAAGATCCGTTCCGTTATCTCTGTCGACGCCCATGTAGTTCTACTAACTTCCAAATCCATCTCCATGTTAACTTGCACGAATTCTAGTGCCAATAGATCAGTTGATGGAATATCCCTTAATTTCGGAATTTCTCTAAAAAGTCTCATTATGTTACCCCTATTTAGGATATCATTTTTGCCCTTTGTTTTATATTCCGGCTTAAAGATTAATTTACAGCCTGTTACTTCTGGATTTGGTTGGGGTTCTTGATTTCCTTTTAGTTCCCTTTTTTCCCCTATCCTTTCCCCCGCCTTAGTGTTGATCGTGAGCTCGATCGTGGGCCGTCCTTTTGAGCTTAAATTCGGCGTTTTATCTTCCTCTCCGCTTTGCCTTCTATTTTCCTCCTTTGTTTTGAACATTTTGGTTGTACTGAACTGACCCAATTGTTGGTTCTCCGCTAATATTTTACACGTCCGGCCTTTTTTATCCAGGGTGATGGATAGCTGGATGTCAGAACTTGACGCTCCTTCAATGTTCATCCCGATAATTTTTTCCCTTTTTAGCGTGGTTGTTTTGTCTTTGTTGGTTATCCATTCAATTTTTTCTTCCTGGTGCTTGAATTTTAAGCCATCATCGTTTTTCGCTTCCGGTACCATTTTTTGAGACATATCTTCTGTTACCTGTGGATTTGTTGTTTGTTTGTTTCTATCCTTTCTTTTCACGGTTTCCGTCTCCTCCTCTATGTGTGTTTGTGTTTTTACTTTTTCAACGGTGTACCACTCTTTTATTGCTTTCCTCTCTGCGGGTTCTGGTGCACTCAGATCGCTTTTCGTGGATTTATTATGGTCCCTCATAATGTCCAATATGGTTGATTCATCGATGGTTTGCTGTATTATAGGGCCTGTAGCTGCTTGTTCTTGTACACTGATATTAGCGTTTTGTGAAAAGATGGCATAATTTTGTTTTTCTCCCTGCTTAGTTTTTGGATTGACATTTTTCCTGGCTTTTCGTGCTCGTTTGCGTTGTCTTTTGGTTTGATTTTCCAACACACTTGGAGCAGCAGGAGTGATTTTTTCTCTACGCCTATTGCCCTGCTCTTTTGTTATGTTTGCGTCGTCCTCCATAGAGTTTTCTACATATTCTATACCTTGCCTCATAATTCTTTGTTTTTCAGTCCTTGTAGGTTTACCTGTATTTACTAAGCACGATGTTTCTTCTATTTGTTTTCTTACTTGTGCTGCGCTTAGGATCTCGGTCAAAATTTCTGGTAGACAGGCCAGTTTATCTATTATTTTGCTGCACCCGCAGTTATAATCTAATACTTTGTTGTTGTTTTGTCCATCTTTATTTGTTCCATTAGTTATTTGATCTAAAACTATGTCCAGCTTGTTATTGATGCCTGCAATATGAGTTGCAATCAGATTCATTAAGTCTACCTGTACGTCCAGTTTATCCGATTGAAAATTTAGTACAGTGATTGCTTGCTGTAGACTTTTTAGTAACGCGTCGTTCCAAGTGGTTGTATCTTTATTTATTGGTGGTATTGAGATCCCTGATATGGAATCAAACCCACTTACTGATGAAATGGTAATTGGAGACTGTATTTTTTTATCGCCAAGTGGAGGGCCACCTCGCCCGATATTTGTTTCTTTCCAAAGAATGGGGCTGGGGGTGTTCTTGATGGGGGTTGATATAGCTCCCATTTCGACTCCCTTTGCCTTTTTACCCGGTGAATTTATGTCCCTATGTTTTCCCTGGTTTGTTGACCCTGATTCTTCCACTTGTTGGGTATTAAATTCTAACATCTTTATGCGGTCGTCTTCCTCTGTTATTGAAAAAGATTTTGACCAAATTGTCGTTTGGGTTATTCCTCGTTGTATAACATGCTCTCCGCCTTCGCTTTGTTCCCTTGCCACATACCTTTGTGCAGTCTTTTCTTCCTTGCTTTTTCATTCGTGGCTGTCTGTTTAGTTGTAGGTTGATATATAACTTGGGGTACCGGGACATCAATTTGGGTTGTCGTTTTTAGGAGCCAATTTTTTAAAACTGATTTTTCTTGGACCGGTCTTTCATCATTTTCTTTTATCTCCCTTCCTTCTTTTTGTTGACATTTTTCCGGTAGTCTTGGTGTAGGTTGAGATACCGGGGCATGTATTTGGGCTGTCGTTTTTAGAAGCCAATTTTTTAAAACTGATTTTTCTTGAACCGGTCTTTCATCCTTTTCTACTGTCACCCTTCCTTCTTTTTGTTGGCAGTTTGCTGGTTGTCTTGACATTGCTTCTGGGTGTTTATCTCCGGCACTTTTTGGTGTTATTAAATGTATCGGTTTTATGGGGGTTTGTAGGCTTTGTGCCTCTTCTGTAATTGCATAAATTGCCGCCATTGGGTCTTTTAAAAACTGAAATTTATGCATTGGGTTTTTCCCCCCGAACTTAAATTGCTCTGTAGCTATAACAGGGATCAAACTCTTTTCTTGTGGGTTAAAATCCTCTTTTAACTTACTCTTGTTTCCGGGTTTGATAACAGCTTTTGATTGATCCTGTGTTGTCGCTCTTTTCTTATTTTTGTGGATGGGGGCTTAGCGAACTTTTCCTGACCGCATGTCCCCAATTCTCTACTCTGGTCCTGATGGATATCTTGACCCTTGTGCTGTTTTTTGCTGTTACTACTAACCCCCCCTCTGCAAAATGTTCTTGACTCTCCAGTCAGAGGTACTTTCAGCACTGCTTCACCTCTACTTTGCCTCACCACACCTTGCCTCCCGACTTTCACCTCCCACACAACTTCCAGCACCTCCTCCCAAGCCTGTCTTCTGCGTCCTGGCGAGTGACAAACTCCCTCACCGGGTCCCTTCCTCTACCACCGACCCTTGTGCTAGGTATGGCACGAGGCGCTATGGAGATGCTTGGGGCCCGACGCACACCGCAGGATTGAGGCGGCTGCCTACAGGGAGGAACAGCTTATAAGTGTTGCAATGTCCGGCAAGGCGGTGACTTTATCTTACAAATCGACTCATCAGAATAAGGTGTCTGCTTGGGTCCCTTCGTTGGGGCCTTAGGTCGCAAGTTCTCAAGCTGTTAACCCAGATATAGATTAACTTATTTCCCAGTTTTATACCTGGCAGTCCGTCGTAATTTTACTGTTGTCTGTATTAATGCTGGTACTTTTCTACTTGAGTGCTGGTGCTTGAGAAAAAGCTTGTAGCTTAAATTTGGTGATTAGGCAGTGTATTTCATTAATAATACCTTTAGCCCCCCTTGACGCCTGAGACACTACCGGGGCTGCCTTTTCCTACAGGGCTACTGCTTTCTGCTTTTGCCTTTTACTCCCCCTTTACTTTCCAAAATCCATGACCGTGACCGGCCCTCGAGTCCAAAGTACATGTGTGGAAAGGCTTCGGGGGCCTCTGGGGCTCAGGGGCTCGGGCTTAAGGCTTAAAGGCCCCCCCCTGCCCGTCCTGCGCCTGCTTCCGCTCCCTCTCCCTGTGCCAGTCACCCGGCTCACCGCTTCTGCCGCCTCTCCTCAATCCTCTCACCTTTTCCCTTACAGTGTGGATGAGGCGCTGGGCGCTGGGCGCTGGGGTCCGCCTCTAAATACGGGGAGCCTCGTGAGCACGGGCTGCCTGGAACTGAGCCGCTTCGCTTAGATCTTCTTTGTCCCCCACCCCTTTCACTCTCCTCTCGTTGCCTTGGCCACTCGAACTCAGCTGCTACTGCTCACCGCTACTGCTCACCTACTGGTCACCGCGGTGTCTCCGGTGCTTCCGGTGTTTCCGGTGTCCCCTCGTGCCTCCTATGTCACGCACCGAGCCCTCTCCCTCCAAAAACGGCACAACACACCGCGCCGCAGATGCAGGACACGGCCTGATGAAATGCACCGCCCAGTGATTGCAGGGGGGGGGGCCCAGCAGGTCTCAGCAGATCTCAGCAGATCTCAGCGGTTCCAGCAGGTATCCAAAACGGGGATCTGGCAGGTCAAACACGGCCCTTGATAGACCGCGATGCTCCGTGAGTCCTTGAACCGGCAGCCTGTTTTTCTCCGCTGCCTGCCTGCTCTTATTTTCGGCGGATTTTCGGCGTTTTTCCGCGTTTACCGCGTTTCCGCACTTCAGCGTTCTGGCGTTCTGCAAACTGTCGACTGTAGTCCGCTGTCCCTCTGGCTCCCTCTAGCGACCGATACTGGGAAAAGAAGGTTCAGAACGCGTTGCCGACAGTGTTGAAGGGATTAGGGGATCGTAGTATGAAGGTGATATGGCTTGGGTTGAAATAAGAATGTATTGCATGACGTTAGAACTCTTGTCATAGGTGGAAATGACATCTTGTCTATCAGGTAAGGGAGAGCCAGACTGAGATTACATTAGAAGAATAGGGGTGGACCTTTAAATATGGTAGACAAATGCCAACCGCAGGGTGCAAGGTGGTCTGTATTTAGTAATCAGGCTCTACATAAATGCCGAACCGGAAACCACTAGGCCGCTTGTACACAGCACTAGATACTACACTCAATAAGCAAATGTAAGCCAGTAGTGTGAACACGGTGTTTATTGCATTACGTTAGAGTTCTTGTTTTTATTTGCAGCGCAGTCCGGGGCGCTGGACCACACTCTGTATGCGGTGCATGATAGCAGAGGGGGCTTGCACTGACAGCACTGCGGGGACTTTACAGGGATGTCACAGGCTTGCATGTGCCCCCCTGGGGGTAGAAGAAGCAGTCTGACACAGCGCTTCCTGCTGCACTTATGCAGTTTTACAGCTCTGTAACACTAGGCACTGTCATTGCTGTACTTGGTGGTATTTGCCGAACTCGATAGGATGGAAGGCTGTGTTGGCCTCACAGGCGCATACTTCCATCCCTGGGCCTGTGCCCAGTCTCAAAGGGTTGGTACCAGGTGTGGTCTGTTCTGCTGATGACTTGAGGCCGTGCAGGGCTGAAGCCGAAGCTGCACGGTGGTGGCCACAGGTCACCTGTTCACATGTGAAAGCAGCAGGGGCAGCAGCATCTGGCCGGTCATGGTAGTCAAGCACAGTGCCACCACGTGTCCGCTGCACACGTCACCGATGGCGTAGGGTGGATCAAAAGGTGGCTGGGGACCCCTGTAGAGAGGGGTACAGCTCTGCAGCCCGTGGCCATTACTAGTGTGAAAACACCCCAGGGCATAGGCAGCGTGCTCACAAGTGTGAGTGTGTGCTTTTTTAGGTCTCGCCTGAGCCAGCGCTTTAGCGCTGCTCTCGCGAGAGCTTTTGTAAAAGGGGGATCTGGATGTGCAAACTAGTGCTTTTCAGGCCTCCAAATACAGTGCATGTGCGCCGGGCGCGTGCACCATTTGTCAGCCTGAAAAGCACTGCCTGATCACTTTCGCGGCCGCTTTGATGTCCTCAGTGAGCCGCGGCCACTGAGGACATCAAAGGGGCAAAGTGCTCACCATTTGCCAGCCCCTCCCTTATCCCACTTCCTGCTTGTTATCACATCCTTGTTTCACGTGAAAGCGTGTTTAATTAGAACACTTTAGGACGCACGGTTTAATGTTGTCTTTTGAGTTACTGCCATCTTTTTAGTATTGGACTTGTCCCCTTGTACTCAAGAATATAGAATGGTGATATATTCTTTATTTTTCACAGTCTGAAATGCATTCATTGGATTTTTCCAGTTAGGATAGCCTTTTCTCCATGCATATGATGCCGCAGTTATTCGGCCGTGCCACGTCCGTCATCCCACAGCGTGCAGGTTAGACGCACGTAGTTTAACTAATTAGCCGTGAGCGCCGGGTATCTCACTTCCCGTCTGACACTCGCACATACAGGATTCCGACTATTGCATCGTAGGGACTGATCATACCTCTGCAGTTGGAATAGGAGCCCTAGGACGCACTTCAAAATGATGTCAACATTTCTGTGATGAGGTGGTGGTTTTTTCTAGGTATAGCAAAAACAGCAGTGTGGTCAGTCACATGAATTTCACTCGTGGTTTACTGAGAAAACATGTCTTAAGGGTATTTTTATTAATTTACCTAGATACTCGCTGGTGAGATGCCATGGTGATCACAAGTTATTCAATTTGCATGGATAG
The DNA here is from genome assembly GCF_964204655.1 of Triturus cristatus. Lineage (NCBI taxonomy): Eukaryota > Metazoa > Chordata > Amphibia > Caudata > Salamandridae > Triturus > Triturus cristatus. The sequence goes on along the minus strand of NC_140579.1, from coordinate 172,766,787 downwards.
TATCCCACTTGAAGAACTATTTACATACCGTCTGAAGCCTTTGAGAGAGCCGCACCACCACCACGTGGAGTACGTATGGCTGTGGAACACTTTTTTACTTTTAAATAATCACTCCACTGCAAACAAGCATTTGGTCTCGCAGTTAAACGAGTATAAGCTATTGGCATTGTAAATGACAATGCCTTTTATTTATGTTTTTAAAACGAAAACAAAAATAAAAGGCATAGTTATTTGCAATGTCAATAGCTCAAACTCACGTAAATGCGAGACCTATTGCATTGCAAATGCTTGTTTTTTATGGGGGCAGACGTGCCTCACAAGCAGAAGTCTGCCCCATCCTTCTCACTGCCAGCCTGTCACCCAGCATCCTACAGCCACAGGTTCGGGTACCTGGGCAGTGCACCCATCTGGACGCAGGGGGATGGAGGAGGGGAGGGCGGGCTAGGACATCTGTTCTGAGTGAAAGAGTGGGGTGGTGCCAGAAGATGTTACTGCTGAGTGCAAGACGGCCGAAGGCCATGTTCTGCTGCAGGGAGAGGGCACCCGGAGAGTGCGGAGGATGTGACGGTGCAGGAGGCAGCCCTGCACAGAGCCCGCTGTGCCAGGCCCCGCTACAGGGGGGCAGCTTGGAGCTGAACCGCTTGAGAGACGAGGGAGGAGTCCAGAGAAGGTACCGAGCCTTAGATCGGGTAGGAGTAGGTATCCATTCATGTTTACCAGAGTTTATGCCAATGTGGGTGGACATAGGGCGGGAAGTCACCTCTGCCAGGCCAGGAGGTTGCACTAGGCTGGCAGGACATTCGCCGTTGCTCCTGAGGGGTGGGGGAGTCGGATAGACAATTTATTTGTGCCAACGTGACTTTAGCAACACAACAAAATGGGTAGAAGATGCACTTTTTAGAACAAGTGTTTCAACGTCTCGTCAGGGGCAGAAAGTGCTATATAAACTTTAATACGTTGCATTTTAATACGGACCGTGCTGGCACAGCATCAGTTTTAGCTGCGTGGCATAACCCACGCTTGGAAATGGTCTCCGGGTGTTTTTGACTCTCATCCTCCTGGCGCCCAAATCTCCCAGTAAGTGTTAATGGAACGGGGCGAGGGGGCTCGCTGGTTGGTGGACTGAGTCCTTTAACTCGAATGGTTTAGAGAATTTAGTCCACAGTCGAAAATGTTTGAGGACTCGAATTAGGACTGCTGAAAACGAGAACATGCACATTTTTTTTACTGTGTTGCTAACACGACCCTGCTCTTGAATAGCGAACGCAGTTTTTTCCCAGTATGATTTAAGAATTTAATTAATCCAAGTGGGTTTAAATTTACAATGTGTTTCCCCCTTAAGCCTAGCAGAAAGTTTCCGCTCTGGAGCCCAGGTCCGGAAATCTTTTGTTTAAAACTATAAATGACATTGTGCCTGTCGTACTGTTTGCACACTGGTAACGTGTTTTCTTAAATGTGACATCGAAGAGGCAGACACCCTCTGACACACACTTCATAAGTCATAAAAGGCACCGCATAACTGGAGCATTTCAGGGGTCTTACCCAGGTTTGGTCTCAAGGAAAGTGGCCTCCTTGTTGTCAGACCACAGTGCTCCGGGCATTCTTAAAACAAGCATTTGCAATGCAATAGGTCTCGCATTTATAGGAGTTTGAGCTATTGGCATTGTAAATGACAATGCTTTTTATTTAAGTTTTTTTTTTTTAAAACATAAATAAAAGGCACTGTCATTTATAATGCCAATAGCTCAAACTCGTATAACTGCGAGACCTATTGCATTGCAAATGCTTGTTCGAAGCGCTGCGAGATTTAAATCATATAGCACTACATACCCCCGAATAGCGCCGAGAAGCGTGTGTTTTTGACTCCCTCTGCCCCAATTATACAACTTGCCAACATCGGAGGATTTAGAATGTAAAAATAGTAAGTATGCAATGTACGTAAAAAGAAAAAGAAAAGAGCTTGTCCCGAGGAGAAGCGCGTAAAAGCGATTCCAGGTGCATACAATTGTCGAATGTATTCCCTATGGACTGCTGGGGTAGTACTGTGCCCTTCAGAAGAGTGCCATAACAGGCGCAGGGGAAAGGCTATATTGAAATAAGGCTGGGCAAAAAAATGTGTATTAAGGACCTGCGTTGGTAAAACGAACTGTCGGTGATCTGCTCCCTCCCCCAACAAAGTCCTCATCAACAGTACAAGAGCCCCCCCCATTATCTACCGGGGAGGCTGCCTGTTTCCTTTGTTAAGTCGCTCATGCGTGCAGGGAGTTCGCCGCTTTGAAGTAGGCCGACAAGCCGTCTTTCATCACCCCAGATTTAAAGAGTTTAGACTTTAATCGCAATAAAGACAATGCAAAAAGCATAAATAAAATCAGAGTAAAGGAGGGAAGTATGCTGACGAAGGAGAGTGCAGGTCAGTGAGGCTTATGGGGCGAAGGAGATGAAGAGGGAAGAGATGAAGAGGGAGGCTGAGGGTAGAGGTGATAAAAGGAGAGATGAAAACATTGGAACTCTCCGAAAAGGGGACAGCAGGGGAAGGAGGGAGCGTTGATGGGTAGCGAGGGGATGGACTAATGCAGGGGGAGAGTAGTGGAGGAGAAGAAGGCGGGATGGTAAGTGAGGTAGGAAAAAGTTAAAAAGAAAGAGGAGTGCGGGGAGAGGGAACTGACCTGGTGGAGGTCACGAGAAGGGAAGGGGGAACGGAAGTGGAAGTGCTGGGTACAGGAGATGAAAGGATGGGGAGAGAAACATAGGAAATGACAGTAAGGGTGTCTAGTCAGGAGAAGGCGCAAGGGTGGTAGCAGAGAAGTTGGGAGGCACATCATAGAGGAGGCAGTGGCAGGCGAAAGATCATTAAAGAGGAAAGAAATGGGGGAGTTGTAAAGCACTCCAATACCTTCGGGTTGAGTCAGCAGTAAATAAAACTGCAAAAAAGCCACACACAAAAAGACTTGCTGATAAATAGAGAAGAAAGTGTAGAAATGAAGGGAGAAAGAGGGAGACAGAAAATGTGTGGGAGTGAAGACGAGTCTGGGAGTAGAGGGTGTGAGGTGTAAATGAATGAAGGAGGTATGGGACATAGAGACGGGACGTGGACGAAGGAGGTGAAAGAAATCCTACAGAATTTGAACAAACCCCAGAGAAAAGTGAGTCATTTATAGATCGCTTTTGGGCTCAAATGGGCCCCTTGCAAATACCTTTGAAATGCGGTTGAAGGAAAAAAAAATCGCTACTATTGAAAGCTATATCAGAGAGAGGGGGGGGGGGTTGAGTTATGCCAGATGAAAAGTGGGGGGAAAAGGGCATCACGATGAGAAATGACAAAAAAAAGTGTAAGACACCCCGTTAGTTTGTGTAAGAGGTCTGGGTGGGAGAGTAAGGGAGTGTAGCGTGACAGGAAGCAAAGGCAACAAGCAGGAAGGGGGTGGCAAATGGTGTGCACTTTCGCGGCCGCTTTGATGTCCTCAGTGGCCGCGCCACTCACTGAGGACATCGGCCGTGAAAGTGATCAGGCAGTGCTTTTCAGGCTGCCAAATGGTGCGCGCGCCCGGCGCACATGCACTGTATTTGGAGACCTGAAAAGCACTTGTTTGCACTTCCAGATCCCCCTTTAACAAAAGCTCTCGCGAGAGCAGTGCTAAAGCGCTGTCTCAGGCGAGACCTAAATATGCAAACCGAAAGTACACGCTGGTCTTGTATATTTGGGATGGTAATCCCTGAATGCCTGGCTTCGCCAGTGCTTGTTTTCAGCATTGTGACCGTGTCTTTTTAGGTGGAGCCTCCCATGAGGACTGGCCCTTTTACTTCAGTTGTTACACAGTATGTTTTATTTAGTCTTTAAGCACTTCTTTTTTTAATGTGTTTCTCCTACTGCAGGCACCACATGCTTTCATGAAACATTTAGAGCGCCATGCTCGCTTTCACTTTCCGAGCAGCTGGGACAATGAAGGCTGCCTCTTTGAATAAGTCTCGCATTTGCAAGAGTTTGAGCTATTGGCGTTGTAAATGACAATGCCTTTTATTTAACGGTTAATTAGCAAAATAGATAAATAAAAGGCATTGTCATTTATAATGCCAATAGCTTAAACTCTTGCAAATGCGAGACCTATTGGATTGCAAATGCTTGTTCAAAATTACACTGGGACAAGTTCACCATATTTCTGTAGGGCCCAACTTCTTATCAGGGGGAACAGTATCTACCCTGTGAAAAGAGTGGGTGGACGCCGTGTAGCCGCATGTACCCGACTCGTGCCCTGGACGTGAGTAATATCGCAATAGCAGCCACGTTTCTTCATGGTACATTTCTTTAACAACTCAGACCGTTCTTCTTAAATGCATGCTGGTTCAGCATCACTCACCGAATGATCTTACCGATATATTTCAACTTAGTTTAACCTCTTCCGAGATGTGTGCCAGCAAATTTCCAGTTCCCCAGGGGCACCAGACAAAGCCAAGTTTAACTGCTAGTAGTCTCTAGTATCTCACCTCTGAACGTTTACCTGCAGCCCCCACCGTTCAGAAGAGAGGGCCTTAATATGGCAATGGCACAGGTCTCTTGAGGCCCTGGGTCATCATGAGCCCGCTCCCTTCAGATGTCTCAAACATTGGATTCTCCCAGCAGTGCCTTACAGCCCCAGAAACCGGAAGAAGAACATAGCTCGTTGATTTTCAATTTTCTAAATAAAGCATTCATCTCTGAAATTGGTGACGGGATATTAGGTCAAATGTTTTTGCAGCGCAATCGACATCAGTAAATAGCAGGGTATTACAGTTACTTTTTACATATTTCAAAGTGCATATTTAAGTTATATTGTTATATTTTGAAGAGTCGTATTTGTAGCCTATAAATAAACCTTGCCGTTTTGCGGGTGTATACCCCCCGAGCCATTACAAAGGTTGAACATTTTGGGTACACGTTGGGTGCCCTCTCATTGCTTTTCCTTACCACAGTCTCGACCTGTAAACCTGTAATTCGAGGTAATATTAATTTTGCGTCAGAGACAGTAATTTCTATCATTAAAATGGCTACTCACAGCTTTAAGTGAATTGTGAACATCATTGTGTGCATGTTGCCATGTGTGCTAGAGCGTGAGCTCTTGCGTATGCGGTTGAGTGTGAGCTCTTGCGTGTGTGCTTGAGTGTGAGCTCTTGTGTATGCGCTTGAGTGTGAGCTCTTGCATGTGTGCTTGAGCGTCAGCTCTTGTGTATGCGCTTGAGTGTGAGCGCTTGCATGTGTGCTTTAGCGTGAGCTCTTGAGCGTGAGCTCTTGCTTGTGTGCTTTAGCGTGAGCTCTTGAGCGTGAGCTCTTGCCTGTGTGCTTGAGCGTGTATGCGCTTGAATGTGAGCTCTTGTGTATGCACTTGATTGTGAGCTCTTGTGTGTGACATCTACTTTAAGGCATAGTTTTCAGATTTTCTCACTTAAAAGTGATATGAACGCAATTTTAGGCAATGCCCATCCAAACCTCTGTCTCCAGTGCTCAATTTGTGGAAGAGGTGTGGCGCGGCGGCCAGGGTGTCTGACTCCAGACTACGGGGTTCATGGTTCGATCCCCGGCAGCAGGTTAGCCAAGCACCATGTGACTCTGGCCAATAGCTCGCTTAATCTTTCCGAGGGCACCCAGCGCCAGGACACCACTTCGGAGGTAGCTGTGCACTTTACAAATACTGGTATTACAAATACTGGTATTTGTGCCGGTGGTTTCCGGTCCTCGGCACTGGCACTTAATTGTCAGCGCTAGTGACAATCTGACACATGGTGACATTGTCTTTCTAATTTAGAGATGAGCACAACAGTTGTTAATTACTGCAATATACTTTAAGAATGACTATTGTCTGTCGCCCAAGCCATTCTTGTAGCTTTGGATGGCCTGAATAGTCTGAATTTTCATACTGGTGGAGTGTGATACTAGTTGTGTTGTTACTATTATTGGCGGCACAGCAGGGGCAATGTCTGGTGCAAGCTGCAGTGGCCTCCGGACAAGGGCCCTTGCACTTATATTTTCAAAAATTAAGCACTGTCTGTCTCATTCTAGAGCAATCACAACCAAGAGATTTAGGGAAGAGATCCGCTCCATGTCCCTTTAGCTTCGACTGTTTTCTCTCTGGAGCAGTCCCTTCCAGATAATAAGATGTGATGTCTCATTGGACATCAAGGGCCCGATTCATGAAGCCATTTAGCACCATAGTGGCCGAAATTCACTCCATTTACCCCTGACGGCTATCCAGAAAAGGATAAATGACATATGTAAATGGTTTTACTACTGTGTTATTGTACAGTACAAACAGGTTCAATTATGTAGTAGAAAACTACAAACGGCAAAGAGTGCAGTGTCGGAAGTTCAAGGTGTGATTTGCTTTGGGAGTTTGTGACCTGCTACAAACTTCTGAGCTTACAACCTTAGAAATGGTCAACAATTTACTCCAGAAAACTTCTTGAGTAACTCTTTTTGCACTAAGAAAAGGTTGTCCATGTGAGGATTAAAAAACGAAAATGAATAGGAAATGAGTGTTTGTCTACATTTCCTCAGTACTAACTTATACTCCGCATACAAATCAAATCAAATCAAACTTTATTCGGTTGAAGACAAACAACCATAAAAGTACAAAGCAATTCAATCTATAGATAAAAATGAAGAAAATAAAACAATATAGCAGAGCATATTGAATACAGCCATAGAATGAACATAGAGAAAGCTAGCCACAATTCAAAAGCAAAACTAATTGGCAATTCCTTTATCCAAAGATTTTTTTTTTTTTTTTTTAATTATTAATCATTAACAGGAATTCCAGTTGATGAGAAATAAAGGATAAGTGGAATCTACAAATTCTGTCTATGCCTCAGGACTAATTTCAAAAAAGTGACTACCAAATTGGCAGATAACTCAGTGTCCAAGAATTGGAGAGCCAAAAAGGCAGGATGACATCTGCGGAGGCCCCAGATCTTTAGAAGCGGGCCAAGCCAACGTTTCCGCAGGTCGTGATAAAATTTACAGAACAATACTGTATGAATCGTGGATTGAGAGGAAATCTCATCACAAGGGCAAGGTTGAAGTGAATTTTCCCAGATATTAGACTTTGGGAAAGTGACCAAGTGATGGAAAATGTTAAGTCTAAATTTTGTTAGAAGGAGTCTCTCAAAATCCGTGCAGTTGTAAGTTAAGTAGGGCTGGATGGACAGGGTTGTTTGGACCAACAACGGGTGTTGTACAGTTGGTTTGACGAACTCATTAGTCATTCTCAGGGATTCTAAGTGAGCCATACACATCTTTTTAAGTTGTTTCCTCGGTAATTCGGCCAGTGTCAGGGGAGAATGGAAAAAGCGTGCCATGCCCAAATCATCGAGGAATCTCTTTATGTAAGAGATCCAACCAATCTTATGTGCATGGTCTAGAGCTATACAGTCCTTAATGAACCCCTGGGAAAAAGTAGTGGCATTCGACGTCCAAATACGATGCCATAGAAGTAAGGGTTGAGTCCTAATCAGGTCTGTGAGATAGGGCAGACCCAACTCTAAGTGGCAAACGTAAGTCGATGTAGCCCGGGGGGCAGCCAGAAGAAATCTCAAGAAGCTGTTCTCCACCCTTTGAACTTCCTCAACTTTTACATAACCCCAAATGCCAGCCCCATAAATAACACTAGATATGCATTTTGCCCTGTAAATCTCCAGGAGTTCAACCGTTGGCCTTCTACCCAGTTTATTCGCAAAATTAATCAGTGCAGCTGTGGATCTTATGAAGGTAAGTTTCCTAGACTCAATGGCACGTTTCCATGAGCATTTGTGATCGAATACTATGCCCAGATATGGATATTGAAGAGTGCTCTCTACTTTTTGGTTATCGATAGTGAAGGTCTTAATATTCTTTTTCCTTGATCCTATGGACATTCCAAAGGTTTTTTTAGTATTAATCCTTAGGTCAAGGTCAGCCATAAAAGTATGGTATTTCGTGAGAGCACGCTGTAATTCATTGGGAGTGCGTGCTAGGATGACGGCATCGTCAGCGTAGAGTAGTGCCGGTATAGGACGGTTGTTTATGCAGGGAATGTCCTGAGCCCCCTTTAACATGGCTTTTTCCAAGCCATTGGTATATAGGTTGAATAAAAAAGGGGCCAGGACACAGCCCTGCCTTACTCCGCGCTCTACTCTAAAAGACTTTGTCACCTCGCCCCCCAGTGCGTATCTCACACGGGCTGTGGCGTCTGAGTATAGTTCGCGCAAAAAACTTATAAGAGGCGCTTCTATACCCATACTTTCTAGGATGTCCCACAGCTTAGAGTGATTCACGCAGTCAAATGCTGCAGAAAGATCTACGTATGCTAGGTAGAGTGCACCCCCTTTTGCGCTAACATATTTGCCAATTATTAGGGATACGTTGAGGGCTTGCTCGGTGGTACCCAAACCCTCACGAAACCCAAACTGAAGATCAGAGAGGGCTTTGTTATCAAAAGCCCAGAACTGAAGGCGCTCCAGGATTACACGCCCCGCGACTTTCCCTAAGGAGTCTAATAGGGAGATCGGTCGATAACAAGATGGCAAATGACGGTCCCCCTTTTTAAAAATAGGGACAAGAGTTGATTGGGACCAAGAGTCTATAGGCCCCAGTGCACAAGATGCTTGAAGGTCCCTGGTTAGTATTGGAGACCACAGGTCCATAGTGAATTTGAAAAAATCAACTGGGACCCCATCAGGGCCCGGGGCTTTACCATTTTTACTAGTCGTTAGGGCGTGCTCCACCTCCTCATGGGAAATACTTATTGGCAAAGGAAAGACAGCTGTATTTAACCTAGTAGAGGTTGAGAGTGTGGTGGTTGAAGGAAGGCTGAATATTCGCTCAAAATAGTCAAGCCATGTTTGTTCATCAATCGCCACCTCAACAGTAGGGTTTACAGATGATTCCGTGAAAAAGGGAGACTTCACGACATTCCAGAAGGCAGCACTATCTCTGAAAGCACATGATTTGTGTAATTGGACCCAGAGATCATTTTTCAAATTGTCCTTCCGACACTTTAGAGCCTGCTTGTAATCACTTCTAAGGGCTGCAATCTCCTTTCTATCTCTTGGCTTGTTGCGGAGGGCTACTTTCAAACTCTGATAGGCCTTTGTGCAGGAAGAGTCAAACCAGCCCTTAGAGTTGGCCTTACTATTCTTAAGCTCTACCAACAGTGTTTCCTTTATCGCAACCAGCAACAGAGCGAAGTTTTCCATAATTCCCTCGTGGGAAATAGTGGGATCAAGGCAGTTATTAATCGCTGTGGCCATTCTTGTAACAATGGATACAGTTATGCCCTTCGGGTCCACTTTTTCCCACCTTAAGGAATATCCATTTAGTCTATCTATTGTTAATTTGTTTTGAGTTAAAGCTAACTCAATATCAGGGCTCTCATATTTCTTAAACAATTTTAATGTAAGACTAATTGGATAGTGGTCACTGATGGCGATATCGTGGGTCTTACAGGTGAGTAGATTTTTAACCCATAGAGTGGAAGAAAAAATAAAATCGATTGAAGTTGACCTGCCTCTGCCAAAAAAAGTTGGGGCTAGAGGAATGGGAGGGTTGACCATATCATTTACAAGTGCGAGATCTAGACCAAACAAAATCTCATTCAGACAATGGCCCGAAGAGGTGTGGGAAAAGTGGGTATACAATTTAACATTGTGGAACTAGAAGATGCCATATAACATTCCCAATAAGTGTGTCTTAAAAGGCAGCCATACTATTGGGAATCCTTGTGGATTTACAAAAGTCGTACATTTTCTTTCTCTAGTGAGAATGCTCGAAGACGTTTGAGAGATTACTGTTCCTGGCTATGCCTGCAGGCTCAGGACTCCTACTTATGGATTTCATCCAGGGGCGCGAGTCGAGTCTCTTCACTATGTCCATGATGACAGTGCCTGTTCCTAGCCTTCTTTCCTCTGATATCCTAGTTGTCACAGAACAATGTTAACAGTGATGTCAAAAATAAACTGCTGTTCAAGGATTTTTGGAGCCCCAGGAAAAAATACTTTTTGACGTTCTGGCACTCTCATTTCCCTAGCAATAATGTTTTTTGGGGCACTTTGAGGAATTCTGAAAATCTCTTGTGGGCACTTGTATCAGAGGCCCACAGTGATCTTACTATAGCATCGGCACTGATCAGGATGGATTTTCTCTGCCCATGCATTATGTTTCCGGATTGCTGTGTATTGCCCTGGGTGAAATGACTACGGAGCAATGATGACTAACTTTCTACACATCCGGGGCCATATTTATGAAGCCTTTGTGTTGTCCTTGCATCACAAAGGCTTCAGAAATACTTACTAAGCCATACAAGGCCTCATTTGTGTGGCCTTGCATGGCTTTGTATAAAGAAATGTAATGCAAGACAACTGTTTGCACGGTGTTATGTTACATTTCAACTTGGAAAGTTTTTCCAATGGTGGAGAATAGGCGTTCTCATGCATCCACCCATGGCTTTAGGCGCATTCTCAGATTCACAAAGACCTGTAAACCCGGGAATGCATCAAAATTCTACACCTTCCGAAGTGAGGCATAACAAGGAGACATTTCATTCTTTCTCCGTCTTATTTCCTCTTTCCACACGTGCTGCATCCTGTACCACTCTTAGAAAGAGGAAAATGCCTGTAAGATTGTTTTTGTGCAGGAAGGTGTCCCTTCCTGTTCATACACAGACCTGCCCATTGCGCATGCACCCTTCCAATATGTTGTACGGGTGACTGTGTTAGCAATAGGATGCACACAGTGTACCAGACCAAGGAGAGAGCAGAAATGCTCTGTATCTTTGTAAATATGGAGCATTTCTGCTCTCTCACTTTCACACAATGCAGCAACATTTTCTTGCTGCCCTGCGTTGCGTGAAAGTTTAATAAATGTGCTCCCGTGGTTCTTGGCATTAATGCTAGTTCGTCGCTGGTCCATTATGATGTGCGTATGGTGGAGAGGAACCTCTCTTCCGGTGGTAGGCGGGGAGGAGGAAGGACTTGGAATGTCTCATTTACCTCTAGGGGCTTTCTATTGCAAAGAACGCCTGGGACAGGTTGTTACTCTATAAGAAAGAGTAGTGTGAAGCTAATGAGTAATGCATAGAGTAAGGGAAAGGGTGTATGAGATGGATCGAGGGTGGGAGTTGAATGAAGGGAGGCAGAGAGCTGGGACGAGCTACGCACGTGCTCAAATCAACCCTTCCTCAGATGAGTTTGGCCAAAGTCACAGAAGGTTTAAAACAACATATATCCTGGTTCCTATGTCTGGACGAGTGAGACAGCCTCATCTCCCTGCAGTTACCAAACATGTAACATTACAATTTATTCTAGAGAGACTCACCATTTTTAGGTCTCGCCTGAGCCCGCGCGCATGGGCTGCTCTGTAAGGCTTTTAGTAAGGGCTTTTAAACTCTAAACACACTCGTGTGCGTGTGCTTTTTTTTTATCACCGCATTTGGCCATTGCATGCGTTTTTCTAAGAAAGACAGCATGCAATTGGTCCAAGGCGGGTGCATGTCCCACCTTCTCTGTCCCCTGGCCTAGGGTGCTCAGGAGCAAGCAGCAGCGCCATCTGTTTCCAATTATCGCGCCCGCATCTCGCGGTCACGTTAATTGGAAACAGATGGCTGTCAGCGCTGGTTTTTATCTTGCAGTTATGGCCACAGTCGTGAAGTACTTCATTTTACATTCCATGTTTCATGCATATGCGATGTTGTTTTAAAGCCCAGATGCCATGTTACGCGATGCCAATCACACATGCTGTGTATTTAGTGTCTATTAAAAACAGCTGTAGCAGAAAAATTATGTCATCTCTCTCGCTTTCTCTTTCTTGTCTGTATTTCCGACTCTCTCGTTCCTTTCCTCATTCTATTTCTCCCTTTGCATGGTATGAATCTCTTTCTTCCTCTGTCTAGCATTAGCCCTCCCTTTATCCATGTCTCTCCTGTCATTCTCTCTCTCTTTCTTTTCCTCTCTCTCTTGTCCGCCATGGTTGGCCCCGCGTTGATGCCCATTTCGCTGTCATGGCTTTCCACCCTGCAGTATAACTCTCTTGGTGTGCCTGTCATCCTGGTTAATTTTCCGTCCCATTGTTTGTTGAGGCGAGTGGGTTTCATGGCAGATTTAGCAATCAAAACACGCGGAACATCTTTTAAAAGCCTTCTGTTTGATTGTCTCTGTGTATCTGGAAAAATAAGCCTTCCCTATCCGACTACCAAATATTTGAAGGCGGCGGGCAGCGCAGATAGGGAAAGGGTACCATTTTCTGCACCAGGCGCACGTGCAGTTAGAAGGGATGGACACGCGCCAGGTGTCACACTTAGAAAGGCAGGCCCCAGGGTGGCGGGGCTCTTTCCAAGAGCCTGTGTTCAGCCATGGAACACCAGGTCATCAATGGTTGCGTTTTCAATAAACATTTGCACTGCAGAGAAAGGCTTGACGCCTTGATAGGTTAGCCTAAAGTACAAATCATTTTGATACCTTATGCTGGACTTTCTGAAAACAATATCTAGGAGGGCACACGGAGACCCTTCACATGGCCATGACATGCAGACATGGGTCAGGTGCTTTCTCTTCATATACCACTTCCCTTTACCTCAGTCGGCACACATACGTTATTGATTTAGAATGTCAGTGTAAAGGCCTCTTCAGTGCGCTTTTTTCACACGTGAGTGCGGGTGCAGCCGACTATTGTAGTGTTATTCTTTCAGGAGAGAAGTAAACTTAGACTGGACTTTACGCTGGTTAGGGGCAGAGTAAATGTCGGTAGTATGCATATTACAAATGGCTGCACACTTATTATTTTGGGGTATAATAGTTTATCCCCTCTCCCAGCATTGGGTAACGTCTATTTTAGTGCTTGCGATATTTTTAGACGGCACAGCCTTTCCCACCAGGAAGCTGTAAGGGTGCCAGGGCCTCTGCCACGTACAGCAGCCACAATGCTCTACAACATAGCCAAAAGTTCTGGCTAAACACATAAGGTCCCAAAGGCGAGACCTATTGGCTATGCCAATGCTTGTTTCACTTGCAATATCCCTTCCTGGCATTTCCCCGATGGTTTTTATCTCTGGGACCATTTCCTCGTTAGGGTACGGCTCATCTTTAATTAATTTTTTTAGACACAAGTTTCCATTTTCTTAATCAGAATTCCATTCCTGATTCATATATTTATTTAATACATTTTTGTATTATTTTGGGGTTTACATGTCCTTTTTGTATTCATTGTATTTTATTTCATTTTTATAGTTTACTATTAGTATTTAGTAGTTCAATGTAATTGATTTATTAGTATTCTGTGGAAACCCTCTGAGTCACCCTAGTCTAGAACCTCCACCCCCATTTTTGAATACAATACCCTGATAAATCATCGTTCCCAATTAAATTATTGCTAAAATACAATCCACAGCATGTGTTACTTTAGAATTTGGGACCGCGTAGGAGGCAGGGCCCTACCCCTGTCTATCCCGGTATTAGCGAACCGCGAATGGTCAATGCGGTATGTACAAGTGCTTTGCATAACATTTCATTGATAAATGCACTATGTATACGATGTTACACATTGACTTCGTGGGTTCCATCTTGGAGCAGTGGCCATCTTATGGTTGCCCTCACATAGGCTACACATTACGAACAAATACGGGCCTTTAGAACACATGTGCCTTCCTTTGACTTTTCTGTGACCTGTGCGACTTGGCTCCACCGCCCCAGGTCAGTCCGGTCCCACGAGCTCCCCGTCCTACGGCCACCTGTGATTAGCATCAGGGTTTGACACACCATAAAGCCTCTTCATGAACACAAGCCTCCGGCTAATCTCTTTCACACCTGACTCTTCCTGTTTTATGGCTTGTTTTACAAACAGGAGATGCCCGTGTTTATTGGGGCCTGTTGATATCTGATGTGGGATCTGAGCCTGTCTGGGTAAATAATTGTGGGCTGGCTTAACTGGAATGTGGGATGGTCATCATGACTCTGCCTTTTCGTTTGTAATGAATACATGTAAATGACCATATCGTAAAACAAGGAATGTGTGCCTGAAGCATGATATTTTGTATTTAAGGAGAAGCCCGTTTCTGTAATTTAAGCAGTCTCCTGAGAACATACATTGTGTTGTACTTCTCGGATACCTGTAATTGGTCTGCAGCCAATAAATTGATCTTTGACTTCACCTAGAAGACTCTGTGTTTCTGTGGGTCTGAAACAGGAAGAACCCGAAGTCTTAGGGTGTGTTCCCCTGCACCGCTGGGCTTTAAATTCCCTTACTTCAGTTGGCGCCCAACTCGGGGCGATTTCAGCGGTACCAGTCCAAGCCAGAGGTTCGTGAGGAGCCTCGTGTGGAAATTCCGGAGGAAGGCCGCCACTTCATCGACCCCTGCATGTCGACGTGGTCCGAAAGTCTTTTCTGCGAGGTTCTCCGCATCCCGACGGCTACGAAGGACTGCTGCCCTGATTAATCGCCCTGTTTTGGACCCTTGACGATTTTGGTAGAGCAAAACAATCGAGAGAGTCTTCTGGTGACGCCATCGATCACCGATATTCAGTTAAGTATAAGTGGAGCGTCTCCCAGTTTGTTTGGTATCCTTCGGGATTTTTGGTATCCTTCGGGATCGTTTTGATTTGGAGCTTGCAAGTGCCAAAGCCAGAGGACTCGTGTATTCACGAGACTATCGTAATCGATAATCCTTTGAAGTTTGAAACTAGACTAGTGAGCGAAGATGCCTGGTTCTAGTATATTTGGAAATTTGTTTTGTTTGGGTTGTAGAAGGGATTCCCAATTAGAGGATTCGTGTCCGGTTCCTCCAATTGGAACTCCAACTTATGAGCTTTATGTAAAACATGGCGTGGGCCCCATTGCATATAATGAAGTATGGATCCGATACACCAGAAAGGACGGTGTTTTAAAATGGCCCCAAAATGGTAGTTTCGATAAAGATATCTTAGATAATTTGGAAGTTAAATTGTTTAAAAAGAAAGCCCGTCCGGCGATGTTTGATTCTTTCCGCCTATGGCGAAAGGAAGCCAAACAGAAGGAAATTAAGCTAGCAAAAAGGAATAAGAGAGAAAAAGGTATGTCAATAATGCAAGCAGCTGTGCAATTTAAAGATAATGAGGAGGAACAAATGAATGAGCAGTTACATAGACAGCGCAAACTAGGGATTGATAAATGTTACCCTGTTTTGTCACCCCTTGTGCAAGATGAAACAAAAGAGAAAGAGACAAATTCCCTAATGTCCCATTTGCTAAGTTCGCCACCCCCGTATGCGCAAAATGCCACAGCGCCTCCACAGCTCGTAAATGTGCAGCCTTCAGTTAATGTGCCGCAAGCCTTCCCACAGCCGCCAGCTCCTCCTCAGCCGGCTCCTAACCCTGCAGTGCAGCCCTCTCAAGGGCCGCCAGTTTTGTTACCTGTTGCCCCCGCGCTTCCTGCGACTTTGCCTAGCACATCAGCTGCCTCCCCTGGCGCTTTTCCTTACACTACCCAGGTACCTGTATCTGCACCCGCTTTTCTTCCCTCTGTCTTTCCCCCCGTTTTTGCCTTAATTTCTCCTTCAGCACGACAACGTCTAGCTAATGTAGTTACTAGTTTAATGTCGCCTCTCTTTGGGTCATCTATTGTGACCCCTGGTTTACAACGTAAGCAATTGCGTAGTCAGCTGCCTGGTCCTGAAGAGAAGGAGGTGTTAGATCATCTGGCGCGTAGGTGGATTGGTTTCCCTTCACTCTATGAGGTGGAATCGGTTGTTAACGTTTTCCACCAATGGGATGCCCCAAAACAGAGGTATGTGTTTGACAAAATGTGTGAATTCCTCTGTGAGGAATTGGAGGATCATGGTTCAAACCCAAACCCGCAGGAGTTGTGTCGAGTGCGGTTTGATTTTGGAACAGGTACAATTGTGGGTCCCGATGTAGATAAAGCGGTTGCGACTTTACTGTCCTTCAGGAATAGCGATTGTCAGCAATCATTGTTCGAACAGGAAATCCCTGTGGGGAAGAAGGTAAAAGCGCGCCAATATCCGATGCGTGAGGTCCCCCCAGTTTGGAGACCTGCTGATCCAAATGCTGTTCCACCTGTCGTAGCACATTTTCAGCGTGTTTGGGTACATGTCCCATGGAAGCGTTCTGAGGTGTTAGCGCTTAAGCAGACATTGCCTGACCCCCGTAAAAACCCTGCAGGATATTATAAGGAGTTATCACAAACTGCAGACTCATGTGTCATGAATCTGGCTGATATAGATATGTTGTTCGGGAATGTGGTTCCACAGCCTTTATGGGGATCCATTCGTAATGTAGATCACGCTGCAGAATTGGGTAACACATGGGCTAATATCATCGCTGCAGACGCTAGACAAGTTGGTGGCGCGAAGCCTGACCCTTTGGTAGCAGAACTCCCTGGTAGAATTATTACATACATGAAAACTATAATGCCCGCGATGCGCGTGAATTGGGATAAACTATCCGCATGCAAGCAGAAGAAAGATGAGACAGTGTCCGATTTCTTTACAAGGTTTGAAGAAATGTTTATCGACCACAGTGGTCAAGACATGAGTACTGAAGGTGGCCAAAGGTTATTTGTTGATAAATTTGTGCAGAATCTACTCCCCGAGTTGTGTAAGAAATTAAAAGATTCAGAGAGTTCTTGGGCCGTTTCCTCTTCAGCGCAAATACTGGCTACTGCACAGTATTATGAAAATAGAGATAAAGACGAGAAGGATAGAACAGACAAGAAAAGGAAAGAACTGAAAACGAAGGTCCTTTTACAGCAGGCTTATCCGCCACGTGGAGGACAGAATAATTATAGGCAAACCCAAGATATCTATCAGCAGCCCCAACAGTTTCAGAATAACCAGCAAATGAATGGGTATTATCAACCCCGTATCCCTGAAGGTCCTAATCAATGTTCATATTGCAGAGAGGAAGGTTCATTTCAAGTATAGTTGTCCTAAATTAATGCAGCGTACTAGTAATGCATATGGCGCAAGAGGTAGAGGTGGTCAGCAAGCTCCTAGAGGTAGAGGGCGTGGAAATGTTCCCCAGAACGCGCGTCCTCTTCCACCTCAAAATACGATAAATAGCTTTCATCAGCAAGCCAACCCGACTGGTAATACAGCTCAGTACTATAATAATGATTATTATGCAGAAGACGACAATGTGGAAGGTAATGATTACTAGGACAGCCATAGACAGAGAGAGGGAGTTGTTTTAGTGCCAGTGGATCAGAGTGGGCCATATGTTAAAGTGACTACAGCGGGTGTAACAGAGCCCTTTCTGCTGGACACTGGTGCTGCAAAGAGTTCAATCATGCATTCAAAACTCCCTGGCGTGCCTTTGTCTGGCGAAATGAATGTTTCAGTAGGTTTTTCTGGCGCCCCAGTTAGGAACCCGATTTCTAGTCCTATGCCCCTTTCTGTTGGACCTTGCGAGCTAAAAACACCCCTCATCCTAACGACAGGTTGTGGTGAAAATCTGTTAGGATTGGATTTGTTAAAAAGATTGCATGCAACGCTATATTGTTCTCCCTCAGGAGTACAACTTACATTAGGTAAGGAAGTGATTTCCCCGATGTATTTGTCTAAGAATGCAATGCCGCCTGAATTGTCATCCCTTCCGGATGTCCTTTGGGCTACTGGTCCAAATGATGTGGGTCTTTTGGAAATACCGCCATACGTGGTCACTTTAAAGGCCAATGTCAGATTGCCACGCATTCCCCAGTATAAGATCTTCAATGAAGGTCAGAAAGCGTTGTTAGCAATTGTCAGCGATTTGATTAAAAAGGGTGTAATTGAAGAGACAAGAGGCAACGTTTGCAATAGTCCTGTTTTACCTGTCTTAAAACGAACGGACCCTTCACAGCCACCTGTTTACAGATTTGTGATTGATCTTAGAGAGGTAAATAAGATTGTTGTGCCACAGTTTCCAGTTGTCCCTGATATAACTGCCTTGTTAACTATGATTCCAGCCTCCGCTGCATGGTTCTCAGTGATCAATTTAAAGAATGCTTTCTTTAGCATCCCAATTGCAGTTTAGGAGGTCGAAGCTTCCACTTTAAACGCGCTCCACAGGGCTACTGTGAAAGTCCATCAATATACAGTCAGGCTTTAAAAGCGCAGCTTGATGCACTTGTTTTACCTAGTGGCGCTATCCTTATTCAGTATGTTGATGATTTGTTAATAGCCGCGGATACTGAAAAGATTTGCAAAGAAGCTACATTGTCATTGTTAAGTCATTTGACTGCCTTTCATCATAAAGTGTCTCTCTCAAAACTGCAATATTGTCGACAAGAAGTGACCTACTTAGGTCATCTCTTATCGAAGGAGGGAAGGAAACTGACCCCAGAAAGAATTCAAGCCATTGCACAATTGAGTGTGCCAAGAACACAGAGAGAAGTGCGTGCTTTCTTGGGCATTACTTCATACTGTAGGCATTGGAAACCGAATTTCTCTTTGCTGGCAAAACCTTTGTTAGCATTAACATGTAAAAATACACCGAATCCTGTCCCATGGTCTGAGGAGTGTCAGAAAAGTTTTTTGGAATTGCGTAATGCATTATGTTCAGCTCCTGTGTTTGGTACCCCTGACTACAGTAAGCCTTTTACATTGTATGTTTATGAAAAGGACGGTTGCGCATTATCAGTGTTAACACAGCCTTTTGGAGACAGACCGCGTCCATGCGCGTATTTTTCATCAACCTTGGACCCGGTAGCGAGGGCATTGCCAAGTTGTTTGAGAGCTACAGCTGCAGCAGCTATGTCTATTCGACAGTCTGCTGGACTGGTAATGGATAACACATTGATTGTTATGGTTCCACATGCTGTGGACACATAGTTAAACAGGACCAAGACACAGCACTTAACTAGTGCTCGATTGTCAGGATATGAATTGACACTGTTGGCAAACCATATACACATAAAGAGATGCAACACGTTGAATCCAGCTACATTATTGCCGATTCCAGCAGACCTAGATGAGATTGAACAACATGATTGTCTGTTCAGAACAGAAGAAGAGACGAAAGGGAGAGTGGATCTTAAAGATACTCCCCTGACTGAGTGTGATGGTACCTTATGGGTGGATGGTTCGTGCTTTAAGCTTCCGAATGGTGATACGACTGCTGCATATGCTATCACGACTTTGCACACGATCGTTGAAACTGCACGTGTGCCACATAATTCGGCTCAAGCAGCAGAATTAATCGCCCTTACAAGAGCATGCGTGTTGTCTGAAGGAATGAAAGTGAACATATATACTGACAGCCAGTACGCCTTTGGTGTGGCCCATAGTTTTGGGCGACTGTGGAAGGAACGTGGGTTCCTGACTTCGCATGGAGCTAAAATTCAGAATGGCAAGTTGGTGAATGATCTCCTTGAGTCACTGACCCTACCGTTACAAGTTGCGATTATGAAATGCAGTGCGCACAAGAAAGTCACTGATGACGTTGGTCGTGGTAATGCTTTTGCTGACGAAATCGCGAAAGAAACGGCAAAAGATGTGAAGACTCGAATGTATGTTGCAGGCCCTGCAAGATGGGTTGGTGATGTTGGAATGTGTGAAGACACGATAGAGAGTGTGAAGTCCCTTCAAGCTGATGCCACGGAGAAAGAGTTGAGCAAGTGGAGAGAAAGTACGGGTAAATTGGATGAGAATGGTTGTTGGGTTGATTTGTCAGAACATCGGCGATGGTTGCTACCTGATGCATATGTGCTTCCAGTGGTTACTATGGCACATGGAGTGGCACATATCAGTGTGAAAGGAATCTGTAAGTTGTTGGCTCCAGTATGGCAGAATGCTGGAATTCCCAAGTGTGCAGAGAATGTGGTCAAGAATTGTATGGTATGTTTGAAATACAACCCTGGTAGAGGAACCCCAACTCCAGCTGGTCATTTTGCACCTCCATCATATCCATTTGAGGTTTTGCAGCTAGATTTTATCCACATGGAGAGGTGCAACAACTTGAAATATGTACTAGTTGTTGTTTGCGCTTTTTCAAAATGGATAGAAGCATATCCCCTAAAGGACAACACTGCTCTATCCACAGCCAATCCCTTGTGAAAGAATTCTTCCCTAGGTTTGGAATGCCAAGAATGGTGTGGAGTGATAATGGGAGTGAATTTGTGGGTCGAGTGATGAAGAATGTGTGTGAGGGATTAGGTATAAAGCAGAAATTTCACGCTGCAAATCACCCCCAATCAGCTGGATTAGTAGAGTGCTACAATGGCACTCTAAATCTCAAACTGGCCAAAATCCAGGCGAGCTCCGGTCTTAAATGGCCTGACGCTCTGCCTTTAGCACTCCTATCCACCAGAATGACTGTGCATTCACGAGTGGGACTTAGTCCATATGAGGGGGTTTTTGGCCGCCCGGCCAATATATGGGGTGTGCCAAGACCGACAAAATTCATCGAAATCGAACACCCAGTACTGCTTGACTATCTGTATGAATTGACAGCTAAATTGCGTGTTTTACACCAACAGGTGCACGATACTCTCTCCCAGGCCTCTGAAGCTCCCGGACACCCTATTGACCCTGGCACGTGGGTTCTCGTAAAGAACTTCCAGCGAAAGAGCAACGATGAGCCCCGTTGGATCGGCCCTCACCTCGTACTTCTGTCGACAAGATCAGCGGTTCGAGTGAAAGGGAAAAAGAATTGGATTCACGGCGCCCACTGCAAGCGGATCCCTTTGCCTCTACCATATGACCAGTGGGTCCAGGAGGGTATCGCTGATTCTGAAACAGACACTGTACCCCGTTTTGTACCATTTAGTGATGCACGAGTGAGAGGCACAACTTCAGAACAAGAGAGTGACGATATTTTGCAAGAAGCTGTGCCACCGTCAATTCGATTGGACACCACAGAGCCTGAACTCTTGTTTCAAGACCAGACGGTGTCTGGCAGAAACCGCTACAACCTGAGACCAAGGCCTATGGACAAATAAAAATTCCCTTCCCTTACTATTTTTGATATTATAGCTCTCCCATCTGAAGAACTTTCTTTTATTTTTGTTTTTCGAACCACCATCCGGGTTCAGCCGCAGGGTCACGGTGCCAAGACTTTGGGGTTCAGGCCGAAGACGTTAGGTCAACGGTTCTGGTTGGTCTAGGGCGTTCCCTGGACTGACAGGCATACTCCTTAGCAGAAGATACTCACCCGCCGCGAGCGGCACGATTAGAGGATGGATTTTTTCAAGATGGAGAGACCCGCTGAGGAAATGAACTTTAAAACGAAAATATGTAAAATTATGAAGAGCAAACGTTTTATATTATTGTGTTTGTTTATACTATGTAGTATGATGGTGTTTACTATAGGCTATGTATTCTTCTCCTCTCAAGTGCCAGTTGCACCCACTGTACAGCCTCTACCTCCTCCTACTGCCTCCTTGCACTCTTTCCACCCTCTGCCTGAACATGAACAAGCTAGACGTTCCGAGTTTGTAAACAATTCATTCATTCAATTCCTGCACCAGCACCAACTAGTCATGAATACAACCAATTGTTGGGTGTGTGGTTTAATGCCACATACCATTAACAAGGGTATTCCTTATCTAGTGCTGCCGTTTAGTTACAATGGATCGTCATGGGCATTCCAGACCATGTTTCTTTTTGCATTAGATGCCTACTCCCCGCGACAACCGCGTTCCATCAGACCTAGCACAAACAATAAGGCCTTAATGAAAGGAGTTGCCGATATGAGCAGAGATATCGATGCATACTCATCTATTCCCAAAGATGAATTGCGAGCTTATGTAGGTTGGAACGCGACGGGGTATAGCATTAGTCTGGGTGAAAGGCAGCGAAAAATCTCATCCCCAATCTGGGTTGTACCCCACATAGGTCGGTTCTGTTTACAAGGTAATGGTCAGAATCCAAGAGCTCAACTGGGGAGAAGTGACTGTACTGAAACGTACACTTTTCCATCACAGTTTTCCCCTGCGTTTTTGGCTGCCAAGGGTACATATTTTGTCTGCAATGACCGAGCATATACATGGTTGCCCCCTGATTCCTCGGGCACATGTTATATTGCAAATCTGCTACCGCCAACATTTACTGCTGCTTCTGATTATCACAAGACCAGAGTTGTGAGAGGAGTGATTAGTAAGGAGGATACTGCCGGTCAGGAAGCGGGAGACTTCTTTTTGGGTTTCCTGCCGTTTTGGGGACCGATGGTCAATAGTAGGAACCTGAGACAACTGACACGTGTGGTTGAATCCACTGTTAATGTTACGGCTGGTGCCCTTGGTAATTTGACAGCTGAGCTCCAAGTGGATCGCCTCATGACTTTGCAGAACCATATGGTTCTAGACGTCATACTTGCAGACCGCGGTGGGGTATGTAAGGTTATCCAATCTAGCTGTTGCATTTTCATACCAGATAACGCTCCAACAGTTTATCAGGCCATCTCCAAACTGCATAAAATATCCGAATCTATTCACGTGGGTAAAGGAGATTGGTCACTGGTTTGGTGGTTCTGGGAACTGATATCTGCCTGGGGTTGGAAGATTCTGATGGTCATTGGAATGATCTTAGCCATCCTTTTCCTGTTCTGTCTGTGTGTACAGTGTGCTCCTGCGATATGCGGCCTCTGTGCTACATTATGTGTAAGGAAACCTGTATCGAGGGACGAGCTAAGTAATAGGATGATGCTACAGCAACATCTCCATGACTTCATGAATGTAGACCTGGACTCGGATTGATATGAGTATAGGTATTGCCTATGTAAGGGCAAAAGGAGGGTCTGTGGTACTTTAGAATTTGGGACCGCGTAGGAGGCAGGGCCCTACCCCTGTCTATCCTGGTATTAGCGAACCGCGAATGGTCAATGCGGTATGTACAAGTGCTTTGCATAACATTTCATTGATAAATGCACTATGTATACGATGTTACACATTGACTTCGTGGGTTCCATCTTGGAGCAGTGGCCATCTTATGGTTGCCCTCACATAGGCTACACATTACGAACAAATACGGGCCTTTAGAACACATGTGCCTTCCTTTGACTTCTCTGTGACCTGTGCGACTTGGCTCCACCGCCCCAGGTCAGTCCGGTCCCACGAGCTCCCCGTCCTACGGCCACCTGTGATTAGCATCAGGGTTTGACACACCATAAAGCCTCTTCATGAACACAAGCCTTAGGCTAATCTCTTTCACACCTGACTCTTCCTGTTTTATGGCTTGTTTTACAAACAGGAGATGCCCGTGTTTATTGGGGCCTGTTGATATCTGATGTGGGATCTGAGCCTCGCTGGGTAAATAATTGTGGGCTGGCTTAACTGGAATGTGGGATGGTCATCATGACTCTGCCTTTTCGTTTGTAATGAATACATGTAAATGACCATATCGTAAAACAAGGAATGTGTGCCTGAAGCATGATATTTTGTATTTAAGGAGAAGCCCGTTTCTGTAATTTAAGCAGTCTCCTGAGAACATACATTGTGTTGTACTTCTCGGATACCTGTAATTGGTCTGCAGCCAATAAATTGATCTTTGACTTCACCTAGAAGACTCTGTGTTTCTGTGGGTCTGAAACAGGAAGAACCCAAAGTCTTAGGGTGTGTTCCCCTGCACCGCTGGGCTTTAAATTCCCAGTACTTCAAGCAAATACTATTTTTATTAAAAAAGCTTTCTAAATTATTTTAATTCATATAATAATTTACATATACATGTGTATGTATTTCTAATGTAATACTTTATGCATGTTCACGAATGAGAGGATGACGTAGGAGGGAATGGTATCCCACGTGGTAAAAGCCACAATCAAATAGTAGAAAGAGCAAAAGTCTGCGAGGAAATGGTAGGTGCTCTGCTCTACGGTAAGACATTCTGGGCATTGTAGTCCTAGTAAAGTTCAAATTAACGAATTGCTATGCTTTGTAAAGTAAAAACTTTACTGCAGAAGGACATGGGAGCACGGGGTATCCATGGGTATCAATTAGAGATGGCACCTGCTACTCTTGTGTGCATCTTTGCTTCTCATGTGATTGATGGTTTATTAGAGTAAGAACGCTTTTAGCATTTCAAAGCCTTAGTACCTGATTTCTAGTGTGTGTATCATCAATACATCAGTTAAGATTGTTTTAAACAAATAGAAAATGGCATGTCAATCAGGTCAAAAGTCTTGTGATATCAGTTTTAGTGAACTTATCGGGAGTCAAAAGTCCATGTGCTTTTGCGGTTTTTAGGTCGAAGCCTACTAGACAGCACAGCTGTCTGGTTTGCTAATGAAATCTTGGGGACATTCGGAAAGCTTCCCTGGGAATGCATTCCGCCTATTGCTTACCATTGACTTTGTCTTTTGTAACTCACATTTGGCTTGCTTTTTATTTGCTGGCTTTATTTGTTTTAGGCTGTCCAGCTTTAGTTCGTCCCTCCTGTAGCCCATACCCTTTTATGGTATCGTTCCACCAGTGCTCGATTTTTGTAAACAGGCCTTTATATCTTGTTCTTATCTTGTCACATTTGGTGTGCATTCAAAGACAGAGGTCAAAATGTCAGGCTCTATCTTCCAAGGGAGCTTGATGTTTACTTTTCTTTCTCTGACTTCAAAGTGAGAGGATTTATGTGATCGTTATTATGCTGGCTGCTGTGGGTGAGCTGGACGGAAGGCTGTACGATTATATTTTAGTCTAGCACCCAATAAGATTTAAATGTCTGTAAAGAACTGTGCAGATATTTCAGAATTAGGGAAGCACAAATGAAGTACATTTTTGGGTAATTCTGAAGTGTGGTGGAAACAAATAGTTAAATACAATTTTAACAAAATCAATCCAATAGGTGATGACAGTTCCACATATTATCGTTTGCAGACTGTATACTTTTATCAGTAAAACTGTCTGTCTGTGAAAATGTAATGGTCATTTCAATTGAAGATGTATTGTCTGTAATGGCTTCTCTTCACCACGGCACTGTATGCCACTACATTCTAGTCTGAACCACTCTGGTGCACTCTACACTAATGCACTCTATGCAACTGCACACTAAGACACTCTACTCTGCATCACTTCACTTACTTTAATCTACACTGCTGCACTGTACTCAATTGCACACTACGCCACTCTACACCACTCTAGACCTCTGCACTCTACCCTGCACCACTCCACTTTATGCCAGTTCAGTTGCCACTTCACTCTACTCTGAAACAATCTACTCTACGCCACTGCACTCTATGCCACTGCATTCTACCCTACTCTACTCCACTCTGTGCCACTGCACTCTGCGCCACTGTACTCTACGCTGCGGCACTCTACTCTGCGCTACTCTACACCACTCTACGCCACTCTACATCACTGAATTCTACTCCAATGCGCTCTACATCACTTTACTAAAAACCAATGCACTCTATACCTCTGCACTCTACATCATTCTCCTCTGTACTTTACACCACTTCACTCTAGGCCACTCTATGACACTCCACTTTATGATACTCCATTCTATGACACACTACTCCATTAAACTCTACTCCACTCTGACACGGTACTCCACTCTATGCCATTCCGTAACACTCTACTCCACTCTATGCCACTCTAGGACACTACTCCACTCTACACCACTCCACTCTACTCTACTCTATGTCATTCCATTCTACTCCACTCTATGCCACTCTACACTACTCCACAGCACTCCACTTTGTGACACTCCACTCCACTCTCCTTTATGCCACTAACTTTTTTTCATGCTGAACATCGGCCACTCTGGTGTACAACATGGCTAAAACATATTGCTAAAGCCAATAGCTCTTGCACAGGAGAGACCTATTGGCTTTGTCAATGCTTGTTATATAATGACTCCACTGATCTCTATTTATCTTGTTTATGTATTGACATTAGAAAATCATGGCTGCTGCAATAAAAAGATGTATTTTGATAAACAAATGTTATTACTTTCAGACAAATTAAAACAATGACAGAAAATGAAATAAAGACAAAAACAATAATAAATGTGCTTCGAGCCCACCACCCCTCACCCACCCCCTCAAAAAATGTCAACTGGCACAATACGCCAAAGATCCTTATGTCGAAGTCAAACCATAATGGTTCCACCATTTACCCCAAATTTTGGAGTATTTAGTAGGGTAGCCCCTGGCAGCGTAAATAGGCTCTTCTAGTTGAGCACACCAGTCCATGCCGGTGCGCCATTGTTGTAGGATCGGTGGGGATGGTTATTTTCAAGCGCGAGCAATGTCTCTCTTCACAACCAGGGTTGCCAGTCCAATCAACGTTCAATCTCCACGAGACCCCTCCAACCTGTCCAGTTTCCCCAACAATGCTACTTTAGGTGATAATTGTAGGGGAAGACCCGAGACCGCAGAGAGGGTAGAGCCCACATGGGACCAGTATGGTGCAATCCGGGCGCATAGCAATGTCGTGTGAAAGAAGTTGGCCTCTTGGGAGTGACATCGAGTGCAGCCAACATCAGTAAGTGTAAAGTTGCTATATGCACTGTGTGGTTGCAGGTTACCCCCAAGGACGTGCAGGAGACTTGCCAGATGTATTTATATGCCTTTATTAACAGTTAGGCTTATTACCACCGAGAGAGCGCCGGGCAACACGCTCCGATCGCTTCACTCGCGCCGCGCTAACTCGCGCATGCGCAGTAGCGTCCAATATGGCTGCTACTCGCATTCCTGCCCTGACGTAGTGCGCGTCAACTAGACCGCGACACTACATATCTCCCCCTTTTATACCATCCAACACAATGTACCCCGACCGGATGGTCAGTCCATTTCGTAGTCTCTAAACTTGGATGGTCTCACCACTGCTCGCCCAACCCGGGTGTGTCTTACCGGGGTGGTATGTCCTTCTTGGCCTCCTTCTGTGACAGGGCTTCCTCTCCTTCCTTCCAGAGTGCCCTGGCCCTCTCTCTCTCCATTCTCACCGTCTTCCCGGGTCCTTTCCTCCGTGGCCCATCCTTCCGGTATGTCTCTCTCTCCGTTCTGTTCTTCACTCATGTTCTCTCCACACTCTCCTTTAGAAGCTCCTGCTTCCCTTGTCGCCCCTTCTGTTGGTGTTTCCCCTTCCGTGTCCTCCCGGGGCCATTGTAAGATTTTGTTGCACTTGGCCATGCGATCGTGGGACCACACGTTTCCATCACTGAGCAACACTGCTCGGTCGTACACTTCTTCCACTCTTAGGGGTGGGGAGTACTTGCTTTCTCCCTTTCGCTTTAGAACTGCCAGCTTCACTCTGACCCACTCCCCTTTTTCCAATACTGTCTCCTTCACCTTCCTGTTGCGGTTGTAGTGTTTCGTGTAAATGCGTTGTGCTTTCTCCAGGTTGTGTTGTACCACCGCTGGAGACCACTTGCTGGTGATTGTCTTCTCTTGCCAAGCAACATTGTCTCTGGTGAAGGGTTGCCTTCCTCGTAGGATTTGGAAGGGGCTGTACCCCGTACCGGTGGGGGTGATGCGATATGCCCAGATTGTACTTTGTACTTCTTTTTCCCAGTCTTTGCCCCTCGTGATGGCAGCCTGTATGGAGCCCATGAGCACCCTATTGAACCTTTCTACTTGTCCGTTACTGGCCGGATGATATATCGACGTGTGTCTGAGTAGAATGCCGTTCCTTTCTGCGAATTTGGCCCATTTGTCCGAGGTGAATTGGGGACCATTGTCGCTGATTATGGTTCTGGGAATGCCTTCCCTGAGGAATACTGCCTTGAGGAAGCGCAGTATTGCGTCAGTGTCCATGACCTCTTGGATGTGTACCTCTGGCCACTTTGAGTACTTGTCCACTAACGCGCATAGGTATTTGGGTATCCCCTGATCATCCAGTATAGGTCCTAAGATGTCCACTGCCACCTCTTCCCATGGGTTACTGGGATTCGTGAACTTCCCTAGAGCCGGCCTCATTGGTTTTAGTATCTTGTCCGCTCCTTGGCACTGCACACAGTCTCTTACGTGCCTCTCTACTTGCATATCCATTCCCGGCCACCAATACGTTTGTTTGGTCCTGGCTTTCGTCTTCACGATTCCCAGGTGTCCTTCGTGTATTATGGATAGCAGATCCGGTATTATGTTCTCCGGTGGTACCACTCTGTTTCCTCTGTATACGAACACCCCGTCGTTCCCCACTGACAGCTCCTCTCTAACCTCGTAGAACTGCCGGACCTTGGGCCTCTGTCGTCTCCTCTCCGGCCACCCTTGTATGATGTACTTCTTGATGTCGTCCAGATCTCCATCTGCTGCATACGCGTCTTTCCACTCCTGTCTACTGATGGCTTTTTCTGGGTCGTCCGTCAGGGCTACCATCTCGTCTTCTTCCTCAGTGCCATTGGTGGCGCTTTCCATTGCTGACGCCCTGCTGAGGTAATCTGCTATCTTGTTTCTCGAGCCCGGTATGTACTCTACGTCGTACCGATACTCCAGGAGTTTCAGCGTAATTTTTGCATTCCGGGGTGTGGCGCTAGCGTGGCCGCAGGATGTCAAAACCTTCACTAGAGGTTTGTGGTCCGTTTTCACTTGAAATCGTGTGCCCCACAGGAACTGGCGGTACTTTCCCATGGCCCATACCACGGCCAGCATCTCTTTTTCGATCACACTGAACTTTTGTTCAGGTGACGTCAATGTCCTGGACGCAAAGCTGATCGTCTCCGTCCCGCCTTCTGGTCTTTCTTGCATGAGCTCCGCTCCTAACCCTTTTTCGCTTGCGTCCGTCATCAATATGGATCTCCCCAGGGGATCGTACCCATGCAGCGGGATCGCCTGGCTGATTTCACGTTTCACCGTGTCAAATTCTTCCTGCACCTCTTCCGTCCATGCAAACGCAGTCTTGTCCCTTGTGAGTTGTCTCATGTTGTGTGTTTTCGTGGCGAAATGGTGGACAAACTTGCTGTAGTATTCCGCCATCCCTAGAAATGACCTTACTTCTTCCTTGGATGTGGGCGGGGGTGCATCGCAGATGGCCTTCACGTTCCCTTTCTTCGGTGTTATCCCGTGTTCTCCTATCTCGTGCCCCAGGTATGTGACTGATGTCATTCCGAAATGACACTTCTCCCACTCAGCCGTCAGGCCGTTTTCCTCCAAGATCTTCAATACCGCTTCCAGCTTCTCGTCGTGGTCTTCTAGCTCCTTCCCCATTACTAGGATATCATCCTGGAAGTATTGCACTCCCTCTATACCCTTGAATAAGCGGGCCATCAGCTTTTGGAACACTGCTGCTGCAGATGCTAGTCCGAAGGGCATGCGGCAGAACTGATATTATCCAAACGGCGTTATGAATGACGTCAGTTTCTTGCTCGTGGGATGCAGCACCACCTGGTGGTATGCCGATTGTAGGTCGATGGTGGAGAACCATTTCACGCCTTTCGTGCGGGCCAACATTTCCTCTATGCGTGGTAATGGGAATTTTTCTACCACGATGCACTTGTTTAATTCTCGGAGATCCACACATAGGCGCACCTTGCCTGACGGTTTCATGGCCACTACCAGTGGCGCCAACCACTCTGCGCTGTCGATCGGTTCGATGATTCCCCCATCCTCCAGTCGGTGTAGTTCCTGTTGCACTGCCTCCCTCACTGCGATCGGTATGTTCCTTACTCTGTGCGCAACAGGGCTGACGTTTTCCTTGAGGACGATCTTGTGGGTAAACTTCTCAAGTTTACCGATTTTGCCGCCAAATACTTTCGGGTGTCCGCACCGCCATTTCGCTGCCGTCGACTCTTCTCCGTCCAAATTCACCAACACTTGGGTGTCCCCTCCTGGATTCAGCTGTACGCCCAACTCTCCTTGGTCCATCCACCCAAGGACTGATGGTCCCTTCTCCGCGACGTACAGTTTACAGTGGGCGCTACGTTCTTTGAACTGGAACAGTAGTCTCCTGTATCCTACCATCGGAATGGGTTCCCCCGTGTAGGTGACCGGTCGTATGTCGGGTGGTTCTAGACGTGTGCCAAGTGTGGGTTTGAACCTCTCGTTCCACACCGATCTTTGGACGATCGTGTAAGGAGACCCCGAATCCGCCATTATGGTGATTCCTATTCCTCCAATGAGCATGTCGCACTGGGGCTTGCGCGCTCTCCACCCATCGATGCCCAGTACCTGGTCTTCCACACACAGGACTTCGTCGTCTTCCTCCTGGCCGTCTTCTTCTTCTCCTATGTCTTGCGCCACGAATTTCACCGCGTGTTGTTTCCCTTTCCTTTGACACACTTTCTCATAGTGGCCGACCAGGCCGCAGAACACACACTTGGCTCTGAAGGCGGGGCACCGTTTGTCGTGCGCCGCGTGGCTCGAGCTTCCACATCTGTAGCACCTCGCCGTTTCTCCCTTTTCTTGCCTCCACGGTTGTCCCGGTTTTCCTTTCCCCTTGTATGTTCCTCTGTATTCTCCAGGCGCTGTTTTTCCTCGTCCATACTGGTCCGCGTCGCCTTTCCTTATTTACCGTGAGTCTTGGGGCTTGGTCTCTCTTTGCTGCCTCTGCGCAGCGCTTGGTCAGTTCTGCCCTTTTCACTATGGCAATCACGTCTTTCAGCGTCGCATCTCCACTCGCCCACAGTTGATCTTGCACTGTCTTGCTTGTTGCATGCATTACGATTTGGTCCTTAATGAATTCGTCCTGTAACGCCCCATATTTGCATGTTATCGCAAGTTTCCTCAGCGCCGCCACGTAGTCGTCTATCGTTTCCCCCGCTTCTTGCTTCCTCTGCTGGAAATTGTAGCGGTCGATGGAGGTGCACACTGCGGGACGATAGTGGTTGTCCAAATCTTCAATGGCGTGTTTGAACACGTCGGTGTCCGCTGCCTGTCTGGTGACCGGTGTTAGGTTTTGGAATACCCGTATGCCTTCTGGTCCCAGATTGTGTAAGAGTATCCTCTTCCTCCTGGCACTGGAGAACGCCTCCTTGTTCTCGTCTTCCAGCGCTTCTAGGTAATTTTTGAAGTACTCCCTCCAGTCTTCCCATTTCATTTGGGGTTCTCCTGGCCTTGGAAGGAACGGTACTGGCGTCGTTAATGCTGATGCCTGCGCGCTCATCTTGGCTTCCGCCTGTTTTCTTCGGGCTACCTGGCGCTTCTGTCCTCTCCCCCCTTCTTCTGGTTACCAGGATCTCGTCGGAGCTGCCTGCGCCGTCTCCACCCGATTCCGCCAGGGTCTCTGCTGCCTCACTACGGTTCGCCTTTGACGTTCCTCTACCTCGTGGCCGGCACACTTACTGCTCACGTGCCTCCCTCTGGTGTCCGTCTGCCACTGCCGCGCTCTCCCGGTGCGTTGGCGTCTTTCCTTGACCTCCCCGGTCTGCTTACCGCGTGGGATGTCGTCCCCCTGTGTAGGTCTTCCTCCTCTGTGCAGGGTGGGGGCACCTTCCTCCTGGGTAACACAGGGTCCTCTCTGTCCGAGCCTCGTCGCCATTGTAAAGTTGCTATATGCACTCTGTGGTTGCAGGTTACCCCCAAGGACGTGCAGGAGACTTGCCAGATGTATTTATATGCCTTTATTAACAGTTAGGCTTATTACCACGAGAGAGCGCCGGGCAACACGCTCCGATCGCTTCACTTGCGCCGCGCTAACTCGCGCATGCGCAGTAGCGTCCAATATGGCCGCTACTCGCATTCCTGCCCTGACGTAGTGCGCGACACTACAGTAAGGATTCGCGTGCGGCCTG
The DNA here is from genome assembly GCF_964204655.1 of Triturus cristatus. Classification (NCBI taxonomy): domain Eukaryota; kingdom Metazoa; phylum Chordata; class Amphibia; order Caudata; family Salamandridae; genus Triturus; species Triturus cristatus. The sequence continues at coordinate 172,735,228 of NC_140579.1, read as the reverse complement.
CATTAGTCAGACTTATAAATGTCTCAACCAGAGTATGCCTGATGATCTGGAAAAACACTCGAGTAAATGGGAGGTGAGGGTTGATAATCCTGACTGTGGCTTTTATGAGTTGTTAGAATTAGAGCGTACTCTGTTGCTAGCTGCCGGACTGCAGATGCAGCACTTTAAAACAACATTTAATCTTTTTTATACTCCGGCTAAGACTTCCAAATGGAGTAAGAACGCCGGGATGAGTTGCCACAGTCGGGAGGCAGATCTAGTGCATACATTTGGTTCCTGCCCTGAACCTGATGCCTTGAAACAGGGTATTGCTAGGTTCATGGTAGCAGAGCTGGTGCTGGATATCACACTCACTCCTCAGCTAATTTTGCTGGGTATGCATTCTGGCATGGTCACTGGCGCGGGGCAGTATTTTGTTTTCGTTGCCATGGCAGTCTTCCTTATATCCATTACGTCTAACTGGCGAAACCCACCTCACCCCCACATTAATCAATGGCTAAATCGGCTAATGTCCATTTATAATCGGGACACTAGTGGAAAGGCAAGAAAGCCAGAAAAGATGGAGAATACATCTGGGCTCGACTGTAAAGCTGTGTTGTTGATGGACAGCCGTCTCGCGAAGAGGGATAAATCCTTTTTCGCTTACTTTTTACCTTTCTTAAGGAGCTGCTGTAATATGTTTCCACTGGCCCACCCCTTTCTGATTAACTGTGGCTTGACCCTATGTTTTAGGATTAATTATCTTTTAGGCGTTAATCTTCTGAGTTGTCTGTCATCTGTGGACAGAGATGTTTACCTCTTGTGCTTTGGCACTTTTCTCGTAGCAGGATGTCATGGGGCTTGTGAACAATGTCTTCTATCCTTTTTGCTCATGTTTATTTTGCACCTGGTTTTAGATGATCCGCCATTTCCTCTATCTCATCACCTATAATATTTTGTATTTACTACCTTTTGGAATTTATGTTAATATAGCTTGTATACTATTCACTTGACTAAATGTATTATGATTACTGATTATGAATGGTCATTATGATCTTGTATAGTTATATTTCTGATACGGCCGGCCAAACCCACATGCGCACTGACAACAGTGCCCTGCCCACCATTCTGCCTCCATGATGGCCCCCCAATTAGGCCAGCCCCCAAGACTCGGCTATTGAAAGAAAAATAAAATGATAATGAACACTTATTATCGTTTTATTTTTAAAGTTTTGATGCCGGTAGGGAGGGGGCTGACGTTCCTCCACCATTGCGAAGGACCCGCCACCGGTTCCAACTCACTATATATACATCGTAGCATGTGCTGTGTGAATGTTTTATGTCATTTGAGGTGCTGTACACTCCAAGAGTGGGACAGTGAGTTCTCGCACTTACTCCCCTGAGTAAGGGTCAGAATCTGATTATGGAAGTCTGTTTTCACTCTCAGTTACTGTTAATTGTATCACACCAGAAGGTGCAGTGTCCTGTCACTAGCACAGATGAGCTGTAGGGTAAATGTTACCTTCAGCAATCCTTGCCTTGTCTACAGTTGCGGATTCCAAGGTTCGTCCATACCATGCAGTGGGTTAACGAAATTAGAGGGGCCCCCCCTGCAAAGTTCATGCAGTGGCCCCCTCATGCTCTGGACCCAGGTACCTGCCAGGGGGTCCCTGGAGCACAGGCCCCACCCCACCGCATCGCAGGAGCTGCTGGGCTTTTGTTACACCACTGAAACCGTGCTGCACGTCCTGTCGACGAGGTTGGCACCTTCACAGACCTTTCTTCTGTATTCCTTCAGATAATCTCTGTATGTTCCATTTCAGACCAAGAAATTATTACGCACTTGGTGAAAATGTTCACAAATTAGCCTTACGCTACTAATTATAATGGGTGAGGCATCATTCATAAGCCAGAAATTATTGGTAGGACATCCTGCAGCTGGAACACAGCTCAAGTATGTGGACAGTGGTTTGACAAATTTTGGTCAACATCTCGAGAAAAGGTTTTGCTTTGGCAACCATAATGTTTCACAGTCCCTTATCCTTACCCAATTCCAGATATAACTGTAGCACTAATGTTAGCCCTTACCCTCACTCTTCTCTGCCAGTATGTGCAGGTTCTCATTAAGACCTAAGTGGAGATCTATCCAATGGTAGATCAGCGGAGCATGGAAAAAGCACTGCTGTCTTGTCCAATGGGGTCTGCATCGAGAAAGGGGCAGCTCTGGAGTCTGCGCGTTACAAGGATCTGATCAAGGAATAGCCATCAGTGTCAAGTGAACATCTGTCCTTGTTTTCCCCCTGAAGAAGTGCTATGACTCCGCGCTCTCTCATTAGAGCAAGGTCAGAATTAATCTTGTTGGTCCCCTTGAATAGCAGTTTTATTCCATTGTCCAATCCCCCTCATGCAGCAAAAAAAACAAATTGGAGGAATGTTTTTTCTAGTACATGAAAACAAAGAAACCTGTAGTTAAGAAGCACTGACTCAAACATTTCAATCACACTGTGTTCTTCCCAGTACACAACCCGGGGTTTCTCCAAACAGAAAGAGCTTGTAACAGGTTTCTTGCTCAGACAGTCTCATGGCAAGTGTATATATATATATTGTTTGGCAGTTTTATATAGTGCAAACTTAGCCCAAGGTCATTTGAGCACTTTACATGAGCACCGATTACATTACACTTTTATGTTTTAGGCTTGGGGCTCTTCAAATATTTTTGCGGGTACCACACGCCCACACACCTGCTCAAGCGCCTGGATAATCTAGTGGATGATTAGTGCGCTCTACAAATCAACATAACATGGGAGATTAAGTGATTCGTACAAAATCGCAGGATGCTGAACCAAGGCCTAGAGTTGAACACTGTTTCCCAGTCCCAAGGTCGGTAGTTCCAGGCCACCAGGCACATCCCCTCCAGAACTCTCCCCTGTAAACAGAATCTGCTCTTGCACTTACTCAGCTCTTATCAAAGCAAGCGCTATTGCTTACAATGGCGTTTTGGGGTGGGATATTGGGGACATGTTCGAAGACATGGCTTGGCAGTTCGGGCTGGACTGTTCCCATGAGGCACAGGGTCAGACTGATTTGCATATGGCAATGTCTGAACTGGGGTGGCAGAGTGGGCTAAAGAACGGTGCCAAGCCATGCCTTCCCTGGACCGGAAACAAGCTTCCTAGGACCGGTTTCTGGCATTTCAGCCATCTTCAGCCAGGCTTGCTTGAATCCAGTGGCAAAGTGAGCAAGGGACTCACGTCTGAGCATACCCTGCCAACTTATGGCAAACAAAGTGGTACAAAAGGGGGTGGTGATGGACGGAGCATCAGAACCAATCAAACACTCACACCCAGTCAACAGATCTGGGCTTGATCCATCACCGTTCTTTAGCCCACTCTGCCACTCCAGTTCAGACATTGCCATATGCAAATCAGTCTGACCCTGTGTCTCATGGGAACAGTCCAGCCCGAACTGCCAAGCCATGCCTTCCCTGGACAGGAAACAAGCTTCCTAGGACCGGTTTCTGGCATTTCAGCCATCTTCAGCCAGGCTTGCTTGAATCCAGTGGCAAAGTGAGCAAGGGACTCACGTCTGAGCATACCCTGCCAACTTATGGCAAACAAAGTGGTACAAAAGGGGGTGGTGATGGACGGAGCATCAGAACCAATCAAACACTCACACCCAGTCAACAGATCTGGGCTTGATCCATCACCGTTCTTTAGCCCACTCTGCCACCCCAGTTCAGACATTGCCATATGCAAATCAGTCTGACCCTGTGCCTCATGGGAACAGTCCAGCCCGAACTGCCAAGCCATGCCTTCCCTGGACCGGACAGCCTTCAGACCTGGGGAGTGAGACTGTGCTGTCGTCTCTTCTCCATCCAGCATGAGGCGCTGTGACAGACTTCAGACCTGGGGAGTGAAACCATGCTGTATCTTCTCCATCCAGCATGAGGCGCAGGGACAGCCTTTAGACCTGGGGAGTGAAACCATGCTGTCTATTCTCCATCCAGCATGAGGCGCTGGGACAGCCTTCACACCTGGGGAGTGAGAACATGCTGTCTCTTTTCCATCCAGCATGAGACGCTGGAACAGCCTTCAGACCTGGGGAGTGAGACCATGCGGTCTCTTCTCCATCCAGCATGTGGCACAGGGACAGACTTCAGACCTGGAGAGTGAGACCATGCTGTCGCTTCTCCATCCAGCATGAGGCGGAGGGACAGCCTTCAGACCAGGGGAGTGAGACCATGCTGTCTCTTCTCCATCCAGCAAGAAGCATGGTGACAATCTTCTGACGTGGAGAGTGAGACTATACTGTCTATTCCATCACCGAGAGTGTCTCTGCCTCAGCACTTAACTTTAAAAACTGCATGCGAGCGGTAGCTGCATGGATGGTGCAGAACTACTTGAGACTCATTGGGGATAAAACAGAGGTCCTTATCTTCGGGGGCAAGACTGACATTTGGTCAGCGGCCTGGTGGCCGGATTCGCTTGGTTCTTGCCCTAGCCCCTGTCCCACTGCCAAGAACTCCACTCTTTCTTTGGGCGCTCAAATAAATAGGACAGCTGCCACCTGTTTTGGGATGATACGGACCCTTAGGAAGATTTTCAGTTTTCTGCCCCTTTCTGCCTGTAAACAGGTAGTGTTGGCCCTTGTGGTGTCCAGGTTGGACTACTGCAATGCTCTTTGTTTGGGGATCAATAAAGGACTCCTGCACCGTCTCCAGCTGGTGCAGAACGCTGCCGCCAGACTGGTGATGAACCTCCCTAAATTCCATTCAGTATCTGACACTATTAGGAGCCTGCATTGGCTTCCGTTGGGGAGGAGAATTGTGTTTAAGTCCTTATGTCTGGTCCACAAGGCTGTTCACAAAAAGGGATCAGAAGGTTTCAATAAAATGTTTCAAAGATACTGTCCTGGGAGGGCCCTCAGATCTGGAAATAGGAACCAGGTCATTGTCCCTAGAGCCAGAAGAGTTAGATGGGGGGGGGGGGTGCTTTCTCTCTGATAGGGGCCAACCTGTGGAATTCCCTCCCTTCCACTCTTTCTTCCCTTGAGTCCCATCTGGTCTTTCGGAAGTCCTTGAAAACCTGGCTTTTCACCTGTCCGATTGCTGTGCCCAATATGAATCTTTAGTGCCTCACCGTCTGATATCTTCTACCAGGATCCTGCTCCGCAGCACCTTGATGCCCCTGGGCTAAGTTCGCGCTTTAGAAAATTTATATTCATTCATTCATTCATACATTCATTCATTCATTTATTCATTCATTCATTCATTATTATCCATCCATTAGGAGGCGCTGTGACAGCCTTCAGACCTGGGGAGTGAGACCATGCTGTCTCTTCTCCATCCAGCATGAGGTGCTAGGACAGCCTTCAGACATAGGGAGTGAGATCATACGGTCTATTATCCATCCATCAGGAGGTGCTGTGACAGCCTTCAGACCTGGGGAGCGAGACCATGCTGTCTCTTCTCCATCCAGCATGAGGTGCTAGGACAGCCTTCAGACATAGGGAGTGAGACCATGCATTCTCTTCTCCATCCAGCATGAGGCGCTGTGACAGCCTTCAGACCTGGGGAGTGAGACCATACCGTCTCTTCTACGTCCAGCATAAGGCGCTGTGACAGCCTTTATACCTGGGGAGTGAGACCACGCTGTCCCTTCTCCATCCAGCATGGGCGCAGGGACAGCCTTCATACCTAGGGAGAGAGCCCATGCTGTCTCTTCTCCATCCAGCAAAAAGCATGGTGACAATCTTCTGACGTGGAGAGTGAGACCATACTGTCTATTATCCATCCAGCATTAGAAGCTGTGACAGCCTTCAGGCCTGGGGAGTGAGACCATACTATCTCTTCTCCATCCAGCATTAGGCATAGGGACAGCCTTCAGACCTGGGCAGTGAGACCATGCTCTCTCTTCTCCATCCAGCAAGACGCATGGTGACAATCTTCTGACTTGGAGAGTGAGACCATACTGTCTATTATCCATCCATCAGGAGGCGCTGTAACACCCTTCAGACCTGGGGAGTGAGACCATGCATTCTCTTCCCCACCCAGCTTGAGCCGCTGTGACAGCCTTCAGACCTGGGGAGTGAGACCATGCTGTCTCTTCTCCATCCAGCATGAGGCACAGGGACAGCCTTCAGGCCTGGGGAGTGAGACCATGCATTCTCTTCCCCACCCAGTATGAGGTGCTGGGACAGGCTTCAGACCTGGGGAGTGAGACCATGCTGTCTCTTCTCCATCCAGCATGAGGCGCTGTGACAGCCTTCAGACCTGGGGTGTGAGACCATACTGTCTCTTCTCCATCCAGAATGAGGCGCTGTGACAGCCTTTATAGCTGGGAAGTGAGACCAAGCGGTCTCTTCTCCATCCAGCATGTGGCGCAGGGACAGCCTTCAGACCTGGGGAGTGAGACCATGCTGTCTCTTCTCCATCCAGCAAGAAGCATGGTGACAATCTTCTGACGTGGAGAGTGAGACCATACTGTCTATTATTCATCCTGCATGAGGCGCTGTTACAGCCTTCAGACCTGGGGAGTGAGACAATGCTGTCGCTTCTCCATCGAGCATGACGTGGAGGGACAGCCTTCAGACCAGGGGAGTGAGACCATGCTGTCTCTTCTCCATCCAGCAAGAAGCATGGTGACAATCTTCTGACGTGGAGAGTGAGACTATACTGTCTATTATCCATCCATTAGGAGGCGCTGTGACAGCCTTCTGACCTGGGGAGTGAGATCATGCTGTCTCTTCTCCATCCAGCATGAGGTGCAAGGACAGCCTTCAGACACAGGGAGTGAGACCATGCTTTCTCTTCTCCATCCAGCATGAGGCCCTTGGACAGCCTTCAGACCTGGTGAGTGATATCATATGGTCTATTTCCATCCATCAGGAGGCGCTGTGACAGCCTTCAGACCTGGGGAGTGAGACCATGCATTCTCTTCCCCACCCAGCATGAGGCGCTGGGACAGCCTTCAGGTCTGGGGAGTGAGACCATGCTGTCTCTTCTCCATTCAGCATGAGGCGCTGTGACGGACTTCAGACCTGGGGAGTGAGACCATACCGTCTCTTCTCCATCCAGCATGAGGCGCTGTGACAGCCTTTATACCAGGGGAGTGAGACCACGCTGTCTCTTCTCCATCCAGCATGGGCGCAGGGACAGCCTTCATACCTAGGGAGTGAGACCATGCTGTCTCTTCTCCATCCAGCAAAAAGCATGGTGACAATCTTCTGACGTGGAGAGTGAGACCATACTGTCTATTACCCATCAAGCATGAGGTGCTGTGACAGCCTTCAGGCCTTGGGAGTGAGACCATACAATCTATTCTCCATCCAGCATTAGGCGTAGGGGCAGCCTTCAGACCTGGGAAGTGAGACCATGCTGTCTCTTCTCCATCCAGCAAGAAGCATGGTGACAATCTTCTGACTTGGAGAGTGAGATCATACTGTCTATTATCCATCAATCAGGAGGCTCTGTGACAGCCTTCAGACCTGGGGAGTGAGACCATGCATTCTCTTCCCCACCCAGCATGAGGTTCTGGGACAGCCTTCAGAACTGGGGAGTGAGACCATGCTGTCTCTTCTCCATCCAGCATGAGGCGCTGTGACGGCCTTCAGAACTGGGGAGTGAGACCATACTGTCTCTTCCCCATCCAGCATGAGGCGCAGGGACAGCCGTCAGACCTGGGGAGTGAGACTTTGATGTCTTTTCTCCATCCAGCAAGAAGCATGGTGACAATCTTCTGACGTGGAGAGTAAGACCATACTGTCTATTATCCATCAATCAGGAGGTGCTGTGACAGCCTTCAGACCTGGGGAGTGAGACCATGAATTCTCTTCGCCACCCAGCATGAGGCGCTGGGACAGCCTTCAGACCTAGGGAGTGGGACCATGCTGTCTCTTCCCCATCCAGCATGAGGCGCTGAGACAGCCTTCAGACCTAGAGGGTGAGACCATGCTGTCTCTTCTCCATCCAGCATGAGGGGCTGGGACAGCCTTCAGACCTGGGGAGTGAGACCATGCTGTCTTTTCTCCATCCAGCTTAGGGCGCCGGGACAGCCGTCAGACCTGGGGAGTGAGACCATGCTGTCTCTTCTCCATCCAGCATGAGGTGCAAGGACAGTCTTCAGACCTAGGGAGTGAGACCATGCTGTCTCTTCTCCATCCAGCATGAGACCCTTGGACAGCCTTCAGACCTGGGGAGTGAGACCATACTGTCTATTATCCATCCAACAGGAGGCGCTGTGACAGCCTTCGGACCTGGGGAGTGAGACCATGCATTCTCTTCCCCACCCAGCATGAGGCGCTGGGACAGCCTTCAGGCCTGGGGAGTGAGACCATGCTGTCTCTTCTCCATCCTGCCTGAGGTGCTGTGACAACCTTCACACTTGAGGAGTGAGACCATACTGTCTCTTCTCCATCCAGCATGAGGCGCTGTGACAGCCTTTAGATCTTGGGAGTGAGACTATGCTGTCTCTTCTCCATCCAGCATGGGCGCAGGGACAGCCTTCAGACCTGGGGAGTGAGACCATTCTGTCTCTTCTCCATCCAGTAAGAAGCATGGTGACAATCTTCTGACGTGGAGAGTGAGACCATACTGTCTATTATCCATCCAGCATGAGGCGCTGTGACAGCATTCAGGCCTGGGGAGTGAGACCATGCTATCTCTTCTCCATCCAGCATTAGGTGCAGGGACAGCCTTCAAACCTGGGGAGTGAGACCATGCTAACTCTTCTCCATCCAGCAAGAAGCATGGTGACAATCTTCTGACGTGGAGAGTGAGACCATACTGTCTATTATCCACTCGTCAGGAGGCGCTGTGACAGCATTCAGACCTGGGGAGTGAGACCATGCTGTCTCTTCTCTATACAGCATGAGGCGCAGGGACAGCCTTCAGATCTGGGGAGTAAGACCATGCTGTATCTTCTCCATCCAACTAGAAGCATGGTGACAATCTTCTGACGTGGAGAGTGAGACTATACTGTCTATTATCCAACCATCAGGAGGTGCTGTGACATCCTTCAGACCTAAGAAGTGAGACCATGCATTCTCTTCCCCACCCAGCATGAGGTGCTGGGACAGCCTTAAGACCTGGGGAGTGAGACTATGCTGTCTCTTCTACAGCCATCATGAGGTGCTTTGAAAGCCTTCGGACCTGGGGAGTTAGACCATACTGTCTCTTCTCCATCCAGCATGAGGCGCAGGGACAGCCTTCAGACATGGGGAGTGAGACCATGTTGTCTCTTCTCCATCCAGCAAGAAGCATGATGAAAATCTTCTGACGTGGAGAGTGAGACCATACAGTCTATTATCCATCCATCAGGAGGCGCTGTGACAGCCCTTTAGACCTGGAGAGTGAGACCATGCATTCTCTTCCCCACCCAGCATGAGGCGCTGGGACAGCCTTCAGCCCTGGGGAGTGAGACCATGCTGTCTCTTCTCCACCCAGCATGAGGCGCTGGGACAGCCTTCAGACCTAGGGGGTGAGACCATGCTGTCTCTTCTCGATCCAGCATGAGGTGCTGGGACAGCCTTCAGACCTGGGGAGTGAGACCATGCTGTCTCTTCTCAATCCAGTTTGAGGCGCTCAGACAGCCGTCAGACCTAGGGAGTGAGACCATGCTGTCTATTCTCCATCCAGTATGAGGCGCTGGGTCAGCCTTCAGACCTGGGGAGTGAGATCATACTGTCTATTATACATCAATCAGGATGAGCAGTGACAGCCTTCAGACCTGGGGAGTGAGACCATACTGTCTCTTCTCCATCCAGCAGAAGGCACAGGGACAGCCTTCAGACCTGGGGAGTGAGACTATGATGTCTCTTCTCCATCCAACAAGAAGCATGGTGACAATCTTCTGACATTGAGAGTGAGACCATACTCTCTATTACCCATCCATCAGGAGGTGCTGTGACAGCATTCAGACCTGGGGAGTGAGACCATGAATTCTCTTCCCCACCCAGCATGAGGTGCTGGGACAGCATTCAGACCTAGGGAGTGGGACCGTGCTGTCTCTTACCCATCTAGCATGAGGTGCTGGGACAGCCTTTAGACCTGGGGAGTGAGACCATGCTGTCTCTTCTCCATCCAGCTTAGGGTGCCGGGACAGCCTTCAGACCTAGGGAGTGACACCATACTGTCTATTATCCATCCATCAGGAGGCGCTGTGACAGCCTTCGGACCTGGGGAGTGAGACCATGCATTCTCGGCCCCACCCAGCATGAGGCGCTGTGACAGCCTTCAGGCCTGGGGAGTGAGACAATGCGGTCTCTTCTCCATCCAGCCTGAGGCGCTGTGACAACCTTCAGACCTGAAGAGTGAGACCATACTGTCTCTTCTCCATCCAGCATGAGGTGCTGTGACAGCCTTTATACCTGAGGAGTGAGACCATGCTGTCTCTTCTCCATCCAGCATGTGCGCAGTGACAGCCTTCAGACCTGGGGAGTAAGACCATGCTGTCTCTTCTCCATCCAGCAAGAAGCATGGTGACAATCTTCCGACGTGGAGAGTGAGACGATACTGTATTTTATCCATCCAGCATGAGGTACTGTGACAGCCTTCAGGCCTGGGGAGTTAGACCATGCTATCTCTTCTCCATCCAGCATTAGGTGCAGGGACAGCCTTCAGACATGGGGAGTGAGACCATGCTGTCTCTTCTCCATCCAGAAAGAAGCATGGTGACAATTTCTCAGGTGGATAGTGAGACCATACTGTCTATTATCCATCCATCAGGAGGCGCTGCGACAGCCTTCAGACCTGGGGAGTGAGACCATACATTCTCTCCCCCACCCAGCATGAGCCGCTGTGACAGCCTTCAGACCTGGGGAGTGAGACCATGCTGTCTCTTCTCCATGCAGCATGAGGCACAGGGACAGCCTTCAGACCTGGGGAGTGAGACCATGCTGTCTCTTCTCCATCCAGCATGAGGCGCTGCGACGGCCTTCAGACCTAAGGAGTGAGACCATGCTGTCTCTTCTCTATCCAGCATGAGGCACTTGGAAAGCCTTCAGACCTGGGGAGTGAGACCATGCATTCTCTTCCCCACCCAGCAAGAGGCGCTGGGACAGCCTTCAGGCCTGGGGAGTGAGACCATGCTGTCTCTTCTCCATCCTGCCTGAGGTGCTGTGACAACCTTCAGACCTGAGGAGTGAGACCATACTGTCTCATCTCCATCCAGCATGAGGCGCTGTGACAGCATTTAGACCTTGGGAGTGAGACCATGCTGTCTCTTCTCAATCCAGCATGGGCGCAGGCACAGCCTTTAGACCTGGGGAGTGAGACCATTCTGTCTCTTCTCCATCCAGTAAGAAGCATGGTGACAATCTTCTGACGTGGAGAGTGAGACCATACTGTTTATTATCCATCCAGCATGAGGCGCTGTGACAGCATTCAGGCCTGGGGAGTGAGACCATGCTATCTCTTCTCCATCCAGCATTAGGCGCAGGGACAGCCTTCAAAGCTGGGGAGTGAGACCATGCTAACTCTTCTCCATCCAGCAAGAAGCATGGTGACAATCTTCTGACGTGGAGAGTGAGACCATACTGTCTATTATCCATCCGTCAGGAGGCGCTGTGACAGCCTTCAGACCTGGGGAGTGAGACCATGCATTCTCTTCCCCACCCAGCATGAGCTGCTGTGACAGCCTTCAGACCTGGGGAGTGAGACCATGCTGTCTCTTCTCCATCCAGCATGAGGCGCACGGACAGCCTTTAGACCTGGGGAGTAAGACCATGCTGTATCTTCTCCATCCAGCAAGAAGCATGGTGACAATCTTCTGACGTGGAGAGTGAGACTATACTGTCTATTATCCAACCATCAGGAGGTGCTGTGACATCCTTCAGACCTAAGAAGTGAGACCATGCATTCTCTTCCCCACCCAGCATGAGGTGCTGGGACAGCCTTAAGACCTGGGGAGTGAGACTATGCTGTCTCTTCTTCAGCCAACATGAGTTGCTTTGACAGCCTTCGACCTGGGGAGTAAGACCATATTGTCTCTTCTCCATCCAGCATGAGGCGCAGGGACAGCCTTCAGACATGGGGAGTGAGACCATGATGTCTCTTCTCCATCCAGCAAGAAGCATGGTGAAAATCTTCTGACGTGGAGAGTGAGACCATACTGTCTATTATCCATCCATCGGGAGGCGCTGTGACAGCCCTTTAGACCTGGAGAGTGAGACCATGCATTCTCTTCCCCACCCAGCATGAGGCGCTGGGACAGCCTTCAGACCTAGGGAGTGGGACCATGCTGTCTCTTCTCCATCCAGCATGAGGCGCTGGGACAGCCTTCAGACCTGGAAAGTGAGACCATGCTGTCTCTTCTCCATCCAGTAAGAAGCATGGTGGCAATCTTCTGACGTGGAGAGTGAGACCATACTGTCTATTATCTATCCAGCATGAGGCGCTGTCACAGCATTCAGGCCTGGGGAGTGAGACCATGCTATCTCTTCTCCATCCAGCTTTAGGCGCAGGGACAGCCTTCAAACCTGGGGAGTGAGACCATGCTAACTCTTCTCCATCCAGCAAGAAGCATGGTGACAATCTTCTGACGTGGAGAGTGAGACCATACTGTCTATTATCCATCCGTCAGGAGGCGCTGTGACAGCCTTCAGACCTGGGGAGTGAGACCATGCATTCTCTTCCCCACCCAGCATGAGCTGCTGTGACAGCCTTCAGACCTGGGGAGTGAGACCATGCTTTCTCTTCTCCATCCAGCATGAGGCGCAGGGACAGCCTTCAGACCTGGGGAGTAAGACCATGCTGTATCTTCTCCATCCAGCAAGAAGCATGGTGACAATCTTCTGACGTGGAGAGTGAGACTATACTGTCTCTTGTCCAACCATCAGGAGGTGCTGTGACATCCTTCAGACCTAAGAAGTGAGACCATGCATTCTCTTCCCCACCCAGCATGAGGTGCTGGGACAGCCTTAAGACCTGGGGAGTGAGACTATGCTGTCTCTTCTCCAGCCATCATGAGGTGCTTTGACAGCCTTCGACCTGGGGAGTTAGACCATACTGTCTCTTCTCCATCCAGCATGAGGCGCAGGGACAGCCTTCAGACATGGGGAGTGAGACCATGATGTCTCTTCTCCATCCAGCAAGAAGCATGGTGAAAATCTTCTGACGTGGAGAGTAAGACCATACTGTCTATTATCCATCAATCAGGAGGTGCTGTGACAGCCTTCAGACCTGGGGAGTGAGACCATGAATTCTCTTCGCCACCCAGCATGAGGCGCTGGGACAGCCTTCAGACCTAGGGAGTGGGACCATGCTGTCTCTTCCCCATCCAGCATGAGGCGCTGAGACAGCCTTCAGACCTAGAGGGTGAGACCATGCTGTCTCTTCTCCATCCAGCATGAGGCGCTGGGACAGCCTTCAGACCTGGGGAGTGAGACCATGCTGTCTTTTCTCCATCCAGCTTAGGGCGCCGGGACAGCCGTCAGACCTGGGGAGTGAGACCATGCTGTCTCTTCTCCATCCAGCATGAGGTGCTAGGACAGTCTTCAGACCTAGGGAGTGAGACCATGCTGTCTCTTCTCCATCCAGCATGAGACCCTTGGACAGCCTTCAGACCTGGGGAGTGAGACCATACTGTCTATTATCCATCCAACAGGAGGCGCTGTGACAGCCTTCGGACCTGGGGAGTGAGACCATGCATTCTCTTCCCCACCCAGCATGAGGCGCTGGGACAGCCTTCAGGCCTGGGGAGTGAGACCATGCTGTCTCTTCTCCATCCTGCCTGAGGTGCTGTGACAACCTTCACACTTGAGGAGTGAGACCATACTGTCTCTTCTCCATCCAGCATGAGGCGCTGTGACAGCCTTTAGATCTTGGGAGTGAGACTATGCTGTCTCTTCTCCATCCAGCATGGGCGCAGGGACAGCCTTCAGACCTGGGGAGTGAGACCATTCTGTCTCTTCTCCATCCAGTAAGAAGCATGGTGACAATCTTCTGACGTGGAGAGTGAGACCATACTGTCTATTATCCATCCAGCATGAGGCGCTGTGACAGCATTCAGGCCTGGGGAGTGAGACCATGCTATCTCTTCTCCATCCAGCATTAGGTGCAGGGACAGCCTTCAAACCTGGGGAGTGAGACCATGCTAACTCTTCTCCATCCAGCAAGAAGCATGGTGACAATCTTCTGACGTGGAGAGTGAGACCATACTGTCTATTATCCACTCGTCAGGAGGCGCTGTGACAGCATTCAGACCTGGGGAGTGAGACCATGCTGTCTCTTCTCTATACAGCATGAGGCGCAGGGACAGCCTTCAGATCTGGGGAGTAAGACCATGCTGTATCTTCTCCATCCAACTAGAAGCATGGTGACAATCTTCTGACGTGGAGAGTGAGACTATACTGTCTATTATCCAACCATCAGGAGGTGCTGTGACATCCTTCAGACCTAAGAAGTGAGACCATGCATTCTCTTCCCCACCCAGCATGAGGTGCTGGGACAGCCTTAAGACCTGGGGAGTGAGACTATGCTGTCTCTTCTACAGCCATCATGAGGTGCTTTGAAAGCCTTCGGACCTGGGGAGTTAGACCATACTGTCTCTTCTCCATCCAGCATGAGGCGCAGGGACAGCCTTCAGACATGGGGAGTGAGACCATGTTGTCTCTTCTCCATCCAGCAAGAAGCATGATGAAAATCTTCTGACGTGGAGAGTGAGACCATACAGTCTATTATCCATCCATCAGGAGGCGCTGTGACAGCCCTTTAGACCTGGAGAGTGAGACCATGCATTCTCTTCCCCACCCAGCATGAGGCGCTGGGACAGCCTTCAGACCTAGGGAGTGGGACCATGCTGTCTCTTCTCCATCCAGCATGAGGCGCTGGGACAGCCTTCAGACCTGGAAAGTGAGACCATGCTGTCTCTTCCCCATCCAGCATGAGGCGCTGGGACAGCCTTCAGCCCTGGGGAGTGAGACCATGCTGTCTCTTCTCCACCCAGCATGAGGCGCTGGGACAGCCTTCAGACCTAGGGGGTGAGACCATGCTGTCTCTTCTCGATCCAGCATGAGGTGCTGGGACAGCCTTCAGACCTGGGGAGTGAGACCATGCTGTCTCTTCTCAATCCAGCTTGAGGCGCTCAGACAGCCGTCAGACCTAGGGAGTGAGACCATGCTGTCTATTCTCCATCCAGTATGAGGCGCTGGGTCAGCCTTCAGACCTGGGGAGTGAGATCATACTGTCTATTATACATCAATCAGGATGAGCTGTGACAGCCTTCAGACCTGGGGAGTGAGACCATACTGTCTCTTCTCCATCCAGCAGAAGGCACAGGGACAGCCTTCAGACCTGGGGAGTGAGACTATGATGTCTCTTCTCCATCCAACAAGAAGCATGGTGACAATCTTCTGACATTGAGAGTGAGACCATACTCTCTATTACCCATCCATCAGGAGGTGCTGTGACAGCATTCAGACCTGGGGAGTGAGACCATGAATTCTCTTCCCCACCCAGCATGAGGTGCTGGGACAGCATTCAGACCTAGGGAGTGGGACCGTGCTGTCTCTTACCCATCTAGCATGAGGTCCTGGGACAGCCTTTAGACCTGGGGAGTGAGACCATGCTGTCTCTTCTCCATCCAGCTTAGGGTGCCGGGACAGCCTTCAGACCTAGGGAGTGATACCATACTGTCTATTATCCATCCATCAGGAGGCGCTGTGACAGCCTTCGGACCTGGGGAGTGAGACCATGCATTCTCGGCCCCACCCAGCATGAGGCGCTGTGACAGCCTTCAGGCCTGGGGAGTGAGACAATGCGGTCTCTTCTCCATCCAGCCTGAGGCGCTGTGACAACCTTCAGACCTGAAGAGTGAGACCATACTGTCTCTTCTCCATCCAGCATGAGGTGCTGTGACAGCCTTTATACCTGAGGAGTGAGACCATGCTGTCTCTTCTCCATCCAGCATGTGCGCAGTGACAGCCTTCAGACCTGGGGAGTAAGACCATGCTGTCTCTTCTCCATCCAGCAAGAAGCATGGTGACAATCTTCCGACGTGGAGAGTGAGACGATACTGTATTTTATCCATCCAGCATGAGGTGCTGTGACAGCCTTCAGCCCTGGGGAGTGAGACCATGCTGTCTCTTCTCCACCCAGCATGAGGCGCTGGGACAGCCTTCAGACCTAGGGGGTGAGACCATGCTGTCTCTTCTCGATCCAGCATGAGGTGCTGGGACAGCCTTCAGACCTGGGGAGTGAGACCATGCTGTCTCTTCTCAATCCAGCTTGAGGCGCTCAGACAGCCGTCAGACCTAGGGAGTGAGACCATGCTGTCTATTCTCCATCCAGTATGAGGCGCTGGGTCAGCCTTCAGACCTGGGGAGTGAGATCATACTGTCTATTATACATCAATCAGGATGAGCTGTGACAGCCTTCAGACCTGGGGAGTGAGACCATACTGTCTCTTCTCCATCCAGCAGAAGGCACAGGGACAGCCTTCAGACCTGGGGAGTGAGACTATGATGTCTCTTCTCCATCCAACAAGAAGCATGGTGACAATCTTCTGACATTGAGAGTGAGACCATACTCTCTATTACCCATCCATCAGGAGGTGCTGTGACAGCATTCAGACCTGGGGAGTGAGACCATGAATTCTCTTCCCCACCCAGCATGAGGTGCTGGGACAGCATTCAGACCTAGGGAGTGGGACCGTGCTGTCTCTTACCCATCTAGCATGAGGTCCTGGGACAGCCTTTAGACCTGGGGAGTGAGACCATGCTGTCTCTTCTCCATCCAGCTTAGGGTGCCGGGACAGCCTTCAGACCTAGGGAGTGATACCATACTGTCTATTATCCATCCATCAGGAGGCGCTGTGACAGCCTTCGGACCTGGGGAGTGAGACCATGCATTCTCGGCCCCACCCAGCATGAGGCGCTGTGACAGCCTTCAGGCCTGGGGAGTGAGACAATGCGGTCTCTTCTCCATCCAGCCTGAGGCGCTGTGACAACCTTCAGACCTGAAGAGTGAGACCATACTGTCTCTTCTCCATCCAGCATGAGGTGCTGTGACAGCCTTTATACCTGAGGAGTGAGACCATGCTGTCTCTTCTCCATCCAGCATGTGCGCAGTGACAGCCTTCAGACCTGGGGAGTAAGACCATGCTGTCTCTTCTCCATCCAGCAAGAAGCATGGTGACAATCTTCCGACGTGGAGAGTGAGACGATACTGTATTTTATCCATCCAGCATGAGGTGCTGTGACAGCCTTCAGGCCTGGGGAGTTAGACCATGCTATCTCTTCTCCATCCAGCATTAGGTGCAGGGACAGCCTTCAGACCTGGGGAGTGAGACCATGCTGTCTCTTCTCCATCCAGAAAGAAGCATGGTGACAATTTCTCAGGTGGATAGTGAGACCATACTGTCTATTATCCATCCATCAGGAGGCGCTGCGACAGCCTTCAGACCTGGGGAGTGAGACCATACATTCTCTCCCCCACCCAGCATGAGCCGCTGTGACAGCCTTCAGACCTGGGGAGTGAGACCATGCTGTCTCTTCTCCATGCAGCATGAGGCACAGGGACAGCCTTCAGACCTGGGGAGTGAGACCATGCTGTCTCTTCTCCATCCAGCATGAGGCGCTGCGACGGCCTTCAGACCTAAGGAGTGAGACCATGCTGTCTCTTCTCTATCCAGCATGAGGCACTTGGACAGCCTTCAGACCTGGGGAGTGAGACCATGCATTCTCTTCCCCACCCAGCAAGAGGCGCTGGGACAGCCTTCAGGCCTGGGGAGTGAGACCATGCTGTCTCTTCTCCATCCTGCCTGAGGTGCTGTGACAACCTTCAGACCTGAGGAGTGAGACCATACTGTCTCATCTCCATCCAGCATGAGGCGCTGTGACAGCATTTAGACCTTGGGAGTGAGACCATGCTGTCTCTTCTCAATCCAGCATGGGCGCAGGCACAGCCTTTAGACCTGGGGAGTGAGACCATTCTGTCTCTTCTCCATCCAGTAAGAAGCATGGTGACAATCTTCTGACGTGGAGAGTGAGACCATACTGTTTATTATCCATCCAGCATGAGGCGCTGTGACAGCATTCAGGCCTGGGGAGTGAGACCATGCTATCTCTTCTCCATCCAGCATTAGGCGCAGGGACAGCCTTCAAAGCTGGGGAGTGAGACCATGCTAACTCTTCTCCATCCAGCAAGAAGCATGGTGACAATCTTCTGACGTGGAGAGTGAGACCATACTGTCTATTATCCATCCGTCAGGAGGCGCTGTGACAGCCTTCAGACCTGGGGAGTGAGACCATGCATTCTCTTCCCCACCCAGCATGAGCTGCTGTGACAGCCTTCAGACCTGGGGAGTGAGACCATGCTGTCTCTTCTCCATCCAGCATGAGGCGCACGGACAGCCTTTAGACCTGGGGAGTAAGACCATGCTGTATCTTCTCCATCCAGCAAGAAGCATGGTGACAATCTTCTGACGTGGAGAGTGAGACTATACTGTCTATTATCCAACCATCAGGAGGTGCTGTGACATCCTTCAGACCTAAGAAGTGAGACCATGCATTCTCTTCCCCACCCAGCATGAGGTGCTGGGACAGCCTTCAGACCTGGGGAGTGAGACCATGCTGTCTCTTCTCCATCCAGCATGAGGCGCACGGACAGCCTTTAGACCTGGGGAGTAAGACCATGCTGTATCTTCTCCATCCAGCAAGAAGCATGGTGACAATCTTCTGACGTGGAGAGTGAGACTATACTGTCTATTATCCAACCATCAGGAGGTGCTGTGACATCCTTCAGACCTAAGAAGTGAGACCATGCATTCTCTTCCCCACCCAGCATGAGGTGCTGGGACAGCCTTAAGACCTGGGGAGTGAGACTATGCTGTCTCTTCTCCAGCCAACATGAGTTGCTTTGACAGCCTTCGACCTGGGGAGTAAGACCATATTGTCTCTTCTCCATCCAGCATGAGGCGCAGGGACAGCCTTCAGACATGGGGAGTGAGACCATGATGTCTCTTCTCCATCCAGCAAGAAGCATGGTGAAAATCTTCTGACGTGGAGAGTGAGACCATACTGTCTATTATCCATCCATCGGGAGGCGCTGTGACAGCCCTTTAGACCTGGAGAGTGAGACCATGCATTCTCTTCCCCACCCAGCATGAGGCGCTGGGACAGCCTTCAGACCTAGGGAGTGGGACCATGCTGTCTCTTCTCCATCCAGCATGAGTCGCTGGGACAGCCTTCAGACCTGGAAAGTGAGACCATGCTGTCTCTTCTCCATCCAGTAAGAAGCATGGTGGCAATCTTCTGACGTGGAGAGTGAGACCATACTGTCTATTATCTATCCAGCATGAGGCGCTGTCACAGCATTCAGGCCTGGGGAGTGAGACCATGCTATCTCTTCTCCATCCAGCTTTAGGCGCAGGGACAGCCTTCAAACCTGGGGAGTGAGACCATGCTAACTCTTCTCCATCCAGCAAGAAGCATGGTGACAATCTTCTGACGTGGAGAGTGAGACCATACTGTCTATTATCCATCCGTCAGGAGGCGCTGTGACAGCCTTCAGACCTGGGGAGTGAGACCATGCATTCTCTTCCCCACCCAGCATGAGCTGCTGTGACAGCCTTCAGACCTGGGGAGTGAGACCATGCTTTCTCTTCTCCATCCAGCATGAGGCGCAGGGACAGCCTTCAGACCTGGGGAGTAAGACCATGCTGTATCTTCTCCATCCAGCAAGAAGCATGATGACAATCTTCTGACGTGGAGAGTGAGACTATACTGTCTCTTGTCCAACCATCAGGAGGTGCTGTGACATCCTTCAGACCTAAGAAGTGAGACCATGCATTCTCTTCTCCATCCAGCATGAGGCGCAGGGACAGCCTTCAGACCTGGGGAGTAAGACCATGCTGTATCTTCTCCATCCAGCAAGAAGCATGGTGACAATCTTCTGACGTGGAGAGTGAGACCATACTGTCTATTATCCATCCAGCATGAGGCGCTGTGACAGCATTCAGGCCTGGGGAGTGAGACCATGCTATCTCTTCTCCATCCAGCATTAGGTGCAGGGACAGCCTTCAAACCTGGGGAGTGAGACCATGCTAACTCTTCTCCATCCAGCAAGAAGCATGGTGACAATCTTCTGACGTGGAGAGTGAGACCATACTGTCTATTATCCACTCGTCAGGAGGCGCTGTGACAGCATTCAGACCTGGGGAGTGAGACCATGCTGTCTCTTCTCTATACAGCATGAGGCGCAGGGACAGCCTTCAGATCTGGGGAGTAAGACCATGCTGTATCTTCTCCATCCAACTAGAAGCATGGTGACAATCTTCTGACGTGGAGAGTGAGACTATACTGTCTATTATCCAACCATCAGGAGGTGCTGTGACATCCTTCAGACCTAAGAAGTGAGACCATGCATTCTCTTCCCCACCCAGCATGAGGTGCTGGGACAGCCTTAAGACCTGGGGAGTGAGACTATGCTGTCTCTTCTACAGCCATCATGAGGTGCTTTGAAAGCCTTCGGACCTGGGGAGTTAGACCATACTGTCTCTTCTCCATCCAGCATGAGGCGCACGGACAGCCTTTAGACCTGGGGAGTAAGACCATGCTGTATCTTCTCCATCCAGCAAGAAGCATGGTGACAATCTTCTGACGTGGAGAGTGAGACTATACTGTCTATTATCCAACCATCAGGAGGTGCTGTGACATCCTTCAGACCTAAGAAGTGAGACCATGCATTCTCTTCCCCACCCAGCATGAGGTGCTGGGACAGCCTTAAGACCTGGGGAGTGAGACTATGCTGTCTCTTCTCCAGCCAACATGAGTTGCTTTGACAGCCTTCGACCTGGGGAGTAAGACCATATTGTCTCTTCTCCATCCAGCATGAGGCGCAGGGACAGCCTTCAGACATGGGGAGTGAGACCATGATGTCTCTTCTCCATCCAGCAAGAAGCATGGTGAAAATCTTCTGACGTGGAGAGTGAGACCATACTGTCTATTATCCATCCATCGGGAGGCGCTGTGACAGCCCTTTAGACCTGGAGAGTGAGACCATGCATTCTCTTCCCCACCCAGCATGAGGCGCTGGGACAGCCTTCAGACCTAGGGAGTGGGACCATGCTGTCTCTTCTCCATCCAGCATGAGGCGCTGGGACAGCCTTCAGACCTGGAAAGTGAGACCATGCTGTCTCTTCTCCATCCAGTAAGAAGCATGGTGGCAATCTTCTGACGTGGAGAGTGAGACCATACTGTCTATTATCTATCCAGCATGAGGCGCTGTCACAGCATTCAGGCCTGGGGAGTGAGACCATGCTATCTCTTCTCCATCCAGCTTTAGGCGCAGGGACAGCCTTCAAACCTGGGGAGTGAGACCATGCTAACTCTTCTCCATCCAGCAAGAAGCATGGTGACAATCTTCTGACGTGGAGAGTGAGACCATACTGTCTATTATCCATCCGTCAGGAGGCGCTGTGACAGCCTTCAGACCTGGGGAGTGAGACCATGCATTCTCTTCCCCACCCAGCATGAGCTGCTGTGACAGCCTTCAGACCTGGGGAGTGAGACCATGCTTTCTCTTCTCCATCCAGCATGAGGCGCAGGGACAGCCTTCAGACCTGGGGAGTAAGACCATGCTGTATCTTCTCCATCCAGCAAGAAGCATGGTGACAATCTTCTGACGTGGAGAGTGAGACTATACTGTCTCTTGTCCAACCATCAGGAGGTGCTGTGACATCCTTCAGACCTAAGAAGTGAGACCATGCATTCTCTTCCCCACCCAGCATGAGGTGCTGGGACAGCCTTAAGACCTGGGGAGTGAGACTATGCTGTCTCTTCTCCAGCCATCATGAGGTGCTTTGACAGCCTTCGACCTGGGGAGTTAGACCATACTGTCTCTTCTCCATCCAGCATGAGGCGCAGGGACAGCCTTCAGACATGGGGAGTGAGACCATGATGTCTCTTCTCCATCCAGCAAGAAGCATGGTGAAAATCTTCTGACGTGGAGAGTGAGACCATACTGTCTATTATCCATCCATCAGGAGGCGCTGTGACAGCCCTTTAGACCTGGAGAGTGAGACCATGCATTCTCTTCCCCACCCAGCATGAGGCGCTGGGACAGCCTTCAGACCTAGGGAGTGGGAAAATGCTGTCTCTTCTCCATCCAGCATGAGGCACTGGGACAGCCTTCAGACCTGGAAAGTGAGACCATGCTGTCTCTTCCCCATCCAGCATGAGGCGCTGGGACAGCCTTCAGCCCTGGGGAGTGAGACCATGCTGTCTCTTCTCCACCCAGCATGAGGCGCTGGGACAGCCTTCAGACCTAGGGGGTGAGACCATGCTGTCTCTTCTCGATCCAGCATGAGGTGCTGAGACAGCCTTCAGACCTGGGGAGTGAGACCATGCTGTCTCTTCTCAATCCAGCTTGAGGCGCCCGGACAGCCGTCAGACCTAGGGAGTGAGACCATGCTGTCTATTCTCCATCCAGCATGAGGCGCTGGGACAGCCTTCAGACCTGGGGAGTGAGATCATACTGTCTATTATACATCAATCAGGAGGAGCTGTGACAACCTTCAGACCTGGGGAGTGAGACCATACTGTCTCTTCTCCATCCAGCATGAGGCACAGGGACAGCCTTCAGACCTGGGGAGTGAGACTATGATGTCTCTTCTCCATCCAACAAGAAGCATGGTGACAATCTTCTGACGTGGAGAGTGAGACCATACGTTCTATTATCCATCCATCAGGAGGCGCTGTGACAGCCTTCAGACCTGGGGAGTGAGACCATGCTGTTTCTTCTCCATCTAGCATGAGGTGCTGGGACTGGGACAGCCTTCAGACGTAGGGAGTGGGACCGTACTGTCTCTTACCCATCTAGCATGAGGTGCTGGGACAGCCTTCAGACCTAGGGGGTGAGACCATGCTTTCTCTTCTCCATCCAGCATGAGGCGCTGGGACAGCCTTTAGACCTGGGGAGTGAGACCATGCTGTCTCTTCTCCATCCAGCTTAGGGCGCCAGGACAGCCGTCAGACCTGGGGAGTGAGACCATGCTGTCTCTTCTCCATCCAGCATGAGGCGCTAGGACAGCATTCAGACCCAGGAAGTGAGACCATGCTCTCTCTTCTCCATCCAGCATGAGGCCCTTGGATAGCCTTCAGACCTCGGGAGTGAGACCATACTGTCTATTATCCATCCATCAGGAGGCGCTGTGACAGCCTTCGGACCTGGGGAGTGAGACCATGCATTCTCTTCTCCACCCAGCATGAGGCGCTGGGACAGCCTTCAGGCCTGGGGAGTGAGACCATGCGGTCTCTTCTCCATCCAGCCTGAGGCTCTGTGACAACCTTCAGACCTGAGGAGTGAGACCATACTGTCTCTTCTCCATCTAGCATGAGGCGCTGTGACAGCATTTATACCTGGGGAGTGAGACCATGCTGTCTCTTCTCCATCCAGCATGTGCGCAGGGACAGCCTTTAGACCTGGGGAGTGAGACCATGCTGTCTCTCCTCCATCCAGCAAGAAGCATGGTGACAATCTTCTGAAGTGGAGAGTGAGACCATACTGTCTTTTATCCATCCAGCATGAGGCGCTGTGACAGCCTTCAGGCCTGGGGAGTGAGACCATGCTATCTCTTCTCCATCCAGCATTAGGTGCAGGGACAGCCTTCAGACCTGGGGAGTGAGACCCTGCTGTCTCTTCTCCATCCAGAAAGAAGCATGGTGACAATCTTCTGATGTGGAGACTGAGACCATACTGTCTATTATCCATCCATCAGGAGGCGCTGCGACAGCCTTCAGACCTGGGGAGTGAGACCATGCATTCTCTTGCCCACCCAGCATGAGCCGCTGTGACAGCCTTCAGACCTGGGGAGTGAGATCATGCTATCTCTTCTCCATCCAGCATGAGGCACAGGGACAGCCTTCAGACCTGGGGAGTGAGACCATTCTGTCTCTTCTCCATCCAGCATGAGATGCTGCGACGGCTTTCAGACCTAAGGAGTGAGACCATGCTGTCTCTTCTCCATCCAGCATGAGGCACTTGGACAGCCTTCACACCTGGGGAGTGAGATCATACTGTCTATTATCCATCAATCAGGAGGCGCTGTGACAGCCTTCAGACCTGGGGAGTGAGACCATGCATTCTCTTCCCCACCCAGCATGAGGTGATGGGACAGCCTTCAGACCTCAGGAGTGAGACTATGCTTTCTCTTCTCCAGCCAGCATGAGGCGCTGTGACAGCCTTCGGACCTGGGGAGTGAGACCATACTCTCTCTTCTCCATCCAGCATGAGGAGCAGGGACAGCCGTCAGACCTGGGGAGTGAGACCATGATGTCTCTTCTCCATCCAGTAAGAAGCATGGTGACAATCTTGTGATGTGGAGAGTGAGACCATGCTGTCTCTTCCCCATCCAGCATGAGGTGCTGGGACAGCCTTCAGACCTAGGGAGTGAGACCATGCTGTCTCTTCTCCACCCAGCATGAGGCGCTGGGACAACCTTCAGACCTAGGGGGTGAGACTATGCTGTCTCTTCTCGATCCAACATGAGGCGCTGTGACAGCCTTCAGACCTGGGGAGTGAGACCATGCTGTCTCCTTTCCATCCAGCTTGAGGCACAGGGACAGCCTTCAGACTTAGTGAGTGAGACCATGCTGTCTCTTCTCCATCCAGCATGAGGCGCTGGGACAACCTTCAGACCTAGGGGGTGAGACCATGCTGTCTCTTCTCCATCCAGCATGAGGCGCTGGGACAGCCTTCAGACCTGGGGAGTGAGACCATGCTGTCTTTTCTCCATCCAGCTTGAGGCTCAGGGACAGCCTTCAGACCTGTGGAGTGAGACCATGCTGTCTCTTCTCCATCCAGCATTAGGTGTGGGACAGCCTTCAGACCTGGGGAGTGAGACCATGCTGTCTCTTCTCCATCCAGCATGAGGTACCTGGGGAGTGAGACCATGCTATCTCTTCTCCATCCAGCATGGGCGCAGAGACAGCCGTCATACCTAGGGAGTGAGACCATGCTGTCTCTTCTCCATCCAGAAAAAAGCATGGTGACAATCTTCTGACGTGGAGAGTGAGACCATACTGTCTATTATCCATCCATCAGGAGGCGCTGCGACAGCCTTCACACCTGGGGAGTGAGACCATGCATTCTCTTCCCCACCCAGCATGAGCCGCTGTGACAGCCTTCAGACCTGGGGAGTGAGACCATGCTGTCTCTTCTCCATCCAGCATGAGGCACAGGGACAGCCTTCAGACCTGGGGAGTGAGACCATGCTGTCTCTTCTCCATCCAGCATGAGATGCTGCGACGGCCTTCAGACCTAAGGAGTGAGACCATGCTGTCTCTTCTCCATCCAGCATGAGGCACTTGGACAGCCTTCACACCTGGGGAGTGAGATCATACTGTCTATTATCCATCAATCAGGAGGCGCTGTGACAGCCTTCAGACCTGGGGAGTGAGACCATGCATTCTCTTCCCCACCCAGCATGAGGTGATGGGACAGCCTTCAGACCTCAGGAGTGAGACTATGCTTTCTCTTCTCCAGCCAGCATGAGGCGCTGTGACAGCCTTCAGACCTGGGGAGTGAGACCATACTCTCTCTTCTCCATCCAGCATGAGGCGCAGGGACAGCCGTCAGACCTGGGGAGTGAGACAATGATGTCTCTTCTCCATCCAGTAAGAAGCATGGTGACAAGCTTGTGATGTGGAGAGTGAGACCATGCTGTCTCTTCCCCATCCAGCATGAGGCGCTGGGACAGCCTTCAGACCTAGGGAGTAAGACCATGCTGTCTCTTCTCCACCCAGCATGAGGCGCTGGGACAGCCTTCAGACCTAGGGGGTGAGACCATGCTGTCTCTTCTTCATCCAGCATGAGGCGCTGGGACAGCCTTCAGACCTGGGGAGTGAGACCATGCTGTCTTTTCTCCATCCAGCTTGAGGCGCAGGGGCAGCCTTCAGACCTGTGGAGTGAGACCATGCTGTCTCTTCTCCATCCAGCATTAGGTGTGGGACAGCCTTCAGACCTGGGGAGTGAGACCATGCTGTCTCTTCTCCATCCAGCATGAGGCACTGTGACAGCCTTTATACCTGGGGAGTGAGACCATGCTATCTCTTCTCCATCCAGCATGGGCGCAGAGACAGCCTTCATACCTAGGGAGTGAGACCATGCTGTCTCTTCTCCATCCAGAAAACAGCATGGTGACAATCTTCTGACGTGGAGAGTGAGACCATACTGTCTATTATCCATCCAGCATGAGGCGCTGTGACAGCCTTCAGGCCTGGGGAGTGACACCATACTATCTCTTCTCCATCCAGCATTAGGCGTAGGGACAGCCTTCAGACCTGGGGAGTGAGACCATGCTGTCTCTTCTCCATCCAGCAAGAAGCATGGTGACAATCTTCTGACGTGGAGAGTAAGACCATACTGTCTATTATCCATCAATCAGGAGGTGCTGTGACAGCCTTCAGACCTGGGGAGTGAGACCATGAATTCTCTTCCCCACCCAGCATGAGGCGCTGGGACAGCCTTCAGACCTAGGGAGTGGGACCATGCTGTCTCTTCCCCATCCAGCATGAGGCGCTGGGACAGCCTTCAGACCTAGAGGGTGAGACCATGCTGTCTCTTCTCCATCCAGCATGAGGCGCTGGGACAGCCTTCAGACCTGGAGAGTGAGACCATGCTGTCTTTTCTCCATCCAGCTTAGGGCGCCGGGACAGCCGTCAGACCTGGGGAGTGAGACCATGATGTCTCTTCTCCATCCAGTAAGAAGCATGGTGACAATCTTGTGATGTGGAGAGTGAGACCATGCTGTCTCTTCTCCATCCAGCATGAGGCGCTGGGACAGCCTTCAGACCTGGGGAGTGAGACCATGCTGTCTCTTCCCCATCCAGCATGAGGTGCTGGGACAGCCTTCAGACCTAGGGAGTGAGACCATGCTGTCTCTTCTCCACCCAGCATGAGGCGCTGGGACAACCTTCAGACCTAGGGGGTGAGACCATGCTGTCTCTTCTCGATCCAGCATGAGGCGCTGTGACAGCCTTCAGACCTGGGGAGTGAGACCATGCTGTCTCTTCTCCATCCAGCTTGAGGCACAGGGACAGCCTTCAGACTTAGTGAGTGAGACCATGCTGTCTCTTCTCCATCCAGCATGAGGCGCTGGGACAACCTTCAGACCTAGGGAGTGAGACCATGCTGTCTCTCCTCCATCCAGCAAGAAGCATGGTGACAATCTTCTGAAGTGGAGAGTGAGACCATACTGTCTTTTATCCATCCAGCATGAGGCGCTGTGACAGCCTTCAGGCCTGGGGAGTGAGACCATGCTATCTCTTCTCCATCCAGCATTAGGTGCAGGGACAGCCTTCAGACCTGGGGAGTGAGACCCTGCTGTCTCTTCTCCATCCAGAAAGAAGCATGGTGACAATCTTCTGATGTGGAGACTGAGACCATACTGTCTATTATCCATCCATCAGGAGGCGCTGCGACGGCTTTCAGACCTAAGGAGTGAGACCATGCTGTCTCTTCTCCATCCAGCATGAGGCACTTGGACAGCCTTCACACCTGGGGAGTGAGATCATACTGTCTATTATCCATCAATTAGGAGGCGCTGTGACAGCCTTCAGACCTGGGGAGTGAGACCATGCATTCTCTTCCCCACCCAGCATGAGGTGATGGGACAGCCTTCAGACCTCAGGAGTGAGACTATGCTTTCTCTTCTCCAGCCAGCATGAGGCGCTGTGACAGCCTTCGGACCTGGGGAGTGAGACCATACTCTCTCTTCTCCATCCAGCATGAGGAGCAGGGACAGCCGTCAGACCTGGGGAGTGAGACCATGATGTCTCTTCTCCATCCAGTATGAAGCATGGTGACAATCTTGTGATGTGGAGAGTGAGACCATGCTGTCTCTTCCCCATCCAGCATGAGGTGCTGGGACAGCCTTCAGACCTAGGGAGTGAGACCATGCTGTCTCTTCTCCACCCAGCATGAGGCGCTGGGACAACCTTCAGACCTAGGGGGTGAGACTATGCTGTCTCTTCTCGATCCAACATGAGGCGCTGTGACAGCCTTCAGACCTGGGGAGTGAGACCATGCTGTCTCCTTTCCATCCAGCTTGAGGCACAGGGACAGCCTTCAGACTTAGTGAGTGAGACCATGCTGTCTCTTCTCCATCCAGCATGAGGCGCTGGGACAACCTTCAGACCTAGGGGGTGAGACCATGCTGTCTCTTCTCCATCCAGCATGAGGCGCTGGGACAGCCTTCAGACCTGGGGAGTGAGACCATGCTGTCTTTTCTCCATCCAGCTTGAGGCTCAGGGACAGCCTTCAGACCTGTGGAGTGAGACCATGCTGTCTCTTCTCCATCCAGCATTAGGTGTGGGACAGCCTTCAGACCTGGGGAGTGAGACCATGCTGTCTCTTCTCCATCCAGCATGAGGTACCTGGGGAGTGAGACCATGCTATCTCTTCTCCATCCAGCATGGGCGCAGAGACACCCGTCATACCTAGGGAGTGAGACCATGCTGTCTCTTCTCCATCCAGAAAAAAGCATGGTGACAATCTTCTGACGTGGAGAGTGAGACCATACTGTCTATTATCCATCCATCAGGAGGCGCTGCGACAGCCTTCACACCTGGGGAGTGAGACCATGCATTCTCTTCCCCACCCAGCATGAGCCGCTGTGACAGCCTTCAGACCTGGGGAGTGAGACCATGCTGTCTCTTCTCCATCCAGCATGAGGCACAGGGACAGCCTTCAGACCTGGGGAGTGAGACCATGCTGTCTCTTCTCCATCCAGCATGAGATGCTGCGACGGCCTTCAGACCTAAGGAGTGAGACCATGCTGTCTCTTCTCCATCCAGCATGAGGCACTTGGACAGCCATCACACCTGGGGAGTGAGATCATACTGTCTATTATCCATCAATCAGGAGGCGCTGTGACAGCCTTCAGACCTGGGGAGTGAGACCATGCATTCTCTTCCCCACCCAGCATGAGGTGATGGGACAGCCTTCAGACCTCAGGAGTGAGACTATGCTTTCTCTTCTCCAGCCAGCATGAGGCGCTGTGACAGCCTTCAGACCTGGGGAGTGAGACCATACTCTCTCTTCTCCATCCAGCATGAGGCGCAGGGACAGCCGTCAGACCTGGGGAGTGAGACAATGATGTCTCTTCTCCATCCAGTAAGAAGCATGGTGACAAGCTTGTGATGTGGAGAGTGAGACCATGCTGTCTCTTCCCCATCCAGCATGAGGCGCTGGGACAGCCTTCAGACCTAGGGAGTAAGACCATGCTGTCTCTTCTCCACCCAGCATGAGGCGCTGGGACAGCCTTCAGACCTAGGGGGTGAGACCATGCTGTCTCTTCTCCATCCAGCATGAGGCGCTGGGACAGCCTTCAGACCTGGGGAGTGAGACCATGCTGTCTTTTCTCCATCCAGCTTGAGGCTCAGGGACAGCCTTCAGACCTGTGGAGTGAGACCATGCTGTCTCTTCTCCATCCAGCATTAGGTGTGGGACAGCCTTCAGACCTGGGGAGTGAAGCCATGCTGTCTCTTCCCCATCCAGCATGAGGTGCTGGGACAGCCTTCAGACCTAGGGAGTAAGACCATGCTGTCTCTTCTCCACCCAGCATGAGGCGCTGGGACAGCCTTCAGACCTAGGGGGTGAGACCATGCTGTCTCTTCTTCATCCAGCATGAGGCGCTGGGACAGCCTTCAGACCTGGGGAGTGGGACCATGCTGTCTTTTCTCCATCCAGCTTGAGGCGCAGGGGCAGCCTTCAGACCTGTGGAGTGAGACCATGCTGTCTCTTCTCCATCCAGCATTAGGTGTGGGACAGCCTTCAGACCTGGGGAGTGAGACCATGCTGTCTCTTCTCCATCCAGCATGAGGCACTGTGACAGCCTTTATACCTGGGGAGTGAGACCATGCTATCTCTTCTCCATCCAGCATGGGCGCAGAGACAGCCTTCATACCTAGGGAGTGAGACCATGCTGTCTCTTCTCCATCCAGAAAAAAGCATGGTGACAATCTTCTGACGTGGAGAGTGAGACCATACTGTCTATTATCCATCCAGCATGAGGCGCTGTGACAGCCTTCAGGCCTGGGGAGTGACACCATACTATCTCTTCTCCATCCAGCATTAGGCGTAGGGACAGCCTTCAGACCTGGGGAGTGAGACCATGCTGTCTCTTCTCCATCCAGCAAGAAGCATGGTGACAATCTTCTGACGTGGAGAGTAAGACCATACTGTCTATTATCCATCAATCAGGAGGTGCTGTGACAGCCTTCAGACCTGGGGAGTGAGACCATGAATTCTCTTCCCCACCCAGCATGAGGCGCTGGGACAGCCTTCAGACCTAGAGAGTGGGACCATGCTGTCTCTTCCCCATCCAGCATGAGGCGCTGGGACAGCCTTCAGACCTAGAGGGTGAGACCATGCTGTCTCTTCTCCATCCAGCATGAGGCGCTGGGACAGCCTTCAGACCTGGGGAGTGAGACCATGCTGTCTTTTCTCCATCCAGCTTAGGGCGCCGGGACAGCCGTCAGACCTGGGGAGTGAGACCATGCTGTCTCTTCTCCATCCAGCATGAGGTGCTAGGACAGTCTTCAGACCTAGGGAGTGAGACCATGCTGTCTCTTCTCCATCCAGCATGAGGCCCTTGGACAGCCTTCAGACCTGGGGAGTGAGACCATACTGTCTATTATCCATCCAACAGGAGGCGCTGTGACAGCCTTCGGACCTGGGGAGTGAGACCATGCATTCTCTTCCCCACCCAGCATGAGGCGCTGGGACAGCCTTCAGGCCTGGGGAGTGAGACCATGCTGTCTCTTCTCCATCCTGCCTGAGGTGCTGTGACAACCTTCAGACCTGAGGAGTGAGACCATACTGTCTCTTCTCCATCCAGCATGAGGCGCTGTGACAGCCTTTAGATCTTGGGAGTGAGACCATGCTGTCTCTTCTCCATCCAGCATGGGCGCAGGGACAGCCTTCAGACCTGGGGAGTGAGACCATTCTGTCTCTTCTCCATCCAGTAAGAAGCATGATGAAAATCTTCTGACGTGGAGAGTGAGACCATACTGTCTATTATCCATCCATCAGGAGGCGCTGTGACAGCCCTTTAGACCTGGAGAGTGAGACCATGCATTCTCTTCCCCACCCAGCATGAGGCGCTGGGACAGCCTTCAGACCTAGGGAGTGGGACCATGCTTTCTCTTCTCTATCCAGCATGAGGCGCTGGGACAGCCTTCAGACCTGGAAAGTGAGACCATGCTGTCTCTTCCCCATCCAGCATGAGGCGCTGGGACAGCCTTCATCCCTGGGGAGTGAGACCATGCTGTCTCTTCTCCATCCAGCATGAGGTGCTGGGACAGCCTTCAGACCTAGGGGGTGAGACCATGCTGTCTCTTCTCGATCCAGCATGAGGTGCTGGGACAGCCTTCAGACCTGGGGAGTGAGACCATGCTGTCTCTTCTCAATCCAGCTTTTGGCGCTCGGACAGCCGTCAGACCTAGGGAGTGAGACCATGCTGTCTATTCTCCATCCAGCATGAGGCGCTGGGTCAGCCTTCAGACCTGGGGAGTGAGATCATACTGTCTATTATACATCAATCAGGATGAGCTGTGACAGCCTTCAGACCTGGGGAGTGAGACCATACTGTCTCTTCTCCATCCAGCATGAGGCACAGGAACAGCCTTCAGACCTGGGGAGTGAGACTATGATGTCTCTTCTCCATCCAACAAGAAGCATGGTGACAATCTTTTGACGTTGAGAGTGAGACCATACTCTCTATTACCCATCCATCAGGAGGCGCTGTGACAGCATTCAGACCTGGGGAGTGAGACCATGAATTCTCTTCCCCACCCAGCATGAGGTGCTGGGACAGCCTTCAGACCTAGGGAGTGGGACCGTGCTGTCTCTTACCCATCTAGCATGAGGTGCTGGGACAGCCTTTAGACCTGGGGAGTGAGACCATGCTGTCTCTTCTCCATCCAGCTTAGGGTGCCGGGACAGCCTTCAGACCTAGGGAGTGACACCATACTGTCTATTATCCATCCATCAGGAGGCGCTGTGACAGCCTTCGGACCTGGGGAGTGAGACCATGCATTCTCTTCCCCACCCAGCATGAGGCGCTGGGACAGCCTTCAGGCCTGGGGAGTGAGACCATGCGGTCTCTTCTCCATCCAGCCTGAGGCGCTGTGACAACCTTCAGATCTGAAGAGTGAGACCATACTGTCTCTTCTCCATCCAGCATGAGGCGCTGTGACAGCCTTTATACCTGAGGAGTGAGACCATGCTGTCTCTTCTCCATCCAGCATGTGCGCAGTGACAGCCTTCAGACCTGGGGAGTAAGACCATGCTGTCTCTTCTCCATCCAGCAAGAAGCATGGTGACAATCTTCCGACGTGGAGAGTGAGACCATACTGTATTTTATCCATCCAGCATGAGGTGCTGTGACAGCCTTCAGGCCTGGGGAGTTAGACCATGCTATCTCTTCTCCATCCAGCATTAGGTGCAGGGACAGCCTTCAGACTTGGGGAGTGAGACCATGCTGTCTCTTCTCCATCCAGAAAGAAGCATGGTGAGAATTTCTCAGGTGGATAGTGAGACCATACTGTCTATTATCCATCCATCTGGAGGCGCTGCGACAGCCTTCAGACCTGGGGAGTGAGACCATACATTCTCTCCCCCACCCAGCATGAGCCACTGTGACAGCCTTCAGACCTGGGGAGTGAGACCATGCTGTCTGTTCTCCATCCAGCATGAGGCACAGGGACAGCCTTCAGACCTGGGGAGTGAGACCATGCTGTCTCTTCTCCATCCAGCATGAGGCGCTGCGACCTCCTTCAGACCTAAAGAGTGAGACCATGCTGTCTCTTCTCCATCCAGCATGAGGCACTTGGACAGCCTTCAGACCTGGGGAGTGAGACCATGCATTCTCTTCCCCACCCAGCATGAGGCGCTGGGACAGCCTTCAGGCCTGGGGAGTGAGACCATGCTGTCTCTTCTCCATCCTGCCTGAGGTGCTGTGACAACCTTCAGACCTGAGGAGTGAGACCATACTGTCTCATCTCCATCCAGCATGAGGCGCTGTGACAGCATTTAGACCTTGGGAGTGAGACCATGCTGTCTCTTCTCAATCCAGCATGGGCGCAGTGACAGCCTTCAGACCTGGGGAGTGAGACCATTCTGTCTCCTCTCCATCCAGTAAGAAGCATGGTGACAATCTTCTGACGTGGAGAGTGAGACCATACTGTCTATTATCCATCCAGCATGAGGCGCTGTGACAGCATTCAGGCCTGGGGAGTGAGACCATGCTATCTCTTCTCCATCCAGCATTAGGCGCAGGGACAGCCTTCAAACCTGGGGAGTGAGACCATGCTAACTCTTCTCCATCCAGCAAGAAGCATGGTGACAATCTTCTGACGTGGAGAGTGATACCATACTGTCTATTATCCATCCGTCAGGAGGCGCTGTGACAGCCTTCAGACCTGGGGAGTGAGACCATGCATTCTCTTCCCCACCCAGCATGAGCTGCTGTGACAGCCTTCAGACCTGGGGAGTGAGACCATGCTGTCTCTTCTCTATCCAGCATGAGGCGCACGGACAGCCTTTAGACCTGGGGAGTAAGACCATGCTGTATCTTCTCCATCCAGCAAGAAGCATGGTGACAATCTTCTGACGTGGAGAGTGAGACTATACTGTCTATTATCCAACCATCAGGAGGTGCTGTGACATCCTTCAGACCTAAGAAGTGAGACCATGCATTCTCTTCCCCACCCAGCATGAGGTGCTGGGACAGCCTTAAGACCTGGGGAGTGAGACTATGCTGTCTCTTCTCCAGCCATCATGAGGTGCTTTGACAGCCTTCGACCTGGGGAGTAAGACCATACTGTCTCTTCTCCATCCAGCATGAGGCGCAGGGACAGCCTTCAGACATGGGGATTGAGACCATGATGTCTCTTCTCCATCCAGCAAGAAGCATGGTAAAAATCTTCTGACGTGGAGAGTGAGACCATACTGTCTATTATCCATCCATCAGGAGGCGCTGTGACAGCCCTTTAGACCTGGAGAGTGAGACCATGCATTCTCTTCCCCACCCAGCATGAGGCGCTGGGACAGCCTTCAGACCTAGGGAGTGGGACCATGCTGTCTCTTCTCCATCCAGCATGAGGCGCTGGGACAGCCTTCAGACCTGGAAAGTGAGACCATGGGGACGCTTTTCAAGACCTGCCTGCTGTTACAACTACTTACTTGCCGTGAGGGGAACGGCTCTCTTCAGCGGGGTGCTTCTCTGCCCTCTTCCTCGTTCTGCCTGTGGACGTCTCTACCATCGCCGTGAGGGGAACGGCATACTTGAACTTCAGTCCCCAGCATCCTTGGCGAGCGGCGCTTGCGGTGACGACACCTGGCAGCGCCGGACCACTACTTAGGCCGCCAGGTGTCACCGCAGCGCGGGACGCTTTTCAAGACCTGCCTGCTGTTACAACTACTTACTTGCCGTGAAGGGAACGGCTCTCTTCAGCGGGGTGCTTCTCTGCCCTCTTCCTCGTTCTGCCTGTGGACGTCTCTACCATCGCCGTGAGGGGAACGGCATACTTGAACTTCAGTCCCCAGCATCCTTGGCGAGCGGCGCTTGCGGTGACGACACCTGGCAGCGCCGGACCACTACTTAGGCCGCCAGGTGTCACCGCAGCGCGGGACGCGCACGGGCAGCGCCCGGTCGAAGCCCGGGCCAAGGGCGGGCCCGTCCTTGCCCGTCACTGACAGGAACAGACTGGACTGGGCAACCCCCCTAAGGTTGTATTCCTATTAGACGTCTTCAGGTACCACTTAATTTGCCTATTTAATTCTGCATGTTGGAGAGTGTAGCGATAGGGATACCGAGTGATAATCTAACAATATATTGACCTCATATTTCCTGTACAACCTCGCTGACTAGTGAAGCTAATAACACCTTAATTTGTTATCGCGTCTTTGTCATTACCATGCCTGCTAAAGATACGAAAGGGAAAGCTTCCAATGTCCAATTTTCTGGAACCATGGACCTATTCATCACTAAAGTCAATTGCGTTATTGATCAGGAAATTACGCTCCTGGAAAGCAGCGTATCACAGGATCTCGCGGCGGCCAGGAGGTCTTCATTGGGCCATATAGCCAATGTCTGTACCCCCGTCCAACACACTACTACAAGCCTTGTAACCCCATGCTCTGACATTGATGTTTCGACTTTGGACTTGCTGCCCAGTGGAACAGTCGCAGTATCAGTGGGCGAACAGTCCATGGTCTCTGATTCATTGTTGAACTCACCCTGCCCATTACCATCCACACATAGTGTAATCCCAGAGCCATGCACCAGACAATTGCGAGATAGGCATCCTGGGGCTGTCCCCAAAACTAAGCAAGGGTATATCCCCACAAATGGTGGAAAGGCCAAGAAAGGAAGTAAAAAAACAAAGCCTGTGAACCATTTGAGAAGTTCTAGAACGTCTAATGTCCATCTGGAGCAGCATATACTGGCCGCACCCGTAAACAAAAATGCACCTTTAGTTCTCCCATTACCTGTTATGCAGGCTGCAAGCGGGGGGTCAAATGCCATAATTAGGGACGAGGGAATGTGCCATGATTTGTCCAACATTTATGACACAATTAGATCTCTCCTCCGCCCCATAGAGGATAAAATAAATAAGATTGAAGATCATCTATCAAGGATCGAACAAGGGCTTAGGGGCCTTATCGCTTCTAGAAGTAACACTGATCAACCTGGGGCTTGCAAAATATTGGATAATACCCGAGTAGAAATTGCTTTGGCTGCCCCCCAAAACTTGCCACGATTGCCCTTAACTCACCAGGATCAAACTGCAATTAACAAGTCTTTAGTTGTGCCCGCTAATGAGCAACCCGCCCAATGCAAAGCACTCCAACATAAACATGATGCTAGGCATTCTATACCCGAGACACCAAGGGGAGAAAATATTCCAAACTTACCACCCGAAGCTGCCCCATTTGTTGTTATCTTAACAGGGGTTCCCTTATTGGGCAAACATGAGGACGAATCCCCTATAACCTTGAGAAACAGGGTCGTGCACTGGCTAATAAAAATAGACCTCTTCCATTGCACAAAGCCTGTAAGATAACCATGGTTAGGAGGGCGCCATGGGTTGGCCATTTGGTAAAAAACGTAGAGGGGGATTGTATCCTAATCAACTTCGATGACCCCACTATAGTCGACTATATCTGCAATTGGAATGATCCAAAACAGGTGTGTCAATTAAGGCCTTTCCTTTGACTTATTTTTACCCCCCTGGCCATTTTGCCACAAAATCTGATGGATGGAAAATTGTGCATAGAAATGGGAGGGGCCCGCCACAAGGGCACTGGCCTAGACACCCCTTCCCCTTAGATCCTATTTCCTTGCAAAATCGGTTCAGCAGCCTGGAGTCTGTTGACTGACTGAGGGGCGGTGAAATTACATTAGGTAATCCCCTGCTCTCCCCAGGCTGCTGTTCATCCGACGATACATCCACCCCTTTGAAGGTAATAGACGTCTATAACAGTCATATTACTAATTAAGCCTGGGCAAAGCACTACGCTACGCTCGCGTAGTTTGCGAAGTTCGCGCTACTTCGCACTACGCGTACTGCACGTAGCACAGTGCGAACACACGTAGCGTAGTGTTGCTTAGTGCTGCGGTCATTTTTTGCTTGCTCGCGGTCCTCAACGTCAAGTTGGCGACCGCGAGCAAGCAAAATGACATCCCGGCGAGACTTTTTCCTTGTTCGCGATCAGCAACTGCAAGTTGGCGATTGCGAGCATGGAAAATAAACCTCCCGGCGAGATTCCCAACGCGAGGAGGTCAGGTTTCTCATTGCGAGTGGTCGCGTATGCTCGCGACCGCTCGCGATGAGAAACTACCAGTTCGCGTTGAGAAAGCTGAAGCTCGAGTACAAATCTACTCGAGCAGCAGAAAACTACAGCTCGCACTGTGCAAGATGCCATTTTCAATGATTGCACAGTGCCGGTTGCTTGTCCGCACTGTGCAATCATTGAAAACGACATCTGGCACAGTGCGAACAAGGTACTACGCAGTTCGCGAAGTGCTACGCGTAGCTCGCGTAGTGCGAACTTCACTTTGCGTAGCTTCGCGAAGTGCTACTTCGCGAACTACGCCCAGGCCTACTAATAGGGAAGTAACATCGGGGGTTAGACCAAGTGTTACATTTGGTAAGCCTTATGTGAAGAAGCCAATTGTAGTACTCCCGAGGACCTTAGTAGAAGTAAGAAGTATCTCTGAGGAAGGTGCTGATAAACCAACAACTAGCCTAATAATATCTAAAAATGCTATATTACCAGAGGTAGGACTTAACATCATGACCTGAAATATAGCTGGCCTAAGTACAAAGTTAAACACCCCTTTTTGGAACGATTTCATTGCACAAGGGTTTGACATTATATGTCTTCAAGAGACCTGGTATAAAGAAGCTATTTATGTGGAAGGCTTTACATCACACTGGGTATTGGCTGTGAATTCAGCTGCAGGAAGGGCAAAAGCTGGCCTTTTAATTTTAGTATCAACTAAATTAATTCAGTTCAAGCCTAATACCTATTATGAGGTGGCCCCTTACGCCCAGTTATTATGTTTGGAGCATGCCGCAGGCAAGGACTTAATTATTATTAATTATTATAACAATACCTTTGATGCACGCAGGGGTCCCATTGTGCACGAAATAGGTAGAGAAATAGATAAGTTGCTGGCTGGTTCTAGGAACCAACCAATTTTATTTTGGGCAGGAGATTTCAATATACAGGCGTGTCCATATGCAAACCAAAGGATATGTGGTTTCTTGGGGGAAATAGATGATAATGTTAATCTTCCACATACCCATTTCCCTCATGACGATTACGGAACCTCTCTTAATAATTTGATAGCTAAATTGGATTTAGAGTTACTCGACTGTTCCCTGAAAAAGGGTAATATTATATGCCCAACCTTCACAGGTAGGGGTGCCCACTCCAACATTGACCACATACTTGTCTCCTGCAACACTGCTTATACTGATCTATGGATAACAGAGCAAGCAGTAAGCGACCATAATAGTATCTCTGTAACTTTACTGACGTGGGGAAATGTACATTCAGACCCCACCAGTTCTGTTAGCGATATTGTTGCAGAGAGACCAAATGGGGTAAGAATTAAGTGGGCCAATGTCAATTCTGTTAAACTTCTGGGAGAAGTTATTACTAAATGTATAACAGAAATTGACTACTGCCTAAGTAATGAGATAGTACCTGCCATACTGCTTTCTAAATTTTGTCAAATTAATACTGTTATTGAAGGCTTATTGACAGGTAGGAGTAGGCCATCAAAAAGCAGGCCAGTTGGCTGGTTTGACAAAAATTGTATACAGGCTTTGTCGAGATTAAAAACTGCCCTGGCTATTAAACCTAGGGATAATACTCTTATTAAAGTTGAACGTCATAACTATAAGACTTCCTTGGAAATCCGGAAAAAAGAAATACAGGAGGAGCTATGGCATAAACTCAATTTAGCTGCTAACACAAATAATATTGGCTTATTCTGGGAGATAATCAACTGCCCTTTCCTTAAGAATGATACCACCCCCGAATTAACGTCTCATGTAAACTGCAATGATTGGATTGATCATTTTACTAATATTTTTAATCCTGATAGGCTGGTTTTAGATCTTTTAGCAAATCACAACTCTGTAGGGCTATCGTCACCTTTATCCATTAGCCTGGATGAGGTTTATTTGGGGCTGACAAAAAGTAGAGGGGGTAAAGCCCCGGGCCCGGATTGTGTCCCCGTGGATCTGTACAAACAGGAGATGGATCTTTGGGCACCTATTTTAACCCGTATTTTTAATGCCGCTATAGAAGGTAACCTTCCTCTGACCTGGGGACAATCTATCATTGTCCCCCTATTTAAGAAGGGGTCCAGGTCCGAGGCACGGAACTATCGCCCTATCTCCCTCCTGGACTCATCAATTAAAATTTTAAGTAGAATACTCCTTAATAGACTGGAGATATGGGCAGAAGAAAATACTATTTTATCACCAGTTCAATATGGGTTCAGGAGGGGAATGGGCACGATGGAGCAGTGCCTGAACCTCGACCTCATCATAAATAAATATGTTACGGTCAAAAAAGGGAATCTGTTTTTATGTTTTGCCGACTTCAGCAGTGCCTTCGATCTGGTCGAACATTCTATTTTATGGCCAATACTTCTGGAAATGGGCGCACCAATAGATATCGTACATTTCTTGGCCAGACTATACGAAAGGCTCTCCTGTAAAGTGTGTTTTGGGCCCGATGGGGAATCTACCCCCTTTTTTAGAGTTACTCGAGGCATTAGGCAGGGTTGTGTTTTAGCCCCTTTGCTTTTTTCTTTGTTTGTCAATCAAATTGATTTAATTCTTAGGCAAGTCCCTGCCGACGCCCCCCGAGTAGATGGTGATCCCATCCCAATACTGCTACATTGGGATGGGATCGCCATGGTACTCAAATTGGCCTACCACGCTTAATTAGCTGTTTCTGTAGGTTTATTGAAAATAGGAAACTACTAATTAACAAAGAAAAAACATATGTAATGACCTGCGGGAATAAGAAAGGGGTTAAAAGGACCTTTTTCTTGGATGAGAATAAAATTTAATCCGTGACTAGTTTTTGTTATCTTGGTGTCACATTCTCTGGTGATGGGAGATGGGACAATGAATGCGAAAATGTGCGCCTTAAAATGGTAAAAAATACTAATGGAGTATTTAGATTTGCTTCCAAGCTTGGGAATAGTAGGATTAAGGATATGATTTCGATTTATAAAGCCAGATGTATATCATCAGCCTTATATGGCGCTGGTGTGTGGAGGCACCATACCCTTTGTGGTAACAGCATCCAACTCGACGAAAACTCATTTTTGAGGCGTATACTGAGTGCCCCTGCATCAGCTTCCACAGAGTTAATTCATAGAGAGGTGGGCTTAGACTACATCGAAGATCTTGCAGTTCTTCGCCCTCTGGCTTTATGGCGTTCCATCTGGTCCAAAACCGAAACCATATTTACTCAAAAAGTAATTAGAGACTGTCTAAGGCTGGACCACTGTTTGCATATTCCCTGGCTCAGACATATTTATTACTGGTATAAGCTCCTTTTTAATTTGGATCCTTTTTTAATACCCGAGGAAGCTGCCAGTATATCTAAATTAGATCTCAAGGTGTCTCTCTTACGTCATTGAAGACAATCTAGAGATCTTGTCTGTGTCAAACAATGCACCTATGTTTTTTACCGCGAAAATAACTTAAGTGAAGGTTTCCAGCCTTACTTGACAGAAGTTACAAGAAGATCTCACCGTTTTGTTCTTACTCGCCTAAGGCTTGGTATAGTACACCACCTTGTGTCTTTCCCTATCACTAGGCAGCACAGTAATACTTTATGCCCCTGTGATGATTTATCCAAACAGAGTTGTTGTCATTTCATGCTGTTTTGTAAATTTTATGTGTTTTTAAGACGACATTTTTTAAAACCCATCTTTTTAACATATAATGTACGGTCTACTAGGAGTGCAATGCAGCTAATGTTTAATCTGGAAAGTGCAGATATATGTTTTTATATAGCTAACTATATTTTGAAATGTATGAGTGCCAGGAAATCCATTGTTACGTAATTCATTGGATCTCCAGTAAGTTGCACCGTCACTTTATCAAGTATCGCAAGCGCTTTCTTTGCACATGTCCAGAATTGCGGATTGCACTTTATTCTGTATATTTTGCACATTTACCGGCACGTTAGTTTTTAGGATATATAAATTATAAAGCTTATCAGAACTATCTTATCTGTTTTATATTGTTCATCCCATCATGCATTGGCTCTTTTATGGGGATGGTATCATAATTAATTTGTGGGGATAGTATCACAATTAATTTGTTTTGTATATACTCATGCAATTGGTCTATACTCTGCCTTTTTATAGTTTTACTGTATGATTGTTGTATGTTTTTATTTCATGTTTGCTATGTGGCGGTATATACATGCCGAATAAAGCATTTTTGAACTGAACTGAACTGAGACCATGCTGTCTCTTCTCCATCCAGTAAGAAGCATGGTGGCAATCTTCTGACGTGGAGAGTGAGACCATACTGT
Source organism: Triturus cristatus (assembly GCF_964204655.1). Classification (NCBI taxonomy): domain Eukaryota; kingdom Metazoa; phylum Chordata; class Amphibia; order Caudata; family Salamandridae; genus Triturus; species Triturus cristatus. Next base: position 172,694,166 of record NC_140579.1, on the reverse strand, counting down.
CTATTATCTATCCAGCATGAGGCGCTGTGACAGCATTCAGGCCTGGGGAGTGAGACCATGCTATCTCTTCTCCATCCAGCATTAGGCGCAGGGACAGCCTTCAAACCTGGGGAGTGAGACCATGCTAACTCTTCTCCATCCAGCAAGAAGCATGGTGACAATCTTCTGACGTGGAGAGTGAGACCATACTGTCTATTATCCATCCGTCAGGAGGCGCTGTGACAGCCTTCAGACCTGGGGAGTGAGACCATGCATTCTCTTCCCCACCCAGCATGAGCTGCTGTGACAGCCTTCAGACCTGGGGAGTGAGACCATGCTTTCTCTTCTCCATCCAGCATGAGGCGCAGGGACAGCCTTCAGACCTGGGGAGTAAGACCATGCTGTATCTTCTCCATCCAGCAAGAAGCATGGTGACAATCTTCTGACGTGTAGAGTGAGACTATACTGTCTATTGTGCAACCATCACGAGGTGCTGTGACATCCTTCAGACCTAAGAAGTGAGACCATGCATTCTCTTCCCCACCCAGCATGAGGTGCTGGGACAGCCTTAAGACCTGGGGAGTGAGACTATGCTGTCTCTTCTCCAGCCATCATGAGGTGCTTTGACAGCCTTCGACCTGGGGAGTTAGACCATACTGTCTCTTCTCCATCCAGCATGAGGCGCAGGGACAGCCTTCAGACATGGGGAGTGAGACCATGATGTCTCTTCTCTATCCAGCAAGAAGCATGGTGAAAATCTTCTGACGTGGAGAGTGAGACCATACTGTCTATTATCTATCCATCAGGAGGCGCTGTGACAGCCCTTTAGACCTGGAGAGTGAGACCATGCATTCTCTTCCCCACCCAGCATGAGGCGCTGGGACAGTCTTCAGACCTAGGGAGTGGGACCATGTTGTCTCTTCTCCATCCAGCATGAGGCGCTGGGACAGCCTTCAGACCTGGAAAGTGAGACCATGCTGTCTCTTCCCCATCCAGCATGAGGCGCTGGGACAGCCTTCAGCCCTGGGGAGTGAGACCATGCTGTCTCTTCTCCACCCAGCATGAGGCGCTGGGACAGCCTTCAGACCTAGGGGGTGAGACCATGCTGTCTCTTCTCGATCCAGCATGAGGTGCTGGGACAGCCTTCAGACCTGGGGAATGAGACCATGCTGTCTCTGCACAATCCAGCTTGGGGCGCTCGGACAGCCGTCAGACCTAGGGAGTGAGACCATGCTGTCTATTCTCCATCCAGCATGAGGCGCTGGGACAGCCTTCAGACCTGGGGAGTGAGATCATACTGTCTATTATACATCAATCAGGAGGAGCTGTGACAGCCTTCAGACCTGGGGAGGGAGACCATACTGTCTCTTCTCCATCCAGCATGAGGCACAGGGACAGCCTTCAGACCTGGGGAGTGAGACTATGATGTCTCTTCTCCATCCAACAAGAAGCATGGTGACAATCTTCTGACGTGGAGAGTGAGACCATACGTTCTATTATCCATCCATCAGGAGGCGCTGTGACAGCCTTCAGACCTGGGGAGTGAGACCATGCTGTTTCTTCTCCATCTAGCATGAGGTGCTGGGACTGGGACAGCCTTCAGACGTAGGGAGTGGGACCGTGCTGTCTCTTACCCATCTAGCATGAGGTGCAGGGACAGCCTTCAGACCTAGGGGGTGAGACCATGCTTTCTCTTCTCCATCCAGCATGAGGCGCTGGGACAGCCTTTAGACCTGGGGAGTGAGACCATGCTGTCTCTTCTCCATCCAGCATGAGGCGCTAGGACAGCATTCAGACCCAGGAAGTGCGACCATGCTCTCTCTTCTCCATCCAGCATGAGGCCCTTGGATAGCCTTCAGACCTCGGGAGTGAGACCATACTGTCTATTATCCATCCATCAGGAGGCGCTGTGACAGCCTTCGGACCTGGGGAGTGAGACCATGCATTCTCTTCTCCACCCAGCATGAGGCGCTGGGACAGCCTTCAGGCCTGGGGAGTGAGACCATGCGGTCTCTTCTCCATCCAGCCTGAGGCTCTGTGACAACCTTCAGACCTGAGGAGTGAGACCATACTGTCTCTTCTCCATCCAGCATGAGGCGCTGTGACAGCCTTTATACCTGGGGAGTGAGACCATGCTGTCTCTTCTCCATCCAGCATGTGCGCAGGGACAGCCTTCAGACCTGGGCAGTGAGACCATTCTGTCTCTTCTCCATCCAGCAAGAAGCATGGTGACAATCTTCTGAAGTGGAAAGTGAGACCATACTGTATTTTATCCATCCAGCATGAGGCGCTGTGACAGCCTTCAGGCCTGGGTAGTGAGACCATGCTATCTCTTCTCCATCCAGCATTAGGTGCAGGGACAGCCTTCAGACCTGGGGAGTGAGACCCTGCTGTCTCTTCTCCATCCAGAAAGAAGCATGGTGACAATCTTCTGACGTGGAGACTGAGACCATACTGTCTATTATCCATCCATCAGGAGGCGCTGCGACAGCCTTCAGACCTGGGGAGTGAGACCATGCATTCTCTTCCCCACCCAGCATGAGCCGCTGTGACAGCCTTCAGACCTGGGGAGTGAGACCATGCTATCTCTTCTCCATCCAGCATGAGGCACAGGGACAGCCTTCAGACCTGGGGAGTGAGACCATGCTGTCTCTTCTCCATCCAGCATGAGATGCTGCGACGGCCTTCAGACCTAAGGAGTGAGACCATGCTGTCTCTTCTCCATCCAGCATGAGGCACTTGGACAGCCTTCACACCTGGGGAGTGAGATCATACTGTCTATTATCCATCAATCAGGAGGTGCTGTGACAGCCTTCAGACCTGGGGAGTGAGACCATGCATTCTCTTCCCCACCCAGCATAAGGTGATGGGACAGCCTTCAGACCTCAGGAGTGAGACTATGCTTTCTCTTCTCCAGCCAGCATGAGGCGCTGTGACAGCCTTCGGACCTGGGGAGTGAGACCATACTCTCTCTTCTCCATCCAGCATGAGGCGCAGGGACAGCCGTCAGACCTGGGGAGTGAGACCATGCTGTCTCTTCCCTATCCAGCATGAGGTGCTGGGACAGCCTTCAGACCTAGGGAGTGAGACCATGCTGTCTCTTCTCCACCCAGCATGAGGCGCTGGGACAGCATTCAGACCTAGGGGGTGAGACCATGCTGTCTCTTCTCGATCCAGCATGAGGCGCTGTGACAGCCTTCAGACCTGGGGAGTGAGACCATGCTGTCTCTTCTCCATTCAGCTTGAGGCACAGGGACAGCCTTCAGACTTAGTGAGTGAGACCATGCTGTCTCTTCTCCATCCAGCATGAGGCGCTGGGACAACATTCAGACCTAGGGGGTGAGACCATGCTGTCTCTTCTCCATCCAGCATGAGGCGCTGGGACAGCCTTCAGACCTGGGGAGTGAGACCATGCTGTCTTTTCTCCATCCAGCTTGAGGCGCAGGGACAGCCTTCAGACCTGTTGAGTGAGACCATGCTGTCTCTTCTCCATCCAGCATTAGGTGTGGGACAGCCTTCAGACCTGGGGAGTGAGACCATGCTGTCTCTTCTCCATCCAGCATGAGGCACTGTGACAGCCTTTATACCTGGGGAGTGAGACCATGCTATCTCTTCTCCATCCAGCATGGGCGCAGAGACAGCCTTCATACCTAGGGAGTGAGACCATGCTGTCTCTTCTCCATCCAGAAAAAAGCATGGTGACAATCTTGTGACGTGGAGAGTGAGACCATACTGTCTATTATCCATCCAGCATGAGGCGCTGTGACAGCCTTCAGGCCTGGGGAGTGAGACTATACTATCTCTTCTCCATCCAGCATTAGGCGTAGGGACAGCCTTTAGACCTGGGGAGTGAGACCATGCTTTCTCTTCTCCATCCAGCAAGAAGCATGGTGACAATCTTCTGACTTGGAGAGTGAGACCATACTGTCTATTATCCATCCATCAGGAGGCGCTGCGACAGCCTTCAGACCTGGGGAGTGAGACCATGCATTCTCTTCCCCACCCAGCATGAGCCGCTGTGACAGCCTTCAGACCTGGGGAGTGAGACCATGCTGTCTCTTCTCCATCCAGCATAAGGCACAGGGACAGCCTTCAGACCTGGGGAGTGAGACCATGCTGTCTCTTCTCCATCCAGCATGAGATGCTGCGACGGCCTTCAGACCTAAGGAGTGAGACCATGCTGTCTCTTCTCCATCCAGCATGAGGCACTTGGACAGCCTTCACACCTGGGGAGTGAGATTATACTGTCTATTATCCATCAATCAGGAGGCGCTGTGACAGCCTTCAGACCTGGGGAGTGAGACCATGCATTCTCTTGCCCACCCAGCATGAGGTGATGGGACAGCCTTCAGACCTCAGGAGTGAGACTATGCTTTCTCTTCTCCAGCCAGCATGAGGCGCTGTGACAGCCTTCAGACCTGGGGAGTGAGACCATACTCTCTCTTCTCCATCCAGCATGAGGCGCAGGGACAGCCGTCAGACCTGGGGAGTGAGACCATGATGTCTCTTCTCCATCCAGTAAGAAGCATGGTGACAATCTTGTGATGTGGAGAGTGAGACCATGCTGTCTCTTCTCCATCCAGCATGAGGCGCTGGGACAGCCTTCAGACCTAGGGAGTGAGACCATGCTGTCTCTTCTCCACCCAGCATGAAGCGCTGGGACAGCCTTCAGACCTAGGGGGTGAGACCATGCTGTCTCTTCTCCATCCAGCATGAGGCGCTGGGACAGCCTTCAGACCTGGGGAGTGAGACCATGCTGTCTTTTCTCCATCCAGCTTGAGGCGCAGAGACAGCCTTCAGACCTGTGGGGTGAGACCATGCTGTCTCTTCTCCATCCAGCATTAGGTGTGGGACAGCCTTCAGACCTGGGGAGTGAGACCATGCTGTCTCTTCTCCATCCAGCATGAGGCACTGTGACAGCCTTTATACCTGGGGAGTGAGACCATGCTATCTCTTCTCCATCCAGCATGGGCGCAGAGACAGCCTTCATACCTAGGGAGTGAGACCATCCTGTCTCTTCTCCATCCAGAAAAAAGCATGGTGACAATCTTCTGACGCGAAAAGAGTGAGACCATACTGTCTATTATCCATCCAGCATGAGGCGCTGTGACAGCCTTCAGGCCTGGGGAGTGAGACCATACTATCTCTTCTCCATCCAGCATTAGGCGTAGGGACAGCCTTCAGACCTGGGGAGTGAGACCATGCTGTCTCTTCTCCATCCAGCAAGAAGCATGGTGACAATCTTCTGACTTGGAGAGTGAGACCATACTGTCTATTATCCATCCATCAGGAGGCGCTGTAACAGCCTTCAGACCTTGGGAGTGAGACCATGCATTCTCTTCCCCACCCAGCTTGAGCCGCTGTGACAGCCTTCAGACCTGGGGAGTGAGACCATGCTGTCTCTTCTCCATCCAGCAAGAAGCATGGTGACAATCTTATGACTTGGAGAGTAAGACAATACTGTTTATTATCCATCCATCAGGAGACGCTGTGACATCCTTCAGACCTGGGGAGTGAGACCATGCTGTTTCTTCTCCATTCAGCATGAGGTGCTGGGACTGGGACAGCCTTCAGACCTAGGGAGTGAGACCATGCTGTCTGTTATCCATCAATCCGGAGGCGCTGTGACAGCCTTCAGACCTGGGGAGTGAGACGATGCATTCTCTTCCCCACCCAGCATGAGGCGCTGGGACAGCCTTCAGACCTGGGGAATGAGATCATACTGTCTGTTATCCATCAATCCAGAGGCGCTGTCACAGCCTTCAGGCCTGAGGAGTTAGACCATGCATTCTCTTCCCCACCCAGCATGAGGTGCTGGGACAGCCTTCAGACCTGGGGAGTGAGACCATGCTGTCTCTTCTCCATCCAGCATGAGGCGCTGTGACAGCCTTCAGACCTCGGGAGTGAGACCATACTGTCTCTTCTCCATCAAGCATGAGGCGCAGGGACAGCCTTCAGACCTGGGGAGTGAGACCATGAATTCTCACCCCATCCAGCATGAGGCGCTGGGACAGCCTTCAGACCTAGGGAGTGGGACCATGCTGTCTCTTCCCCATCCAGCATGAGGCGCTGGGACAGCCTTCAGACCTAGGGGGTGAGACCATACTGTCTCTTCTCCATCCAGCATGAGGCGCTGGGACAGCCTTCAGACCTGGGGAGTGAGACCATGCTGTCTCTTCTCCATCCAGCTTAGGGCGCCGGGACAGCCGTCAGACCTGGGGAGTGAGACCATGCTGTCTCTTCTCCATCCAGCATGAGGCGCTAGGACAGCCTTTCAGACCTAGGGAGTGAGACCATGCTGTCTCTTCTCCAACCAGCAAGAAGCATGGTGACAATCTTCTGACGTGGAGAGTGAGACCATACTGTCTATTATCCATCCAGCATGAGTCCCTTGGACAGCATTCAGATCTGGGGAGTGAGACCATACTGTCTATTATCCATCCATCAGGACGCGCTGTGACAGCCTTCGGACCTGGGGAGTGAGACCATGCATTCTCTTCCCCACCCAGCATGAGGCGCTGAGACAGCCTTCAGGCCTGGGGAGTGAGACCATGCTGTCTCTTCTCCATCCAGCCTGAGGCGCTGTGACAACCTTCAGACCTGAGGAGTGAGACCATACTGTATCTTCTCCATCCAGCATGAGGCGCTGTGACAGCCTTTATACCTGGGGAGTGAGACCATACTGTCTCTTCTCCATCCAGCATGGGCGCAGGGACAGCCTTCAGACCTGGGGAGTGAGACTATGCTGTCTCTTCTCCATCCAGCAAGAAGCATGGTGACAATCTTCTGACGTGGAGAGTGAGACCATACTGTCTATTATCCATCCAGCATGAGGCGCTGTGACAGCATTCAAGCCTGGGGAGTGAGACCATGCTATCTCTTCTCCATCCAGCATTAGGCGCAGGGACAGCCTTCAGACTTGGGGAGTGAGACCATGCTGTCTCTTCTCCATCCAGCAAGAAGCATGGTGACAATCTTCTGACGTGGAGAGTGAAACCATACTGTCTATTATCCATCCATCAGGAGGCGCTGTGACAGCCTTCAGACCTGGGGAGTGAGACCATGCATTCTCTTCCCCACAAAGCATGAGCTACTGTGACAGCCTTCAGACCTGGGGAGTGACATCATACTGTCTATTATCCATCAATCAGGAGGCGCTGTGACAGCCTTCAGACCTGGGGAGTGAGACCATGCATTCTCTTCCCCACCCAGCATGAGGTGCTGGGACAGCCTTCAGACCTGGGGAGTCAGACTATGCTGTCTCTTCTCCAGCCAGCATGAGGTGCTGTGACAGCCTTCAGACCTGGGGAGTGAGACCATGCTGTCTCTTCTCCATCCAGCAAGAAGCATGGTGACAATCTTCTGAAGTGGAAAGTGAGACCATACTGTATTTTATCCATCCAGCATGAGGCGCTGTGACAGCCTTCAGGCCTGGGTAGTGAGACCATGCTATCTCTTCTCCATCCAGCATTAGGTGCAGGGACAGCCTTCAGACCTGGGGAGTGAGACCCTGCTGTCTCTTCTCCATCCAGAAAGAAGCATGGTGACAATCTTCTGACGTGGAGACTGAGACCATACTGTCTATTATCCATCCATCAGGAGGCGCTGCGACAGCCTTCAGACCTGGGGAGTGAGACCATGCATTCTCTTCCCCACCCAGCATGAGCCGCTGTGACAGCCTTCAGACCTGGGGAGTGAGACCATGCTATCTCTTCTCCATCCAGCATGAGGCACAGGGACAGCCTTCAGACCTGGGGAGTGAGACCATGCTGTCTCTTCTCCATCCAGCATGAGATGCTGCGACGGCCTTCAGACCTAAGGAGTGAGACCATGCTGTCTCTTCTCCATCCAGCATGAGGCACTTGGACAGCCTTCACACCTGGGGAGTGAGATCATACTGTCTATTATCCATCAATCAGGAGGTGCTGTGACAGCCTTCAGACCTGGGGAGTGAGACCATGCATTCTCTTCCCCACCCAGCATGAGGTGATGGGACAGCCTTCAGACCTCAGGAGTGAGACTATGCTTTCTCTTCTCCAGCCAGCATGAGGCGCTGTGACAGCCTTCGGACCTGGGGAGTGAGACCATACTCTCTCTTCTCCATCCAGCATGAGGCGCAGGGACAGCCGTCAGACCTGGGGAGTGAGACCATGCTGTCTCTTCCCTATCCAGCATGAGGTGCTGGGACAGCCTTCAGACCTAGGGAGTGAGACCATGCTGTCTCTTCTCCACCCAGCATGAGGCGCTGGGACAGCCTTCAGACCTAGGGGGTGAGACCATGCTGTCTCTTCGCGATCCAGCATGAGGCGCTGTGACAGCCTTCAGACCTGGGGAGTGAGACCATGCTGTCTCTTCTCCATTCAGCTTGAGGCACAGGGACAGCCTTCAGACTTAGTGAGTGAGACCATGCTGTCTCTTCTCCACCCAGCATGAGGCGCTGGGACAGCCTTCAGACCTAGGGGGTGAGACCATGCTGTCTCTTCTCGATCCAGCATGAGGCGCTGTGACAGCCTTCAGACCTGGGGAGTGAGACCATGCTGTCTTTTCTCCATCCAGCTTGAGGCGCAGGGACAGCCTTCAGACCTGTTGAGTGAGACCATGCTGTCTCTTCTCCATCCAGCATTAGGTGTGGGACAGCCTTCAGACCTGGGGAGTGAGACCATGCTGTCTCTTCTCCATCCAGCATGAGGCACTGTGACAGCCTTTATACCTGGGGAGTGAGACCATGCTATCTCTTCTCCATCCAGCATGGGCGCAGAGACAGCCTTCATACCTAGGGAGTGAGACCATGCTGTCTCTTCTCCATCCAGAAAAAAGCATGGTGACAATCTTGTGACGTGGAGAGTGAGACCATACTGTCTATTATCCATCCAGCATGAGGCGCTGTGACAGCCTTCAGGCCTGGGGAGTGAGACTATACTATCTCTTCTCCATCCAGCATTAGGCGTAGGGACAGCCTTCAGACCTGGGGATTGAGACCATGCTGTCTCTTCTCCATCCAGCAAGAAGCATGGTGACAATCTTCTGACTTGGAGAGTGAGACCATACTGTCTATTATCCATCCATCAGGAGGCGCTGCGACAGCCTTCAGACCTGGGGAGTGAGACCATGCATTCTCTTCCCCACCCAGCATGAGCCGCTGTGACAGCCTTCAGACCTGGGGAGTGAGACCATGCTGTCTCTTCTCCATCCAGCATAAGGCACAGGGACAGCCTTCAGACCTGGGGAGTGAGACCATGCTGTCTCTTCTCCATCCAGCATGAGATGCTGCGACGGCCTTCAGACCTAAGGAGTGAGACCATGCTGTCTCTTCTCCATCCAGCATGAGGCACTTGGACAGCCTTCACACCTGGGGAGTGAGATTATACTGTCTATTATCCATCAATCAGGAGGCGCTGTGACAGCCTTCAGACCTGGGGAGTGAGACCATGCATTCTCTTGCCCACCCAGCATGAGGTGATGGGACAGCCTTCAGACCTCAGGAGTGAGACTATGCTTTCTCTTCTCCAGCCAGCATGAGGCGCTGTGACAGCCTTCAGACCTGGGGAGTGAGACCATACTCTCTCTTCTCCATCCAGCATGAGGCGCAGGGACAGCCGTCAGACCTGGGGAGTGAGACCATGATGTCTCTTCTCCATCCAGTAAGAAGCATGGTGACAATCTTGTGATGTGGAGAGTGAGACCATGCTGTCTCTTCTCCATCCAGCATGAGGCGCTGGGACAGCCTTCAGACCTAGGGAGTGAGACCATGCTGTCTCTTCTCCACCCAGCATGAAGCGCTGGGACAGCCTTCAGACCTAGGGGGTGAGACCATGCTGTCTCTTCTCCATCCAGCATGAGGCGCTGGGACAGCCTTCAGACCTGGGGAGTGAGACCATGCTGTCTTTTCTCCATCCAGCTTGAGGCGCAGAGACAGCCTTCAGACCTGTGGGGTGAGACCATGCTGTCTCTTCTCCATCCAGCATTAGGTGTGGGACAGCCTTCAGACCTGGGGAGTGAGACCATGCTGTCTCTTCTCCATCCAGCATGAGGCACTGTGACAGCCTTTATACCTGGGGAGTGAGACCATGCTATCTCTTCTCCATCCAGCATGGGCGCAGAGACAGCCTTCATACCTAGGGAGTGAGACCATCCTGTCTCTTCTCCATCCAGAAAAAAGCATGGTGACAATCTTCTGACGCGAAAAGAGTGAGACCATACTGTCTATTATCCATCCAGCATGAGGCGCTGTGACAGCCTTCAGGCCTGGGGAGTGAGACCATACTATCTCTTCTCCATCCAGCATTAGGCGTAGGGACAGCCTTCAGACCTGGGGAGTGAGACCATGCTGTCTCTTCTCCATCCAGCAAGAAGCATGGTGACAATCTTCTGACTTGGAGAGTGAGACCATACTGTCTATTATCCATCCATCAGGAGGCGCTGTAACAGCCTTCAGACCTTGGGAGTGAGACCATGCATTCTCTTCCCCACCCAGCTTGAGCCGCTGTGACAGCCTTCAGACCTGGGGAGTGAGACCATGCTGTCTCTTCTCCATCCAGCAAGAAGCATGGTGACAATCTTATGACTTGGAGAGTAAGACAATACTGTTTATTATCCATCCATCAGGAGACGCTGTGACATCCTTCAGACCTGGGGAGTGAGACCATGCTGTTTCTTCTCCATTCAGCATGAGGTGCTGGGACTGGGACAGCCTTCAGACCTAGGGAGTGAGACCATGCTGTCTGTTATCCATCAATCCGGAGGCGCTGTGACAGCCTTCAGACCTGGGGAGTGAGACGATGCATTCTCTTCCCCACCCAGCATGAGGCGCTGGGACAGCCTTCAGACCTGGGGAATGAGATCATACTGTCTGTTATCCATCAATCCAGAGGCGCTGTCACAGCCTTCAGGCCTGAGGAGTTAGACCATGCATTCTCTTCCCCACCTAGCATGAGGTGCTGGGACAGCCTTCAGACCTGGGGAGTGAGACCATGCTGTCTCTTCTCCATCCAGCATGAGGCGCTGTGACAGCCTTCAGACCTCGGGAGTGAGACCATACTGTCTCTTCTCCATCAAGCATGAGGCGCAGGGACAGCCTTCAGACCTGGGGAGTGAGACCATGAATTCTCACCCCATCCAGCATGAGGCGCTGGGACAGCCTTCAGACCTAGGGAGTGGGACCATGCTGTCTCTTCCCCATCCAGCATGAGGCGCTGGGACAGCCTTCAGACCTAGGGGGTGAGACCATACTGTCTCTTCTCCATCCAGCATGAGGCGCTGGGACAGCCTTCAGACCTGGGGAGTGAGACCATGCTGTCTCTTCTCCATCCAGCTTAGGGCGCCGGGACAGCCGTCAGACCTGGGGAGTGAGACCATGCTGTCTCTTCTCCATCCAGCATGAGGCGCTAGGACAGCCTTTCAGACCTAGGGAGTGAGACCATGCTGTCTCTTCTCCAACCAGCAAGAAGCATGGTGACAATCTTCTGACGTGGAGAGTGAGACCATACTGTCTATTATCCATCCAGCATGAGTCCCTTGGACAGCATTCAGATCTGGGGAGTGAGACCATACTGTCTATTATCCATCCATCAGGACGCGCTGTGACAGCCTTCGGACCTGGGGAGTGAGACCATGCATTCTCTTCCCCACCCAGCATGAGGCGCTGAGACAGCCTTCAGGCCTGGGGAGTGAGACCATGCTGTCTCTTCTCCATCCAGCCTGAGGCGCTGTGACAACCTTCAGACCTGAGGAGTGAGACCATACTGTATCTTCTCCATCCAGCATGAGGCGCTGTGACAGCCTTTATACCTGGGGAGTGAGACCATACTGTCTCTTCTCCATCCAGCATGGGCGCAGGGACAGCCTTCAGACCTGGGGAGTGAGACTATGCTGTCTCTTCTCCATCCAGCAAGAAGCATGGTGACAATCTTCTGACGTGGAGAGTGAGACCATACTGTCTATTATCCATCCAGCATGAGGCGCTGTGACAGCATTCAAGCCTGGGGAGTGAGACCATGCTATCTCTTCTCCATCCAGCATTAGGCGCAGGGACAGCCTTCAGACTTGGGGAGTGAGACCATGCTGTCTCTTCTCCATCCAGCAAGAAGCATGGTGACAATCTTCTGACGTGGAGAGTGAAACCATACTGTCTATTATCCATCCATCAGGAGGCGCTGTGACAGCCTTCAGACCTGGGGAGTGAGACCATGCATTCTCTTCCCCACAAAGCATGAGCTACTGTGACAGCCTTCAGACCTGGGGAGTGAGATCATACTGTCTATTATCCATCAATCAGGAGGCGCTGTGACAGCCTTCAGACCTGGGGAGTGAGACCATGCATTCTCTTCCCAACCAGAATGAGGTGCTGGGACAGCCTTCAGACCTGGGGAGTCAGACTATGCTGTCTCTTCTCCAGCCAGCATGAGGTGCTGTGACAGCCATCAGACCTGGGGAGTGAGACCATACTGCCTATTATCCATCCATCAGGAGGTGCTGTGACAGCCTTTGGACCTGGGGAGTGAGACCATGCATTATCTTCCCCATCCAGCATGAGGTGCTGGGACAGCCTTCAGACCTAGGGAGTGAGACCATGCTGTCTCTTCTCCACCCAGCATGAGGCGCTGGGACAGCCTTCAGACCTAGGGGGTGAGACCATGCTGTCTCTTCTCGATCCAGCATGAGGTGCTGGGACAGCCTTCAGACCTGGGGAGTGAGACCATGCTGTCTCTTCTCCATCCAGCTTGAGGCACAGGGACAGCCTTCAGACTTTGTGAGTGAGACCATGCTGTCTCTCTCCATCCAGCATGAGGCGCTGGGACAACCTTCAGACCTAGGGGGTGAGACCATGCTGTCTCTTCTCCATCCAGCATGAGGCGCTGGGACAGCCTTCAGACCTGGGGAGTGAGACCATGCTGTCTTTTCTCCATCCAGCTTGAGGCGCAGGGACAGCCTTCAGACCTGTGGAGTGAGACCATGCTGTCTCTTCTCCATCCAGCATTAAGTGTGGGACAGCCTTCAGACCTGGGGAGTGAGACCATGCTGTCTCTTCTCCATCCAGCATGAGACACTGTGACAGCCTTTATACCTGGGGAGTGAGACCATGCTATCTCTTCCCCACCCAGCATGAGGCGCTGGGACAGCCTTCAGACCTGGGGAATGAGATCATACTGTCTGTTATCCATCAATCCGGAGGCGCTGTGACAGCCTTCAGGCCTGAGGAGTGAGACCATGCATTCTCTTCCCCACCCAGCATGAGGTGCTGGGACAGCCTTCAGACCTGGGGAGTGAGACCATGCTGTCTCTTCTCCATCCAGCATGAGGCGCTGTGACAGCCTTCAGACCTGGGGAGTGAGACCATACTGTCTCTTCTCCATCAAGCATGAGGCACAGGGACAGCCTTCAGACCTGGGGAGTGAGACTATGATCTCTTTTCTCCATCCAGCAAGAAGCATAGTGACAATCTTCTGACGTGGAGAGTGAGACCATACAGTCTATTATCCATCCATCAGGAGGTGCTGTGACAGCCTTCAGACCTGGGGAGTGAGACCATGAATTCTCTTCCCCATCCAGCATGAGGCGCTGGGACAGCCTTCAGACCTAGGGAGTGGGACCATGCTGTCTCTTCCCCATCCAGCATGAGGCGCTGGGACAGCCTTCAGACCTAGGGGGTGAAACCATGCTGTCTCTTCTCCATCCAGCATGAGGCGCTGGGACAGCCTTCAGACCTGGGGAGTGAGACCATGCTGTCTCTTCTCCATCCAGCTTAGGGCGCCGGGACAGCCGTCAGACCTGGGGAGTGAGACCATGCTGTCTCTTCTCCATCCAGCATGAGGCGCTAGGACAGCCTTCAGACCTAGGGAGTGAGACCATGCTGTCTCTTCTCCAACCAGCATGAGTCCCTTGGACAGCATTCAGACCTGGGGAGTGAGACCATACTGTCTATTATCCATCCATCAGGACGCGCTGTGACAGCCTTCGGACCTGGGGAGTGAGACCATGCATTCTCTTCCCCACCCAGCATGAGGCACTGAGACAGCCTTCAGGCCTGGGGAGTGAGACCATGCTGTCTCTTCTCCATCCAGCCTGAGGCGCTGTGACAACCTTCAGACCTGAGGAGTGAGACCATACTGTCTCTTCTCCATCCAGCATGAGGCGCTGTGAAAGCCTTTATACCTGGGGAGTGAGACCATACTGTCTCTTCTCCATCCAGCATGGGCGCAGGGACAGCCTTCAGATCTGGGGAGTGAGACTATGCTGTCTCTTCTCCATCCAGCAAGAAGCATGGTGACAATCTTCTGACGTGGAGAGTAAGACCATACTGTCTATTATCCATCCAGCATGAGGCGCTGTGACAGCATTCAAGCCTGGGGAGTGAGACCATGCTATCTCTTCTCCATCCAGCATTAGGCGCAGAGACAGCCTTCAGACTTGGGGAGTGAGACCATGCTGTCTCTTCTCCATCCAGCAAGAAGCATGGTGACAATCTTCTGACGTGGAGAGTGAAACCATACTGTCTATTATCCATCCATCAGGAGGCGCTGTGACAGCCTTCAGACCTGGGGAGTGAGACCATGCATTCTCTTCCCCACAATGCATGAGCTACTGTGACAGCCTTCAGACCTGGGGAGTGAGATCATACTGTCTATTATCCATCAATCAGGAGGCGCTGTGACAGCCTTCAGACCTGGGGAGTGAGACCATGCATTCTCTTCCCCACCCAGCATGAGGTGCTGGGACAGCCTTCAGACCTGGGGAGTGAGACTATGCTGTCTCTTCTCCAGCCAGCATGAGGTGCTGTGACAGCCATCAGACCTGGGGAGTGAGACCATACTGCCTATTATCCATCCATCAGGAGGCGCTGTGACAGCCTTTGGACCTGGGGAGTGAGACCATGCATTCTCTTCCCCACCCAGCATGAGGCGCTGGGACAGCCTTTATACCTGGGGAGTGAGACCATGCTGTCTCTTCTCCATCCAACATAAGGTGCTGTGACAGCCTTTATACCTTGGGAGTGAGACCATGCTGTCTCTTCTCCATCCAGCATGTGCGCAGGGACAGCCTTCAGACCTGGGGAGTGAGACTATGCTGTCTCTTCTCCATCCAGCAAGAAGCATGGTGACAATCGTCTGACGTGGAGAGTGAGACCATACTGTCTATTATCCATCCAGCATGAGGCGCTGTGACAGCATTCAGGCCTGTGGAGTGAGACCATGCTATCTCTTCTCCATCCAGCATTAGGCACAGGGACAGCCTTCAGACTTGGGGAGTGAGACCATGCTGTCTCTTCTCCATCCAGAAAGAAGCATGGTGACAATCTTCTGACGTGGAGACTGAGACCATACTGTCTATTATCCATCCATCAGGAGGCGCTGTGACAGCCTTTAGACCTGGGGAGTGAGACCATGCATTCTCTTCCCCACCCAGCATGAGCCGCTGTGACAGCCTTCAGACCTAGGGAGTGAGACCATGCTGTCTCTTCTCTATCCAGCATGAGGCACAGGGACAGCCTTCAGACCTGGGGAGTTAGACCATGCTGTCTCTTCTCCATCCAGCATGAGGCCCTGCGACAGCCTTCAGACCTAAGGAGTCAGATCATGCTGTCTCTTCTCCATCCAGCATGAGGCACTTGGACAGCCTTCACACCTGTGGAGTGAGATCATACTGGCCATTATCCATCAATCAGGAGGCGCTGTGACAGCCTTCAGACCTGGGGAGTGAGACCATGCTGTCTCCTCCCCATCCAGTATGAGGCGCTGGGACAGCCTTCAGACCTGGGGAGTGAGACCATGAATTCTCTTCCCCACCCAGCATGAGGTGCTGTGACAGCCTTCAGACCTAGGGAGTGGGACCGTGCTGTCTCTTACCCATCTAGCATGAGGTGCTGGGACAGCCTTTAGACCTGGGGAGTGAGACCATGCTGTGTCTTCTCCATCCAGCTTAGGGCGCCGGGACAACCGTCAGACCTGGGGAGTGAGACCATGCTGTCTATTCTCCATCCAGCATGAGGTGCTAGGACAGCCTTCAGACCTAGGGAGTGAGACCATACTGTCTATTATCCATCCATCAGGAGGCGCTGTGACAGCCTTCGGACCTGGGGAGTGAGACCATGCATTCTCTTCCCCACCCAGCATGAGGCGCTGGGACAGCCTTTAGGCCTGGGGAGTGAGACCATGCAGTCTCTTCTCCATCCAGCCTGAGGCGCTGTGACAACCTTCAGACCTGAGGAGTAAGACCATACTGTCTCTTCTCCATCCAGCATGAGGCGCTGTGACAGCCTTTATACCTGGGGAGTGAGACCATGCTGTCTCTTCTCCATCCAGCATGTGCGCAGTGACAGCCTTCAGACCTGGGGAGTAAGACCATGCTGTCTCTTCTCCATCCAGCAAGAAGCATGGTGACAATCTTCCGACGTGGAGAGTGAGACCATACTGTATTTTATCCATCCAGCATGAGGTGCTGTGACAGCCTTCAGGCCTGGGGAGTGAGACCATGCTATCTCTTCTCCATCCAGCATTAGGTGCAGGGACAGCCTTCCGACCTGGGGAGTGAGACCATGCTGTCTCTTCTCCATCCAGAAAGAAGCATGGTGACAATTTCTGAGGTGGGTAGTGAGACCATACTGTCTATTATCCATCCATCAGGAGGCGCTGCGACAGCCTTCAGACCTGGGGAGTGAGACCATGCATTCTCTTCCCCACCCAGCATGAGCCGCTGTGACAGACTTCAGACCTGAGGAGTGAGACCATGCTGTCTCTTCTCCATCCAGCATGAGGCACAGTGACAGCCTTCAGACCTGGGGAGTGAGATCATGCTGTCTCTTCTCCATCCAGCATGAGGCGCTGCGACGGCCTTCAGACCTAAGGAGTGAGACCATGCTGTCTCTTCTCCATCCAGCATAAGGCACTTGGACAGCCTTCAGACCTGGGGAGTGAGATCATACTGTCTATTATCCATCAATCAGGAGGCGCTGTGACAGCCTTCAGACCTGGGGAATGAGACCATGCATTCTCTTCCCCACCCAGCATGAGGTGCTATGACAGCCTTCAGACCTCGGGAGTGAGACTATGCTTTCTCTTATCCAGCCAGCATGAGGCACTGTGACAGCCTTCAGACCTGGGGAGTGAGACCATACTGTCTCTACTCCATCCAGCATGAGGCGCAGGGACAGCCGTCAGACCTGGGGAGTAAGACCATACTATCTCTTCTCCATCCAGCATTAGGCGTAGGGACAGCCTTCATACCTGGGGAGTGAGACAATGCTGTCTCTTCTCCATCCAGCAAGAAGCATGGTGACAATCTTCTGACTTGGAGAGTGAGACCATACTGTCTATTATCCATCCATCAGGAGGCGGTGTTACAGCCTTCAGACCTGGGGAGTGAGACGAAGCATTCTCTTCCCCACCCAGCTTGAGCCGCTGTGACAGCCTTCAGACCTGGGGAGTGAGACCATCCTGTCTCTTCTCCATCCAGCATTAGGTGTGGGACAGCCTTCAGACCTGGGGAGTGAGACCATGCTGTCTCTTCTCCATCCAGCATGAGGCGCTGTGACAGCCTTTATACCTGGGGAGTGAGACCACGCTGTCTCTTCTCCATCCAGCATGGGCGTAGGGACAGCCTTCATACATAGGGAGTGAGACCATGCTGTCTCTTCTCCATCCAGCAAAAAGCATGGTGACAATCTTCTGACGTGGAGAGTGAGACCATACTGTCTATTATCCATCCAGCATGAGGCGCTGTGACAGCCTTCATGCCTGGGGAGTGAGACCATACTGTCTCTTCTCCATCCAGCATGAGGCACAGGGACAGCCTTCAGACCTGGGGAGTGAGACTATGATGTCTCTTCTCCATCCAACAAGAAGCATGGTGACAATCTTCTGACGTGGAGATAGAGACCATACGTTCTATTATCCATCCATCAGGAGGCGCTGTGACAGCCTTCAGACCTGGGGAGTGAGACCATGCTGTTTCTTCTCCATCCAGCATGAGGTGCTGTGACTGGGACAGCCTTCAGACGTATGGAGTGGGACCGTGCTGTCTCTTACCCATCTAGCATTAGGTGCTGGGACAGCCTTCAGACCTAGGGGGTGAGACCATGCTTTCTCTTCTCCATCCAGCATGAGGCGCTGGGACAGCCTTTAGACCTGGGGAGTGAGACCATGCTGTCTCTTCTCCATCCAGCTTAGGGTGCCAGGACAGCCGTCAGACCTGGGGAGTGAGACCATGCTGTCTCTTCTCCATCCAGCTTGAGGCGCTAGGACAGCATTCAGACCCAGGGAGTGAGACCATGCTCTCTCTTCTCCATCCAGCATGAGGCCCTTGGATAGCCTTCAGGCCTGGGGAGTGAGACCATACTGTCTATTATCCATCCATCAGGAGGCGCTGTGACAGCCTTCGGACCTGGGGAGTGAGACCATGCATTCTCTTCCCCACCCAGCATGAGGCGCTGGGACAGCCTTCAGGCCTGGGGAGTGAGACCATGCGGTCTCTTCTCCATCCAGCCTGAGGCGCTGTGACAACCTTCAGACCTGAGGAGTGAGACCATATTGTCTCTTCTCCATCCAGCATGAGGCGCTGTGACAGCCTTTATACCTGGGGAGTGAGACCATGCTGTCTCTTCTCCATCCAGCATGTGCGCAGGGACAGCCTTCAGACCTGGGGAGTGAGACCATGCTGTCTCTTCTCCATCCAGCAAGAAGCATGGTGACAATCTTCTGAAGTGGAGAGTGAGACCATACTGTATTTTATCCATCCAGCATGAGGCGCTGTGACAGCCTTCAGGCCTGGGGAGTGAGACCATGCTATCTCTTCTCCATCCAGCATGAGGTGCTGGGACAGCCTTAAGACTTTGGGAGTGAGACTATGCTCTCTCATCTCCAGCCCTCATGAGGTGCTTTGACAGCCTTCAGACCCGGAGAGTGAGACCATACTGTCTCTTCTCCATCCAGCATGAGGCGCAGGGACAGCCTTCAGATCTGGCGAGTGAGACCATGCTGTCTCTTCTCCATCCAGCAAGAAGCATGGTGACAATCTTCTGACGTGGAGACTGAGACCATACTGTCTATTATACATCCATCAGGAGGCGCTGCGACAGCCTTCAGACCTGGGGAGTGAGACCATGCATTCTCTTCCCCACCCAGCATGAGCCGCTGTGACAGCCTTCAGACCTGGGGAGTGAGACCATGCTGTCTCTTCTCCATCCAGCATGAGGCACAGGGACAGCCTTCAGACCTGGGGAGTGAGACCATGCTGTCTCTTCTCCATCCAGCATGAGATGCTGCGACGGCCTTCAGACCTGTGGAGTGGGACCATGCTGTCTCTTCTCCATCCAGCATTAGGCGTTGGACAGCCTTCAGACCTGGGGAGTGAGACCATGCTGTCTCTTCTCCATCCAGCATGAGGCGCTGTGACAGCCTTTATACCTGCGGAGTGAGACCATGCTGTCTCTTCTCCATCCAGAAAGAAGCATGGTGACAATTTCTGACGCGGAGAGTGAGACCATACTGTCTATTATCCATCCATCAGGAGGCGCTGCGACGGCCTTCAAACCTAAGGAGTGAGACCATGCTGTCTCTTCTCCATCCAGCATGAGGCACTTGGACAGCCTTCAGACCTGGGGAGTGAGACCATGCTGTCTCTTCTCCATCCAGCATGAGGCACAGGGACAGCCTTCATACCTGGGGATTGAGACCATGCTGTCTCTTCTCCATCCAGCATGAGGCGCTGCGACGGCCTTCAAACCTAATGAGTGAGACCATGCTGTCTCTTCTCCATCCAGCATGAGGCACTTGGACAGCCTTCAGACCTGGGGAGTGAGATCATACTGTCTATTATCCATCAATCAGGAGGCGCTGTGACAGCCTTCAGACCTGGGGAGTGAGACCGTGCATTCTCTTCCCCACCCAGCATGAGGTGCTGGGACAGCCTTCAGACCTCGGGAGTGAGACTATGCTTTCTCTTATCCAGCCAGCATGAGGCGCTGTGACAGCCTTTAGACCTGGGGAGTGAGACCATACTGTCTCTTCTCCATCCAGCATGAGGCGCAGGGACAGCCGTCAGACCTGGGGAGTGAGACCATTATGTCTCTTCTCCATCCAGCAAGAAGCATGGTGACAATCTTGTGATGTGGAGAGTGAGACCATACTTTCTCTTCTCCATCCAGCATGAGGCGCTGGGACAGCCTTCAGACTTGGGGAGTGAGACCATGCTGTCTCTTCCCCATCCAGCATGAGCTGCTGGGACAGCCTTCAGACCTAGGGAGTGAGACCATGTTGTCTCTTCTCCACCCAGCATGAGGCGCTGGGACAGCCTTCGGACCTAGGGGGTGAGACCATGCTCTCTCTTCTCGATCCAGCATGAGGTGCTGGGACAGCCTTCAGACCTGGGGAGTGAGACCATGCTGTCTCTTCTCCATCCAGCTTGAGGCACAGGGACACCCTTCAGACTTAGTGAGTGAGACCATGCTGTCTCTTCTCCATCCAGCATGAGGCGCTGGGACAACCTTCTGACCTAGGGGGTGAGACCATGCTGTCTCTTCTCAATCCAGCATGAGGCGCTGGGACAGCCTTCAGACCTGGGGAGTGAGACCATGCTGTCTTTTCTCCATCCAGCTTGAGGCACAGGGACAGCCTTCAGCCCTGTGGAGTGAGACCATGCTGTCTCTTCTCCATCCAGCATTAGGCGTTGGACAGCCTTCAGACCTGGGGAGTGAGACCATGCTGTCTCTTCTCCATCCAGCATGAGGCGCTGTGACAGCCTTTATACCTGGGGAGTGAGACCACGCTGTCTCTTCTCCATCCAGCATGGGCGTAGGGACAGCCTTCATACCTAGGGAGTGAGAGCATGCTGTCTCTTCTCCATCCAGCAAAAAGCATGGTGACAATCTTCTGACTTGGAGAGTGAGACCATACTGTCTATTATCCATCCAGCAAGAGGCGCAGTGACAGCCTTCAGGCCTGGGGAGTGAGACCATACTATCTCTTCTCCATCCAGCATTAGGCATAGGGACAACCTTCAGACCCGGGGAGTGAGACAATGCTGTCTCTTCTCCATCCAGCAAGAAGCATGGTGACAATCTTCTGACTTGGAGAGTGAGACCATACTGTCTATTATCCATCTATCAGGTGGCGCTGTAACAGCCTTCAGACCTAGGGAGTGAGACCATGCATTCACTTCCCCACCCAGCTTGAGCCTCTGTGACAGCCTTCAGACCTGGGGAGTGAGACCATACTGTCTCTTCTCCATCCAGCATTAGGCATGGGACAGCCTTCAGACCTGGGGAGTGAGACCATGCTGTCTCTTCTCCATCCAGCATGAGGCGCTGTGACAGCCTTCGGACCTGGCGAGTGAGACCATACTGTCTCTTCTCCATCCAGCATTAGGCACAGGGACAGCCTTCAGACCTGGGGAGTGAGACTATGATGTCTCTTCTCCATCCAACAAGAAGCATGGTGACAATCTTCTGACGTGGAGAGTGAGACCATACGTTCTATCATCCATCCATCAGGAGGCGCTGTGACAGCCTTCAGACCTGGGGAGTGAGACCATGAATTCTCTTCCCCACCCAGCATGATGTGCTGGGACAGCCTTCAGACGTAGGGAGTGAGACTTTGCTGTCTCTTACCCATCTAGCATGAGGTGCTGGGACAGCCTTCAGACCTAGGGGGTGAGACCATGCTGTCTCTTCTCCATCCAGCATGAGGCGCTGGGACAGCCTTTAGACCTGGGGAGTGAGACCAAGCTGTCTCTTCTCCATCCAGCTTAGGGCGCCGGGACAGCCGTCAGACCTGGGGAGTGAGACCATGCTGTCTCTTCTCTATCCGGCATGAGGCGCTAGGACAGCCTTCAGACCTAGGGAGTGAGACCATGCTCTCTCTTCTCCATCCAACATGAGGCCCTTGGATAGCCTTCAGACCTGGGGAGTGAGACCATACTGTCTATTATCCATCCATCAGGAGTCGCTGTGACAGCCTTCGGACCTGGTGAGTGAGACCATGCATTCTCTTCCCCACCCAGCATGAGGCGCTGGGACAGCCTTCAGGCCTGGGGAGTGAGACCATGCGGTCTCTTCTCCATCCAGCCTGAGGCGCTGTGACAACCTTCAGACCTGAGGAGTGAGACCATACTGTCTTTTCTCCATCCAGCATGAGGCGCTGTGACAGCCTTTATACCTGGGGAGTGAGACCATGCTGTCTCTTCTCCATCCAGCATGTGCGCAGGGACAGCGTTCAGACCTGGGGAGTGAGACCATGCTGTCTCTTCTCCATTCAGCAAGAAGCATGGTGACAATCTTCTGACGTGGAGAGTGAGACCATACTATATTTTATCCATCCAGCATGAGGCGCTGTGACAGCCTTCAGGCCTGGGGAGTGAGACCATGCTATCTCTTCTCCATCCAGCATTAGGTGCAGGGACAGCCTTCAGACCTGGGGAGTGAGACCCTGCTGTCTCTTCTCCATCCAGAAAGAAGTATGGTGACAATCTTCTGACGTGGAGACTGAGACCATACTGTCTATTATCCATCCATCAGGAGGCGCTGCGACAGCCTTCAGACCTGGGGAGTGAGACCATGCATTCTCTTCCCCACCCAGCATGTGCCGCTGTGACAGCCTTCAGACCTGGGGAGTGAGACCATGCTGTCTCTTCTCCATCCAACATGAGGCACAGGGACAGCCTTCAGACCTGGGGAGTGAGACCATGCTGTCTCTTCTCCATCCAGCATGAGGCGCTGCGACGGCCTTCAGACCTAAGGAGTGAGACCATGCTGTCTCTTCTCTATCCAGCATGAGGCACTTGGACAGCCTTCACACCTGGGGAGTGAGATCATACTGTCTATTATCCATCAATCAGGAGGCGCTGTGACAGCCTTCAGACCTGGGGAGTGAGACCATGCATTCTCTTCCCCACCCAGCATGAGGTGATGGGACAGCCTTCAGACCTCAGGAGTGAGACTATGTTTTCTCTTCTCCAGCCAGCATGAGGCTCTGTGACAGCCTTCAGACCTGGGGAGTGAGACCATACTGTCTCTTCTCCATCCAGCATGAGGCGCAGGGACAGTCGTCAGACCTGGGGAGTGAGACCATGAAGTCTCTTCTCCATCCAGCAAGAAGCATGGTGACAATCTTGTGATGTGGAGAGTGAGACCATGCTGTCTCTTCTCCATCCATCATGAGGCGCTGGGACAGCCTTCAGACCTGGGGAGTGAGACCATGCTGTCTCTTCCCCATCCAGCATGAGGTGCTGGGACAGCCTTCAGACCTAGGGAGTGAGACCATGCTGTCTCTTCTCCACCCAGCATGAGGCACTGGGACAGCCTTCAGACCTAGGGGGTGAGACCATGCTGTCTCTTCTCGATCCAGCATGAGGTGCTGGGACAGCCTTCAGACCTGGGGAGTGAGACCATGCTGTCTCTCCTCCATCCAGCTTGAGGCACAGGGACAGTCTTCAGACTTAGTGAGTGAGACCATGCTGTCTCTTCTCCATCCAGCATGAGGTGCTGGGACAACCTTCAGACCTAGGGGGTGAGACCATGCTGTCTCTTCTCCATCCAGCATGAGGCGCTGGGACAGCCTTCAGACCTGGGGAGTGAGACCATGCTGTCTTTTCTCCATCCAGCTTGAGGCGCAGGGACAGCCTTCAGACCTGTGGAGTGAGACCATGCTGTCTCTTCTCCATCCAGCATTAGGTGTGGGACAGACTTCAGACCTGGGGAGTAAGACCAAGATGTCTCTTCTCCATCCAGCATGCGGCGCTGTGACAGCCTTTATACCTAGGGAGTGAGACCACACTGTCTCTTCTCTATCCAGCATGGGCGCAGGGACAGCCTTCATACCTAGGAAGTGAAACCATGCTGTCTCTTCTCCATCCAGCAGAAAGCATGGTGACAATCTTCTGATGTGGCGAGTGAGACCATACTGTCTATTATCCATCCAGCATGAGGCGCTGTGACAGCCTTCAGGCCTGGGGAGTGAGACCATACTATCTCTTCTCCATCCAGCATTAGGCGTATGGACAGCCTTCAGACCTGGGGAGTGAGACCATGCTGTCTCTCTTCTCCATCCAGCAAGAAGCATGGTGACAATCTTCTGACTTGGAGAGTGAGACCATACTGTCTATTATTCATCCAGCAGGAGGCGCTGTAACAGCCTTCAGACCTGGGGAGTGAGACCATGCATTCTCTTCCCCACCCAGCTTGAGCCGCTGTGACAGCCTTCAGACCTGGGGAGTCAGACCATGCTGTCTCTTCTCCATGCAGCAAGTAGAATGGTGACAATCTTATGACTTGGAGAGTGAGACAATACTGTTTATTATCCATCCATCAGGAGGCGCTGTGACATCCTTCAGACCTGGGGAGTGAGACCATGCTGTTTCTTCTCCATCCAGCATGAGGTGCTGGGACTGGGACAGCCTTCAGACCTAGGGAGTGAGACCATGCTGTCTCTTCTCCATCCAGCATGAGGCGCTGGGACAGCCTTCAGACCTGGGGAATGATATCATACTGTCTGTTATCCATCAATCCAGAGGCGCTGTGACAGCCTTCAGACCTGGGGAGTGAGACCATGCATTCTCTTCCCCACCCAGCATGAGGTGCTGGGACAGCCTTCAGACCTAGAGAGTGAGACCATGCTGTCTCTAATTCATCCAGCATGAGGCGCCGTGACAGCCTTCAGACCTGGGGAGTGAGACCATACTGTCTCTTCTCCATCCAGCATGAGGCGCTGGGACAGCCTTCTGACCTGGGGAGTGAGACCATGCTGTCTCTTCCCCATCCAGCATGAGGTGCTGGGACAGCCTTCAGACCTAGGGAGTGAGACCATGCTGTCTCTTCTCCACCCAGCATGAGGCACTGGGACAGCCTTCAGACCTAGGGGGTGAGACCATGCTGTCTCTTCTCGATCCAGCATGAGGCACTGGGACAGCCTTCAGACCTAGGGGGTGAGACCATGCTGTCTCTTCTCCATCCAGCTTGAGGCACAGGGACAGTCTTCAGACTTAGTGAGTGAGACCATGCTGTCTCTTCTCCATCCAGCATGAGGTGCTGGGACAACCTTCAGACATAGGGGGTGAGACCATGCTGTCTCTTCTCCATCCAGCATGAGGCGCTGGGACAGCCTTCAGACCTGGGGAGTGAGACCATGCTGTCTTTTCTCCATCCAGCTTGAGGCGCAGGGACATCCTTCAGACCTGTGGAGTGAGACCATGCTGTCTCTTCTCCATCCAGCATTAGGTGTGGGACAGCCTTCAGACCTGGGGAGTGAGACCAAGATGTCTCTTCTCCATCCAGCATGAGGCGCTGTGACAGCCTTTATACCTGGGGAGTGAGACCACGCTGTCTCTTCTCCATCCAGCATGGGCATACCTGGGGAGTGAGACCACGCTGTCTCTTCTCCATCCAGCATGGGCGCAGGGACAGCCTTCATACCTAGGAAGTAAAACCATGCTGTCTCTTCTCCATCCAGCATGAGGCGCTGGGACAGCCTTCAAACCTGTGGAGTGAGACCATGCTGTCTCTTCCAAATCCAGCATGAGGCGCTGGGACAGCCTTCAGACCTGGGGAGTGAGACCATGCTGTCTCTTCTCACCCAGCATGAGGCGCTGTTACAGCCTTCAGGCCTGGGGAGTGAGACCATACTATCTCTTCTCCATCCAGCATTAGGCGTAGGGACAGCCTTCAGACCTGGGGAGTGAGACCATGCTGTCTCTTCTCCATACAGCAAGAAGCATGGTGACAATCTTCTGACTTGGAGAGTGAGACCATACTGTCTATTATCCATCCATCAGGAGGCGCTGTAACAGCCTTCAGACCTGGGGAGTGAGACCATGCATTCTCTTCCCCACCCAGCTTGAGCCGCTGTGACAGCCTTCAGACCTGGGGAGTCAGACCATGCTGTCTCTTCTCCATGCAGCAAGAAGCATGGTGACAATCTTATGACTTGGAGAGTGAGACAATACTGTTTATTATCCATCCATCAGGAGGCGCTGTGACATCCTTCAGACCTGGGGAGTGAGACCATGCTGTTTCTTCTCCATCCAGCATGAGGTGCTGGGACTGGGACAGCCTTCAGACCTAGGGAGTGAGACCATGCTGTCTCTTCTCCATCCAGCATGAGGCGCTGGGACAGCCTTCAGACCTGGGGAATTAGATCATACTGTCTGTTATCCATCAATCCGGAGGCGCTGTGACAGCCTTCAGACCTGGGGAGTGAGACTATGCATTCTCTTCCCCACCCAGCATGAGGTGCTGGGACAGCCTTCAGACCTAGGGAGTGAGACCATGCTGTCTCTAATTCATCCAGCATGAGGCGCTGTGACACCCTTCAGACCTGGGGAGTGAGACCATACTGTCTCTTCTCCATCCAGCATGAGGCGCTGGGACAGCCTTCAGACCTGGGGAGTGAGACCATGCTGTCTCTTCCCCATCCAGCATGAGGTGCTGGGACAGCCTTCAGACCTAGGGAGTGAGACCATGCTGTCTCTTCTCCACCCAGCATGAGGCACTGGGACAGCCTTCAGACCTAGGGGGTGAGACCATGCTGTCTCTTCTCGATCCAGCATGAGGCGCTGGGACAGCCTTCAGACCTGGGGAGTGAGACCATGCTGTCTCTTCTCCATCCAGCTTGAGGCACAGGGACAGTCTTCAGACTTAGTGAGTGAGACCATGCTGTCTCTTCTCCATCCAGCATGAGGTGCTGGGACAACCTTCAGACCTAGGGGGTGAGACCATGCTGTCTCTTCTCCATCCAGCATGAGGCGCTGGGACAGCCTTCAGACCTGGGGAGTGAGACCATGCTGTCTTTTCTCCATCCAGCTTGAGGAGCAGGGACAGCCTTCAGACCTGTGGAGTGAGACCATGCTGTCTCTTCTCCATCCAGCATTAGGTGTGGGACAGCCTTCAGACCTGGGGAGTGAGACCATGATGTCTCTTTTCCATCCAGCATGGGCGCAGGGACAGCCTTCATACCTAAGAAGTGAAACCATGCTGTCTCTTCTCCATCCAGCAAAAAGCATGGTGACAATCTTCTGATGTGGAGAGTGAGACCATACTGTCTATTATCCATCCAGCATGAGGCGCTGTGACAGCCTTCAGGCTTGGGGAGTGAGACCATACTATCTCTTCTCCATCCAGCATTAGGCGTAGGGACAGCCTTCAGACCTGGGGAGTGAGACCATGCTGTCTCTTCTCCATCCAGCAAGAAGCATGGTGACAATCTTCTGACTTGGAGAGTGAGACCATACTGTCTATTATCCATCCATCAGGAGGCGCTGTAACAGCCTTCAGACCTGGGGAGTGAGACCATGCATTCTCTTCCCTACCCAGCTTGA
The DNA here is from genome assembly GCF_964204655.1 of Triturus cristatus. Lineage (NCBI taxonomy): Eukaryota > Metazoa > Chordata > Amphibia > Caudata > Salamandridae > Triturus > Triturus cristatus. The sequence goes on along the minus strand of NC_140579.1, from coordinate 172,666,890 downwards.
GCCGCTGTGACAGCCTTCAGACCTGGGGAGTCAGACCATGCTGTCTCTTCTCCATTCAGCAAGAAGCATGGTGACAATCTTATGACTTGGAGAGTGAGACAATACTGTTTATTATCCATCCATCAGGAGGCGCTGTGACATCCTTCAGACCTGGGGAGTGAGACCATGCTGTTTCTTCTCCATCCAGCATGAGGTGCTGGGACTGGGACAGCCTTCAGACCTAGGGAGTGAGACCATGCTGTCTCTTCTCCATCCAGCATGAGGCACTGGGACAGCCTTCAGACCTGGGCAATGAGATCATACTGTCTGTTATCCATCAATCCGGAGGCGCTGTGACAGCCTTCAGACCTGGGGAGTGAGACCATGCATACTCTTCCCCACCCAGCATGAGGTGCTGGGACAGCCTTCAGACCTAGGGAGTGAGACCATGCTGTCTCTAATTCATCCTGCATGAGGCGCTGTGACAGCCTTCAGACCTGGGGAGTGAGACCATACTGTCTCTTCTCCATCCAGCATGAGGCGCTGGGACAGCCTTCAGACCTGGGGAGTGAGACCATGCTGTCTCTTCCCCATCCAGCATGTGGTGCTGGGACAGCCTTCAGACCTAGGGAGTGAGACCATGCTGTCTCTTCTCCACCCAGCATGAGGCACTGGGACAGCCTTCAGACCTAGGGGGTGAGACCATGCTGTCTCTTCTCGATCCAGCATGAGGCGCTGGGACAGCCTTCAGACCTGGGGAGTGAGACCATGCTGTCTCTTCTACATCCAGCTTGAGGCACAGGGACAGTCTTCAGACTTAGTGAGTGAAACCATGCTGTCTCTTCTCCATCCAGCATGAGGTGCTGGGACAAACTTCAGACCTAGGGGGTGAGACCATGCTGTCTCTTCTCCATCCAGCATGAGGCGCTGGGACAGCCTTCAGACCTGAGGAGTGAGACCATGCTGTCTTTTCTCCATCCAGCTTGAGGCGCAGGGACAGCCTTCAGATCTGTGGAGTGAGACCATGCTGTCTCTTCTCCATCCAGCATTAGGTGTGGGACAGCCTTCAGACCTGGGGAGTGAGACCATGATGTCTCTTCTCCATCCAACATGAGGCGCTGTGACAGCCTTTATACCTGGGGAGTGAGACCACGCTGTCTCTTCTCCATCCAGCATGGGCGCAGGGACAGCCTTCATACCTAGGAAGTGAAACCATGCTGTCTCTTCTCCATCCAGCAAAAAGCATGGTGACAATCTTCTGATGTGGAGAGTGAGACCATACTGTCTATTATCCATCCAGCATGAGGCGCTGTGACAGCCTTCAGGCCTGGGGAGTGAGACCATACTATCTCTTCTCCATCCCGTATTAGGCGTAGTGACAGCCTTCAGACCTGGGGAGTGAGACCATGCTGTCTCTTCTCCATCCAGCAAGAAGCATGGTGACAATCTTCTGACTTGGAGAGTGAGACCATACTGTCTATTATCCATCCATCAGGAGGCGCTGTAACAGCCTTCAGACCTGGGGAGTGAGACCATGCATTCTCTTCCCCACCCAGCTTGAGCCGCTGTGACAGCCTTCAGACCTGGGGAGTCAGACCATGCTGTCTCTTCTCCATTCAGCAAGAAGCATGGTGACAATCTTATGACTTGGAGAGTGAGACAATACTGTTTATTATCCATCCATCAGGAGGCGCTGTGACATCCTTCAGACCTGGGGAGTGAGACCATGCTGTTTCTTCTCCATCCAGCATGAGGTGCTGGGACTGGGAGAGCCTTCAGACCTAGGGAGTGAGACCATGCTGTCTCTTCTCCATCCAGCATGAGGCACTGGGACAGCCTTCAGACCTGGGGAATGAGATCATACTGTCTGTTATCCATCAATCCGGAGGCGCTGTGACAGCCTTCAGACCTGGGGAGTGAGACCATGCATTCTCTTCCCCACCCAGCATGAGGTGCTGGGACAGCCTTCAGACCTAGGGAGTGAGACCATGCTGTCTCTAATTCATCCAGCATGAGGCGCTGTGATAGCCTTCAGACCTGGGGAGTGAGACCATGCTGTCTCTTCCCCATCCAGCATGAGGTGCTGGGACAGCCTTCAGACCTAGGGAGTGAGACCATGCTGTCTCTTCTCCACCCAGCATGAGGCACTGGGACAGCCTTCAGACCTAGGGGGTGAGACCATGCTGTCTCTTCTCGATCCAGCATGAGGCGCTGGGACAGCCTTCAGACCTGGGGAGTGAGACCATGCTGTCTCTTCTCCTTCCAGCTTGAGGCACAGGGACAGTCTTCAGACTTAGTGAGTGAGTCCATGCTGTCTCTTCTCCATCCAGCATGAGGCGCTGGGACAGCCTTCATACCTGGGGAGTGAGACCATGCTGTCTTTTTTCCATCCAGCTTGAGGCGCAGGGACAGCCTTCAGACCTGTGGAGTGAGACCATGCTGTCTCTTATCCATCCAGCATTAGGTGTGGGACAGCCTGCAGACCTGGGGAGTGAGACCATGATGTCTCTTCTCCATCCAGCATGAGGCGCTGTGACAGCCTTTATACCTGGGGAGTGAGACCACGCTGTTTCTTCTCCATCCAGCATGGGTGCAGGGACAGCCTTCATACCTAGGAAGTGAAACCATGCTGTGTCTTCTGCATCCAGCAAAAAGCATGGTGACAATCTTCTGATGTGGAGAGTGAGACCATACTGTCTATTATCCATCCAGCATGAGGCGCTGTGACAGCCTTCAGGCCTGGGGAGTGAGACCATACTATCTCTTCTCCATCCAGCATTAGGCGTAGGGACAGCCTTCAGACCTGGGGAGTGAGACCATGCTGTCTCTTCTCCATCCAGCAAGAAGCATGGTGACAATCTTCTGACTTGGAGAGTGAGACCATACTGTCTATTATCAATCCATCAGCAGGCGCTGTAACAGCCTGCAGACCTGGGGAGTGAGACCATGCATTCTCATCCCCACCCAGCTTGAGCCGCTGTGACAGCCTTCAGACCTGGGGAGTCAGACCATGGTGTCTCTTCCCCACCCAGCATGAGGTGCTGGGACAGCCTTCAGACCTAGGGAGTGAGACCATGCTGTCTCTAATTCATCCAGCATGAGGTGCTGCGACAGCCTTCAGACCTGGGGAGTGAGACTATGATCTCTTTCCTCCATCCAGCAAGAAGCATAGTGACAATCTTCTGACGTGGAGAGTGAGACCATACTGTCTATTATCCATCCATCAGGAGGCGCTGTGACAGCCTTCAGACCTGGTGATTGAGACCATGAATTCTCTTCCCCATCCAGCATGAGGCGCTGGGACAGCCTTCAGACCTAGGGAGTGGGACCATACTGTCATTTCCCCATCCAGCATGAGGCGCTGGGACAGCCTTCAGACCTAGCGGAGTGAGACCATGCTGTCTCTTCTCCATCCAGCATGAGGCGCTGGGACAGCCTTCAGACCTGGGGAGTGAGACCATGCTGTCTTTTCTCCATCCAGCATGAGGCGCTAGGACAGCCTTCAGACCTAGGGAGTGAGATCATGCTGTCTCTTCTCCAACCAGCATGAGTCCCTTGGACAGCCTTCGGACCTGGGGAGTGAGACCATGCATTCACTTCCCCACCCAGCATGAGGCGCTGGGACAGCCTTCAGGCCTGGGGAGTGAGACCATACTGTCTATTATCCATCCATCAGGAGGCACTGTGACAGCCTTCGGACCTGGGGAGTGAGACCATGCATTCTCTTCCCCACCCAGCATGAGGCGCTGGGACAGCCTTCAAACCTGGGGAGTGAGACTATGCTGTCTCTTCTCCAGCCAGCATGAGGCGCTGTGACAGCCTTCAGACCTGGGGAGTGAGACCATACTGTCTATTATCCATCCATCAGTAGGCGCTGTGACAGCCTTCGGACCTGGGGAGTGAGACCATGCATTCTCTTCCCCACCCAGCATGAGGCGCTGGGACAGCCTTCAGGCCTGGGGAGTGAGACCATGCGGTCTCTTCTCCATCCAGCCTGAGGCACTGTGACAACTTTCAGACCTGATGAGTGAGACCATACTGTCTCTTCTCCATCCAGCATGAGGCGCTGTGATAGCCTTTATACCTGGGGAGTGAGACCATGCTGTCTCTAATCCATCCAGCATGTGCGCAGGGACAGCCTTCAGACTTGGGGAGTGAGACCATGCTGTCTCTTCTCCATCCAGAAAGAAGCATGGTGACAATCTTCTGACGTGGAGACTGAGACCATACTGTCTATTATCCATCCATCTGGAGGCGCTGTGACAGCCTTCAGACCTGGGGAGTGAGACCATGCATTCTCTTCCCCACCCAGCATGAGCCGCTGTGACAGCCTTCAGACCGGGGATTGAGACCATGCTGTCTCTTATCCATCCAGCATGAGGCACTTGGACAGCCTTCACACCTGGGGAGTGAGATAATACTGTCTATTATCCATCAATCAGGAGGCGCTGTGACAGCCTTCAGACCTAGGGAGTAAGACCATGCATTCTCTTCCCCACCCAGCATGAGGTGATGGGACAGACTTCAGACCTCAGGAGTGAGACTATGCTTTCTCTTCTCCAGCCAGCATGAGGTGCTGTGACAGCCTTCAGACCTGGGGAGTGAGACCATACTGTCTCTTCTCCATCCAGCATGAGGCGCAGGGACAGCCGTCAGACCTGGTGAGTGAGACCATGATGTCTCTTCTCCATCCAGCAAAAAGCATGGTGAGAATCTTGTGATGTGGAGAGTGAGACCATGCTGTCTCTTCTCCATCCAGCATGAGGCGCTGGGACAGCCTTCAGACCTCGGGAGTGAGACCATGCTGTCTCTTCCCCATCCAGCATGAGGTGCTGGGACAGCCTTCAGACCTGGGGAGTGAGACCATGCTGTCTCTTCTCCATCCAGCTTGAGGCGCTGGGACAACCTTCAGACCTAGGGGGTGAGACCATGCTGTCTCTTCTCCATCCAGCTTGAGGCGCAGGGACAGCCTTCAGACCTGTGGAGTGAGAACATGCTGTCTCTTCTCCATCAAGCAATAGGTGTGGGATAGCCTTCAGACCTGGGGAGTGAGACCATGCTGTCTCTTCTCCATCCAGCATGAGGTGCTGTGACAGCCTTTATATCTGGGAAGTGAGACCACGCTGTCTCTTCTCCATCCAGCATGGGCGTAGGGACAGCCTTCATACCTAGGGAGTGAGACCATGCTGTCTCTTCTCCATCCAGCAAAAAGCATGGTGACAATCTTCTAACGTGGAGAGTGAGACCATACTGTCTATTATACATCCAGCATTATGCGCTGTGACAGCCTTCAGGCCTGGGGAGTGAGACCATACTATCTCTTCTCCATCCAGCATTAGGCGTAGGGACAGCCTTCAGACCTGGGGAGTGAGACCATGCTGTCTCTTCTCCATCCAGAAAGAAGCATGGTGACAATCTTCTGACTTGGAGAGTGAGACCATACTGTCTACTATCCATCCATCAGGAGGTGCTGTAACAGCCTTCAGACCTGGGGAGTGAGACCATGCATTCTCTTCCCCACCCAGCTTGAGCCGCTGTGACAGCCTTCAGACCTGGGGAGTGAGACCATGCTGTCTCTTCTCCATCCAGCAAGAAGCATGGTGACAATATTCTGACGTGGAGAGTAAGACCATACTGTCTATTATCCATCCATCAGGAGGCGCTGTGACAGCCTTCAGACCTGGGCAGTGAGACCATGCATTCTCTTCCCCACAAAGCATAAGCTACTGTGACAGCCTTCAGACCTGGGGATTGAGATCATACTGTCTATTATCCATCAATCAGGAGGCGCTATGACAGCCTTCAGACCTGGGGAGTGAGACCATGCATTCTCTTCCCCACCCAGCATGAGGTGCTGGGACAGCCTTCAGACCTGGGGAGTGAGACTATGCTGTCTCTTCTCCAGCCAGCATGAGGCGCTGTGACAACCTTCAGACCTAGGGGGTGAGACCATGCTGTCTCTTCTCTATCCAGCACGAGGCACTTGGACAGCCTTCACACCTGGGGAGTGAGATAATACTGTCTATTATCCATCAATCAGGAGGCGCTGTGACAGCCTTCAGACCTAGGGAGTGAGACCATGCATTCTCTTCCCCACCCAGCATGAGGTGATGGGACAGACTTCAGACCTCAGGAGTGAGACTATGCTTTCTCTTCTCCAGCCAGCATGAGGCGCTGTGACAGCCTTCAGACCTGGGGAGTGAGACCATACTGTCTCTTCTCCATCCAGCATGAGGCGCAGGGACAGCCGTCAGACCTGGGGAGTGAGACCATGATGTCTCTTCTCCATCCAGCAAAAAGCATGGTGACAATCTTGTGATGTGGAGAGTGAGACCATGCTGTCTCTTCTCCATCCAGCATGAGGCGCTGGGACAGCCTTCAGACCTCGGGAGTGAGACCATGCTGTCTCTTCCCCATCCAGCATGAGGTGCTGGGACAGCCTTCAGACCTAGGGAGTGAGACCATGCTGTCTCTTCTCCACCCATCATGAGGCGCTGGGACAGCATTCAGACCTATGGGGTGAGACCATGCTGTCTCTTCTCGATCCAGCATGAGGTGCTGGGACAGCCTTCAGACCTGGGGACTGAGACCATGATGTCTCTTCTCCATCCAGCTTGAGGCGCTGGGACAACCTTCAGACCTAGGGAGTGAGACCATGCTGTCTCTTCTCCATCCAGCTTGAGGCGCAGGGACAGCCTTCAGACCTGTGGAGTGAGACCATGCTGTCTCTTCTCCATCAAGCAATAGGTGTGGGACAGCCTTCAGACCTGGGGAGTGAGACCATGCTGTCTCTTCTCCATCCAGCATGAGGTGCTGTGACAGCCTTTATATCTGGGGAGTGAGACCACGCTGTCTCTTCTCCATCCAGCATGGGCATAGGGACAGCCTTCATACCTAGGGAGTGAGACCATGCTGTCTCTTCTCCATCCAGCAAAAAGCATGGTGACAATCTTCTAACGTGGAGAGTGAGACCATACTGTCTATTATACATCCAGCATTATGCGCTGTGACAGCCTTCAGGCCTGGGGAGTGAGACCATACTATCTCTTCTCCTTCCAGCATTAGGCGTAGGGACAGCCTTCAGACCTGGGGAGTGAGACCATGCTGTCTCTTCTCCATCCAGAAAGAAGCATGGTGACAATCTTCTGACTTGGAGAGTGAGACCATACTGTCTATTATCCATCCATCAGGAGGTGCTGTAACAGCCTTCAGACCTGGGGAGTGAGACCATGCATTCTCTTCCCCACCCAGCTTGAGCCGCTGTGACAGCCTTCAGACCTGGGGAGTGAGACCATGCTGTCTCTTCTCCATCCAGCAAGAAGCATGGTGACAATATTCTGACGCGGAGAGTAAGACCATACTGTCTATTATCCATCCATCAGGAGGCGCTGTGACAGCCTTCAGACCTGGGGAGTGAGACCATGCATTCTCTTCCCCACAAAGCATAAGCTACTGTGACAGCCTTCAGACCTGGGGATTGAGATCATACTGTCTATTATCCATCAATCAGGAGGCGCTATGACAGCCTTCAGACCTGGGGAGTGAGACCATGCATTCTCTTCCCCACCCAGCATGAGGTGCTGGGACAGCCTTCAGACCTGGGGAGTGAGACTATGCTGTCTCTTCTCCAGCCAGCATGAGGCGCTGTGACAGCCTTCAGACCTGGGGAGTGAGACCATACTGTCTATTATCCATCCATCAGGAGGCGCTGTGACAGCCTTCGGACCTGGGGAGTGAGACCATGCATACCCCTCCCCAACCAGCATGAGGCGCTGGGACAGCCTTCAGGCCTGGGGAGTGAGACCATGCTGTCTCTTCTCCATCCAGCATGAGGCGCTGTGACAACCTTCAGACCTGAGGAGTGAGACCATACTGTCTCTTCTCCATCCAGCATGAGGCGCTGTGACAGCCTTTATACCTGGGGAGTGAGACCATACTGTCTCTTCTCCATCCATCATGGGTGCAGGGACAGCCTTCAGACCTGGGGAGTGAGACTATGCTGTCTCTTCTCCATCCAGCAAGAAGCATGGTGACAATCTTCTGACGTGGAGAGTGAGACCATACTGTCTATTATCCATCCAGCAAGAAGCATGGTGACAATCTTCTGACGTGGAGAGTGAGACCATACTGTCTATTATCCACCCAGCATTAGACGCTGTGACAGCCTTCAGGCCTGGGAGTGAGACCATGCTGTCTCTTCTCCACCCAGCATGAGGCGCTGGGACAGCCTTCAGGCCTAGGGGGTGAGACCATGCTGTCTCTTCTCGATCCAGCATGAGGCGCAGGGACAGCCTTCAGACCTAGGGGGTGAGACCATGCTGTCTCTTCTCGATCCAGCATGAGGCGCAGGGACAGCCTTCAGACTTGGTGAGTGAGACCATGCATTCTCTTCCCCACCCAGCTTGAGCCGCTGTGACAGCCTTCAGACCTGGGGAGTGAGACCATGCTGTCTCTTCTCCATCCAGCATGAGGCGCAGGGACAGCCTTCAGACCTGGGGAGTGAGACCATGCTAACTCTTCTCCATCCAGCAAGAAGCATGGTGACAATCTTCTGACGTGGAGAGTGAGACTATACTGTCTATTATCCAACCATCAGGAGGTGCTGTGACATCCTTCAGACCTAAGAAGTGAGACCATGCATTCTCTTCCCCACCCAGCATGAGGTGCTGGGACAGCCTTAAGACCTGGGGAGTGAGGCTATGCTGTCTCTTCTCCAGCCATCATGATGTGCTTTGACAGCCTTCAGACCTGGAGAGTGAGACCATACTGTCTCTTCTCCATCCAGCATTAGGCGTAGGGACAGCCTACAGACCTGGGAAGTGAGACCATGCTGTCTCTTCTCCATCCAGCAAGAAGCATGGTGACAATCTTCTGACTTGGAGAGTGAGACCATACTGTCTATTATCCATCCAGCATGAGGCGCTGTGACAGCATTCAGGCCTGGGGAGTGAGACCATGCTATCTCTTCTCCATCCAGCATTAGGCGCAGGGACAGCCTTCAGACCTGGGGAGTGAGACCATGCTAACTCTTCTCCATCCAGCAAGAAGCATGGTGACAATCTTCTGACGTGGAGAGTGAGACCATACTGTCTATTATCCATCCATCAGGAGGCGCTGTGACAGCCTTCAGACCTGGGGAGTGAGACCATGCATTCTCTCCCCCACCCAGCATGAGCTGCTGTGACAGCCTTCAGACCTGGGGAGTGAGACCATGCTGTCTCTTCTCCATCCAGCATGAGGCGCAGGGACAGCCTTCAAACCTGGGGAGTGAGACCATGCTGTATCTTCTCCATCCAGCAAGAAGCATGGTGACAATCTTCTGACGTAGAGAGTGAGACTATACTGTCTATTATCCAACCATCAGGAGGTGCTGTGACATCCTTCAGACCTAAGAAGTGAGAACATGCATTCTCTTCCCCAGCCAGCATGAGGTGCTGGGACAGCCTTAAGACCTGGGGAGTGAGACTATGCTGTCTCTTCTCCAGCCATCATGAGGTGCTTTGACAGCCTTCAGACCTGGAGAGTGAGACCATACTGTCTCTTCTCCATCCAGCATTAGGCGTAGGGACAGCCTACAGACCTGGGAAGTGAGACCATGATGTCTTTTCTCCATCCAGCAAGAAGCATGGTGACAATCTTCTGATGTGGAGAGTAAGACCATACTGCCTATTATCCATCCATCAGGAGGCACTGTGACAGCCTTCAGACCTGGGGAGTGAGACCATGAATTCTCTTCCCCAGCCAGCATGAGGCGCTGGGACAGCCTTCAGACCTAGGGGGTGAGACCATGCTGTCTCTTCTCCATCCAGCATGAGGCGCTGGGACAGCCTTCAGACCTGGGGAGTGAGACCATGCTGTCTCTTCTCCATCCAGCTTAGGGCGCCGGGACAGCTGTCAGACCTGGGGAGTGAGACCATGCTGTCTCATCTCCATCCAGCATGAGGTGCTAGGACAAGCTTCAGACCTAGGGAGTGAGACCATGCTGTCTCTTCTCCATCCATCATGAGGCCCTTGGACAGCCTTCAGACCAAGAAGCATGGTGACAATTTTCTGACTTGGAGAGTGAGACCATACTGTCTATTATCCATCCAGCATGATGCGCTGTGACAGCATTCAGGCCTGGGGAGTGAGACCATGCTATCTCTTCTCCATCCAGCATTAGGCGCAGGGACATCCTTCAGACCTGGGGAGTGAGACCATGCTAACTCTTCTCCATCCAGCAAGAAGCATGGTGACACTCTTCTGACGTGGAGAGTGAGACCATACTGTCTATTATCCATCCATCAGGAGGCGCTGTGACAGCCTTCGGACCTGGGGAGTGAGACCATGCATTCTCTTCCACACCCAGCATGAGGCACTGGGACAGCCTTCAGGCCTGGGGAGTGAGACTATGCTGTCTCTTCTCCATCCTGCCTGAGGTGCTGTGACAACCTTCAGACCTGAGGAGTGAGACCATACTGTCTCTTCTCCATCCAGCATGAGGCGCTGGGACAGCCTTCAGGCATGGGGAGTGAGACCATGCTGTCTCTTCTCCATCCTGCGTGAGGTGCTGTGACAACCTTCAGACCTGAGGAGTGAGACCATACTGTCTCTTCTCCATCCAGCATGAGGTGCTGTGACAGCCTTTAGACCTTGGGAGTGAGACCATGCTGTCTCTTCTCCATCCGACATGGGCGCAGGGACAGCCTTCAGACCTGGGGAGTGAGACCATTCTGTCTCTTCTCCATCGAGTAAGAAGCATGGTGACAATCTTCTGACGTGGAGAGTGAGACCATACTGTCTATTATCCATCCAGCATGAGGTGCTGTGACTGCATTCAGGCCTGGGGAGTGAGACCATGCTATCTCTTCTCCATCCAGCATTGGGCGCAGGGACAGCCTTCAGACCTGGGGAGTGAGACCATGCTAACTCTTCTCCATCCAGCAAGAAGCATGTTGACAATCTTCTGACGTGGAGAGTGAGACCGTACTGTCTATTATCCATCCATCAGGAGGCGCTGTGACAGCCTTCAGACCAGGTGAGTGAGACCATGCATTCTCTTCCCCACCCAGCATGAGCTGCTGTGACAGCCTTCAGACCTGGGGAGTGAGACCATGCTGTCTCTTCTCCATCCAGCATGAGGCACAGGGACAGACTTCAGACCTGGGGAGTGAGACCATGCTGTATCTTCTCCACACAGCAAGAAGCATGGTGACAATCTTCTGACATGGAGAGTGAGACTATACTGTCTATTATCCAACAATCAGGAGGTCCTATGACATCCTTCAGACCTAAGAAGTGAGACCATGCATTCTCTTCCAAAACCAGCATGAGGTGCTGGGACAGCCTTCAGACCTGGGGAGTGAGACTATACTGTCTCTTCTCCAGCCATCATAAGGTGCTTTGACAGCCTTCAGACCTGGAGAGTGAGACCATACTGTCTCTTCTCCATCCAGCATGAGGCGCAGGGACAGCCTTCAGACCTGGGGAGTGAGACCATGATGTCTCTTCTCCATCCAGCTAGAAGCATGGTGACAATCTTGTGACGTGAAGAGTGAGACCATACTGTCTATTATCCATCCATCAGGAGGCGCTGTGACAGCCTTTTAGACCTGGAGAGTGAGACCATGCATTCTCTTCCCCACCCAGCATGAGGCGCTGGGACAGCCTTCAGACCTAGGGAGTGGGACCATGCTGTCTCTTCTCCATCCAGCATGAGGCGCTGGGACAGCCTTCAGACCTGGAGAGTGAGATCATGCTGTCTCTTCCCCATCCAGCATGAGGCGCTGGGACAGCCTTCAGACCTGGCGAGTGAGACCATGCTGTCTCTTCTCCACCCAGCATGAGGCGCTGGGACAGCCTTCAGACCTAGGGGGTGTGACCATGCTGTCTCTTCTCGATCCAGCATAAGGCGCTGGGACAGCCTTCAGACCTGGGGAGTGAGACCATGCTCTCTCTTCTCAATCCAGCTTGAGGCGCTGGGACAGCCGTCAGACCTAGCGAGTGAGACCATGCTGTCTATTGTCCATCCAGCATGAGGCGCTGGGACAGCCTTCAGACCTGGGGAGTGAGATCATACTGTCTATTATCCATCAATCAGGAGGCGCTGTGACAGCCTTCAGACCTGGGGAGTGAGACCATACTGTCTGTTCTCCATCCAGCAATAGGCACAGGGACAGCCTTCAGACCTGGGGAGTGAGACTATGATGTCTCTTCTCCATCCAACAAGAAGCATGGTGACAATCTTCTGACGTGGAGAGTGAGACCATACTGTCTATTATCCATCCATCAGGAGGCGCTGTGACAGCCTTCAGACCTGGGGAGTGAGACCATGAATTCTCTTCCCCACCCAGCATGAGGTGCTGGGACAGCCTTCAGACCTAGGGAGTGGGACCGTGCTGTCTCTTACCCATCTAGCATGAGGTGCTGGGACAGAGTTCAGACTTAGGGGGTGAGATCATGCTGTCTCTTCTCCATCCAGCATGAGGCGCTGGGACAGCCTTTAGACCTGGGGAGAGAGACCATGCTGTCTCTTCTCCATCCAGCTTAGGGCGCCGGGACAGCCGTCCGACCTGGGGAGTGAGACCATGCTGTCTCTTCTCAATCCAGCATGAGGCGCTAGGACAGCCTTCAGACCTAGGGAGTGAGACCATGCTCTCTCTTCTCCATCCAGCATGAGACCCTTGGATAGTCTTCAGACCTGGGGAGTGAGACCATACTGTCTATTATCCATCCATCAGGAGGCGCTGTGACAGCCTTCGGACCTGGGGAGTGAGACCATGCATTCTCTTCCCCACCCAGCATGAGGTGCTGGGACAGCCTTCAGGCCTGGGGAGTGAGACCATGCGGTCTCTTCTCCATCCAGCCTGAGGTGCTGTGACAACCTTCAGACCTGAGGAGTGAGACCATACTGTCTCTTCTCCATCCAGCATGAGGCGCTGGGACAGCCTTCAGGCCTGGGGAGTGAGACCATGCTGTCTCTTCTCCATCCAGCAAGAAGCATGGTGACAATCTTTTGACGTGGAGAGTGAAACCCTACTGTCTTTTCTCCATCCAGCATGAGGTGCTGTGACAGCCTTCAGGCCTGGGGAGTGAGACCATGCTATCTCTTCTCCGTCCAGCATTAGGCGCAGGGAGAGACTTCAGACCTGGGGAGTGAGACCATGCTGTATCTTCTCCATCCAGCAAGAAGCATGGTGACAATCTTCTGACGTGGAGAGTGAGACTATACTGTCTATTATCCAACCATCAGGAGGTCCTGTGACATCCTTCAGACCAAAGAAGTGAGACCATGCATTCTCTTCCCCAACCAGCATGAGGTGCTGGGAGACCATGCTGTCTCTTCTCCATCCAGCATGTGCGCAGGGACAGCCTTCAGACCTGGGGAGTGAGACCATGCTGTCTCTTCTCCATCCAGCAAGAAGCATGGTGACAATCTTCTGATGTGGAGAGTGAGACCATACTGTATTTTATCCATCCAGCATGAGGCGCTGTGACAGCCTTCAGGCCTGGGGAGTGAGACCATGCTATCTCTTCTCCATCCAGCATTAGGTGCAGGGACAGCCTTCAGACTTGGGGAGTGAGACCAGGCTGTCTCTTCTCCATCCAGAAAGAAGCATGGTGACAATTTCTGACGTGGTGAGTGTGACCATACTGTCTATTATCCATCCATCAGGAGGCGCTGCGACAGCCTTCAGACCTGGGGAGTGAGACCATGCATTCTCTTCCCCACCCAGCATGAGCCGCTGTGACAGCCTTCAGACCTGGGGAGTGAGACCATGCTGTCTCTTCTCCATCCGGCATGAGGCGCTGGGACAGGCTTCAGACATGGGGAGTGAGACCATGCTGTCTCTTCTCCATCCAGCAAGAAGCATGGTGACAATCTTCTGACGTGGAGAGTGAGACCATACTGTCTATTATCCATCCAGCAAGAAGCATGGTGACAGTCTTCTGACGTGGAGAGTGAGACCATACTGTCTATTATCCACCCAGCATTAGACGCTGTGACAGCCTTCAGGCCTGGGAGTGAGACCATGCTGTCTCTTCTCCACCCAGCATGAGGCGCTGGGACAGCCTTCAGGCCTAGGGGGTGAGACCATGCTGTCTCTTCTCGATCCAGCATGAGGCGCAGGGACAGCCTTCAGACCTAGGGGGTGAGACCATGCTGTCTCTTCTTGATCCAGCATGAGGCGCAGGGACAGCCTTCAGACTTGGTGAGTGAGACCATGCATTCTCTTCCCCACCCAGCTTGAGCCGCTGTGACAGCCTTCAGACCTGGGGAGTGAGACCATGCTGTCTCTTCTCTATCCAGCATGAGGCGCAGGGACAGCCTTCAGACCTGGGGAGTGAGACCATGCTAACTCTTCTCCATCCAGCAAGAAGCATGGTGACAATCTTCTGACGTGGAGAGTGAGACTATACTGTCTATTATCCAACCATCAGGAGGTGCTGTGACATCCTTCAGACCTAAGAAGTGAGACCATGCATTCTCTTCCCCACCCAGCATGAGGTGCTGGGACAGCCTTAAGACCTGGGGAGTGAGACTATGCTGTCTCTTCTCCAGCCATCATGAGGTGCTTTGACAGCCTTCAGACCTGGAGAGTGAGACCATACTGTCTCTTCTCCATCCAGCATTAGGCGTAGGGACAGCCTACAGACCTGGGAAGTGAGACCATGCTGTCTCTTCTCCATCCAGCAAGAAGCATGGTGACAATCTTCTGACTTGGAGAGTGAGACCATACTGTCTATTATCCATCCAGCATGAGGCGCTGTGATAGCATTCAGGCCTGGGGAGTGAGACCATGCTATCTCTTCTCCATCCAGCATTAGGCGCAGGGACAGCCTTCAGACCTGGGGAGTGAGACCATGCTAACTCTTCTCCATCCAGCAAGAAGCATGGTGACAATCTTCTGACGTGGAGAGTGAGACCATACTGTCTATTATCCATCCATCAGGAGGCGCTGTGACAGCCTTCAGACCTGGGGAGTGAGACCATGCATTCTCTCCCCCACCCAGCATGAGTTGCTGTGACAGCCTTCAGACCTGGGGAGTGAGACCATGCTGTCTCTTCTCCATCCAGCATGAGGCGCAGGGACAGCCTTCAAACCTGGGGAGTGAGACCATGCTGTATCTTCTCCATCCAGCAAGAAGCATGGTGACAATCTTCTGATGTGGAGAGTGAGACCATACTGTATTTTATCCATCCAGCATGAGGCGCTGTGACAGCCTTCAGGCCTGGGGAGTGAGACCATGCTATCTCTTCTCCATCCAGCATTAGGTGCAGGGACAGCCTTCAGACTTGGGGAGTGAGACCAGGCTGTCTCTTCTCCATCCAGAAAGAAGCATGGTGACAATTTCTGACGTGGTGAGTGTGACCATACTGTCTATTATCCATCCATCAGGAGGCGCTGCGACAGCCTTCAGACCTGGGGAGTGAGACCATGCATTCTCTTCCCCACCCAGCATGAGCCGCTGTGACAGCCTTCAGACCTGGGGAGTGAGACCATGCTGTCTCTTCTCCATCCGGCATGAGGCGCTGGGACAGGCTTCAGACATGGGGAGTGAGACCATGCTGTCTCTTCTCCATCCAGCAAGAAGCATGGTGACAATCTTCTGACGTGGAGAGTGAGACCATACTGTCTATTATCCATCCAGCAAGAAGCATGGTGACAGTCTTCTGACGTGGAGAGTGAGACCATACTGTCTATTATCCACCCAGCATTAGACGCTGTGACAGCCTTCAGGCCTGGGAGTGAGACCATGCTGTCTCTTCTCCACCCAGCATGAGGCACTGGGACAGCCTTCAGGCCTGGGGAGTGAGACTATGCTGTCTCTTCTCCATCCTGCCTGAGGTGCTGTGACAACCTTCAGACCTGAGGAGTGAGACCATACTGTCTCTTCTCCATCCAGCATGAGGCGCTGGGACAGCCTTCAGGCATGGGGAGTGAGACCATGCTGTCTCTTCTCCATCCTGCCTGAGGTGCTGTGACAACCTTCAGACCTGAGGAGTGAGACCATACTGTCTCTTCTCCATCCAGCATGAGGTGCTGTGACAGCCTTTAGACCTTGGGAGTGAGACCATGCTGTCTCTTCTCCATCCGACATGGGCGCAGGGACAGCCTTCAGACCTGGGGAGTGAGACCATTCTGTCTCTTCTCCATCGAGTAAGAAGCATGGTGACAATCTTCTGACGTGGAGAGTGAGACCATACTGTCTATTATCCATCCAGCATGAGGTGCTGTGACTGCATTCAGGCCTGGGGAGTGAGACCATGCTATCTCTTCTCCATCCAGCATTGGGCGCAGGGACAGCCTTCAGACCTGGGGAGTGAGACCATGCTAACTCTTCTCCATCCAGCAAGAAGCATGTTGACAATCTTCTGACGTGGAGAGTGAGACCGTACTGTCTATTATCCATCCATCAGGAGGCGCTGTGACAGCCTTCAGACCAGGTGAGTGAGACCATGCATTCTCTTCCCCACCCAGCATGAGCTGCTGTGACAGCCTTCAGACCTGGGGAGTGAGACCATGCTGTCTCTTCTCCATCCAGCATGAGGCACAGGGACAGACTTCAGACCTGGGGAGTGAGACCATGCTGTATCTTCTCCACCCAGCAAGAAGCATGGTGACAATCTTCTGACATGGAGAGTGAGACTATACTGTCTATTATCCAACAATCAGGAGGTCCTATGACATCCTTCAGACCTAAGAAGTGAGACCATGCATTCTCTTCCAAAACCAGCATGAGGTGCTGGGACAGCCTTCAGACCTGGGGAGTGAGACTATACTGTCTCTTCTCCAGCCATCATAAGGTGCTTTGACAGCCTTCAGACCTGGAGAGTGAGACCATACTGTCTCTTCTCCATCCAGCATGAGGCGCAGGGACAGCCTTCAGACCTGGGGAGTGAGACCATGATGTCTCTTCTCCATCCAGCTAGAAGCATGGTGACAATCTTGTGACGTGAAGAGTGAGACCATACTGTCTATTATCCATCCATCAGGAGGCGCTGTGACAGCCTTTTAGACCTGGAGAGTGAGACCATGCATTCTCTTCCCCACCCAGCATGAGGCGCTGGGACAGCCTTCAGACCTAGGGAGTGGGACCATGCTGTCTCTTCTCCATCCAGCATGAGGCGCTGGGACAGCCTTCAGACCTGGAGAGTGAGATCATGCTGTCTCTTCCCCATCCAGCATGAGGCGCTGGGACAGCCTTCAGACCTGGCGAGTGAGACCATGCTGTCTCTTCTCCACCCAGCATGAGGCGCTGGGACAGCCTTCAGACCTAGGGGGTGTGACCATGCTGTCTCTTCTCGATCCAGCATAAGGCGCTGGGACAGCCTTCAGACCTGGGGAGTGAGACCATGCTCTCTCTTCTCAATCCAGCTTGAGGCGCTGGGACAGCCGTCAGACCTAGCGAGTGAGACCATGCTGTCTATTGTCCATCCAGCATGAGGCGCTGGGACAGCCTTCAGACCTGGGGAGTGAGATCATACTGTCTATTATCCATCAACCAGGAGGCGCTGTGACAGCCTTCAGACCTGGGGAGTGAGACCATACTGTCTGTTCTCCATCCAGCAATAGGCACAGGGACAGCCTTCAGACCTGGGGAGTGAGACTATGATGTCTCTTCTCCATCCAACAAGAAGCATGGTGACAATCTTCTGACGTGGAGAGTGAGACCATACTGTCTATTATCCATCCATCAGGAGGCGCTGTGACAGCCTTCAGACCTGGGGAGTGAGACCATGAATTCTCTTCCCCACCCAGCATGAGGTGCTGGGACAGCCTTCAGACCTAGGGAGTGGGACCGTGCTGTCTCTTACCCATCTAGCATGAGGTGCTGGGACAGAGTTCAGACTTAGGGGGTGAGATCATGCTGTCTCTTCTCCATCCAGCATGAGGCGCTGGGACAGCCTTTAGACCTGGGGAGAGAGACCATGCTGTCTCTTCTCCATCCAGCTTAGGGCGCCGGGACAGCCGTCCGACCTGGGGAGTGAGACCATGCTGTCTCTTCTCAATCCAGCATGAGGCGCTAGGACAGCCTTCAGACCTAGGGAGTGAGACCATGCTCTCTCTTCTCCATCCAGCATGAGACCCTTGGATAGTCTTCAGACCTGGGGAGTGAGACCATACTGTCTATTATCCATCCATCAGGAGGCGCTGTGACAGCCTTCGGACCTGGGGAGTGAGACCATGCATTCTCTTCCCCACCCAGCATGAGGTGCTGGGACAGCCTTCAGGCCTGGGGAGTGAGACCATGCGGTCTCTTCTCCATCCAGCCTGAGGTGCTGTGACAACCTTCAGACCTGAGGAGTGAGACCATACTGTCTCTTCTCCATCCAGCATGAGGCGCTGGGACAGCCTTCAGGCCTGGGGAGTGAGACCATGCTGTCTCTTCTCCATCCAGCAAGAAGCATGGTGACAATCTTTTGACGTGGAGAGTGAAACCCTACTGTCTTTTCTCCATCCAGCATGAGGTGCTGTGACAGCCTTCAGGCCTGGGGAGTGAGACCATGCTATCTCTTCTCCGTCCAGCATTAGGCGCAGGGAGAGACTTCAGACCTGGGGAGTGAGACCATGCTGTATCTTCTCCATCCAGCAAGAAGCATGGTGACAATCTTCTGACGTGGAGAGTGAGACTATACAGTCTATTATCCAACCATCAGGAGGTCCTGTGACATCCTTCAGACCAAAGAAGTGAGACCATGCATTCTCTTCCCCAACCAGCATGAGGTGCTGGGAGACCATGCTGTCTCTTCTCCATCCAGCATGTGCGCAGGGACAGCCTTCAGACCTGGGGAGTGAGACCATGCTGTCTCTTCTCCATCCAGCAAGAAGCATGGTGACAATCTTCTGATGTGGAGAGTGAGACCATACTGTATTTTATCCATCCAGCATGAGGCGCTGTGACAGCCTTCAGGCCTGGGGAGTGAGACCATGCTATCTCTTCTCCATCCAGCATTAGGTGCAGGGACAGCCTTCAGACTTGGGGAGTGAGACCAGGCTGTCTCTTCTCCATCCAGAAAGAAGCATGGTGACAATTTCTGACGTGGTGAGTGTGACCATACTGTCTATTATCCATCCATCAGGAGGCGCTGCGACAGCCTTCAGACCTGGGGAGTGAGACCATGCATTCTCTTCCCCACCCAGCATGAGCCGCTGTGACAGCCTTCAGACCTGGGGAGTGAGACCATGCTGTCTCTTCTCCATCCGGCATGAGGCGCTGGGACAGGCTTCAGACATGGGGAGTGAGACCATGCTGTCTCTTCTCCATCCAGCAAGAAGCATGGTGACAATCTTCTGACGTGGAGAGTGAGACCATACTGTCTATTATCCATCCAGCAAGAAGCATGGTGACAGTCTTCTGACGTGGAGAGTGAGACCATACTGTCTATTATCCACCCAGCATTAGACGCTGTGACAGCCTTCAGGCCTGGGAGTGAGACCATGCTGTCTCTTCTCCACCCAGCATGAGGCGCTGGGACAGCCTTCAGGCCTAGGGGGTGAGACCATGCTGTCTCTTCTCGATCCAGCATGAGGCGCAGGAACAGCCTTCAGACCTAGGGGGTGAGACCATGCTGTCTCTTCTTGATCCAGCATGAGGCGCAGGGACAGCCTTCAGACTTGGTGAGTGAGACCATGCATTCTCTTCCCCACCCAGCTTGAGCCGCTGTGACAGCCTTCAGACCTGGGGAGTGAGACCATGCTGTCTCTTCTCCATCCAGCATGAGGCGCAGGGACAGCCTTCAGACCTGGGGAGTGAGACCATGCTAACTCTTCTCCATCCAGCAAGAAGCATGGTGACAATCTTCTGACGTGGAGAGTGAGACTATACTGTCTATTATCCAACCATCAGGAGGTGCTGTGACATCCTTCAGACCTAAGAAGTGAGACCATGCATTCTCTTCCCCACCCAGCATGAGGTGCTGGGACAGCCTTAAGACCTGGGGAGTGAGACTATGCTGTCTCTTCTCCAGCCATCATGAGGTGCTTTGACAGCCTTCAGACCTGGAGAGTGAGACCATACTGTCTCTTCTCCATCCAGCATTAGGCGTAGGGACAGCCTACAGACCTGGGAAGTGAGACCATGCTGTCTCTTCTCCATCCAGCAAGAAGCATGGTGACAATCTTCTGACTTGGAGAGTGAGACCATACTGTCTATTATCCATCCAGCATGAGGCGCTGTGATAGCATTCAGGCCTGGGGAGTGAGACCATGCTATCTCTTCTCCATCCAGCATTAGGCGCAGGGACAGCCTTCAGACCTGGGGAGTGAGACCATGCTAACTCTTCTCCATCCAGCAAGAAGCATGGTGACAATCTTCTGACGTGGAGAGTGAGACCATACTGTCTATTATCCATCCATCAGGAGGCGCTGTGACAGCCTTCAGACCTGGGGAGTGAGACCATGCATTCTCTCCCCCACCCAGCATGAGTTGCTGTGACAGCCTTCAGACCTGGGGAGTGAGACCATGCTGTCTCTTCTCCATCCAGCATGAGGCGCAGGGACAGCCTTCAAACCTGGGGAGTGAGACCATGCTGTATCTTCTCCATCCAGCAAGAAGCATGGTGACAATCTTCTGACGTAGAGAGTGAGACTATACTGTCTATTATCCAACCATCAGGAGGTGCTGTGACATCCTTCAGACCTAAGAAGTGAGACCATGCATTCTCTTCCCCACCCAGCATGAGGTGCTGGGACATCCTTAAGACCTGGGGAGTGAGACTATGCTGTCTCTTCTCCATCCAGCATTAGGCGTAGGGACAGCCTACAGACCTGGGAAGTGAGACCATGATGTCTTTTCTCCATCCAGCAAGAAGCATGGTGACAATCTTCTGATGTGGAGAGTAAGACCATACTGCCTATTATCCATCCATCAGGAGGCACTGTGACAGCCTTCAGACCTGGGGAGTGAGACCATGAATTCTCTTCCCCAGCCAGCATGAGGCGCTGGGACAGCCTTCAGACCTAGGGAATGGGACCGTGCTGTCTCTTACCCATCTAGCATGAGGTGCTGGGACAGAGTTCAGACTTAGGGGGTGAGATCATGCTGTCTCTTCTCCATCCAGCATGAGGCGCTGGGACAGCCTTTAGACCTGGGGAGAGAGACCATGCTGTCTCTTCTCCATCCAGCTTAGGGCGCCGGGACAGCCGTCCGACCTGGGGAGTGAGACCATGCTGTCTCTTCTCAATCCAGCATGAGGCGCTAGGACAGCCTTCAGACCTAGGGAGTGAGACCATGCTCTCTCTTCTCCATCCAGCATGAGACCCTTGGATAGTCTTCAGACCTGGGGAGTGAGACCATACTGTCTATTATCCATCCATCAGGAGGCGCTGTGACAGCCTTCGGACCTGGGGAGTGAGACCATGCATTCTCTTCCCCACCCAGCATGAGGTGCTGGGACAGCCTTCAGGCCTGGGGAGTGAGACCATGCGGTCTCTTCTCCATCCAGCCTGAGGTGCTGTGACAACCTTCAGACCTGAGGAGTGAGACCATACTGTCTCTTCTCCATCCAGCATGAGGCGCTGGGACAGCCTTCAGGCCTGGGGAGTGAGACCATGCTGTCTCTTCTCCATCCAGCAAGAAGCATGGTGACAATCTTTTGACGTGGAGAGTGAAACCCTACTGTCTTTTCTCCATCCAGCATGAGGTGCTGTGACAGCCTTCAGGCCTGGGGAGTGAGACCATGCTATCTCTTCTCCGTCCAGCATTAGGCGCAGGGAGAGACTTCAGACCTGGGGAGTGAGACCATGCTGTATCTTCTCCATCCAGCAAGAAGCATGGTGACAATCTTCTGACGTGGAGAGTGAGACTATACTGTCTATTATCCAACCATCAGGAGGTCCTGTGACATCCTTCAGACCAAAGAAGTGAGACCATGCATTCTCTTCCCCAACCAGCATGAGGTGCTGGGAGACCATGCTGTCTCTTCTCCATCCAGCATGTGCGCAGGGACAGCCTTCAGACCTGGGGAGTGAGACCATGCTGTCTCTTCTCCATCCAGCAAGAAGCATGGTGACAATCTTCTGATGTGGAGAGTGAGACCATACTGTATTTTATCCATCCAGCATGAGGCGCTGTGACAGCCTTCAGGCCTGGGGAGTGAGACCATGCTATCTCTTCTCCATCCAGCATTAGGTGCAGGGACAGCCTTCAGACTTGGGGAGTGAGACCAGGCTGTCTCTTCTCCATCCAGAAAGAAGCATGGTGACAATTTCTGACGTGGTGAGTGTGACCATACTGTCTATTATCCATCCATCAGGAGGCGCTGCGACAGCCTTCAGACCTGGGGAGTGAGACCATGCATTCTCTTCCCCACCCAGCATGAGCCGCTGTGACAGCCTTCAGACCTGGGGAGTGAGACCATGCTGTCTCTTCTCCATCCGGCATGAGGCGCTGGGACAGGCTTCAGACATGGGGAGTGAGACCATGCTGTCTCTTCTCCATCCAGCAAGAAGCATGGTGACAATCTTCTGACGTGGAGAGTGAGACCATACTGTCTATTATCCATCCAGCAAGAAGCATGGTGACAGTCTTCTGACGTGGAGAGTGAGACCATACTGTCTATTATCCACCCAGCATTAGACGCTGTGACAGCCTTCAGGCCTGGGAGTGAGACCATGCTGTCTCTTCTCCACCCAGCATGAGGCGCTGGGACAGCCTTCAGGCCTAGGGGGTGAGACCATGCTGTCTCTTCTCGATCCAGCATGAGGCGCAGGAACAGCCTTCAGACCTAGGGGGTGAGACCATGCTGTCTCTTCTTGATCCAGCATGAGGCGCAGGGACAGCCTTCAGACTTGGTGAGTGAGACCATGCATTCTCTTCCCCACCCAGCTTGAGCCGCTGTGACAGCCTTCAGACCTGGGGAGTGAGACCATGCTGTCTCTTCTCCATCCAGCATGAGGCGCAGGGACAGCCTTCAGACCTGGGGAGTGAGACCATGCTAACTCTTCTCCATCCAGCAAGAAGCATGGTGACAATCTTCTGACGTGGAGAGTGAGACTATACTGTCTATTATCCAACCATCAGGAGGTGCTGTGACATCCTTCAGACCTAAGAAGTGAGACCATGCATTCTCTTCCCCACCCAGCATGAGGTGCTGGGACAGCCTTAAGACCTGGGGAGTGAGACTATGCTGTCTCTTCTCCAGCCATCATGAGGTGCTTTGACAGCCTTCAGACCTGGAGAGTGAGACCATACTGTCTCTTCTCCATCCAGCATTAGGCGTAGGGACAGCCTACAGACCTGGGAAGTGAGACCATGCTGTCTCTTCTCCATCCAGCAAGAAGCATGGTGACAATCTTCTGACTTGGAGAGTGAGACCATACTGTCTATTATCCATCCAGCATGAGGCGCTGTGATAGCATTCAGGCCTGGGGAGTGAGACCATGCTATCTCTTCTCCATCCAGCATTAGGCGCAGGGACAGCCTTCAGACCTGGGGAGTGAGACCATGCTAACTCTTCTCCATCCAGCAAGAAGCATGGTGACAATCTTCTGACGTGGAGAGTGAGACCATACTGTCTATTATCCATCCATCAGGAGGCGCTGTGACAGCCTTCAGACCTGGGGAGTGAGACCATGCATTCTCTCCCCCACCCAGCATGAGTTGCTGTGACAGCCTTCAGACCTGGGGAGTGAGACCATGCTGTCTCTTCTCCATCCAGCATGAGGCGCAGGGACAGCCTTCAAACCTGGGGAGTGAGACCATGCTGTATCTTCTCCATCCAGCAAGAAGCATGGTGACAATCTTCTGACGTAGAGAGTGAGACTATACTGTCTATTATCCAACCATCAGGAGGTGCTGTGACATCCTTCAGACCTAAGAAGTGAGACCATGCATTCTCTTCCCCACCCAGCATGAGGTGCTGGGACATCCTTAAGACCTGGGGAGTGAGACTATGCTGTCTCTTCTCCATCCAGCATTAGGCGTAGGGACAGCCTACAGACCTGGGAAGTGAGACCATGATGTCTTTTCTCCATCCAGCAAGAAGCATGGTGACAATCTTCTGATGTGGAGAGTAAGACCATACTGCCTATTATCCATCCATCAGGAGGCACTGTGACAGCCTTCAGACCTGGGGAGTGAGACCATGAATTCTCTTCCCCAGCCAGCATGAGGCGCTGGGACAGCCTTCAGACCTAGGGAATGGGACCGTGCTGTCTCTTACCCATCTAGCATGAGGTGCTGGGACAGAGTTCAGACTTAGGGGGTGAGATCATGCTGTCTCTTCTCCATCCAGCATGAGGCGCTGGGACAGCCTTTAGACCTGGGGAGAGAGACCATGCTGTCTCTTCTCCATCCAGCTTAGGGCGCCGGGACAGCCGTCCGACCTGGGGAGTGAGACCATGCTGTCTCTTCTCAATCCAGCATGAGGCGCTAGGACAGCCTTCAGACCTAGGGAGTGAGACCATGCTCTCTCTTCTCCATCCAGCATGAGACCCTTGGATAGTCTTCAGACCTGGGGAGTGAGACCATACTGTCTATTATCCATCCATCAGGAGGCGCTGTGACAGCCTTCGGACCTGGGGAGTGAGACCATGCATTCTCTTCCCCACCCAGCATGAGGTGCTGGGACAGCCTTCAGGCCTGGGGAGTGAGACCATGCGGTCTCTTCTCCATCCAGCCTGAGGTGCTGTGACAACCTTCAGACCTGAGGAGTGAGACCATACTGTCTCTTCTCCATCCAGCATGAGGCGCTGGGACAGCCTTCAGGCCTGGGGAGTGAGACCATGCTGTCTCTTCTCCATCCAGCAAGAAGCATGGTGACAATCTTTTGACGTGGAGAGTGAAACCCTACTGTCTTTTCTCCATCCAGCATGAGGTGCTGTGACAGCCTTCAGGCCTGGGGAGTGAGACCATGCTATCTCTTCTCCGTCCAGCATTAGGCGCAGGGAGAGACTTCAGACCTGGGGAGTGAGACCATGCTGTATCTTCTCCATCCAGCAAGAAGCATGGTGACAATCTTCTGACGTGGAGAGTGAGACTATACTGTCTATTATCCAACCATCAGGAGGTCCTGTGACATCCTTCAGACCAAAGAAGTGAGACCATGCATTCTCTTCCCCAACCAGCATGAGGTGCTGGGAGACCATGCTGTCTCTTCTCCATCCAGCATGTGCGCAGGGACAGCCTTCAGACCTGGGGAGTGAGACCATGCTGTCTCTTCTCCATCCAGCAAGAAGCATGGTGACAATCTTCTGATGTGGAGAGTGAGACCATACTGTATTTTATCCATCCAGCATGAGGCGCTGTGACAGCCTTCAGGCCTGGGGAGTGAGACCATGCTATCTCTTCTCCATCCAGCATTAGGTGCAGGGACAGCCTTCAGACTTGGGGAGTGAGACCAGGCTGTCTCTTCTCCATCCAGAAAGAAGCATGGTGACAATTTCTGACGTGGTGAGTGTGACCATACTGTCTATTATCCATCCATCAGGAGGCGCTGCGACAGCCTTCAGACCTGGGGAGTGAGACCATGCATTCTCTTCCCCACCCAGCATGAGCCGCTGTGACAGCCTTCAGACCTGGGGAGTGAGACCATGCTGTCTCTTCTCCATCCGGCATGAGGCGCTGGGACAGGCTTCAGACATGGGGAGTGAGACCATGCTGTCTCTTCTCCATCCAGCAAGAAGCATGGTGACAATCTTCTGACGTGGAGAGTGAGACCATACTGTCTATTATCCATCCAGCAAGAAGCATGGTGACAGTCTTCTGACGTGGAGAGTGAGACCATACTGTCTATTATCCACCCAGCATTAGACGCTGTGACAGCCTTCAGGCCTGGGAGTGAGACCATGCTGTCTCTTCTCCACCCAGCATGAGGCGCTGGGACAGCCTTCAGGCCTAGGGGGTGAGACCATGCTGTCTCTTCTCGATCCAGCATGAGGCGCAGGGACAGCCTTCAGACCTAGGGGGTGAGACCATGCTGTCTCTTCTTGATCCAGCATGAGGCGCAGGGACAGCCTTCAGACTTGGTGAGTGAGACCATGCATTCTCTTCCCCACCCAGCTTGAGCCGCTGTGACAGCCTTCAGACCTGGGGAGTGAGACCATGCTGTCTCTTCTCCATCCAGCATGAGGCGCAGGGACAGCCTTCAGACCTGGGGAGTGAGACCATGCTAACTCTTCTCCATCCAGCAAGAAGCATGGTGACAATCTTCTGACGTGGAGAGTGAGACTATACTGTCTATTATCCAACCATCAGGAGGTGCTGTGACATCCTTCAGACCTAAGAAGTGAGACCATGCATTCTCTTCCCCACCCAGCATGAGGTGCTGGGACAGCCTTAAGACCTGGGGAGTGAGACTATGCTGTCTCTTCTCCAGCCATCATGAGGTGCTTTGACAGCCTTCAGACCTGGAGAGTGAGACCATACTGTCTCTTCTCCATCCAGCATTAGGCGTAGGGACAGCCTACAGACCTGGGAAGTGAGACCATGCTGTCTCTTCTCCATCCAGCAAGAAGCATGGTGACAATCTTCTGACTTGGAGAGTGAGACCATACTGTCTATTATCCATCCAGCATGAGGCGCTGTGATAGCATTCAGGCCTGGGGAGTGAGACCATGCTATCTCTTCTCCATCCAGCATTAGGCGCAGGGACAGCCTTCAGACCTGGGGAGTGAGACCATGCTAACTCTTCTCCATCCAGCAAGAAGCATGGTGACAATCTTCTGACGTGGAGAGTGAGACCATACTGTCTATTATCCATCCATCAGGAGGCGCTGTGACAGCCTTCAGACCTGGGGAGTGAGACCATGCATTCTCTCCCCCACCCAGCATGAGTTGCTGTGACAGCCTTCAGACCTGGGGAGTGAGACCATGCTGTCTCTTCTCCATCCAGCATGAGGCGCAGGGACAGCCTTCAAACCTGGGGAGTGAGACCATGCTGTATCTTCTCCATCCAGCAAGAAGCATGGTGACAATCTTCTGACGTAGAGAGTGAGACTATACTGTCTATTATCCAACCATCAGGAGGTGCTGTGACATCCTTCAGACCTAAGAAGTGAGACCATGCATTCTCTTCCCCACCCAGCATGAGGTGCTGGGACATCCTTAAGACCTGGGAAGTGAGACCATGATGTCTTTTCTCCATCCAGCAAGAAGCATGGTGACAATCTTCTGATGTGGAGAGTAAGACCATACTGCCTATTATCCATCCATCAGGAGGCACTGTGACAGCCTTCAGACCTGGGGAGTGAGACCATGAATTCTCTTCCCCAGCCAGCATGAGGCGCTGGGACAGCCTTCAGACCTAGGGAATGGGACCGTGCTGTCTCTTACCCATCTAGCATGAGGTGCTGGGACAGAGTTCAGACTTAGGGGGTGAGATCATGCTGTCTCTTCTCCATCCAGCATGAGGCGCTGGGACAGCCTTTAGACCTGGGGAGAGAGACCATGCTGTCTCTTCTCCATCCAGCTTAGGGCGCCGGGACAGCCGTCCGACCTGGGGAGTGAGACCATGCTGTCTCTTCTCAATCCAGCATGAGGCGCTAGGACAGCCTTCAGACCTAGGGAGTGAGACCATGCTCTCTCTTCTCCATCCAGCATGAGACCCTTGGATAGTCTTCAGACCTGGGGAGTGAGACCATACTGTCTATTATCCATCCATCAGGAGGCGCTGTGACAGCCTTCTTACCTGGGGAGTGAGACCATGCATTCTCTTCCCCACCCAGCATGAGGTGCTGGGACAGCCTTCAGGCCTGGGGAGTGAGACCATGCGGTCTCTTCTCCATCCAGCCTGAGGTGCTGTGACAACCTTCAGACCTGAGGAGTGAGACCATACTGTCTCTTCTCCATCCAGCATGAGGCGCTGGGACAGCCTTCAGGCCTGGGGAGTGAGACCATGCTGTCTCTTCTCCATCCAGCAAGAAGCATGGTGACAATCTTTTGACGTGGAGAGTGAAACCCTACTGTCTTTTCTCCATCCAGCATGAGGTGCTGTGACAGCCTTCAGGCCTGGGGAGTGAGACCATGCTATCTCTTCTCCGTCCAGCATTAGGCGCAGGGAGAGACTTCAGACCTGGGGAGTGAGACCATGCTGTATCTTCTCCATCCAGCAAGAAGCATGGTGACAATCTTCTGACGTGGAGAGTGAGACTATACTGTCTATTATCCAACCATCAGGAGGTCCTGTGACATCCTTCAGACCAAAGAAGTGAGACCATGCATTCTCTTCCCCAACCAGCATGAGGTGCTGGGAGACCATGCTGTCTCTTCTCCATCCAGCATGTGCGCAGGGACAGCCTTCAGACCTGGGGAGTGAGACCATGCTGTCTCTTCTCCATCCAGCAAGAAGCATGGTGACAATCTTCTGACGTGGAGAGTGAGACCATACTGTATTTTATCCATCCAGCATGAGGCGCTGTGACAGCCTTCAGGCCTGGGGAGTGAGACCATGCTATCTCTTCTCCATCCAGCATTAGGTGCAGGGACAGCCTTCAGACTTGGGGAGTGAGACCAGGCTGTCTCTTCTCCATCCAGAAAGAAGCATGGTGACAATTTCTGACGTGGTGAGTGTGACCATACTGTCTATTATCCATCCATCAGGAGGCGCTGCGACAGCCTTCAGACCTGGGGAGTGAGACCATGCATTCTCTTCCCCACCCAGCATGAGCCGCTGTGACAGCCTTCAGACCTGGGGAGTGAGACCATGCTGTCTCTTCTCCATCCGGCATGAGGCGCTGGGACAGGCTTCAGACATGGGGAGTGAGACCATGCTGTCTCTTCTCCATCCAGCAAGAAGCATGGTGACAATCTTCTGACGTGGAGAGTGAGACCATACTGTCTATTATCCATCCAGCAAGAAGCATGGTGACAGTCTTCTGACGTGGAGAGTGAGACCATACTGTCTATTATCCACCCAGCATTAGACGCTGTGACAGCCTTCAGGCCTGGGAGTGAGACCATGCTTTCTCTTCTCCACCCAGCATGAGGCGCTGGGACAGCCTTCAGGCCTAGCGGGTGAGACCATGCTGTCTCTTCTCGATCCAGCATGAGGCGCAGGGACAGCCTTCAGACCTAGGGGGTGAGACCATGCTGTCTCTTCTCGATCCAGCATGAGGCGCAGGGACAGCCTTCAGACTTGGTGAGTGAGACCATGCATTCTCTTCCCCACCCAGCATGAGTTGCTGTGACAGCCTTCAGACCTGGGGAGTGAGACCATGCTGTCTCTTCTCCATCCAGCATGAGGCGCAGGGACAGCCTTCTGACCTGGGGAGTGAGACCATGCTAACTCTTCTCCATCCAGCAAGAAGCATGGTGACAATCTTCTGACGTGGAGAGTGAGACTATACTGTCTATTATCCAACCATCAGGAGGTGCTGTGACATCCTTCAGACCTAAGAAGTGAGACCATGCATTCTCTTCCCCACCCAGCATGAGGTGCTGGGACAGCCTTAAGACCTGGGGAGTGAGACTATGCTGTCTCTTCTCCAGCCATCATGAGGTGCTTTGACAGCCTTCAGACCTGGAGAGTGAGACCATACTGTCTCTTCTCCATCCAGCATTAGGCGTAGGGACAGCCTACAGACCTGGGAAGTGAGACCATGCTGTCTCTTCTCCATCCAGCAAGAAGCATGGTGACAATCTTCTGACTTGGAGAGTGAGACCATACTGTCTATTATCCATCCAGCATGAGGCGCTGTGATAGCATTCAGGCCTGGGGAGTGAGACCATGCTATCTCTTCTCCATCCAGCATTAGGCGCAGGGACAGCCTTCAGACCTGGGGAGTGAGACCATGCTAACTCTTCTCCATCCAGCAAGAAGCATGGTGACAATCTTCTGACGTGGAGAGTGAGACCATACTGTCTATTATCCATCCATCAGGAGGCGCTGTGACAGCCTTCAGACCTGGGGAGTGAGACCATGCATTCTCTCCCCCACCCAGCATGAGTTGCTGTGACAGCCTTCAGACCTGGGGAGTGAGACCATGCTGTCTCTTCTCCATCCAGCATGAGGCGCAGGGACAGCCTTCAAACCTGGGGAGTGAGACCATGCTGTATCTTCTCCATCCAGCAAGAAGCATGGTGACAATCTTCTGATGTGGAGAGTGAGACCATACTGTATTTTATCCATCCAGCATGAGGCGCTGTGACAGCCTTCAGGCCTGGGGAGTGAGACCATGCTATCTCTTCTCCATCCAGCATTAGGTGCAGGGACAGCCTTCAGACTTGGGGAGTGAGACCAGGCTGTCTCTTCTCCATCCAGAAAGAAGCATGGTGACAATTTCTGACGTGGTGAGTGTGACCATACTGTCTATTATCCATCCATCAGGAGGCGCTGCGACAGCCTTCAGACCTGGGGAGTGAGACCATGCATTCTCTTCCCCACCCAGCATGAGCCGCTGTGACAGCCTTCAGACCTGGGGAGTGAGACCATGCTGTCTCTTCTCCATCCGGCATGAGGCGCTGGGACAGGCTTCAGACATGGGGAGTGAGACCATGCTGTCTCTTCTCCATCCAGCAAGAAGCATGGTGACAATCTTCTGACGTGGAGAGTGAGACCATACTGTCTATTATCCATCCAGCAAGAAGCATGGTGACAGTCTTCTGACGTGGAGAGTGAGACCATACTGTCTATTATCCACCCAGCATTAGGTGCAGGGACAGCCTTCAGACTTGGGGAGTGAGACCAGGCTGTCTCTTCTCCATCCAGAAAGAAGCATGGTGACAATTTCTGACGTGGTGAGTGTGACCATACTGTCTATTATCCATCCATCAGGAGGCGCTGCGACAGCCTTCAGACCTGGGGAGTGAGACCATGCATTCTCTTCCCCACCCAGCATGAGCCGCTGTGACAGCCTTCAGACCTGGGGAGTGAGACCATGCTGTCTCTTCTCCATCCGGCATGAGGCGCTGGGACAGGCTTCAGACATGGGGAGTGAGACCATGCTGTCTCTTCTCCATCCAGCAAGAAGCATGGTGACAATCTTCTGACGTGGAGAGTGAGACCATACTGTCTATTATCCATCCAGCAAGAAGCATGGTGACAGTCTTCTGACGTGGAGAGTGAGACCATACTGTCTATTATCCACCCAGCATTAGACGCTGTGACAGCCTTCAGGCCTGGGAGTGAGACCATGCTGTCTCTTCTCCACCCAGCATGAGGCGCTGGGACAGCCTTCAGGCCTAGGGGGTGAGACCATGCTGTCTCTTCTCGATCCAGCATGAGGCGCAGGGACAGCCTTCAGACCTAGGGGGTGAGACCATGCTGTCTCTTCTTGATCCAGCATGAGGCGCAGGGACAGCCTTCAGACTTGGTGAGTGAGACCATGCATTCTCTTCCCCACCCAGCTTGAGCCGCTGTGACAGCCTTCAGACCTGGGGAGTGAGACCATGCTGTCTCTTCTCCATCCAGCATGAGGCGCAGGGACAGCCTTCAGACCTGGGGAGTGAGACCATGCTAACTCTTCTCCATCCAGCAAGAAGCATGGTGACAATCTTCTGACGTGGAGAGTGAGACTATACTGTCTATTATCCAACCATCAGGAGGTGCTGTGACATCCTTCAGACCTAAGAAGTGAGACCATGCATTCTCTTCCCCACCCAGCATGAGGTGCTGGGACAGCCTTAAGACCTGGGGAGTGAGACTATGCTGTCTCTTCTCCAGCCATCATGAGGTGCTTTGACAGCCTTCAGACCTGGAGAGTGAGACCATACTGTCTCTTCTCCATCCAGCATTAGGCGTAGGGACAGCCTACAGACCTGGGAAGTGAGACCATGCTGTCTCTTCTCCATCCAGCAAGAAGCATGGTGACAATCTTCTGACTTGGAGAGTGAGACCATACTGTCTATTATCCATCCAGCATGAGGCGCTGTGATAGCATTCAGGCCTGGGGAGTGAGACCATGCTATCTCTTCTCCATCCAGCATTAGGCGCAGGGACAGCCTTCAGACCTGGGGAGTGAGACCATGCTAACTCTTCTCCATCCAGCAAGAAGCATGGTGACAATCTTCTGACGTGGAGAGTGAGACCATACTGTCTATTATCCATCCATCAGGAGGCGCTGTGACAGCCTTCAGACCTGGGGAGTGAGACCATGCATTCTCTCCCCCACCCAGCATGAGTTGCTGTGACAGCCTTCAGACCTGGGGAGTGAGACCATGCTGTCTCTTCTCCATCCAGCATGAGGCGCAGGGACAGCCTTCAAACCTGGGGAGTGAGACCATGCTGTATCTTCTCCATCCAGCAAGAAGCATGGTGACAATCTTCTGACGTAGAGAGTGAGACTATACTGTCTATTATCCAACCATCAGGAGGTGCTGTGACATCCTTCAGACCTAAGAAGTGAGACCATGCATTCTCTTCCCCACCCAGCATGAGGTGCTGGGACATCCTTAAGACCTGGGGAGTGAGACTATGCTGTCTCTTCTCCATCCAGCATTAGGCGTAGGGACAGCCTACAGACCTGGGAAGTGAGACCATGATGTCTTTTCTCCATCCAGCAAGAAGCATGGTGACAATCTTCTGATGTGGAGAGTAAGACCATACTGCCTATTATCCATCCATCAGGAGGCACTGTGACAGCCTTCAGACCTGGGGAGTGAGACCATGAATTCTCTTCCCCAGCCAGCATGAGGCGCTGGGACAGCCTTCAGACCTAGGGAATGGGACCGTGCTGTCTCTTACCCATCTAGCATGAGGTGCTGGGACAGAGTTCAGACTTAGGGGGTGAGATCATGCTGTCTCTTCTCCATCCAGCATGAGGCGCTGGGACAGCCTTTAGACCTGGGGAGAGAGACCATGCTGTCTCTTCTCCATCCAGCTTAGGGCGCCGGGACAGCCGTCCGACCTGGGGAGTGAGACCATGCTGTCTCTTCTCAATCCAGCATGAGGCGCTAGGACAGCCTTCAGACCTAGGGAGTGAGACCATGCTCTCTCTTCTCCATCCAGCATGAGACCCTTGGATAGTCTTCAGACCTGGGGAGTGAGACCATACTGTCTATTATCCATCCATCAGGAGGCGCTGTGACAGCCTTCTTACCTGGGGAGTGAGACCATGCATTCTCTTCCCCACCCAGCATGAGGTGCTGGGACAGCCTTCAGGCCTGGGGAGTGAGACCATGCGGTCTCTTCTCCATCCAGCCTGAGGTGCTGTGACAACCTTCAGACCTGAGGAGTGAGACCATACTGTCTCTTCTCCATCCAGCATGAGGCGCTGGGACAGCCTTCAGGCCTGGGGAGTGAGACCATGCTGTCTCTTCTCCATCCAGCAAGAAGCATGGTGACAATCTTTTGACGTGGAGAGTGAAACCCTACTGTCTTTTCTCCATCCAGCATGAGGTGCTGTGACAGCCTTCAGGCCTGGGGAGTGAGACCATGCTATCTCTTCTCCGTCCAGCATTAGGCGCAGGGAGAGACTTC
Organism: Triturus cristatus; assembly: GCF_964204655.1. Classification (NCBI taxonomy): domain Eukaryota; kingdom Metazoa; phylum Chordata; class Amphibia; order Caudata; family Salamandridae; genus Triturus; species Triturus cristatus. Next base: position 172,633,571 of record NC_140579.1, on the reverse strand, counting down.
AGACCTGGGGAGTGAGACCATGCTGTATCTTCTCCATCCAGCAAGAAGCATGGTGACAATCTTCTGACGTGGAGAGTGAGACTATACTGTCTATTATCCAACCATCAGGAGGTCCTGTGACATCCTTCAGACCAAAGAAGTGAGACCATGCATTCTCTTCCCCAACCAGCATGAGGTGCTGGGAGACCATGCTGTCTCTTCTCCATCCAGCATGTGCGCAGGGACAGCCTTCAGACCTGGGGAGTGAGACCATGCTGTCTCTTCTCCATCCAGCAAGAAGCATGGTGACAATCTTCTGACGTGGAGAGTGAGACCATACTGTATTTTATCCATCCAGCATGAGGCGCTGTGACAGCCTTCAGGCCTGGGGAGTGAGACCATGCTATCTCTTCTCCATCCAGCATTAGGTGCAGGGACAGCCTTCAGACTTGGGGAGTGAGACCAGGCTGTCTCTTCTCCATCCAGAAAGAAGCATGGTGACAATTTCTGACGTGGTGAGTGTGACCATACTGTCTATTATCCATCCATCAGGAGGCGCTGCGACAGCCTTCAGACCTGGGGAGTGAGACCATGCATTCTCTTCCCCACCCAGCATGAGCCGCTGTGACAGCCTTCAGACCTGGGGAGTGAGACCATGCTGTCTCTTCTCCATCCGGCATGAGGCGCTGGGACAGGCTTCAGACATGGGGAGTGAGACCATGCTGTCTCTTCTCCATCCAGCAAGAAGCATGGTGACAATCTTCTGACGTGGAGAGTGAGACCATACTGTCTATTATCCATCCAGCAAGAAGCATGGTGACAGTCTTCTGACGTGGAGAGTGAGACCATACTGTCTATTATCCACCCAGCATTAGACGCTGTGACAGCCTTCAGGCCTGGGAGTGAGACCATGCTTTCTCTTCTCCACCCAGCATGAGGCGCTGGGACAGCCTTCAGGCCTAGCGGGTGAGACCATGCTGTCTCTTCTCGATCCAGCATGAGGCGCAGGGACAGCCTTCAGACCTAGGGGGTGAGACCATGCTGTCTCTTCTCGATCCAGCATGAGGCGCAGGGACAGCCTTCAGACTTGGTGAGTGAGACCATGCATTCTCTTCCCCACCCAGCTTGAGCCGCTGTGACAGCCTTCAGACCTGGGGAGTGAGACCATGCTGTCTCTTCTCCATCCAGCATGAGGCGCAGGGACAGCCTTCTGACCTGGGGAGTGAGACCATGCTAACTCTTCTCCATCCAGCAAGAAGCATGGTGACAATCTTCTGACGTGGAGAGTGAGACTATACTGTCTATTATCCAACCATCAGGAGGTGCTGTGACATCCTTCAGACCTAAGAAGTGAGACCATGCATTCTCTTCCCCACCCAGCATGAGGTGCTGGGACAGCCTTAAGACCTGGGGAGTGAGACTATGCTGTCTCTTCTCCAGCCATCATGAGGTGCTTTGACAGCCTTCAGACCTGGAGAGTGAGACCATACTGTCTCTTCTCCATCCAGCATTAGGCGTAGGGACAGCCTACAGACCTGGGAAGTGAGACCATGCTGTCTCTTCTCCATCCAGCAAGAAGCATGGTGACAATCTTCTGACTTGGAGAGTGAGACCATACTGTCTATTATCCATCCAGCATGAGGCGCTGTGATAGCATTCAGGCCTGGGGAGTGAGACCATGCTATCTCTTCTCCATCCAGCATTAGGCGCAGGGACAGCCTTCAGACCTGGGGAGTGAGACCATGCTAACTCTTCTCCATCCAGCAAGAAGCATGGTGACAATCTTCTGACGTGGAGAGTGAGACCATACTGTCTATTATCCATCCATCAGGAGGCGCTGTGACAGCCTTCAGACCTGGGGAGTGAGACCATGCATTCTGTCCCCCACCCAGCATGAGTTGCTGTGACAGCCTTCAGACCTGGGGAGTGAGACCATGCTGTCTCTTCTCCATCCAGCATGAGGCACAGGGACAGCCTTCAAACCTGGGGAGTGAGACCATGCTGTATCTTCTCCATCCAGCAAGAAGCATGGTGACAATCTTCTGACGTAGAGAGTGAGACTATACTGTCTATTATCCAACCATCAGGAGGTGCTGTGACATCCTTCAGACCTAAGAAGTGAGACCATGCATTCTCTTCTAGGCCTGGGCAAAAATTTCGTTCCGTTCGCGGAAATTGCGATAATTTGACATTTTTGCGTTCCGCGGAGAGCGCGAAAATGTCAAAAATTCCGGTTTCCGCAGCTTGGCGATAATTTGTTTCTTGCTCGCGCTGTAAAATGATACATTCTCGCGCGCGCGCGATCGCCTTACCTGAATCCCTGCGTTCGCCGACAAGTTTTCTTGATCCGGTCGCGTTCTCCATGAGATGTTGTATTGTTTTTAGCCATTTGCGCTGTCTCGCGACAGTTCGCGCCCGCAGTGACGTCATGCGTCGCGCGATCACGTCTTTCTTCTCGCGATCATGCACCGCGAGAACAACTCAAAACAAGATGGCCGCGCCCGCAAGCAACCACATGGGTAAGTTGGCGACCCGCAACCATGCAGAAAATCTCGCGAACATGCCGGAAAAAAACTTCCGCATCTTCGCGATATTTCTGCTTGTTTGCGATAATTTTAAACATTCTCACGATAATTTGCGAAGGTTAATTCCGCAAATTCCGCCCACCCCTATTCTCTTCCCCACCCAGCATGAGGTGCTGGGACAGCCTTAAGACCTGGGGAGTGAGACTATGCTGTCTCTTCTCCATCCAGCATTAGGCGTAGGGACAGCCTACAGACCTGGGAAGTGAGACCATGATGTCTTTTCTCCATCCAGCAAGAAGCATGGTGACAATCTTCTGATGTGGAGAGTAAGACCATACTGCCTATTATCCATCCATCAGGAGGCACTGTGACAGCCTTCAGACCTGGGGAGTGAGACCATGAATTCTCTTCCCCAGCCAGCATGAGGCGCTGGGACAGCCTTCAGACCTAGGGGGTGAGACCATGCTGTCTCTTCTCCATCCAGCATGAGGCGCTGGGACAGCCTTCAGACCTGGGGAGTGAGACCATGCTGTCTCTTCTCCATCCAGCTTAGGGCGCCGGGACAGCTGTCAGACCTGGGGAGTGAGACCATGCTGTCTCATCTCCATCCAGCATGAGGTGCTAGGACAGGCTTCAGACCTAGGGAGTGAGACCATGCTGTCTCTTCTCCATCCATCATGAGGCCCTTGGACAGCCTTCAGACGAAGAAGCATGGTGACAATTTTCTGACTTGGAGAGTGAGACCATACTGTCTATTATCCATCCAGCATGAGGCGCTGTGACAGCATTCAGGCCTGGGGAGTGAGACCATGCTATCTCTTTTCCATCCAGCATTAGGCGCAGGGACATCCTTCAGACCTGGGGAGTGAGACCATGCTAACTCTTCTCCATCCAGCAAGAAGCATGGTGACATTCTTCTGACGTGGAGAGTGAGACCATACTGTCTATTATCCATGCATCAGGAGGCGCTGTGACAGCCTTCGGACCTGGGGAGTGAGACCATGCATTCTCTTCCACACCCAGCATGAGGCACTGGGACAGCCTTCAGGCCTGGGGAGTGAGACCATGCTGTCTCTTCTCCATCCTGCCTGAGGTGCTGTGACAACCTTCAGACCTGAGGAGTGAGACCATACTGTCTCTTCTCCATCCAGCATGAGGCGCTGGGACAGCCTTCAGGCATGGGGAGTGAGACCATGCTGTCTCTTCTCCATCCTGCCTGAGGTGCTGTGACAACCTTCAGACCTGAGGAGTGAGACCATACTGTCTCTTCTCCATCCAGCATGAGGTGCTGTGACAGCCTTTAGACCTTGGGAGTGAGACCATGCTGTCTCTTCTCCATCCGACATGGGCGCAGGGACAGCCTTCAGACCTGGGGAGTGAGACCATTCTGTCTCTTCTCCATCGAGTAAGAAGCATGGTGACAATCTTCTGACGTGGAGAGTGAGACAATACTGTCTATTATCCATCCATCAGGAGGCGCTGTGACAGCCTTCAGACCAGGTGAGTGAGACCATGCATTCTCTTCCCCACCCAGCATGAGCTGCTGTGACAGCCTTCAGACCTGGGGAGTGAGACCATGCTGTCTCTTCTCCATCCAGCATGAGGCACAGGGACAGACTTCAGACCTGGGGAGTGAGACCATGCTGTATCTTCTCCACCCAGCAAGAAGCATGGTGACAATCTTCTGACATGGAGAGTGAGACTATACTGTCTATTATCCAACCATCAGGAGGTCCTGTGACATCCTTCAGACCTAAGAAGTGAGACCATGCATTCTCTTCCAAAACCAGCATGAGGTGCTGGGACAGCCTTCAGACTTGGGGAGTGAGACTATACTGTCTCTTCTCCAGCCATCATGAGGTGCTTTGACAGCCTTCAGACCTGGAGAGTGAGACCATACTGTCTCTTCTCCATCCAGCATGAGTCGCAGGGACAGCCTTCAGACCTGGGGAGTGAGACCATGATGTCTCTTCTCCATCCAGCTAGAAGCATGGTGACAATCTTGTGACGTGAAGAGTGAGACCATACTGTCTATTATCCATCCATCAGGAGGCGCTGTGACAGCCTTTTAGACCTGGAGAGTGAGACCATGCATTCTCTTCCCCACCCAGCATGAGGCGCTGGGACAGCCTTCAGACCTAGGGAGTGGGACCATGCTGTCTCTTCTCCATCCAGCATGAGGCGCTGGGACAGCCTTCAGACCTGGAGAGTGAGATCATGCTGTCTCTTCCCCATCCAGCATGAGGCGCTGGGACAGCCTTCAGACCTGGCGAGTGAGACCATGCTGTCTCTTCTCCACCCAGCATGAGGCGCTGGGACAGCCTTCAGACCTAGCGAGTGAGACCATGCTGTCATTTGTCCATCCAGCATGAGGCACTGGGACAGCCTTCAGACCTGGGGAGTGAGATCATACTGTCTATTATCCATCAATCAGGAGGCGCTGTGACAGCCTTCAGACCTGGGGAGTGAGACCATACTGTCTCTTCTCCATCCAGCAATAGGCACAGGGACAGCCTTCAGACCTGGGGAGTGAGACTATGATGTCTCTTCTCCATCCAACAAGAAGCATGGTGACAATCTTCTGACGTGGAGAGTGAGACCATACTGTCTATTATCCATCCATCAGGAGGCGCTGTGACAGCCTTCAGACCTGGGGAGTGAGACCATGAATTCTCTTCCCCACCCAGCATGAGGTGCTGGGACAGCCTTCAGACCTAGGGAGTGGGACCGTGCTGTCTCTTACCCATCTAGCATGAGGTGCTGGGACAGAGTTCAGACTTAGGGGGTGAGATCATGCTGTCTCTTCTCCATCCAGCATGAGGCGCTGGGACAGCCTTTAGACCTGGGGAGAGAGACCATGCTGTCTCTTCTCCATCCAGCTTAGGGCGCCGGGACAGCCGTCCGACCTGGGGAGTGAGACCATGCTGTCTCTTCTCAATCCAGCATGAGGCGCTAGGACAGCCTTCAGACCTAGGGAGTGAGACCATGCTCTCTCTTCTCCATCCAGCATGAGACCCTTGGATAGTCTTCAGACCTGGGGAGTGAGACCATACTGTCTATTATCCATCCATCAGGAGGCGCTGTGACAGCCTTCGGACCTGGGGAGTGAGACCATGCATTCTCTTCCCCACCCAGCATGAGGCGCTGGGACAGCCTTCAGGCCTGGGGAGTGAGACCATGCGGTCTCTTCTCCATCCAGCCTGAGGTGCTGTGACAACCTTCAGACCTGAGGAGTGAGACCATACTGTCTCTTCTCCATCCAGCATGAGGCGCTGGGACAGCCTTCAGGCCTGGGGAGTGAGACCATGCTGTCTCTTCTCCATCCAGCAAGAAGCATGGTGACAATCTTTTGACGTGGAGAGTGAAACCCTACTGTCTTTTCTCCATCCAGCATGAGGTGCTGTGACAGCCTTCAGGCCTGGGGAGTGAGACCATGCTATCTCTTCTCCATCCAGCATTAGGCGCAGGGAGAGACTTCAGACCTGGGGAGTGAGACCATGCTGTATCTTCTCCATCCAGCAAGAAGCATGGTGACAATCTTCTGACGTGAAGAGTGAGACTATACTGTCTATTATCCAACCATCAGGAGGTCCTGTGCCATCCTTCAGACCAAAGAAGTGAGACCATGCATTCTCTTCCCCAACCAGCATGAGGTGCTGGGAGACCATGCTGTCTCTTCTCCATCCAGCATGTGCGCAGGGACAGCCTTCAGACCTGGGGAGTGAGACCATGCTGTCTCTTCTCCATCCAGCAAGAAGCATGGTGACAATCTTCTGACGTGGAGAGTGAGACCATACTGTATTTTATCCATCCAGCATGAGGCGCTGTGACAGCCTTCAGGCCTGGGGAGTGAGACCATGCTATCTCTTCTCCATCCAGCATTAGGTGCAGGGACAGCCTTCAGACCTAGGGGGTGAGACCATGATGTCTCTTCTCCATCCAGCTAGAAGCATGGTGACAATCTTGTGACGTGAAGAGTGAGACCATACTGTCTATTATCCATCCATCAGGAGGCTCTGTGACAGCCTTTTAGACCTGGAGAGTGAGACCATGCATTCTCTTCCCCACCCAGCATGAGCCGCTGTGACAGCCTTCAGACCTGGGGAGTGAGACCATGCTGTCTCTTCTCCATCCGGCATGAGGCGCTGGGACAGGCTTCAGACCTGGGGAGTGAGACCATGCTCTCTATTCCCCATCCAGCATGAGGGGCTGGGACAGCCTTCAGACCTAGGGAGTGAGACCATGCTGTCTCTTCTCCACCCAGCATGAGGCGCTGGGACAGCCTTCCGACCTAGGGGGAGAGACCATGCTGTCTCTTCTCGATCCAGCACGAGGCGCTGAGACAGCCTTCAGACCTGGGGAGTGAGACCATGCATTCTCTTCCCCACCCAGCATGAGGCGCTGGGACAGCCTTCAGGCCTGGGGAGTGAGACCATGCTGTCTCTTCCCCATCCAGCCTGAGGCGCTGTGACAGACTTTATACCTGGGGAGTGAGACCCTGCTGTCTCTACTCCATCCTGCAAGAAGCATGGTGACAATCTTCTGACGTGGAGAGTGAGACCATACTGTCTTTTATCTATCCAGCATGAGGCACTGTGACAGCCTTTAAGCCTGGGGAGTGAGACCATGCTATCTCTTCTCCATCCAGCATAAGGTGCAGGGACAGCCTTTAGACCTGGGGAGTGAAACCATGCTGTCTCTTCTCCATTCAGCCAGAAGCATGGTGACAATCTTCTGACGTGGAGAGTGAGACCATACTGTCTATTATCCATCCATCAGGAGGCGCTGTGACAGCCTTCAGACCTGGGAATGAGACCATGCATTCTCTTCCCCACCCAGCATGAGCCGCTGTGACAGCCTTCAGAGCTGGTGAGTGAGGCCATGCTGTCTCTTCTCCATCCAGCATGAGGCGCAGGGATAGCCTTCAGACCTGGAGAGTGAGACCATGCTGTCTCTTCTCCATCCAGCATGAGGCGCTGCAACAGCCTTCAGACATTAGGAGTGAGACCATGCTGTGTCTTCTCTATCCAGCATGAGGCGCTGGGACAGCCTTCAGACCTGGGGAGTGAGATCATACTGTCTATTATCCATCAATCAGGAGGCGCTGTGACAGCCTTCAGACCTGGGGAGTGAGACCATGCATTCTCTTCCCCACCCGGCATGAGGTGCTGGGACAGCCTTAAGACCAGGGGAGTGAAACTATGCTGTCTCTTCTCCAGCCAGCATGAGGCGCTGTGACAGCCTTCAGACCTGGGGAGTGAGACCATACTGTCTCTTCTCCATCCAGCATGAGGCTCAGGGACAGCCTTCAGACCTAGGGAGTGGGACAATGCTGCCTCATCTCCATCCAGCATGAGGCGCTGGGACTGCCTTCAGACCTGGGGAGTGAGACCATGCTGTCTCTTCCCCATCCAGCATGAGGCGCTGGGACAGCCTTCAGACCTGGCGAGTGAGACCATGCTGTCTCTTCTCCACCCAGCATGAGGCGCTGGGACAGCCTTCAGACCTAGGGGGTGAGACCATGCTGTCTCTTCACGATCCAGCATGAGGCGCTGGGACAGCCTTCAGACCTGGGGAGTGAGACCGTGCAGTCTCTTCTCAATCCAGCTTGAGGCGCTGGGACAGCCTTCAGACCTAGTGAGTGAGACCATGCAGTCTCTTCTCCATCCAGCATGAGGCGCTGGGACAGCCTTCAGACCTGGGGAGTGAGATCATACTGTCTACTATCCATCAATCAGGAGGCGCTGTGACAGCCATCAGACCTGGGGAGTGAGACCAGGCTGTCTCTTCTCCATGCAGCATGAGGCACAGGGACAGCCTTCAGACCTGGGGAGTGACACTATGATGTCTCTTCTCCATCCAACAAGAAGCTTGGCGACAATCTTCTGACGTGGAGAGTGAGACCATACTGTCTATTATCCATCCATCAGGAGGCGCTGTGACAGCCTTCAGACCTGGGGAGTGAGACCATGAATTCTCTTCCCCACCCAGCATGAGGCGCTGGGACAGCCTTCAGACCTAGGGAGTGGGACCGTGCTGTCTCTTCCCCATCCAGCATGAGGTGCTGGGACAGCCTTCAGACCTAGGGGGTGATACCATGCTGTCTCTTCTCCATCAAGCATGAGGCGCTAGGACAGCCTTTAGACCTGGGGAGTGAGACCATGCTGTCTCTTCTCCATCCAGTGGGACCGTGCTGTCTCTTCCCCATCCAGCATGAGGTGCTGGGACAGCCTTCAGACCTAGGGGGTGATACCATGCTGTCTCTTCTCCATCCAGCATGAGGCGCTAGGACAGCCTTCAGACCTAGGGAGTGAGACCATGTTGTCTCTTCTCCATCCAGCATGAGGCCTTTGGACAGCCTTCAGACCTGGGGAGTGAGACCATGCATTCTCTTTCCCACCCAGCATGAGGCGCTGGGACAGCCTTCAGGCCTGGGGAGTGAGACCATGCTGTCTCTTCTCCATCCAGCCTGAGGTGCTGTGACAACCTTCAAACCTGAGGAGTGAGACCATACTGTCTCTTCTCCATCCAGCATGTGGCGCTGTGACAGACTTTATACCTGGGGAGTGAGACCATGCTGTCTCTTCTCCATCCAGCATGTGCGCAAGGACAGCCTTCAGACCTGGGAAGTGAGACCATGCTGTCTCTTCTCCATCCTGCAAGAACCATGGTGACAATCTTCTGATGTGGAGAGTGAGACCATACTGTCTTTTATCGATCCAGCATGAGGCGCTGTGACAGCCTTCAGGCCTGGGGAGTGAGACCATGCTATCTCTTCTCCATCCAGCATTAGGTGCAGGGACAGCCTTTAGACCTGGGGAGTGAGACCATGCTGTCTCTTCTCCATCCAGCCAGAAGCATGGTGACAATCTTCTGACGTGGAGAGTGAGACCATACTGTCTATTATCCATCCATCAGGAGGCGCCGTGACAGCCTTCAGACCTGGGAGTGAGACCATGCATTCTCTTCCCCACCCAGCATGAGCCGCTGTGACAGCCTTCAGACCTGGTGAGTGAGACCATGCTGTCTCTTCTCCATCCAGCATGAGGCGCAGGGATAGCCTTCAGACCTGGGGAGTGAGACCATGCTGTCTCTTCTCCATCCAGCAAGAAGCATGGTGACAATGTTCTGGCGTGGAGAGTGAGACCATACTGTCTATTATCCATCCATCAGGAGACGAAGTGACAGCCTTCAGACCTGGGGAGTGAGACCATGCATTCTCTTCCCCACCCAGCATGAGCCGCTGTGACAGCCTTCAGACCTGGGGAGTGAGACCATGCTGTCTCTTCTCCATCCAGCATGAGGCGCTGGGACAGCCTTCAGACCTAGGGAGTGGGACCATGCTGTCTCTTCTCCATCCAGCATGAGTTGCTGGGACAGTCTTCAGACCTAAGGAGTGGGACCATGCTGTGTCTTCTCCATCCAGCATGAGGCGCTGGGACAGCCTTCAGACCTGGGGAGTGAGATCATACTGTCTATTATCCATCAATCAGGAGGCGCTGTGACAGCCTTCGGACCTGGGGAGTGAGACCATGCATTCTCTTCCCCACCCAGCATGAGGCGCTGCGACACCCTTCAGACCTGTGGAGTGAGACTATGCTGTCTCTTCTCCAGCCAGCATGAGGCGCTGTAACAGCCTTCAGACCTGGGGAGTGAGACCATACTGTCTCTTATCCATCCATCAGGAGGCGCTGTGACAGCCTTCAGACCTGGGGAGTGAGACCAAGCATTCTCTTCCCCACCCAGCATGAGGCGCCGGGACAGTCTTCAGACCTAGTGAGTGGGACCATGCTGTCTCTTCTCCATCCAGCATGAGGCGCTGGGGCAGCCTTCAGACCTGGGGAGTAAGACCATGCTGTCTCTTCCCCATCCAGCATGAGGCGCTGGGACAGCCTTCAGACCTAGGGAGTGAGACCATGCTGTCTCTTCTCCACCCAGCATGAGTCGCTGGGACAGCCTTCAGACCTGGGGATCGAAATCATACTGTCTATTATCCATCAATCAGAAGGCGCTGTGACAGCCTTCAGACCTGGGGAGTGAGACCATACTGTCTCTTCTCCATCCAGCATGAGGTTCAGGGACAGCCTTCAGACCTAGGGAGTGGGACCATGCTGCCTCTTCTCCATCCAGCATGAGGCGCTGGGACAGCCTTCAGACCTGGGGAGTGAGACCATGCTGTCTCTTCTCCATCCAGCATGAGGCGCTGGGACAGCCTTCAGACCTGGCGAGTGAGACCATGCTGTCTCTTCTCCACCCAGCATGAGGCGCTGGGACAGCCTTCAGACCTAGGGGGTGAGACCATGCTGTCTCTTCTCGATCCAGCATGAGGCGCTGGGACAGCCTTCAGACCTAGTGAGTGAGACCATGCAGTCTCTTCTCCATCCAGCATGAGGCACTGGGACAGCCTTCAGACCTGGGGAGTGAGATCATACTGTCTACTATCCATCAATCAGGAGGCGCTGTGACAGCCATCAGACCTGGGGAGTGAGACCAGACTGTCTCTTCTCCATCCAGCATGAGGCACAGGGACAGCCTTCAGACCCGGGAAGTGAGACTATGATGTCTCTTCTCCATCCAACAAGAAGCTTGGTGACAATCTTCTGACGTGGAGAGTGAGACCATACTGTCTATTATCCATCCATCAGGAGGCGCTGTGACAGCCTTCAGACCTGGGGAGTGAGACCATGAATTCTCTTCCCCACCCAGCATGAGGCGCTGGGACAGTCTTCAGACCTAGGGAGTGGGACCGTGCTGTCTCTTCCCCATCCAGCATGAGGTGCTGGGACAGCCTTCAGACCTAGGGGGTGAGACCATGCTGTCTCTTCTCCATCAAGCATGAGGCGCTAGGACAGCCTTTAGACCTGGGGAGTGAGACCATGCTGTCTCTTTTCCATCCAGCTTAGGGAGCCAGGACAGCCGTCAGACCTGGGGAGTGAGACCATGCTGTCTCTTCTCCATCCAGCATGAGGCGCCAGGACAGCCTTCAGACCTAGGGAGTGAGACCATGCTGTCTATTGTCCGTCCAGCATGAGGCGCTGGGACAGCCTTCAGACCTTGGGAGTGAGACCATGCTATCTCTTCTCCATCCAGCATGAGGCGCAGGGATAGCCTTCAGACCTGGGGAGTGAGACCATGCTGTCTCTTCTCCATCCAGCATGAGGCGCAGGGATAGCCTTCAGACCTGGGGAGTGAGACCATGCTGTCTCTTCTCCATCCAGCAAGAAGCATGGTGACAATGTTCTGGCGTGGAGAGTGAGACCATACTGTCTATTATCCATCCATCAGGAGGCGCTGTCACAGCCTTCGTACCTGGGGAGTGAGACCATGCATTCTCTTTCCCACCCAGCATGAGGCGCTGGGACAGCCTTCAGGCCTGGGGAGTGAGACCATGCTGTCTCTTCTCCATCCAGCCTGAGGTGCTGTGACAACCTTCAGACCTGAGGAGTGAGACCATACTGTCTCTTCTCCATCCAGCATGTGCGCAGGGACAGCCTTCAGACCTGGCAAGTGAGACCATGCTGTCTCTTCTCCATCCTGCAAGAACCATGGTGACAATCTTCTGATGTGGAGAGTGAGACCATACTGTCTTTTATCTATCCAGCATGAGGCGCTGTGACAGCTTTCAGGCCTGGGGAGTGAGACCATGCTATCTCTTCTCCATCCAATATTAGGTGCAGGGACAGCCTTTAGACCTGGGGAGTGAGACCATGCTGTCTCTTCTCCATCCAGCCAGAAGCATGGTGACAATCTTCTGACGTGGAGAGTGAGACCATACTGTCTATTATCCATCCATCAGGAGGCGCTGTGACAGCCTTCAGACCTGGGAGTGAGACCATGCATTCTTTTCCCCACCCAGCATGAGCCGCTTTGACAGCCTTCAGACCTGGTGAGAGAGACCATGCTGTCTCTTCTCCATCCAGCATGAGGCGCAGGGATAGCCTTCAGACCTGGGGAGTGAGACCATGCTGTCTCTTCTCCATCCAGCATGAGGCGCTGGGACAGCCTTCAGACCTGGGGAGTGAGACCATGCATTCTCTTCCCACCCAGCATGAGCCGCTGTGACAGCCTTCAGACCTGGGGAGTGAGACCATGCATTCTCTTCCCCACCCAGCATGAGGCGCTGGGACAGTCTTCAGACCTAGGGAGTGGGACCATGCTGTCTCTTCTCCATCCAGCATGTGGCGCTGGGACAACCTTCAGACCTGGGGAGTGAGACCATGCTGTCTCTTCTCCATCCAGCATGAGGCGCTGTGACAGCCTTTCTACCTGGGGAGTGAGACCATGCTGTCTCTTTTCCATCCAGCATGTGCGCAGGGACAGCCTTCAGACCTGGGAAGTGAGACCACGCTGTCTCTTCTCCATCCAGCAAGAAGCATGGTGACAATCTTCTGACATGGAGAGTGAGACCATAGTGTCTTTTATCTATCCAGCATGAGGCGCTGTGACAGCCTTAAGGCCTGGGGAGTGAGACCATGCTATCTCTTCTCCATCCAGCATTAGGCGCAGGGACAGCCTTCAGACCTGGGGAGTGAGACCATGTTGTCTCTTCTCCATCCAGCAAGAAGCATGCTGACAATCTTCTGACGTGGAGAGTGAGACCATACTGTCTATTATCCATCCATCAGGAGGCGCTGTGACAGCCTTCATACCTGGAAGGGAGTCCATGCCTTCTCTTCCCCACCCAGCATGAGCAGCTGTGACAGCCTTCAGACCTGGTGAGTGAGACCATGCTGTCTCTTCTCCATCCAGCATGAGGCGCAGGGATAGCCTTCAGACCTGGAGAGTGAAACCATGCTGTCTCTTCTCCATCCAGCATGAGGCGCTGCAACAGACTTCAGACCTAAGGAGTGAGACCATGCTGTCTCTTCTCCACCCAGCATTAGGCGCTGGGACAGACTTCAGACCTAGGGGGTGAGACCATGCTGTCTATTATCCATCAATCAGGAGGCGCTGTGACAGCCTTCAGACCTGGGGAGTGAGACCATGCATTCTCTTCCCCTCCCAGCATGAGGCGCTGGGACAGTCTTCAGACCTAGGGAGTGAGACCATGCTGTCTCTTCTCCATCCAGCATGAGGCACTGGGACAGCCTTCATACCTGGGGAGTGAGACCATGCTGTCTCTTCCCCATCCAGCATGAGGCGCTGGGACAGCCTTCAGACCTAGGGAGTGAGACCATGCTGTCTCTTCTCCATCCAGCATGAGGCACTGGGACAGCCTTCATACCTGGGGAGTGAGACCATGCTGTCTCTTCCCCATCCAGCATGAGGCGCTGGGACAGCCTTCAGACCTAGGGAGTGAGACCATGCTGTCTCTTCTCCACCTAGCATGAGGCACTGGGACAGCCTTCAGACCTAAGGGGTGAGACCATGCTGTCTCTTCTTGATCCAGCATGAGGCGAAGGGACAACCTTCAGACCTAGGGGGTGAGACCATGCTGTCTCTTCTCCATCCAGCATTAGGCATAGGGACAGCCTTCAGACCTGGGGAGTGAGACCATGCTGTCTCTTCTCGATCCAGCATGAGGCGCAGGGACAGCCTTCAGACTTGGTGAGTGAGACCATGCTGTCTCTTCTCCATCCAGCATGAGGCGACGGGACAACCTTCAGACCTAGGGGGTGAGACCATGCTGTCTCTTCTCCATCCAGCATGAGGTGCTGGGACAGCCTTCAGACCTGGGGAGTGAGACCATGCTGTCTCTTCTCCATCCAGCATTAGGCATAGGGACAGCCTTCAGACCTGGGGAGTGAGACCATGCTGTCTCTTCTCCATCCAGCATGAGGCGCTGGGACAGCCTTCAGACCTGGGGAGTGAGACCATGCATTCTCTTCCCACCCAGCATGAGCCGCTTTGACAGCCTTCAGACCTGGGGAGTGAGACCATGCTGTCTCTTCTCCATTCAGCATGAGGCACAGGGACAGCCTTCAGACCTGGAGAGTGAGAACATGATGTCTCTTCTCCATCCAGCAAGAAGCATAGTGACAATCTTCTGACGTGGAGAGTGAGACAATACTGTCTATTATCCACCCATCAGGATGCGCTGTGACAGCCTTCAGACCTGGGGAGTGAGACCATGCATTCTCTTCCCCACCCAGCATGAGGCGACGGGACAACCTTCAGACCTAGGGAGTGAGACCATGCTGTCTCTTCTCCATCCAGCATTAGGCATAGGGACAGCCTTCAGACCTGGGGAGTGAGACCATGCTGTCTCTTCTCGATCCAGCATGAGGCGCAGGGACAGCCTTCAGACTTGGTGAGTGAGACCATGCTGTCTCTTCTCCATCCAGCATGAGGCGACGGGACAACCTTCAGACCTAGGGGGTGAGACCATGCTGTCTCTTCTCCATCCAGCATGAGGTGTTGGGACAGCCTTCAGACCTGGGGAGTGAGACCATGCTGTCTCTTCTCCATCCAGCATTAGGCATAGGGACAGCCTTCAGACCTGGGGAGTGAGACCATGCTGTCTCTTCTCCATCCAGCATGAGGCGCTGGGACAGCCTTCAGACCTGGGGAGTGAGACCATGCATTCTCTTCCCACCCAGCATGAGCCGCTTTGACAGCCTTCAGACCTGGGGAGTGAGACCATGCTGTCTCTTCTCCATTCAGCATGAGGCACAGGGACAGCCTTCAGACCTGGAGAGTGAGAACATGATGTCTCTTCTCCATCCAGCAAGAAGCATAGTGACAATCTTCTGACGTGGAGAGTGAGACAATACTGTCTATTATCCATCCATCAGGATGCGCTGTGACAGCCTTCAGACCTGGGGAGTGAGACCATGCATTCTCTTCCCCACCCAGCATGAGGCGCTGGGACAGTCTTCAGACCTAGGGAGTGGGACCATGCTGTCTCTTCTCCATCCAGCATGTGGTGCTGGGACAACCTTCAGACCTGGGGAGTGAGACCATGCTGTCTCTTCTCCATCCAGCATGAGGCGCTGTGACAGCCTTTCTACCTGGGGAGTGAGACCATGCTGTCTCTTCTCCATCCAGCATGTGCGCAGGGACAGCCTTCAGACCTGGGAAGTGAGACCATGCTGTCTCTTCTCCATCCAGCAAGAAGCATGGTGACAATCTTCTGATGTGGAGAGTGAGACCATACTGTCTTTTATCTATCCAGCATGAGGCGCTGTGACAGCCTTCAGGCCTGGGGAGTGAGACCATGCTATCTCTTCTCCATCCAGCATTAGGCGCAGAGACAGCCTTCAGACCTGGGGAGTGAGACCATGTTGTCTCTTCTCCATCCAGCAAGAAGCATGCTGACAATCTTCTGACGTGGAGAGTGAGGCCATACTGTCTATTATCCATCCATCAGGAGGGGCTGTGACAGCCTTCATACCTGGAAGTGAGTCCATGCCTTCTCTTCCCCACCCAGCATGAGAAGCTGTGACAGCCTTCAGACCTGGTGAGTGAGACCATGCTGTCTCTTCTCCATCCAGCATGAGGCGCAGGGATAGCCTTCAGACCTGGAGAGTGAAACCATGCTGTCTCTTCTCCATCCAGCATGAGGCGCTGCAACAGCCTTCAGACCTAAGGAGTGAGACCATGCTGTCTCTTCTCCACCCAGCATGAGGCGCTGGGACAGACTTCAGACCTAGGGGGTGAGACCATGCTGTCTATTATCCTTCAATCAGGAGGCGCTGTGACAGCCTTCAGACCTGGGGAGTGAGACCATGCATTCTCTTCCCCTCCCAGCATGAGGCGCTGGGACAGTCTTCAGACCTAGGGAGTGGGACCATGCTGTCTCTTCTCCATCCAGCATGAGGCGCTGGGACAGTCTTCAGACCTAGGGAGTGGGACCATGCTGTCTCTTCTCCATCCAGCATGAGGCGCTGGGACAGCCTTCAGACCTGGGGAGTGAGACCATGCTGTCTCTTCCCCATCCAGCATGAGGCGCTGGGACAGCCTTCAGACCTAGGGAGTGAGACCATGCTGTCTCTTCTCCACCTAGCATGAGGCGCTGGGACAGCCTTCAGACCTAGGGTGTGAGACCATGCTACTCTTCTTGATCCAGCATGAGGCGCAGGGACAGCCTTCAGACTTGGTGAGTGAGACCATGCTGTCTCTTCTCCATCCAGCATGAGGCGACGGGACAACCTTCAGACCTAGGGGGTTAGACCATGCTGTCTCTTCTCCATCCAGCATGAGGTGCTGGGACAGCCTTCAGACCTGGGAAGTGAGACCATGCTGTCTCTTCTCCATCCAGCATTAGGCATAGGGACAGAAATCAGACCTGGGGAGTGAGACCATGCTGTCTCTTGTCGATCCAGCATGAGGAGCAGGGACAGCCTTCAGACTTGATGAGTGAGACCATGCTGTCTCTTCTCCATCCAGCATGAGGCGACGGGACAACCTTCAGACCTAGGGGGTGAGACCATGCTGTCTCTTCTCCATCCAGCATGAGGTGCTGGGACAGCCTTCAGACCTGGGGAGTGAGACCATGCTGTCTCTTCTCCATCCAGCATTAGGCATAGGGACAGCCTTCAGACTTGGGGAGTGAGACCATGCTGTCTCTTCTCCATCCAGCAAGAAGCATGGTGACAATCTTCTGGCGTGGAGAGTGAGACCATACTGTCTATTATCCATCCATCAGGAGGCGCTGTGACAGCCTTCAGACCTGGGGAGTGAAACCATGCATTCTCTTCCCCACCCAGCATGAGGCGCTGGGACAGTCTTCAGACCTAGGGAGTGGGACCATGCTGTCTCTTCTCCATCCAGCATGTGGCACTGGGACAGCCTTCAGACCTGGGGAGTGAGACCATGCTGTCTCTTTCCCATTCAGCATCAGGCACTTGGACAGCCTTCAGACCTAGGGAGTGAGACCATGCTGTCTCTTCTCCACCCATCATGAGGCGCTGGGACAGCCTTCAGACCTAGGGGGTGACACCATGCTGTCTCTTCTCGATCTAGCATGAGGCGCAGGGAGAGCCTTCAGACTTGGTATGTGAGACCATGCTGTCTCTTCTCCATCCAGCATGAGGCGCTAGGACAACCTTCAGACCTAGGGGGTGAGACTATGCTGTCTCTTCTCCATCCAGCATGAGGCGCTGGGACAGCCTTCAGACCTAGGGAGTGAGACCATGCTGTCTCTTCTCCACCAAGCATGAGGCGCTGGGACAGCCTTCAGTCCTAGGGGGTGAGACCATGCTGTCTCTTCTCGATCCAGCATGAGGCGCAGGGACAGCCTTCAGACTTGGTGAGTGAGACCATGCTGTCTCTTCTCCATCCAGCATGAGGCGCTGAAACAACCTTCAGACCTAGGGGGTGAGACCATGCTGTCTCTTCTCTACCCAGCATGAGGCGCTGGGACAGACTTCAGACCTAGGGGGTGAGACCATGCTGTCTATTATCCATCAATCAGGAGGTGCTGTGACAGCCTTCAGACCTGGGGAGTGAGACCATGCATTCTCTTCCCCTCCCAGCATGAGGCGCTGGGACAGTCTTCAGACCTAGGGAGTGGGACCATGCTGTCTCTTCTCCATCCAGCATGAGGCGCTGGGACAGTCTTCAGACCTAGGGAGTGGGACCATGCTGTCTCTTCTCCATCCAGCATGAGGCGCAGGGACAGCCTTCAGACTGGGGAGTGAGACCATGCTGTCTCTTCCCCATCCAGCATGAGGCGCTGGGACAGCCTTCAGACCTAGGGAGTGAGACCATGCTGTCTCTTCTCCACCTAGCATGAGGCGCTGGGACAGCCTTCAGACCTAGGGGGTGAGACCATGCTGTCTCCTCTTGATCCAGCATGAGGCGCAGGGTCAGGCTTCAGACTTGGTGAGTGAGACCATGCTGTCTCTTCTCCATCCAGCATGAGGCGACGGGACAACCTTCAGACCTAGGGGGTGAGACCATGCTGTCTCTTCTCCATCCAGCATTAGGCATAGGGACAGCCTTCAGACCTGGGGAGTGAGACCATGCTGTCTCTTCTCGATCCAGCATGAGGCGCAGGGACAGCCTTCAGACTTGGTGAGTGAGACCATGCTGTCTCTTCTCCATCCAGCATGAGGCGACGGGACAACCTTCAGACCTAGGGGGTGAGACCATGCTGTCTCTTCTCCATCCAGCATGAGGTGCTGGGACAACCTTCAGACCTGGGGAGTGAGACCATGCTGTCTCTTCTCCATCCAGCATTAGGCATAGGGACAGCCTTCAGACCTGGGGAGTGAGACCATGCTGTCTCTTTCATCCAGCATGAGGCGCTGGGACAGCCTTCAGACCTGGGGAGTGAGACCATGCATTCTCTTCCCACCCAGCATGAGCCGCTGTGACAGCCTTCAGACCTGGGTAGTGAGACCATGCTGTCTCTTCTCCATTCAGCATGAGGCACAGGGACAGCCTTCAGACCTGGAGAGTGAGACCATGATGTCTCTTCTCCATCCAGCAAGAAGCATAGTGACAATCTTCTGACGTGGAGAGTGAGACAATACTGTCTATTATCCATCCATCAGGATGCGCTGTGACAGCCTTCAGACCTGGGGAGTGAGACCGTGCATTCTCTTCCCCACCCAGCATGAGGCGCTGGGACAGTCTTCAGACCTAGGGAGTGGGACCATGCTGTCTCTTCTCCATCCAGCATGTGGTGCTGGGACAACCTTCAGACCTGGGGAGTGAGACCATGCTGTCTCTTCTCCATCCAGCATGAGGCGCTGTGACAGCCTTTCTACCTGGGGAGTGAGACCATGCTGTCTCTTCTCCATCCAGCATGTGCGCAGGGACAGCCTTCAGACCTGGGAAGTGAGACCATGCTGTCCCTTCTCCATCCAGCAAGAAGCATGGTGACAATCTTCTGATGTGGAGAGTGAGACCATACTGTCTTTTATCTATCCAGCATGAGGCGCTGTGACAGCCTTCAGGCCTGGGGAGTGAGACCATGCTATCTCTTCTCCATCCAGCATTAGGCGCAGGGACAGCCTTCAGACCTGGGGAGTGAGACCATGTTGTCTCTTCTCCATCCAGCAAGAAGCATGCTGACAATCTTCTGACGTGGAGAGTGAGACCATACTGTCTATTATCCATCCATCAGGAGGCGCTGTGACAGCCTTCATACCTGGAAGTGAGTCCATGCCTTCTCTTCCCCACCCAGCATGAGCAGCTGTGACAGCCTTCAGACCTGGTGAGTGAGACCATGCTGTCTCTTCTCCATCCAGCATGAGGCGCAGGGATAGCCTTCAGACCTGGGGAGTAAGACCATGCTGTCTCTTCCCCATCCAGCATGAGGCGCTGGGACAGCCATCAGACCTAGGGAGTGAGACCATGCTGTTTCTTCTTGATCTAGCATGAGGCGCAGGGAAAGCCTTCAGACTTGGTGAGTGAGACCATGCTGTCTCTTCTCCATCCAGCATGAGGTGCTGGGACAACCTTCAGACCTAGGGGGTGAGACCATGCTGTCTCTTCTACATCCTGGATGAGGCGCTGGGACAGCCTTCAGACCTGAGGAGTGAGACCATGCTGTCTCTTCTACATCCAGCTTCAGGGACAGCCTTCAGACCTGTGGAGTGAGACCATGCTGTCTCTTCTCCATCCTGCATTAAGCGTAGGGACAGCCTTCAGACCTGGGGAGTGAGACCATGCTGTCTCTTCTCCATCCAGCAAGAAGCATGGTGACAATCGTTTCTGACGTGGAGAGTGAGACCATACTGTCTATTATCTATCCATCAGGAGGCGCTGTGACAGCCTGCAGACCTGGGGAGTGAGACCATGCTGTCTCTTCTCCATCCAGCATGAGGCGCAGGGACAGCCTTCAGACCTGGGAAGTGAGACCATGCTGTCTCTTCTCCATCCAGCAAGAAGCATGGTGACAATCTTCTGACGTGGAGAGTGAGACAATACTGTCTATTATCCATCCATCAGGAGGCGCTGTGACAGCCTTCAGACCTGGGGAGTGAGACCATGCATTCTCTTCCCCATCCAGCATGAGGCGCAGGGACAGCCTTCAGACCTGGGGAGTGAGACCATGCTGTCTCTTCTCCATCCAGCAAGAAGCATGGTGACAATCTTCTGACGTGGAGAGTGAGACAATACTGTCTATTATCCATCCATCAGGAGGTGCTGTGACAGCCTTCAGACCTGGGATTGAGACCATGCATTCTCTTCCCCACCCAGCATGAGGCGCTGGGACAGTCTTCAGACCTAGGGAGTGGGACCATGCTGTCTCTTCTCTATCCAGCATGTGGCGCTGGGACAACCTTCAGACCTGGGGAGTGAGACCATGCTGTTTCTTCTCCATCCAGCATGAGGAGCTGTGACAGCCTTTCTACCTGGGGAGTGAGACCATACTGTCTCTTCTCCATCCAGCATGTGCGCAGGGACAGCCTTCAGACCTGGGGAGTGAGACCATGCTGTTTCTTCTCCATCCAGCATGAGGAGCTGTGACAGACTTTATACCTGGGGAGTGAGACCATGCTGTCTCTTCTCCATCCAGCATGTGCGCAAGCAAAGCCTTCAGACCTGGGAAGTGAGACTATGCTGTCTCTTCTCCATCCTGCAAGAAGCATGGTGACAATCTTCTGACGTGGAGAGTGAGACCATACTGTCTTTTATCTATCCAGCATGAGGCGCTGTGACAGCCTTCAGGCCTGGGGAGTGAGACCATGCTATCTCACCTCCATCCAGCATTAGGTGCAGGGACAGCCTTTAGACCTGGGGAGTGAGACCATGCTGTCTCTTCTCCATCCAGCCAGAAGCATGGTGACAATCTTCTGACGTGGAGAGTGAGACCATACTGTCTATTATCCATCCATCAGGAGGCGCTGTGACAGCCTTCAGACCTGGGAGGGAGACCATGCATTCTCTTCCCCACCCAGCATGAGCCGCTGTGACAGCCTTCAGACCTGGTGAGTGAGACCATGCTGTCTCTTCTCCATCCAGCTTAGGGAGCCGGGACAGCCGTCAGACCTGGGGAGTGAGACCATGCTGTCTCTTCTCCATCCAGCATGAGGCGCTAGGACAGCCTTCAGACCTAGGGAGTGAGACCATGTTGTCTCTTCTCCATCCAGCATGAGGCCCTTGGACAGCATTCAGACCTGGGGAGTGAGACCATACTGTCTATTATCCATCCATCAGAAGGTGCTGTGACAGCCTTCGGACTTGGGGAGTGAGACCATGCATTCTCTTCCCCACCCAGCATGAGGCGCTGGGACAGCCTTCAGGCCTGGGGAGTGAGACCATGCTGTCTCTTCTCCATCCGGCCTGAGGTGCTGTGACAACCTTCAGACCTGAGGAGTGAGACCATACTGTCTCTTCTCCATCCAGAATGAGGCGCTGTGACAGACTTTATACCTGGGGAGTGAGACCATGCTGTCTCTTCTCCATCCAGCATGTGCGCAAGGACAGCCTTCAGACCTGGGAAGTGAGACCATGCTGTCTCTTCTCCATCCTGCAAGAAGCATGGTGACAATCTTCTGACGTGGAGAGTGAGACCATTCTGTCTTTTATCTATCCAGCATGAGGCGCTGTGACAGCCTTCAGGCCTGGGGAGTGACACCATGCTATCTCTTCTCCATCCAGCATTAGGTGCAGGGACAGCCTTTAGACCTTGAGAGTGAGACCATGCTGTCTCTTCTCCATCCAGCCAGAAGCATGGTGACAATCTTCTGACGTGGAGAGTGAGACCATACTGTCTATTATGCATCCATCAGGAGGCGCTGTGACAGCCTTCAGACCTGGGAGTGAGACCATGCATTCTCTTCCCCACCCAGCATGAGCCGCTGTGACAGCCTTCAGACCTGGTGAGTGAGACCATGCTGTCTCTTCTCCATCCAGCATGAGGCGCAGGGATAGCCTTCAGAACTGGAGAGTGAGACCATGCTGTCTCTTCTCCATCCAGCATGAGGCGCTGCAACAGCCTTCAGACCTAAGGAGTGAGACCATGCTGTGTCTTCTCCATCCAGCATGAGGCGCTGGGACAGCCTTCAGACCTGGGGAGTGAGATCATACTGTCTATTATCCATCAATCAGGAGGCGCTGTGACAGAATTCAGACCTGGGGAGTGAGACCATGCATTCTCTTCCCCACACGGCATGAGGTGCTGGGACAGCCTTAAGACCTGGGGAGTGAGACTATGCTGTCTCTTCTCCAGCCAGCATGAGGTGCTGTGACAGCCTTCAGACCTGGGGAGTGAGACCATACTGTCTTTTCTCCATCCAGCATGAGGCGCAGGGACAGCCTTCAGACCTGGGGAGTGAGACCATGATGTCTCTTCTCCATCCAGCAAGCAGCATGGTGACAATCTTGTTATGTGGAGAGTGAGACCATACTGTCTATTATCCATCCATCAGGAGGTGCTGTGACAGCCTTCAGACCTGGGAGTGAGACCAATCCTTCTCTTCCCCACCCAGCATGAGGCGCTGGGACAGTCTTCAGACCTAGTGAGTGGGACCATGCTGTCTCTTCTCCATCCAGCATGAGGCGCTGGGACAGCCTTCAGACCTGGGAAGTAAGACCATGCTGTCTCTTCCCCATCCAGCATGAGCGCTGGGACAGCCTTCAGACCTAGGGAGTGAGACCATGCTGTCTCTTCTCCATCCAGCATGAGGCCCTTGGACAGCCTTCAGACCTGGGGAGTGAGAACATATTGTCTATTATCCATCCATCAGGAGGCGATGTGACAGCCTTCGAACCTGGGGAGTGAGACCATGCATTCTCTTCCCCACCCAGCATGAGACGCTGGGACAGCCTTCAGGCCTGGGGAGTGAGACCATGCTGTCTCTTCTCCATCCAGCCTGAGGCGCTGTGACAACCTTCAGACCTGAGGAGTGAGACCATACTGTCTCTTCTCCATCCAGCATGTGACGCTGTGACAGCCTTCAGGCCTGGGGAGTGAGACCATGCTATCTCTTCTCCATCCAGCATTAGGTGCAGGGACAGCCTTCAGACCTGGGGAGTGAGACCATGCGGTCTCTTCTCCATCCAGCCAGAAGCATGGTGATCAATTCAATCAATCAATCAAAGGCATTTATAAAGCGCACTACTCACCCGGAGGGTCTCAAGGCGCTGGGGGGGGGGGGTCCGCTACTGCTCGAACAGCCAGGTCTTGAGCTTCTTCCTGAAGGAGAGGTGGTCTTGGGTCAGGCGTAGTTCGGTGGGGAGGGCGTTCCAAGTCTTGGCGGCCAGGTGGGAGAAGGATCTACCTCCTGTAGTCGCTCTGTGGATGCGGGGGACGGCTGCGAGGGCGAGACTGGTCGAGCGGAGGTGGCGTTTGGGAGCGTAGAAGTTGAGGCGGCTGTTGAGGTAGGTCGGGCCTTGGTTGTGTAGGGCTTTGTGTGCGTGGGTGAGGAGCCGGAAGGTGATTCTTTTGTTGATCGGGAGCCAGTGCAGGTCTCTCAGGTGTCTGGAGATGTGAGTTCGTCTGGGGACATCGAGGATGAGTCTCGCCGAGGCGTTCTGGATCCGCTGGAGTCTCTTCTGGAGCTTGGCGGTGGTACCGGCGTAGAGGGCGTTGCCGTAGTCCAGTCGACTGGTGACGAGGGCCTGGGTGACTGTTTTCCTGGTCTCGGTGGGGATCCACCGGAAGATCTTACGTAGCATGCGCAGGATGTTGAAACAGGACGAGGAGACGGCGTTGACTTGTCTGGTCATGGAGAGGGAGGAGTCCAGGATGAAGCCCAGGTTGCGTGCGTGGTGCATGGTGACAATCTTCTGACGTGGAGAGTGAGACCATACTGTCTATTATCCATCCATCAGGAGGCGCTGTGACAGCCTTCAGACCTGGGAGTGAGAACATGCATTCTCTTCCCCACCCAGCATTAGCCGCTGTGACAGCCTTCAGACCTGGTGAGTGAGACCAAGCATTCTCTTCCCCACCCAGCATGAGGCGCTGGGAAGGTCTTCAGACCTAGGGAGTGGGACCATGCTCTCTCTTCTCCATCCAGCATGAGGCGCTGGGACAGCCTTCAGACCTGGGGAGTAAGACCATGCTGTCTCTTCCCCATCCAGCATGAGGCGCTGGGACAGCCATCAGACCTAGGGAGTGAGACCATGCTGTTTCTTCTTGATCTAGCATGAGGCGCAGGGAAAGCCTTCAGACTTGGTGAGTGAGACCCTGCTGTCTCTTCTCCATCCAGCATGAGGTGCTGGGACAACCTTCAGACCTAGGGGGTGAGACCATGCTGTCTCTTCTACATCCAGCATGAGGCGCTGGGACAGCCTTCAGACCTGGGGAGTGAGACCATGCTGTCTCTTCTACATCCTGCATTAGGCGTAGGGACAGCCTTCAGACCTGGGGAGTGAGACCATGCTGTCTCTTCTCCATCCAGCAAGAAGCATGGTGACAATCGTTTCTGACGTGGAGAGTGAGACCATACTGTCTATTATCTATCCATCAGGAGGCGCTGTGACAGCCTGCAGACCTGGGGAGTGAGACCATGCATTCTCTTCCCCACCCAGCATGAGCCGCTGTGACAGCCTTCAGACCTGGGGAGTGAGACCATGCTGTCTCTTCTCCATCCAGCATGAGGCGCAGGGACAGCCTTCAGACCTGGGGAGTGAGACCATGCTGTCTCTTCTCCATCCAGCAAGAAGCATGGTGACAATCTTCTGACGTGGAGAGTGAGACAATACTGTCTATTATCCATCCATCAGGAGGCGCTGTGACAGCCTTCAGACCTGGGGAGCGAGACCATGCATTCTCTTCCCCATCCAGCATGAGGCGCAGGGACAGCCTTCAGACCTGGGGAGTGAGACCATGCTGTCTCTTCTCCATCCAGCAAGAAGCATGGTGACAATCTTCTGACGTGGAGAGTGAGACAATACTGTCTATTATCCATCCATCAGGAGGTGCTGTGACAGCCTTCAGACCTGGGATTGAGACCATGCATTCTCTTCCCCACCCAGCATGAGGCGCTGGGACAGTCTTCAGACCTAGGGAGTGGGACCATGCTGTCTCTTCTCTATCCAGCATGTGGCGCTGGGACAGCTTTCAGACCTGGGGAGTGAGACCATGCTGTTTCTTCTCCATCCAGCATGAGGAGCTGTGACAGCCTTTCTACCTGGGGAGTGAGACCATACTGTCTCTTCTCCATCCAGCATGTGCGCAGGGACAGCCTTCAGACCTGGGGAGTGAGACCATGCTGTTTCTTCTCAATCCAGCATGAGGAGCTGTGACAGCCTTTCTACCTGGGGAGTGAGACCATGCTGTCTCTTCTCCATCCAGCATGTGCGCAGGGACAGCCTTCAGACCTGGGGAGTGAGACCATGTTGTCTCTTCTCCATCCATCAAGAAGCATGGTGACAATCTTCTGACGTGGAGAGTGAGACCATACTGTCTAATTTCCATCCATCAGGAGGCGCTGTGACAGCCTTCAGACCTGGGGAGTGAGACCATGCATTCTCTTCCCCACCTAGCATGAGCCGCTGTGACAGCCTTCAGACCTGGGGAGTGAGACCATGCTGTCTCTTCTCCATCCAGCATGAGGCGCAGGGACAGCATTCAGACCTGGGGAGTGAGACCATGCTGTCTCTTCTCCATCCAGCAAGAAGCATGGTGACAATCTTCTGACGTGGAGAGTTTGACACTACTGTCTATTATCCATCCATCAGGAGGCGCTGTGACAGCCTTCAGACCTGGGGAGTGAGACCATGCATTCTCTTCCCACCCAGCATGAGGCGCTGGGACAGTCTTCAGACCTAGGGAGTGGGACCATGCTGTCTCTTCTCCATCCAGCATGAGGCGCTGGGACAGCCTTCAAACCTGAGGAGTGAGACCATGCTGTCTCTTCCCCATCCAGCATGAGGCGCTGGGACAGCCTTCAGACCTAGCGAGTGATATCATGCTGTCTCTTCTCCACCCAGCATGAGGCGCTGGGACAGCCTTCAGACCTAGGGGGTGAGACCATGCTGTCTCTTCTCGATCCAGCATGAGCCGCTGGGACAGCCTCCAGACCTGGGGAGTGAGGCCATGCAGTCTCTTCTCAATCCAGCTTGAGGCTCTGGGACAGCATTCAGACCTAGTGAGTGAGACCATGCAGTCTCTTCTCCATCCAGCATGAGGCGCTGGGACAGCCTTCAGACCTGGGGAGTGAGATCATACTGTCTATTATCCATCAATCAGGAGGTGCTGTGACAGAATTTAGACCTGGGGAGTGAGACCATGCATTCTCTTCCCCACACGGCATGAGGTGCTGGGACAGCCTTAAGACCTGGGGAGTGAGACTATGCTGTCTCTTCTCCAGCCAGCATGAGGTGCTGTGACAGCCTTCAGACCTGGGGAGTGAGACCATACTGTCTTTTCTCCATCCAGCATGAGGCGCAGGGACAGCCTTCAGACCTGGGGAGTGAGACCCTGATGTCTCTTCTCCATCCAGCAAGCAGCATGGTGACAATCTTGTTATGTGGAGAGTGAGACCATACTGTCTATTTTCCATCCATCAGGAGGCGCTGTGACAGCCTTCAGACCTGGGGAGTGAGACCAATCCTTCTCTTCCCCACCCAGCATGAGGCGTTGGGACAGTATTCATACCTAGTGAGTGGGACCATGCTGTCTCTTCTCCATCCAGCATGAGGCGCTGGGACAGCCTTCAGACCTGGGGAGTAAGACCATGCTGTCTCTTCCCCATCCAGCATGAGCGCTGGGAAAGCCTTCAGACCTAGGGAGTGAGACCATGCTGTCTCTTCTCCATCCAGCATGAGGCCCTTGGACAGCCTTCAGACCTGGGGAGTGAGAACATACTGTCTATTATCCATCCATCAGGAGGCGCTGTGATAGCCTTCGAACCTGGGGAGTGAGACCATGCATTCTCTTCCCCACCCAGCATGAGACGCTGGGACAGCCTTCAGGCCTGGGGAGTGAGACCATGCTGTCTCTTTTCCATCCAGCCTGAGGCGCTGTGACAACCTTCAGACCTGAGGAGTGAGACCATACTGTCTCTTCTCCATCCAGCATGTGACGCTGTGACAGCCTTCAGGCCTGGGGAGTGAGACCATGCATTCTCTTCCCCACCCAGCATGAGACGCTGGGACAGCCTTCAGGCCTGGGGAGTGAGACCATGCTGTCTCTTCTCCATCCAGCCTGAGGCGCTGTGACAACCTTCAGACCTGAGGAGTGAGACCATACTGTCTCTTCTCCATCCAGCATGTGACGCTGTGACAGCCTTCAGGCCTGGGGAGTGAGACCATGCTATCTCTTCTCCATCCAGCATTAGGTGCAGGGACAGCCTTCAGACCTGGGAGTGAGACCATGCATTCTCTTCCCCACCCAGCATGAGCCGCTGTGACAGCCTTCAGACCTGGTGAGTGAGACCAAGCATTCTCTTCCCCACCCAGCATGAGGCGCTGGGAAGGTCTTCAGACCTAGGGAGTGGGACCATGCTCTCTCTTCTCCATCCAGCATGAGGCACTGGGACAGCCTTCAGACCTGGGGAGTAAGACCATGCTGTCTCTTCCCCATCCAGCATGAGGCGCTGGGACAGCCATCAGACCTAGGGAGTGAGACCATGCTGTTTCTTCTTGATCTAGCATGAGGAGCAGGGAAATCCTTCAGACTTGGTGAGTGAGACCATGCTGTCTCTTCTCCATCCAGCATGAGGTGCTGGGACAACCTTCAGACCTAGGGGGTGAGACCATGCTGTCTCTTCTACATCCAGCATGAGGCGCTGGGACAGCCTTCAGACCTGGGGAGTGAGACCATGCTGTCTCTTCTACATCCAGCTTCAGGGACAGCCTTCAGACCTGTGGAGTGAGACCATGCTGTCTCTTCTCTATCCTGCATTAGGCGTAGGGACAGCCTTCAGACCTGGGGAGTGAGACCATGCTGTCTCTTCTCCATCCAGCAAGAAGCATGGTGACAATCGTTTCTGACGTGGAGAGTGAGACCATACTGTCTATTATCTATCCATCAGGAGGCGCTGTGACAGCCTGCAGACCTGGGGAGTGAGACCATGCTGTCTCTTCTCCATCCAGCATGAGGCGCAGGGACAGCCTGCAGACCTGGGAAGTGAGACCATGCTGTCTCTTCTCCATCCAGCAAGAAGCATGGTGACAATCTTCTGACGTGGAGAGTGAGACAATACTGTCTATTATCCATCCATCAGGAGGCGCTGTGACAGCCTTCAGACCTGGGGAGTGAGACCATGCATTCTCTTCCCCATCCAGCATGAGGCGCAGGGACAGCCTTCAGACCTGGGGAGTGAGACCATGCTGTCTCTTCTCCATCCAGCAAGAAGCATGGTGACAATCTTCTGACGTGGAGAGTGAGACAATACTGTCTATTATCCATCCATCAGGAGGTGCTGTGACAGCCTTCAGACCTGGGATTGAGACCATGCATTCTCTTCCCCACCCAGCATGAGGCGCTGGGACAGTCTTCAGACCCAGGGAGTGGGACCATGCTGTCTCTTCTCTATCCAGCATGTGGCGCTGGGACAACCTTCAGACCTGGGGAGTGAGACCATGCTGTTTCTTCTCCATCCAGCATGAGGAGCTGTGACAGCCTTTCTACCTGGGGAGTGAGACCATACTGTCTCTTCTCCATCCAGCATGTGCGCAGGGACAGCCTTCAGACCTGGGGAGTGAGACCATGCTGTTTCTTCTCCATCCAGCATGAGGAGCTGTGACAGACTTTATACCTGGGGAGTAAGACCATGCTGTCTCTTCTCCATCCAGCATGTGCGCAAGCAAAGCCTTCAGACCTGGGAAGTGAGACTATGCTGTCTCTTCTCCATCCTGCAAGAAGCATGGTGACAATCTTCTGACGTGGAGAGTGAGACCATACTGTCTTTTATCTATCCAGCATGAGGCGCTGTGACAGCCTTCATGCCTGGGTAGTGAGACCATGCTATCTCACCTCCATCCAGCATTAGGTTCAGGGACAGCCTTTAGACCTGGGGAGTGAGACCATGCTGTCTCTTCTCCATCCAGCCAGAAGCATGGTGACAATCTTCTGACGTGGAGAGTGAGACCATACTGTCTATTATCCATCCATCAGGAGGCGCTGTGACAGCCTTCAGACCTGGGAGGGAGACCATGCATTCTCTTCCCCACCCAGCATGAGCCGCTGTGACAGCCTTCAGACCTGGTGAGTGAGACCATGCTGTCTCTTCTCCATCCAGCTTAGGGAGCCGGGACAGCCGTCAGACCTGGGGAGTGAGACCATGCTGTCTCTTCTCCATCCAGCCAGAAGCATGGTGACAATCTTCTGACGTGGAGAGTGAGACCATACTGTCTATTATGCATCCATCAGGAGGCGCTGTGACAGCCTTCAGACCTGGGAGTGAGACCATGCATTCTCTTCCCCACCCAGCATGAGCCGCTGTGACAGCCTTCAGACCTGGTGAGTGAGACCATGCTGTCTCTTCTCCATCCAGCATGAGGCGCAGGGATAGCCTTCAGAACTGGAGAGTGAGACCATGCTGTCTCTTCTCCATCCAGCATGAGGCGCTGCAACAGCCTTCAGACCTGGGGAGTGAGAACATACTGTCTATTATCCATCCATCAGGAGGCGCTGTGACAGCCTTCGAACCTGGGGAGTGAGACCATGCATTCTCTTCCCCACCCAGCATGAGATGCTGGGACAGCCTTCAGGCCTGGGGAGTGAGACCATGCTGTCTCTTTTCCATCCAGCCTGAGGCGCTGTGACAACCTTCAGACCTGAGGAGTGAGACCATACTGTCTCTTCTCCATCCAGCATTTGATGCTGTGACAGCCTTCAGGCCTGGGGAGTGAGACCATGCATTCTCTTCCCCACCCAGCATGAGACGCTGGGACAGCCTTCAGGCCTGGGGAGTGAGACCATGCTGTCTCTTCTCTATACAGCCTGAGGCGCTATGACAACCTTCAGACCTGAGGAGTGAGACCATACTGTCTCTTCTCCATCCAGCATGTGACGCTGTGACAGCCTTCAGGCCTGGGGAGTGAGACCATGCTATCTCTTCTCCATCCAGCATTAGGTGCAGGGACAGCCTTCAGACCTGGGAGTGAGACCATGCATTCTCTTCCCCACCCAGCATGAGCCGCTGTGACAGCCTTCAGACCTGGTGAGTGAGACCAAGCATTCTCTTCCCCACCCAGCATGAGGCGCTGGGAAGGTCTTCAGACCTAGGGAGTGGGACCATGCTCTCTCTTCTCCATCCAGCATGAGGCACTGGGACAGCCTTCAGACCTGGGGAGTAAGACCATGCTGTCTCTTCCCCATCCAGCATGAGGCGCTGGGACAGCCATCAGACCTAGGGAGTGAGACCATGCTGTTTCTTCTTGATCTAGCATGAGGCGCAGGGAAAGCCTTCAGACTTGGTGAGTGAGACCATGCTGTCTCTTCTCCATCCAGCATGAGGTGCTGGGACAACCTTCAGACCTAGGGGGTGAGACCATGCTGTCTCTTCTACATCCTGGATGAGGCGCTGGGACAGCCTTCAGACCTGAGGAGTGAGACCATGCTGTCTCTTCTACATCCAGCTTCAGGGACAGCCTTCAGACCTGTGGAGTGAGACCATGCTGTCTCTTCTCCATCCTGCATTAAGCGTAGGGACAGCCTTCAGACCTGGGGAGTGAGACCATGCTGTCTCTTCTCCATCCAGCAAGAAGCATGGTGACAATCGTTTCTGACGTGGAGAGTGAGACCATACTGTCTATTATCTATCCATCAGGAGGCGCTGTGACAGCCTGCATACCTGGGGAGTGAGACCATGCTGTCTCTTCTCCATCCAGCATGAGGCGCAGGGACAGCCTTCAGACCTGGGAAGTGAGACCATGCTGTCTCTTCTCCATCCAGCAAGAAGCATGGTGACAATCTTCTGACGTGGAGAGTGAGACAATACTGTCTATTATCCATCCATCAGGAGGCGCTGTGACAGCCTTCAGACCTGGGGAGTGAGACCATGCATTCTCTTCCCCATCCAGCATGAGGCGCAGGGACAGCCTTCAGACCTGGGGAGTGAGACCATGCTGTCTCTTCTCCATCCAGCAAGAAGCATGGTGACAATCTTCTGACGTGGAGAGTGAGACAATACTGTCTATTATCCATCCATCAGGAGGTGCTGTGACAGCCTTCAGACCTGGGATTGAGACCATGCATTCTCTTCCCCACCAAGCATGAGGCACTGGGACAGTCTTCAGACCTAGGGAGTGGGACCATGCTGTCTCTTCTCTATCCAGCATGTGGCGCTGGGACAACCTTCAGACCTGGGGAGTGAGACCATGCTGTTTCTTCTCCATCCAGCATGAGGAGCTGTGACAGCCTTTCTACCTGGGGAGTGAGACCATACTGTCTCTTCTCCATCCAGCATGTGCGCAGGGACAGCCTTCAGACCTGGGGAGTGAGACCATGCTGTTTCTTCTCCATCCAGCATGAGGAGCTGTGACAGACTTTATACCTGGGGAGTGAGACCATGCTGTCTCTTCTCCATCCAGCATGTGCGCAAGCAAAGCCTTCAGACCTGGGAAGTGAGACTATGCTGTCTCTTCTCCATCCTGCAAGAAGCATGGTGACAATCTTCTGACGTGGAGAGTGAGACCATACTGTCTTTTATCTATCCAGCATGAGGCGCTGTGACAGCCTTTAGACCTGGGGAGTGAGACCATGCTGTCTCTTCTCCATCCAGCCAGAAGCATGGTGACAATCTTCTGACGTGGAGAGTGAGACCATACTGTCTATTATCCATCCATCAGGAGGCGCTGTGACAGCCTTCAGACCTGGGAGGGAGACCATGCATTCTCTTCCCCACCCAGCATGAGCCGCTGTGACAGCCTTCAGACCTGGTGAGTGAGACCATGCTGTCTCTTCTCCATCCAGCTTAGGGAGCCGGGACAGCCGTCAGACCTGGGGAGTGAGACCATGCTGTCTCTTCTCCATCCAGAATGAGGCGCTAGGACAGCCTTCAGACCTAGGGAGTGAGACCATGTTGTCTCTTCTCCATCCAGCATGAGGCCCTTGGACAGCATTCAGACCTGGGGAGTGAGACCATACTGTCTATTATCCATCCATCAGAAGGTGCTGTGACAGCCTTCGGACTTGGGGAGTGAGACCATGCATTCTCTTCCCCACCCAGCATGAGGCGTTGGGACAGCCTTCAGGCCTGGGGAGTGAGACCATGCTGTCTCTTCTCCATCCGGCCTGAGGTGCTGTGACAACCTTCAGACCTGAGGAGTGAGACCATACTGTCTCTTCTCCATCCAGAATGAGGCGCTGTGACAGACTTTATACCTGGGGAGTGAGACCATGCTGTCTCTTCTCCATCCAGCATGTGCGCAAGGACAGCCTTCAGACCTGGGAAGTGAGACCATGCTGTCTCTTCTCCATCCTGCAAGAAGCATGGTGACAATCTTCTGACGTGGAGAGTGAGACCATTCTGTCTTTTATCTATCCAGCATGAGGCGCTGTGACAGCCTTCAGGCCTGGGGAGTGACACCATGCTATCTCTTCTCCATCCAGCATTAGGTGCAGGGACAGCCTTTAGACCTTGAGAGTGTGACCATGCTGTCTCTTCTCCATCCAGCCAGAAGCATGGTGACAATCTTCTGACGTGGAGAGTGAGACCATACTGTCTATTATGCATCCATCAGGAGGCGCTGTGACAGCCTTCAGACCTGGGAGTGAGACCATGCATTCTCTTCCCCACCCAGCATGAGCCGCTGTGACAGCCTTCAGACCTGGTGGGTGAGACCATGCTGTCTCTTCTCCATCCAGCATGAGGCGCAGGGATAGCCTTCAGAACTGGAGAGTGAGACCATGCTGTCTCTTCTCCATCCAGCATGAGGCGCTGCAACAGCCTTCAGACCTAAGGAGTGAGACCATGCTGTGTCTTCTCCATCCAGCATGAGGCGCTGGGACAGCCTTCAGACCTGGGGAGTGAGATCATACTGTCTATTATCCATCAATCAGGAGGCGCTGTGACAGAATTCAGACCTGGGAAGTGAGACCATGCATTCTCTTCCCCACACGGCATGAGGTGCTGGGACAGCCTTAAGACCTGGGGAGTGAGACTATGCTGTCTCTTCTCCAGCCAGCATGAGGTGCTGTGACAGCCTTCAGACCTGGGGAGTGAGACCATACTGTCTTTTCTCCATCCAGCATGAGGCGCAGGGACAGCCTTCAGACCTGGGGAGTGAGACCATGATGTCTCTTCTCCATCCAGCAAGCAGCATGGTGACAATCTTGTTATGTGGAGAGTGAGACCATACTGTCTATTATCCATCCATCAGGAGGTGCTGTGACAGCCTTCAGACCTGGGAGTGAGACCAATCCTTCTCTTCCCCACCCAGCAAGAGGCGCTGGGACAGTCTTCAGACCTAGTGAGTGGGACCATGCTGTCTCTTCTCCATCCAGCATGAGGCGCTGGGACAGCCTTCAGACCTGGGAAGTAAGACCATGCTGTCTCTTCCCCATCCAGCATGAGCGCTGGGACAGCCTTCAGACCTAGGGAGTGAGACCATGCTGTCTCTTCTCCATCCAGCATGAGGCCCTTGGACAGCCTTCAGACCTGGGGAGTGAGAACATATTGTCTATTATCCATCCATCAGGAGGCGATGTGACAGCCTTCGAACCTGGGGAGTGAGACCATGCATTCTCTTCCCCACCCAGCATGAGACGCTGGGACAGCCTTCAGGCCTGGGGAGTGAGACCATGCTGTCTCTTCTCCATCCAGCCTGAGGCGCTGTGACAACCTTCAGACCTGAGGAGTGAGACCATACTGTCTCTTCTCCATCCAGCATGTGACGCTGTGACAGCCTTCAGGCCTGGGGAGTGAGACCATGCTATCTCTTCTCCATCCAGCATTAGGTGCAGGGACAGCCTTCAGACCTGGGGAGTGAGACCATGCGGTCTCTTCTCCATCCAGCCAGAAGCATGGTGACAATCTTCTGACGTGGAGAGTGAGACCATACTGTCTATTATCCATCCACCAGGAGGCGCTGTGACAGCCTTCAGACCTGGGAGTGAGAACATGCATTCTCTTCCCCACCCAGCATTAGCCTCTGTGACAGCCTTCAGACCTGGTGAGTGAGACCAAGCATTCTCTTCCCCACCCAGCATGAGGCGCTGGGAAGGTCTTCAGACCTAGGGAGTGGGACCATGCTCTCTCTTCTCCATCCAGCATGAGGCGCTGGGACAGCCTTCAGACCTGGGGAGTAAGACCATGCTGTCTCTTCCCCATCCAGCATGAGGCGCTGGGACAGCCATCAGACCTAGGGAGTGAGACCATGCTGTTTCTTCTTGATCTAGCATGAGGCGCAGGGAAAGCCTTCAGACTTGGTGAGTGAGACCATGCTGTCTCTTCTCCATCCAGCATGAGGTGCTGGGACAACCTTCAGACCTAGGGGGTGAGACCATGCTGTCTCTTCTACATCCAGCATGAGGCGCTGGGACAGCCTTCAGACCTGGGGAGTGAGACCATGCTGTCTCTTCTACATCCTGCATTAGGCGTAGGGACAGCCTTCAGACCTGGGGAGTGAGACCATGCTGTCTCTTCTCCATCCAGCAAGAAGCATGGTGACAATCGTTTCTGACGTGGAGAGTGAGACCATACTGTCTATTATCTATCCATCAGGAGGCGCTGTGACAGCCTGCAGACCTGGGGAGTGAGACCATGCATTCTCTTCCCCACCCAGCATGAGCCGCTGTGACAGCCTTCAGACCTGGGGAGTGAGACCATGCTGTCTCTTCTCCATCCAGCATGAGGCGCAGGGACAGCCTTCAGACCTGGGGAGTGAGACCATGCTGTCTCTTCTCCATCCAGCAAGAAGCATGGTGACAATCTTCTGACGTGGAGAGTGAGACAATACTGTCTATTATCCATCCATCAGGAGGCGCTGTGACAGCCTTCAGACCTGGGGAGTGAGACCATGCATTCTCTTCCCCATCCAGCATGAGGCGCAGGGACAGCCTTCAGACCTGGGGAGTGAGACCATGCTGTCTCTTCTCCATCCAGCAAGAAGCATGGTGACAATCTTCTGACGTGGAGAGTGAGACAATACTGTCTATTATCCATCCATCAGGAGGTGCTGTGACAGCCTTCAGACCTGGGATTGAGACCATGCATTCTCTTCCCCACCCAGCATGAGGCGCTGGGACAGTCTTCAGACCTAGGGAGTGGGACCATGCTGTCTCTTCTCTATCCAGCATGTGGAGCTGGGACAGCTTTCAGACCTGGGGAGTGAGACCATGCTGTTTCTTCTCCATCCAGCATGAGGAGCTGTGACAGCCTTTCTACCTGGGGAGTGAGACCATACTGTCTCTTCTCCATCCAGCATGTGCGCAGGGACAGCCTTCAGACCTGGGGAGTGAGACCATGCTGTTTCTTCTCCATCCAGCATGAGGAGCTGTGACAGCCTTTCTACCTGGGGAGTGAGACCATGCTGTCTCTTCTCCATCCAGCATGTGCGCAGGGACAGCCTTCAGACCTGGGGAGTGAGACCATGTTGTCTCTTCTCCATCCATCAAGAAGCATGGTGACAATCTTCTGACGTGGAGAGTGAGACCATACTGTCTAATTTCCATCCATCAGGAGGCGCTGTGACAGCCTTCAGACCTGGGGAGTGAGACCATGCATTCTCTTCCCCACCTAGCATGAGCCGCTGTGACAGCCTTCAGACCTGGGGAGTGAGACCATGCTGTCTCTTCTCCATCCAGCATGAGGCGCAGGGACAGCATTCAGACCTGGGGAGTGAGACCATGCTGTCTCTTCTCCATCCAGCAAGAAGCATGGTGACAATCTTCTGACGTGGAGAGTTTGACACTGCTGTCTATTATCCATCCATCAGGAGGCGCTGTGACAGCCTTCAGACCTGGGGAGTGAGACCATGCATTCTCTTCCCACCCAGCATGAGGCGCTGGGACAGTCTTCAGACCTAGGGAGTGGGACCATGCTGTCTCTTCTCCATCCAGCATGAGGCGCTGGGACAGCCTTCAAACCTGAGGAGTGAGACCATGCTGTCTCTTCCCCATCCAGCATGAGGCGCTGGGACAGCCTTCAGACCTAGCGAGTGATATCATGCTGTCTCTTCTCCACCCAGCATGAGGCGCTGGGACAGCCTTCAGACCTAGGGGGTGAGACCATGCTGTCTCTTCTCGATCCAGCATGAGCCGCTGGGACAGCCTCCAGACCTGGGGAGTGAGGCCATGCAGTCTCTTCTCAATCCAGCTTGAGGCTCTGGGACAGCATTCAGACCTAGTGAGTGAGACCATGCAGTCTCTTCTCCATCCAGCATGAGGCGCTGGGACAGCCTTCAGACCTGGGGAGTGAGATCATACTGTCTATTATCCATCAATCAGGAGGTGCTGTGACAGAATTCAGACCTGGGGAGTGAGACCATGCATTCTCTTCCCCACACGGCATGAGGTGCTGGGACAGCCTTAAGACCTGGGGAGTGAGACTATGCTGTCTCTTCTCCAGCCAGCATGAGGTGCTGTGACAGCCTTCAGACCTGGGGAGTGAGACCATACTGTCTTTTCTCCATCCAGCATGAGGCGCAGGGACAGCCTTCAGACCTGGGGAGTGAGACCCTGATGTCTCTTCTCCATCCAGCAAGCAGCATGGTGACAATCTTGTTATGTGGAGAGTGAGACCATACTGTCTATTTTCCATCCATCAGGAGGCGCTGTGACAGCCTTCAGACCTGGGGAGTGAGACCAATCCTTCTCTTCCCCACCCAGCATGAGGCGTTGGGACAGTCTTCATACCTAGTGAGTGGGACCATGCTGTTTCTTCTCCATCCAGCATGAGGCGCTGGGACAGCCTTCAGACCTGGGGAGTAAGACCATGCTGTCTCTTCCCCATCCAGCATGAGCGCTGGGAAAGCCTTCAGACCTAGGGAGTGAGACCATGCTGTCTCTTCTCCATCCAGCATGAGGCCCTTGGACAGCCTTCAGACCTGGGGAGTGAGAACATACTGTCTATTATCCATCCATCAGGAGGCGCTGTGATAGCCTTCGAACCTGGGGAGTGAGACCATGCATTCTCTTCCCCACCCAGCATGAGACGCTGGGACAGCCTTCAGGCCTGGGGAGTGAGACCATGCTGTCTCTTTTCCATCCAGCCTGAGGCGCTGTGACAACCTTCAGACCTGAGGAGTGAGACCATACTGTCTCTTCTCCATCCAGCATGTGACGCTGTGACAGCCTTCAGGCCTGGGGAGTGAGACCATGCATTCTCTTCCCCACCCAGCATGAGACGCTGGGACAGCCTTCAGGCCTGGGGAGTGAGACCATGCTGTCTCTTCTCCATCCAGCCTGAGGCGCTGTGACAACCTTCAGACCTGAGGAGTGAGACCATACTGTCTCTTCTCCATCCAGCATGTGACGCTGTGACAGCCTTCAGGCCTGGGGAGTGAGACCATGCTATCTCTTCTCCATCCAGCATTAGGTGCAGGGACAGCCTTCAGACCTGGGAGTGAGACCATGCATTCTCTTCCTCACCCAGCATGAGCCGCTGTGACAGCCTTCAGACCTGGTGA
Organism: Triturus cristatus; assembly: GCF_964204655.1. Classification (NCBI taxonomy): domain Eukaryota; kingdom Metazoa; phylum Chordata; class Amphibia; order Caudata; family Salamandridae; genus Triturus; species Triturus cristatus. The sequence goes on along the minus strand of NC_140579.1, from coordinate 172,595,700 downwards.
GTGAGACCAAGCATTCTCTTCCCCACCCAGCATGAGGCGCTGGGAAGGTCTTCAGACCTAGGGAGTGGGACCATGCTCTCTCTTCTCCATCCAGCATGAGGCACTGGGACAGCCTTCAGACCTGGGGAGTAAGACCATGCTGTCTCTTCCCCATCCAGCATGAGGCGCTGGGACAGCCATCAGACCTAGGGAGTGAGACCATGCTGTTTCTTCTTGATCTAGCATGAGGAGCAGGGAAATCCTTCAGACTTGGTGAGTGAGACCATGCTGTCTCTTCTCCATCCAGCATGAGGTGCTGGGACAACCTTCAGACCTAGGGGGTGAGACCACGCTGTCTCTTCTACATCCAGCATGAGGCGCTGGGACAGCCTTCAGACCTGGGGAGTGAGACCATGCTGTCTCTTCTACATCCAGCTTCAGGGACAGCCTTCAGACCTGTGGAGTGAGACCATGCTGTCTCTTCTCCATCCTGCATTAGGCGTAGGGACAGCCTTCAGACCTGGGGAGTGAGACCATGCTGTCTCTTCATCCAGCATGTGCGCAAGGACAGCCTTCAGACCTGGGAAGTGAGACCATGCTGTCTCTTCTCCATCCTGCAAGAAGCATGGTGACAATCTTCTGACGTGGAGAGTGAGACCATTCTGTCTTTTATCTATCCAGCATGAGGCGCTGTGACAGCCTTCAGGCCTGGGGAGTGACACCATGCTATCTCTTCTCCATCCAGCATTAGGTGCAGGGACAGCCTTTAGACCTTGAGAGTGTGACCATGCTGTCTCTTCTCCATCCAGCCAGAAGCATGGTGACAATCTTCTGACGTGGAGAGTGAGACCATACTGTCTATTATGCATCCATCAGGAGGCGCTGTGACAGCCTTCAGACCTGGGAGTGAGACCATGCATTCTCTTCCCCACCCAGCATGAGCCGCTGTGACAGCCTTCAGACCTGGTGGGTGAGACCATGCTGTCTCTTCTCCATCCAGCATGAGGCGCAGGGATAGCCTTCAGAACTGGAGAGTGAGACCATGCTGTCTCTTCTCCATCCAGCATGAGGCGCTGCAACAGCCTTCAGACCTAAGGAGTGAGACCATGCTGTGTCTTCTCCATCCACCATGAGGCGCTGGGACAGCCTTCAGACCTGGGGAGTGAGATCATACTGTCTATTATCCATCAATCAGGAGGCGCTGTGACAGAATTCAGACCTGGGGAGTGAGACCATGCATTCTCTTCCCCACACGGCATGAGGTGCTGGGACAGCCTTAAGACCTGGGGAGTGAGACTATGCTGTCTCTTCTCCAGCCAGCATGAGGTGCTGTGACAGCCTTCAGACCTGGGGAGTGAGACCATACTGTCTTTTCTCCATCCAGCATGAGGCGCAGGGACAGCCTTCAGACCTGGGGAGTGAGACCATGATGTCTCTTCTCCATCCAGCAAGCAGCATGGTGACAATCTTGTTATGTGGAGAGTGAGACCATACTGTCTATTATCCATCCATCAGGAGGTGCTGTGACAGCCTTCAGACCTGGGAGTGAGACCAATCCTTCTCTTCCCCACCCAGCAAGAGGCGCTGGGACAGTCTTCAGACCTAGTGAGTGGGACCATGCTGTCTCTTCTCCATCCAGCATGAGGCGCTGGGACAGCCTTCAGACCTGGGAAGTAAGACCATGCTGTCTCTTCCCCATCCAGCATGAGCGCTGGGACAGCCTTCAGACCTAGGGAGTGAGACCATGCTGTCTCTTCTCCATCCAGCATGAGGCCCTTGGACAGCCTTCAGACCTGGGGAGTGAGAACATATTGTCTATTATCCATCCATCAGGAGGCGATGTGACAGCCTTCGAACCTGGGGAGTGAGACCATGCATTCTCTTCCCCACCCAGCATGAGACGCTGGGACAGCCTTCAGGCCTGGGGAGTGAGACCATGCTGTCTCTTCTCCATCCAGCCTGAGGCGCTGTGACAACCTTCAGACCTGAGGAGTGAGACCATACTGTCTCTTCTCCATCCAGCATGTGACGCTGTGACAGCCTTCAGGCCTGGGGAGTGAGACCATGCTATCTCTTCTCCATCCAGCATTAGGTGCAGGGACAGCCTTCAGACCTGGGGAGTGAGACCATGCGGTCTCTTCTCCATCCAGCCAGAAGCATGGTGACAATCTTCTGATGTGGAGAGTGAGACCATACTGTCTATTATCCATCCACCAGGAGGCGCTGTGACAGCCTTCAGACCTGGGAGTGAGAACATGCATTCTCTTCCCCACCCAGCATTAGCCTCTGTGACAGCCTTCAGACCTGGTGAGTGAGACCAAGCATTCTCTTCCCCACCCAGCATGAGGCGCTGGGAAGGTCTTCAGACCTAGGGAGTGGGACCATGCTCTCTCTTCTCCATCCAGCATGAGGCGCTGGGACAGCCTTCAGACCTGGGGAGTAAGACCATGCTGTCTCTTCCCCATCCAGCATGAGGCGCTGGGACAGCCATCAGACCTAGGGAGTGAGACCATGCTGTTTCTTCTTGATCTAGCATGAGGCGCAGGGAAAGCCTTCAGACTTGGTGAGTGAGACCATGCTGTCTCTTCTCCATCCAGCATGAGGTGCTGGGACAACCTTCAGACCTAGGGGGTGAGACCATGCTGTCTCTTCTACATCCAGCATGAGGCGCTGGGACAGCCTTCAGACCTGGGGAGTGAGACCATGCTGTCTCTTCTACATCCTGCATTAGGCGTAGGGACAGCCTTCAGACCTGGGGAGTGAGACCATGCTGTCTCTTCTCCATCCAGCAAGAAGCATGGTGACAATCGTTTCTGACGTGGAGAGTGAGACCATACTGTCTATTATCTATCCATCAGGAGGCGCTGTGACAGCCTGCAGACCTGGGGAGTGAGACCATGCATTCTCTTCCCCACCCAGCATGAGCCGCTGTGACAGCCTTCAGACCTGGGGAGTGAGACCATGCTGTCTCTTCTCCATCCAGCATGAGGCGCAGGGACAGCCTTCAGACCTGGGGAGTGAGACCATGCTGTCTCTTCTCCATCCAGCAAGAAGCATGGTGACAATCTTCTGACGTGGAGAGTGAGACAATACTGTCTATTATCCATCCATCAGGAGGCGCTGTGACAGCCTTCAGACCTGGGGAGTGAGACCATGCATTCTCTTCCCCATCCAGCATGAGGCGCAGGGACAGCCTTCAGACCTGGGGAGTGAGACCATGCTGTCTCTTCTCCATCCAGCAAGAAGCATGGTGACAATCTTCTGACGTGGAGAGTGAGACAATACTGTCTATTATCCATCCATCAGGAGGTGCTGTGACAGCCTTCAGACCTGGGATTGAGACCATGCATTCTCTTCCCCACCCAGCATGAGGCGCTGGGACAGTCTTCAGACCTAGGGAGTGGGACCATGCTGTCTCTTCTCTATCCAGCATGTGGCGCTGGGACAGCTTTCAGACCTGGGGAGTGAGACCATGCTGTTTCTTCTCCATCCAGCATGAGGAGCTGTGACAGCCTTTCTACCTGGGGAGTGAGACCATACTGTCTCTTCTCCATCCAGCATGTGCGCAGGGACAGCCTTCAGACCTGGGGAGTGAGACCATGCTGTTTCTTCTCCATCCAGCATGAGGAGCTGTGACAGCCTTTCTACCTGGGGAGTGAGACCATGCTGTCTCTTCTCCATCCAGCATGTGCGCAGGGACAGCCTTCAGACCTGGTGAGTGAGACCATGTTGTCTCTTCTCCATCCATCAAGAAGCATGGTGACAATCTTCTGACGTGGAGAGTGAGACCATACTGTCTAATTTCCATCCATCAGGAGGCGCTGTGACAGCCTTCAGACCTGGGGAGTGAGACCATGCATTCTCTTCCCCACCTAGCATGAGCCGCTGTGACAGCCTTCAGACCTGGGGAGTGAGACCATGCTGTCTCTTCTCCATCCAGCATGAGGCGCAGGGACAGCATTCAGACCTGGGGAGTGAGACCATGCTGTCTCTTCTCCATCCAGCAAGAAGCATGGTGACAATCTTCTGACGTGGAGAGTTTGACACTACTGTCTATTATCCATCCATCAGGAGGCGCTGTGACAGCCTTCAGACCTGGGGAGTGAGACCATGCATTCTCTTCCCACCCAGCATGAGGCGCTGGGACAGTCTTCAGACCTAGGGAGTGGGACCATGCTGTCTCTTCTCCATCCAGCATGAGGCGCTGGGACAGCCTTCAAACCTGAGGAGTGAGACCATGCTGTCTCTTCCCCATCCAGCATGAGGCGCTGGGACAGCCTTCAGACCTAGCGAGTGATATCATGCTGTCTCTTCTCCACCCAGCATGAGGCGCTGGGACAGCCTTCAGACCTAGGGGGTGAGACCATGCTGTCTCTTCTCGATCCAGCATGAGCCGCTGGGACAGCCTCCAGACCTGGGGAGTGAGGCCATGCAGTCTCTTCTCAATCCAGCTTGAGGCTCTGGGACAGCATTCAGACCTAGTGAGTGAGACCATGCAGTCTCTTCTCCATCCAGCATGAGGCGCTGGGACAGCCTTCAGACCTGGGGAGTGAGATCATACTGTCTATTATCCATCAATCAGGAGGTGCTGTGACAGAATTCAGACCTGGGGAGTGAGACCATGCATTCTCTTCCCCACACGGCATGAGGTGCTGGGACAGCCTTAAGACCTGGGGAGTGAGACTATGCTGTCTCTTCTCCAGCCAGCATGAGGTGCTGTGACAGCCTTCAGACCTGGGGAGTGAGACCATACTGTCTTTTCTCCATCCAGCATGAGGCGCAGGGACAGCCTTCAGACCTGGGGAGTGAGACCCTGATGTCTCTTCTCCATCCAGCAAGCAGCATGGTGACAATCTTGTTATGTGGAGAGTGAGACCATACTGTCTATTTTCCATCCATCAGGAGGCGCTGTGACAGCCTTCAGACCTGGGGAGTGAGACCAATCCTTCTCTTCCCCACCCAGCATGAGGCGTTGGGACAGTCTTCATACCTAGTGAGTGGGACCATGCTGTTTCTTCTCCATCCAGCATGAGGCGCTGGGACAGCCTTCAGACCTGGGGAGTAAGACCATGCTGTCTCTTCCCCATCCAGCATGAGCGCTGGGAAAGCCTTCAGACCTAGGGAGTGAGACCATGCTGTCTCTTCTCCATCCAGCATGAGGCCCTTGGACAGCCTTCAGACCTGGGGAGTGAGAACATACTGTCTATTATCCATCCATCAGGAGGCGCTGTGATAGCCTTCGAACCTGGGGAGTGAGACCATGCATTCTCTTCCCCACCCAGCATGAGACGCTGGGACAGCCTTCAGGCCTGGGGAGTGAGACCATGCTGTCTCTTTTCCATCCAGCCTGAGGCGCTGTGACAACCTTCAGACCTGAGGAGTGAGACCATACTGTCTCTTCTCCATCCAGCATGTGACGCTGTGACAGCCTTCAGGCCTGGGGAGTGAGACCATGCATTCTCTTCCCCACCCAGCATGAGACGCTGGGACAGCCTTCAGGCCTGGGGAGTGAGACCATGCTGTCTCTTCTCCATCCAGCCTGAGGCGCTGTGACAACCTTCAGACCTGAGGAGTGAGACCATACTGTCTCTTCTCCATCCAGCATGTGACGCTGTGACAGCCTTCAGGCCTGGGGAGTGAGACCATGCTATCTCTTCTCCATCCAGCATTAGGTGCAGGGACAGCCTTCAGACCTGGGAGTGAGACCATGCATTCTCTTCCCCACCCAGCATGAGCCGCTGTGACAGCCTTCAGACCTGGTGAGTGAGACCAAGCATTCTCTTCCCCACCCAGCATGAGGCGCTGGGAAGGTCTTCAGACCTAGGGAGTGGGACCATGCTCTCTCTTCTCCATCCAGCATGAGGCACTGGGACAGCCTTCAGACCTGGGGAGTAAGACCATGCTGTCTCTTCCCCATCCAGCATGAGGCGCTGGGACAGCCATCAGACCTAGGGAGTGAGACCATGCTGTTTCTTCTTGATCTAGCATGAGGAGCAGGGAAATCCTTCAGACTTGGTGAGTGAGACCATGCTGTCTCTTCTCCATCCAGCATGAGGTGCTGGGACAACCTTCAGACCTAGGGGGTGAGACCATGCTGTCTCTTCTACATCCAGCATGAGGCGCTGGGACAGCCTTCAGACCTGGGGAGTGAGACCATGCTGTCTCTTCTACATCCAGCTTCAGGGACAGCCTTCAGACCTGTGGAGTGAGACCATGCTGTCTCTTCTCCATCCTGCATTAGGCGTAGGGACAGCCTTCAGACCTGGGGAGTGAGACCATGCTGTCTCTTCTCCATCCAGCAAGAAGCATGGTGACAATCGTTTCTGACGTGGAGAGTGAGACCATACTGTCTATTATCTATCCATCAGGAGGCGCTGTGACAGCCTGCAGACCTGGGGAGTGAGACCATGCTGTCTCTTCTCCATCCAGCATGAGGCGCAGGGACAGCCTGCAGACCTGGGAAGTGAGACCATGCTGTCTCTTCTCCATCCAGCAAGAAGCATGGTGACAATCTTCTGACGTGGAGAGTGAGACAATACTGTCTATTATCCATCCATCAGGAGGCGCTGTGACAGCCTTCAGACCTGGGGAGTGAGACCATGCATTCTCTTCCCCATCCAGCATGAGGCGCAGGGACAGCCTTCAGACCTGGGGAGTGAGACCATGATGTCTCTTCTCCATCCAGCAAGAAGCATGGTGACAATCTTCTGACGTGGAGAGTGAGACAATACTGTCTATTATCCATCCATCAGGAGGTGCTGTGACAGCCTTCAGACCTGGGATTGAGACCATGCATTCTCTTCCCCACCCAGCATGAGGCGCTGGGACCGTCTTCAGACCCAGGGAGTGGGACCATGCTGTCTCTTCTCTATCCAGCATGTGGCGCTGGGACAACCTTCAGACCTGGGGAGTGAGACCATGCTGTTTCTTCTCCATCCAGCATGAGAAGCTGTGACAGCCTTTCTACCTGGGGAGTGAGACCATACTGTCTCTTCTCCATCCAGCATGTGCGCAGGGACAGCCTTCAGACCTGGGGAGTGAGACCATGCTGTTTCTTCTCCATCCAGCATGAGGAGCTGTGACAGACTTTATACCTGGGGAGTGAGACCATGCTGTCTCTTCTCCATCCAGCATGTGCGCAAGCAAAGCCTTCAGACCTGGGAAGTGAGACTATGCTGTCTCTTCTCCATCCTGCAAGAAGCATGGTGACAATCTTCTGACGTGGAGAGTGAGACCATACTGTCTTTTATCTATCCAGCATGAGGCGCTGTGACAGCCTTCAGGCCTGGGGAGTGAGACCATGCTATCTCACCTCCATCCAGCATTAGGTTCAGGGACAGCCTTTAGACCTGGGGAGTGAGACCATGCTGTCTCTTCTCCATCCAGCCAGAAGCATGGTGACAATCTTCTGACGTGGAGAGTGAGACCATACTGTCTATTATCCATCCATCAGGAGGCGCTGTGACAGCCTTCAGACCTGGGAGGGAGACCATGCATTCTCTTCCCCACCCAGCATGAGCCGCTGTGACAGCCTTCAGACCTGGTGAGTGAGACCATGCTGTCTCTTCTCCATCCAGCTTAGGGAGCCGGGACAGCCGTCAGACCTGGGGAGTGAGACCATGCTGTCTCTTCTCCATCCAGCATGAGGCGCTAGGACAGCCTTCAGACCTAGGGAGTGAGACCATGTTGTCTCTTCTTCATCCAGCATGAGGCCCTTGGACAGCATTCAGACCTGGGGAGTGAGACCATACTGTCTATTATCCATCCATCAGGAGGTGCTGTGACAGCCTTCGGACTTGGGGAGTGAGACCATGCATTCTCTTCCCCACCCAGCATGAGGCGCTGGGACAGCCTTCAGGCCTGGGGAGTGAGACCATGCTGTCTCTTCTCCATCCGGCCTGAGGTGCTGTGACAACCTTCAGACCTGAGGAGTGAGACCATACTGTCTCTTCTCCATCCAGAATGTGGCGCTGTGACAGACTTTATACCTGGGGAGTGAGACCATGCTGTCTCTTCTCCATCCAGCATGTGCGCAAGGACAGCCTTCAGACCTGGGAAGTGAGACCATGCTGTCTCTTCTCCATCCTGCTTGAGGCGCTGTGACAGCCTTCAGGCCTGGGGAGTGACACCATGCTATCTCTTCTCCATCCAGCATTAGGTGCAGGGACAGCCTTCAGACCTGGGAGTGAGACCATGCATTCTCTTCCCCACCCAGCATGAGCCGCTGTGACAGCCTTCAGACCTGGTGAGTGAGACCATGCTGTCTCTTCTCCATCCAGCATGAGGCGCAGGGATAGCCTTCAGAACTGGAGAGTGAGACCATGCTGTCTCTTCTCCATCCAGCATGAGGCGCTGCAACAGCCTTCAGACCTAAGGAGTGATACCATGCTGTGTCTTCTCCATCCAGCATGAGGCGCTGGGACAGCCTTCAGACCTGGGGAGTGAGATCATACTGTCTATTATCCATCAATCAGGAGGCGCTGTGACAGAATTCAGACCTGGGGAGTGAGACCATGCATTCTCTTCCCCACACGGCATGAGGTGCTGGGACATCCTTAAGACCTGGGGAGTGAGACTATGCTGTCTCTTCTCCAGCCAGCATGAGGTGCTGTGACAGCCTTCAGACCTGGGGAGTGAGACCATGATGTCTCTTCTCCATCCAGCAAGCAGCATGGTGACAATCTTGTTATGTGGAGAGTGAGACCATACTGTCTATTATCCATCCATCAGGAGGTGCTGTGACAGCCTTCAGACCTGGGAGTGAGACCAATCCTTCTCTTCCCCACCCAGCATGAGGCGCTGGGACAGTCTTCAGACCTAGTGAGTGGGACCATGCTGTCTCTTCTCCATCCAGCATGAGGCGCTGGGACAGCCTTCAGACCTGGGGAGTAAGACCATGCTGTCTCTTCCCCATCCAGCATGAGCGCTGGGACAGCCTTCAGACCTAGGGAGTGAGACCATGCTGTCTCTTCTCCATCCAGCATGAGGCCCTTGGACAGCCTTCAGGCCTGGGGAGTGAGACCATGCTATCTCTTCTCCATCCAGCATTAGGTGCAGGGACAGCCTTCAGACCTGGGAGTGAGACCATGCATTCTCTTCCCCACCCAGCATGAGCCGCTGTGACAGCCTTCAGACCTGGTGAGTGAGACCAAGCATTCTCTTCCCCACCCAGCATGAGGCGCTGGGAAGGTCTTCAGACCTAGGGAGTGGGACCATGCTCTCTCTTCTCCATCCAGCATGAGGCACTGGGACAGCCTTCAGACCTGGGGAGTAAGACCATGCTGTCTCTTCCCCATCCAGCATGAGGCGCTGGGACAGCCATCAGACCTAGGGAGTGAGACCATGCTGTTTCTTCTTGATCTAGCATGAGGCGCAGGGAAAGCCTTCAGACTTGGTGAGTGAGACCATGCTGTCTCTTCTCCATCCAGCATGAGGTGCTGGGACAACCTTCAGACCTAGGGGGTGAGACCATGCTGTCTCTTCTACATCCAGCATGAGGCGCTGGGACAGCCTTCAGACCTGGGGAGTGAGACCATGCTGTCTCTTCTACATCCAGCTTCAGGGACAGCCTTCAGACCTGTGGAGTGAGACCATGCTGTCTCTTCTCCATCCTGCATTAGGCGTAGGGACAGCCTTCAGACCTGGGGAGTGAGACCATGCTGTCTCTTCTCCATCCAGCAAGAAGCATGGTGACAATCGTTTCTGACGTGGAGAGTGAGACCATACTGTCTATTATCTATCCATCAGGAGGCGCTGTGACAGCCTGCAGACCTGGGGAGTGAGACCATGCTGTCTCTTCTCCATCCAGCATGAGGCGCAGGGACAGCCTTCAGACCTGGGAAGTGAGACCATGCTGTCTCTTCTCCATCCAGCAAGAAGCATGGTGACAATCTTCTGACGTGGAGAGTGAGACAATACTGTCTATTATCCATCCATCAGGAGGCGCTGTGACAGCCTTCAGACCTGGGGAGTGAGACCATGCATTCTCTTCCCCATCCAGCATGAGGCGCAGGGACAGCCTTCAGACCTGGGGAGTGAGACCATGCTGTCTCTTCTCCATCCAGCAAGAAGCATGGTGACAATCTTCTGACGTGGAGAGTGAGACAATACTGTCTATTATCCATCCATCAGGAGGTGCTGTGACAGCCTTCAGACCTGGGATTGAGACCATGCATTCTCTTCCCCACCCAGCATGAGGCGCTGGGACAGTCTTCAGACCCAGGGAGTGGGACCATGCTGTCTCTTCTCTATCCAGCATGTGGCGCTGGGACAACCTTCAGACCTGGGGAGTGAGACCATGCTGTTTCTTCTCCATCCAGCATGAGGAGCTGTGACAGCCTTTCTACCTGGGGAGTGAGACCATACTGTCTCTTCTCCATCCAGCATGTGCGCAGGGACAGTCTTCAGACCTGGGGAGTGAGACCATGCTGTTTCTTCTCCATCCAGCATGAGGAGCTGTGACAGACTTTATACCTGGGGAGTGAGACCATGCTGTCTCTTCTCCATCCAGCATGTGCGCAAGCAAAGCCTTCAGACCTGGGAAGTGAGACTATGCTGTCTCTTCTCCATCCTGCAAGAAGCATGGTTACAATCTTCTGACGTGGAGAGTGAGACCATACTGTCTTTTATCTATCCAGCATGAGGCGCTGTGACAGCCTTCAGGCCTGGGGAGTGAGACCATGCTATCTCACCTCCATCCAGCATTAGGTTCAGGGACAGCCTTTAGACCTGGGGAGTGAGACCATGCTGTCTCTTCTCCATCCAGCCAGAAGCATGGTGACAATCTTCTGACGTGGAGAGTGAGACCATACTGTCTATTATCCATCCATCAGGAGGCGCTGTGACAGCCTTCAGACCTGGGAGGGAGACCATGCATTCTCTTCCCCACCCAGCATGAGCCGCTGTGACAGCCTTCAGACCTGGTGAGTGAGACCATGCTGTCTCTTCTCCATCCAGCTTAGGGAGCCGGGACAGCCGTCAGACCTGGGGAGTGAGACCATGCTGTCTCTTCTCCATCCAGCATGAGGCGCTAGGACAGCCTTCAGACCTAGGGAGTGAGACCATGTTGTCTCTTCTTTATCCAGCATGAGGCCCTTGGACAGCATTCAGACCTGGGGAGTGAGACCATACTGTCTATTATCCATCCATCAGGAGGTGCTGTGACAGCCTTCGGACTTGGGGAGTGAGACCATGCATTCTCTTCCCCACCCAGCATGAGGCGCTGGGACAGCCTTCAGGCCTGGGGAGTGAGACCATGCTGTCTCTTCTCCATCCGGCCTGAGGTGCTGTGACAACCTTCAGACCTGAGGAGTGAGACCATACTGTCTCTTCTCCATCCAGAATGTGGCGCTGTGACAGACTTTATACCTGGGGAGTGAGACCATGCTGTCTCTTCTCCATCCAGCATGTGCGCAAGGACAGCCTTCAGACCTGGGAAGTGAGACCATGCTGTCTCTTCTCCATCCTGCAAGAAGCATGGTGACAATCTTCTGACGTGGAGAGTGAGACCATTCTGTCTTTTATCTATCCAGCATGAGGCGCTGTGACAGCCTTCAGGCCTGGGGAGTAACACCATTGTATCTCTTCTCCGTCCAGCATTAGGTGCAGGCACAGCCTTCAGACCTGGGAGTGAGACCATGCATTCTCTTCCCCACCCAGCATGAGCCGCTGTGACAGCCTTCAGACCTGGTGAGTGAGACCATGCTGTCTCTTCTCCATCCAGCATGAGGCGCAGGGATAGCCTTCAGAACTGGAGAGTGAGACCATGCTGTCTCTTCTCCATCCAGCATGAGGCGCTGCAACAGCCTTCAGACCTAAGGAGTGAGACCATGCTGTGTCTTCTCCATCCAGCATGAGGCGCTGGGACAGCCTTCAGACCTGGGGAGTGAGATCATACTGTCTATTATTCATCAATCAGGAGTCGCTGTGACAGAATTCAGACCTGGGGAGTGAGACCATGCATTCTCTTCCCCACACGGCATGAGGTGCTGGGACAGCCTTAAGACCTGGGGAGTGAGACTATGCTGTCTCTTCTCCAGCCAGCATGAGGTGCTGTGACAGCCTTCAGACCTGGGGAGTGAGACCATACTGTCTTTTCTCCATCCAGCATGAGGCGCAGGGACAGCCTTCAGACCTGGGGAGTGAGACCATGATGTCTCTTCTCCATCCAGCAAGCAGCATGGTGACAATCTTGTTATGTGGAGAGTGAGACCATACTGTCTATTATCCATCCATCAGGAGGTGCTGTGACAGCCTTCAGACCTGGGAGTGAGACCAATCCTTCTCTTCCCCACCCAGCATGAGGCGCTGGGACAGTCTTCAGACCTAGTGAGTGGGACCATGCTGTCTCTTCTCCATCCAGCATGAGGCGCTGGGACAGCCTTCAGACCTGGGGAGTAAGACCATGCTGTCTCTTCCCCATCCAGCATGAGCGCTGGGACAGCCTTCAGACCTAGGGAGTGAGACCATGCTGTCTCTTCTCCATCCAGCATGAGGCCCTTGGACAGCCTTCAGACCTGGGGAGTGAGAACATACTGTCTATTATCCATCCATCAGGAGGCGCTGTGACAGCCTTCAGACCTGGGAGTGAGACCATGCATTCTCTTCCCCACCCAGCATGAGACGCTGGGACAGCCTTCAGACCTGGTGAGTGAGACCAAGCATTCTCTTCCCCACCCAGCGCTGGGAAGGTCTTCAGACCTAGGGAGTGGGACCATGCTCTCTCTTCTCCATCCAGCATGAGGCGCTGGGACAGCCTTCAGACCTGGGGAGTAAGACCATGCTCTCTCTTCCCCATCCAGCATGAGGCGCTGGGACAGCCATCAGACCTAGGGAGTGAGACCATGCTGTTTCTTCTTGATCTAGCATGAGGCGCAGGGAAAGCCTTCAGACTTGGTGAGTGAGACCATGCTGTCTCTTCTCCATCCAGCATGAGGTGCTGGGACAACCTTCAGACCTAGGGGGTGAGACCATGCTGTCTCTTCTACATCCAGCATGAGGCGCTGGGACAGCCTTCAGACCTGGGGAGTGAGACCATGCTGTCTCTTCTACATCCAGCTTGAGGCGCAGGGACAGCCTTCAGACCTGTGGAGTGAGACCATGCTGTCTCTTCTCCATCCTGCATTAGGCGTAGGGACAGCCTTCAGACCTGGGGAGTGAGACCATGCTGTCTCTTCTCCATCCAGCAAGAAGCATGGTGACAATCGTTTCTGACGTGGAGAGTGAGACCATACTGTCTATTATCTATCCATCAGGAGGCGCTGTGACAGCCTGCAGACCTGGGGAGTGAGACCATGCATTCTCTTCCCCACCCAGCATGAGCCGCTGTGACAGCCTTCAGACCTGGGGAGTGAGACCATGCTGTCTCTTCTCCATCCAGCATGAGGCGCAGGGACAGCCTTCAGACCTGGGGAGTGAGACCATGCTGTCTCTTCTCCATCCAGCAAGAAGCATGGTGACAATCTTCTGACGTGGAGAGTGAGACAATACTGTCTATTATCCATCCATCAGGAGGCGCTGTGACAGCCTTCAGACCTGGGGAGTGAGACCATGCATTCTCTTCCCCATCCAGCATGAGGCGCAGGGACAGCCTTCAGACCTGGGGAGTGAGACCATGCTGTCTCTTCTCCATCCAGCAAGAAGCATGGTGACAATCTTCTGACGTGGAGAGTGAGACAATACTTTCTATTATCCATCCATCAGGAGGTGCTGTGACAGCCTTCAGACCTGGGATTGAGACCATGCATTCTCTTCCCCACCCAGCATGAGGCGCTGGGACAGTCTTCAGACCTAGGGAGTGGGACCATGCTGTCTCTTCTCTATCCAGCATGTGGCGCTGGGACAGCCTTCAGACCTGGGGAGTGAGACCATGCTGTTTCTTCTCCATCCAGCATGAGGAGCTGTGACAGCCTTTCTACCTGGGGAGTGAGACCATACTGTCTCTTCTCCATCCAGCATGTGCGCAGGGACAGCCTTCAGACCTGGGGAGTGAGACCATGCTGTTTCTTCTCCATCCAGCATGAGGAGCTGTGACAGCCTTTCTACCTGGGGAGTGAGACCATGCTGTCTCTTCTCCATCCAGCATGTGCGCAGGGACAGCCTTCAGACCTGGGGAGTGAGACCATGTTGTCTCTTCTCCATCCATCAAGAAGCATGGTGACAATCTTCTGACGTGGAGAGTGAGACCATACTGTCTAATTTCCATCCATCAGGAGGCGCTGTGACAGCCTTCAGACCTGGGGAGTGAGACCATGCATTCACTTCCCCACCTAGCATGAGCCGCTGTGACAGCCTTCAGACCTGGGGAGTGAGACCATGCTGTCTCTTCTCCATCCAGCATGAGGCGCAGGGACAGCATTCAGACCTGGGGAGTGAGATCATGCTGTCTCTTCTCCATCCAGCAAGAAGCATGGTGACAATCTTCTGACGTGGAGAGTTTGACACTACTGTCTATTATCCATCCATCAGGAGGCGCTGTGACAGCCTTCAGACCTGGGGAGTGAGACCATGCATTCTCTTCCCACCCAGCATGAGGCGCTGGGACAGTCTTCAGACCTAGGGAGTGGGACCATGCTGTCTCTTCTCCATCCAGCATGAGGCGCTGGGATAGCCTTCAAACCTGAGGAGTGAGACCATGCTGTCTCTTCCCCATCCAGCATGAGGCGCTGGGACAGCCTTCAGACCTAGCGAGTGATACCATGCTGTCTCTTCTCCACCCAGCATGAGGCGCTGGGACAGCCTTCAGACCTAGGGGGTGAGACCATGCTGTCTCTTCTCGATCCAGCATGAGGCGCTGGGACAGCCTCCAGACCTGGGGAGTGAGGCCATGCAGTCTCTTCTCAATCCAGCTTGAGGCTCTGGGACAGCATTCAGACCTAGTGAGTGAGACCATGCAGTCTCTTCTCCATCCAGCATGAGGCGCTGGGACAGCCTTCAGACCTGGGGAGTGAGATCATACTGTCTACTATCCATCAATCAGGAGGCGCTGTGACAGCCATCAGACCTGGGGAGTGAGACCAGACTGTCTCTTCCCCATCCAGCATGAGGCACAGGGACAGCCTTCAGACCTGAAGAGTGATACTATGATGTCTCTTCTCCATCCAACAAGAAGCTTGGTGACAATCTTCTGACGTGGAGAGTGAGACCATACTGTCTATTATCCATCCATCAGGAGGTGCTGTGAAAGCCTTCAGACCTGGGGAGTGAGACCATGAGCTCTCTTCCCCACCCAGCATGAGGCGCTGGTACAGCCTTCAGACCTAGGGAGTGAGACCGTGCTGTCTCTTCCCCATCCAGCATGAGGTGCTGGGACAGCCTTCAGACCTAGGGGGTGAGACCATGCTGTCTCTTCTCCATCAAGCATGAGGCGCTAGGACAGCCTTTAGACCTGGGGAGTGAGACCATGCTGTCTCTTCTCCATCCAGCTTAGGGCGTCGGGACAGCCGTCAGACCTGGGGAGTGAGACCATGCTGTCTCTTCTCCATCCAGCATGAGGCGCTAGGACAGCCTTCAGACCTAGGGAGTGAGACCATGCTGTCTCTTCTCCATCCAGCATGATGCCCTTGGACAGCCTTCAGACCTGGGGAGTGAGAACATACTGTCTATTATCCATCCATCAGGAGGCGCTGTGACAGCCTTCGGACCTGGGGAGTGAGACCATGCATTCTCTTCCCCACCCAGCATGAGGCGCTGGGACAGCCTTCAGGCCTGGGGAGTGAGACCATGCTGTCTCTTCTCCATCCAGCATGAGGCACTGGGACAACCTTCAGACCTAGGGGGTGAGACCATGCTGTCTCTTCTCCATCCAGCATGAGGCGCTGGGACAGCCTTCAGACCTGGGGAGTGAGACCATGCTGTCTCTTCTACATCGAGCTTGAGGCGCAGGGACAGCCTTCAGACCTGTGGAGTGAGACCATGCTGTTTCTTCTCCATCCAGCATGAGGCGCAGGGACAGCATTCAGACCTGGGGAGTGAGACCATGCTGTCTCTTCTCCATCCAGCAAGAAGCATGGTGACAATCTTCTGACGTGGAGAGTTTGACACTACTGTCTATTATCCATCCATCAGGAGGCGCTGTGACAGCCTTCAGACCTGGGGAGTGAGACCATGCATTCTCTTCCCACCCAGCATGAGGCGCTGGGACAGTCTTCAGACCTAGGGAGTGGGACCATGCTGTCTCTTCTCCATCCAGCATGAGGCGCTGGGACAGCCTTCAAACCTGAGGAGTGAGACCATGCTGTCTCTTCCCCATCCAGCATGAGGCGCTGGGACAGCCTTCAGACCTAGCGAGTGATACCATGCTGTCTCTTCTCCACCCAGCATGAGGCGCTGGGACAGCCTTCAGACCTAGGGGTGAGACCATGCTGTCTCTTCTCGATCCAGCATGAGGCGCTGGGACAGCCTCCAGACCTGGGGAGTGAGGCCATGCAGTCTCTTCTCAATCCAGCTTGAGGCTCTGGGACAGCATTCAGACCTAGTGAGTGAGACCATGCAGTCTCTTCTCCATCCAGCATGAGGCGCTGGGACAGCCTTCAGACCTGGGGAGTGAGATCATACTGTCTACTATCCATCAATCAGGAGGCGCTGTGACAGCCATCAGACCTGGGGAGTGAGACCAGACTGTCTCTTCCCCATCCAGCATGAGGCACAGGGACAGCCTTCAGACCTGAAGAGTGATACTATGATGTCTCTTCTCCATCCAACAAGAAGCTTGGTGACAATCTTCTGACGTGGAGAGTGAGACCATACTGTCTATTATCCATCCATCAGGAGGCGCTGTGAAAGCCTTCAGACCTGGGGAGTGAGACCATGAGCTCTCTTCCCCACCCAGCATGAGGCGCTGGTACAGCCTTCAGGCCTGGGGAGTGAGACCATGCTGTCTCTTCTCCATCCAGCATGAGGCACTGGGACAGCCTTCAGACCTAGGGGGTGAGACCATGCTGTCTCTTCTCCATCCAGCATGAGGCGCTGGGACAGCCTTCAGACCTGGGGAGTGAGACCATGCTGTCTCTTCTACATCCAGCTTGAGACGCAGGGACAGCCTTCAGACCTGGGGAGTGAGACCATGCTGTCTCTTCTCCATCCAGCAAGAAGCATGGTCACAATCTTCTGACGTGGAGAGTGAGACCATACTGTCTATTATCCATCCATCAGGAGGCGCTGTGACAGCCTTCAGACCTGGGGAGTGAGACCATGCATTCTCTTCCCCACCCAGCATGAGCCGCTGTGACAGCCTTCAGACCTGGGGAGTAAGACCATGCTGTCTCTTCTCCATCCAGCATGAGGAGCAGGGACAGCCTTCAGACCTGGGGAGTGAGACCATGCTGTCTCTTCTCCATCCAGCAAGAAGCATGGTGACAATCTTCTGACGTGGAGAGTGAGACAATACTGTCTATTATCCATCCATCAGGAGGCGCTGTGACAGCCTTCAGACCTGGGGAGTGAGACCATGCATCCCCACCCAGCATGAGGCGCTGGGACAGTCTTCAGACCTAGGGAGTGGGACCATGCTGTCTCTTCTCCATCCAGCATGTGGCGCTGGGACAGCCTTCAGACCTGGGGAGTGAGACCATGCTGTTTCTTCTCCATCCAGCATGAGGTGCTGTGACAGCCTTTCTACCTGGGGAGTGAGACCATGCTGTCTCTTCTCCATCCAGCATGTGCGCAGGGACAGCCTTCAGACCTGGGAAGTGAGACCATGCTGTCTCTTCTCCATCCAGAAAGAAGCATGGTGACAATCTTCTGACGTGGAGAGTGAGACCATACTGTCTTTTATCTATCCAGCATGAGGCGCTGTAATAGCCTTCAGGCCTGGGGAGTGAGACCATGCTATCTCTTCTCCATCCAGCATTAGGCGCAGGGACAGCCTTCAGACCTGGGGAGTGAGACCATGTTGTCTCTTCTCCATCCATCAAGAAGCATGGTGACAATCTTCTGACGTGGAGAGTGAGACCATACTGTCTATTATCTATCCATCAGGACGCGCTGTGACGGCCTTCAGACCTGGGAGTGAGACCATGCCTTCTCTTCCCCACCCAGCATGAGGCGCAGGGACAGCCTTCAGACCTGGGGAGTGAGACCATGCTGTCTCTTCTCCATCCAGCAAGAAGCATGGTCACAATCTTCTGACGTGGAGAGTGAGACAATACTGTCTATTATCTAGGGGTGGGTGGAATTTGCGAAAGCGACTTTCGCAAATTATCACGAAAATGTTAAAAGTCTCCGCAAACAAGCGGAAATATCGCGAAGATGCGGAAGTTTTTTTCCCGCCCGTTCGCGATATTTTTTGCATGGTTGCGGGTCGCTAACATACCTCTGCCTGCGGTTGCTTGCGGGCGCGGCCATCTTGTTTTCAGTTGTCTCGCGGTGCATGATCGCGAGAAAAAAGACGTGATCGCTCGACGCATGACGTCACTGCGGACGCGAACTGTCGCGAGACAGCGCAAATGGCTAAAACAATACAACATCTCATGGAGAACGCGACCGGATCGGGAAAACTTGTCTGCGAACGCGGGGATTCAGGTAAGGCGATCGCGCGCGCGCGAGAATGTATTATTTTACAGCGCGAGCAAGAACCAAATTATCGCAAAGCTGCGGAATGCGGAAATTTTGACATTTCCGCACTCTCCGCGGAACGCGGAAATGCCAAATTATCGCAAATTCCGCGAACGGAACGGAAATTTTGCCCAGGCCTACTATTATCCATCCATCAGGAGGTGCTGTGACAGCCTTCAGACCTGGGAGTGAGACCATGCATTCTCTTCCCCACCCAGCATGAGGCGCTGGGACAGTCTTCAGACCTAGGGAGTGGGACCATGCTGTCTCTTCCCCATCCAGCATGTGGCGCTGGGACAGCCTTCAGACCTGGGGAGAGAGACCATGCTGTTTCTTCTCCATCCAGCATGAGGCGCTGTGACAGCCTTTCTACCTGGGGAGTGAGACCATGCTGTCTCTTCTCCATCCAGCATGTGCGCAGGGACAGCCTTCAGACCTGGGAAGTGAGACCATGCTGTCTCTTCTCCATCCAGCAAGAAGCATGGTGACAATCTTCTGACGTGGAGAGTGAGACCATACTGTCTTTTATCTATCCAGCATGAGGCGCTGTGACAGCCTTCAGGCCTGGGGAGTGAGACCATGCTATCTCTTCTCCATCCAGCATTAGGCGCAGGGACAGCCTCTAGACCTGGGGAGTGAGACCATGTTGTCTCTTCTCCATCCAGCAAGAAGCATGGTTACAATCTTCTGACGTGGAGACTGAGACCATACTGTCTATTATCCATCCATCAGGAGGCACTGTGACAGCCTTCAGACCTGGGAGTGAGACCATGTCTTCTCTTCCCCACCCAGCATGAGCAGCTGTGACAGCCTTCAGACCTGGTGAGTGAGAAAATGCTGTCTCTTCTCCATCCAGCATGAGGCGTAGGGATAGCCTTCAGACCTGGAGAGTGAAACCATGCTGTCTCTTGTCCATCCAGCATGAGGCGCTGCAACAGCCTTCAGACCTAAGGAGTGAGACCATGCTGTCTCTTCTCCACCCAGTATGAGGTGCTGGGACAGCCTTCAGACCTAGGGGGTGAGACCATGATGTCTATTATCCATCAATCAGGAGGCGCTGTGACAGCCTTCAAACCTGGGGAGTGAGACCATGCATTCTCTTCCCCACCCAGCATGAGACGCTGGGACAGTCTTCAGACCTAGGGAGTGGGACCATGCTGTCTCTTCTCCATCCAGCATGAGGCACTGGGACAGCCTTCAGACCTGGGGAGTGAGACCATGCTGTCTCTTCCCCATCCAGCATGCGGCGCTGGGACAGCCTTCAGACCTAGGGAGTGAGACCATGCTGTCTCTTCTCCACCCAGCATGAGGCGCTGGGACAGCCTTCAGAACTAGGGGGTGAGACCATGCTGTCTCTTCTCGATCCAGCATGAGGCGCAGGGACAGCCTTCAGACTTGGTGAGTGAGACCATGTTGTCTCTTCTCCATCCAGCATGAGGCGACGGGACAACCTTCAGACCTAGGGGGTGAGACCATGCTGTCTCTTCTCCATCCAGCATGAGGTGCTGGGACAGCCTTCAGACCTGGGGAGTGAGACCATGCTGTCTCTTCTCCATCCAGCATTAGGCGTAGGGAAAGCCTTCAGACCTGGGGAGTGGACCATGCTGTCTCTTCTCCATCCAGCAAGAAGCATGGTGACAATCTTCTGGCGTGGAGAGTGAGACGATACTGTCTATTATCCATCCATCAGGAGGCGCTGTGACAGCCTTCAGACCTGGGGAGTGAGACCATGCATTCTCTTCCCCACCCAGCATGAACCGCTGTGACAGCCTTCAGACCTGGGGAGTGAGACCATGTTGTCTCTTCTCCATCCAGCATGAGGCGCAGGAACAGCCTTCAGACCTGGGGAGTGAGACCATGGTGTCTCTTCTCCATCCTGCATGAGGCGCAGGGACAGCCTTCAGACCTGGGGAGTGAGACCATGCTGTCTCTTCTCCATCCAGCAAGAAGAGTGGTGACAATCTTCTGACGTGGAGAGTGAGAAAATACTGTCTACTATCCATAAATCAGGAGGCGCTGTGACAGCCTTCAGACCTGGGGAGTGAGACCATGCTGTCTCTTCTCCATCCAGCAAGAAGCATGGTGACAATCTTCTGACGTGGAGAGTGAGTCAATACTGTCTATTATCCAACCATCAGGAGGTGCTGTGACATCCTTCAGACCTGGGTAGTGAGACCATGATGTCTCTTCTCCATCCAGCATGAGGTGCTGGGACAGCCTTCAGACCTGGGGAGTGAGACCATGCTATCTCTTCTCCATCCAGCATTAGGCGCAGGGACAGCCTCTAGACCTGGGGAGTGAGACCATGTTGTCTCTTCTCCATCCAGCAAGAAGCATGGTTACAATCTTCTGACGTGGAGACTGAGACCATACTGTCTATTATCCATCCATCAGGAGGCACTGTGACAGCCTTCAGACCTGGGAGTGAGACCATGTCTTCTCTTCCCCACCCAGCATGAGCAGCTGTGACAGCCTTCAGACCTGGTGAGTGAGAAAATGCTGTCTCTTCTCCATCCAGCATGAGGCGCAGGGATAGCCTTCAGACCTGGAGAGTGAAACCATGCTGTCTCTTGTCCATCCAGCATGAGGCGCTGCAACAGCCTTCAGACCTAAGGAGTGAGACCATGCTGTCTCTTCTCCACCCAGTATGAGGTGCTGGGACAGCCTTCAGACCTAGGGGGTGAGACCATGATGTCTATTATCCATCAATCAGGAGGCGCTGTGAAAGCCTTCAAACCTGGGGAGTGAGACCATGCATTCTCTTCCCCACCCAGCATGAGACGCTGGGACAGTCTTCAGACCTAGGGAGTGGGACCATGCTGTCTCTTCTCCATCCAGCATGAGGCACTGGGACAGCCTTCAGACCTGGGGAGTGAGACCATGCTGTCTCTTCCCCATCCAGCATGCGGCGCTGGGACAGCCTTCAGACCTAGGGAGTGAGACCATGCTGTCTCTTCTCCACCCAGCATGAGGCGCTGGGACAGCCTTCAGAACTAGGGGGTGAGACCATGCTGTCTCTTCTCGATCCAGCATGAGGCGCAGGGACAGCCTTCAGACTTGGTGAGTGAGACCATGTTGTCTCTTCTCCATCCAGCATGAGGCGACGGGACAACCTTCAGACCTAGGGGGTGAGACCATGCTGTCTCTTCTCCATCCAGCATGAGGTGCTGGGACAGCCTTCAGACCTGGGGAGTGAGACCATGCTGTCTCTTCTCCATCCAGCATTAGGCGTAGGGACAGCCTTCAGACCTGGGGAGTGGACCATGCTGTCTCTTCTCCATCCAGCAAGAAGCATGGTGACAATCTTCTGGCGTGGAGAGTGAGACGATACTGTCTATTATCCATCCATCAGGAGGCGCTGTGACAGCCTTCAGACCTGGGGAGTGAGACCATGCATTCTCTTCCCCACCCAGCATGAACCGCTGTGACAGCCTTCAGACCTGGGGAGTGAGACCATGTTGTCTCTTCTCCATCCAGCATGAGGCGCAGGAACAGCCTTCAGACCTGGGGAGTGAGACCATGGTGTCTCTTCTCCATCCTGCATGAGGCGCAGGGACAGCCTTCAGACCTGGGGAGTGAGACCATGCTGTCTCTTCTCCATCCAGCAAGAAGAGTGGTGACAATCTTCTGACGTGGAGAGTGAGAAAATACTGTCTACTATCCATAAATCAGGAGGCGCTGTGACAGCCTTCAGACCTGGGGAGTGAGACCATGCTGTCTCTTCTCCATCCAGCAAGAAGCATGGTGACAATCTTCTGACGTGGAGAGTGAGTCAATACTGTCTATTATCCAACCATCAGGAGGTGCTGTGACATCCTTCAGACCTGGGTAGTGAGACCATGCTGTCTCTTCTCCATCCAGCATGAGGTGCTGGGACAGCCTTCAGACCTGGGGAGCGAGATCATACTGTCTATTATCCATCAATCAGAAGACCCTGTGACAGCCTTCAGACCTGGGGAGTGAGACCATACTGTCTCTTCTCCATCCAGCATGAGGCTCAGGGACAGCCTTCAGACCTAGGGAGTGGGACCATGCTGTCTCTTCTCCATCCAGCATGAGGCGCTGGGACAGCCTTCAGACCTGGTGAGTGAGACTGTGGTAAATAAAATTCCTTTACCGGGACTGAATTTGATACAGAAACATTATAAAATAGCTCAGTAAAATGAGAGGCAGAATCCGTGATATTAGAGTTTCGGAATGGGCTTTATTCCAATAATCGATTATAATCGGATGCTTCAAGTTCCATCACCCCGGAGGTTCAGGAAGTGAAGTACATACTTTATTGACAAGAAGTAACTTTTATAGTGCATACATTACAATGAAGCGAATGCAGTAGGCGTAACCATTGATAAGGAAAATGACGAGTTGTCTGCGTAACCAGAAATGGGTATAATAAAGAGTAAAAAGGAACATAATTGGTTGTGATGTCATGTATAGGTGGATCTATAAGATAATACTTAGCCTAGATGCGCGCGCAGCAGTATGACGTGTAATTGACGTGTAACTAGGGGGTGAAGGGGACTTGACATTTAGCTCTACATGTGGAGACGAAAAGTCTGGGGGGTCAAGTCAACCTAATCCCAAATCATATCTAACATCCTATGTTTAAAGAACTATGTTATCCATAAAAGAAGGACTCTCGGACAGAATCTATTCTATACTGACTGTGCGTGCATGTACAAGCGTCTAAGTGTCTACACTAAATGCGAGGGGGTAGGAATATTCCATGGTAACAGGGCTATGAATTACTTGCATAAGGGCAGAGAAGCCGGGCCTTTTGCTCGGTGACTGGAAGAATGTTTACTTAAGCTACTAGGCAGGAATGCATCGGCTGAGGGGGAAGCAGATAATTCGAAGGTGAAATACAGTTCTTGGCAGAGAATAGGCTGATGTCAGGCTTCGTGAGCCGCGCAGAGAATGAGACAAAGTTCATGGTCACAGATGCAGACTGGAGCTTTCAGAGGCAGAAGGCAAAAGGAGTTTTGATGACAGAATCAGGGCCTACTTGCCTGGACTGTAAAATGGCATAAGTGAACCATATAAAGCCGGTGGCCTTTCATATTTAGGAATGGAATATCCGGCCTGTTCATGGCGGATCTGACAGAGGACATGTTGACGGTGGACGCATATGTATTTGCGTCTTTATAACTGGAACTGGAGGGGACATACATGTACTTGTGACACGCACATAGAACCGTTGGGGTCCAAGATAGGGGACATAACTGACCAGAAAAATCCATATTTCCACATTCCCTCCTTGTCCCCTACTTGCCCTTCAAGAGATATCAATCTTCATTAATCCATTGATCTGTTCATATAACATCATTTGTTCTTCTTTCTTCTTCCGTGACGAATGAAATCTTGGTGGTGGAATACACGATGTGGTACACAGACCACAGATCGCTGGTCCACATTGTAGACATAGACAGCAACTGAATAGTAGGAGAAGGCCAATACCTAGGAAGGATAAAACTCTCCATCCCCAGGCTGATATCACATTCCAAAACCAACTGGACCAAGTCCAAGTGCCTGGGTTCTGGTGTATCTGGCTTACAATCTTATGAAGGCGAGTGATGGCTTTATATACAGATGGCGAATTTTCTGGTATGAATACGCAGCAGCTTGATCCGATGACCCTACAAGCTCCGCCCCTATCAGCCAGGATGACGTCAAGGACAAGACGATTTTGAAGCACAACAATCCGCATAGCAGACTGCTCTTCTGTTAAATTGCCTAAGGCGGAAATAGTCTCATTCACTACTGCTTCAAGGGTTCTAGTTAATCTACGTATCAGCTTACTATTGGTAACTGTACCTATATAGGGAAAGATGCCTTTATTGAAATCTACATACTTGTCCCATGCCGTCTCAGTGTAATCGACAATGGGGAGATCTCTCCGCTCTCTGTTGTGTACTAAATGAATATTTCTGTAATAATCAGGAGGAGCTAGGAAAACAGGTGGCAAAAGGAATGCAATGTAGCAGGTACCATCCCAATCTAGAGGTAAACGCATATATGCAGTCTGACCACATACAAAGTAGGAATGGCGAGAAGCTCTAAATGAAGATTTGCCTTGATCACTGAATTCTACTGTAGTGGTGCATTTACTATGGCCCATATGTATGGAACCAACTTTTCTTACACATAATTCACCCTTCGCTGGGAATACTGACATGGTGGGTAAGACTAGTTCAATTTCGGATACGACATTTAGAATCATGAGATTAGGTGTAAAATTACCTAATCCATATACTTCATTTTCTAGATCAGTTCCTGTTCTTTTGGGGCGACCCTCCTTGTCAGGGTAGCAGACCTTGAGTAAAACTAGGTTCAGGTTTCCCCATACCCAATGATCTTGGTAAACTGCTGTGTCTGAGTCTATGGAATTGATTAAACTAAACCATGCTCCACAGGAGTCATTGTGTGTAAATGGGTGTGGAAAGAATGGCAGGACTCCTTCATAATTCTGATAGGGAGGGAGCCGACCACACACCCAACAATTAGTAGCATTACTAGTCTGATGGGAATGATGTAACATACTAATGAAAGTGTTATTGCGCAGCGCAAGTCTATAAGACAATTCATGCGGAGGTAAGTCACTAAAAGAATGTTCAGCAGCAACATTATAAACATGTCTAGAAATAGGGTAATATATGTGCAACAACATACTTGTAATAATTATTAAAAGACTTAATAAAAACAGAATTAATAATGTCACTATGCAGTGGCTACGCAGTGATTTACAATACGCCTGTCGTTTCAACATTTTCCGGGTATTTTCTCTACTCAGGTCCAAGGGATACATGTCAGAGACAATTCAACCGCTTCACCTTGGAGAGGACTTAAACAATCAAATTGCTCGACTTGTTGGGCCTAAGCTTTAGTTTGTAAAGTTCAGTTTCAGTCCTTTCAACCAAAGGAAATTTTGAATCAGTCTGTGAGGGAGTGCAGGGCACAATGTCTATATCCGAGGATAGTCCATGAAATTTCTTGATATGACTTGAATGAATCCAGCCCTTGCGGCCCTCGATCTTCACGGCTGTCCTTGTGGTCAGCAGGACCAACTTGGGTGCTTTCCACCTGGGCTCCAGCTGAGTCTTTCGGTCGAAATTCCTCACACAGACGAGATCCCCCGGAACTACGTCATGGGGTTTCACCTCAGTGTTGTCAGGAAAGGCTGCAGCTACCTGTGAACGACAAGATTGTAGTGCAGACATCAAGGAAGCCAAGTAATCTGTCAGCATATTACAGTCAACATCAGTTATTTTTCGTGGTATAGGCGTCCCCCACATATTTGGTGGTCTACCGAAGATCACCTCATACGGGGATAGCCCTGTTCGTGAGTGTGCTACCATTCTCATGTAAAAGAGTGCAACGGGTAACGCTACTACCCAGTCGACACCTTTTTCTCTGCATATTTTGGACATTCTGATTTTCAGTATCTGGTTATGTCTTTCTACGAGACCTGCTGCTTCGGGGTGTCGGACACAGTGGAATTTCCACTGATAACCTAACAGAAGTGAAACGTGTTTCATTAATTCGGATGAGAACGGCTGGCCGTTATCTGAGTGAACAACACGTGGTAAACCGTATCGTGGGAAGAATTCTCGAACCAACTGTTTGGCAGTAGTCGGGGCAGTGTAATCTGAAACCGGGTACGCCTCTGTCCAACGGGACAGAGCGCAGACAACTACGAGAACATATTTGAATCCTCGACATCGTTCCATCTGGATGTAATCCATCTGTAGGACTTCAAAAGGGTGATTAGGAGGATGAAATCCACCCTGTCCTACGGGAACGCTTTTTCCTGGGTTAAACTGGCAACAGATCATACAGGTACGGACCTTTTGTTTGGCTGCTGCTCGTAAATGTTTATTAAACCAAATGTGTTGAATGCTGTCTAGCATAGCTTTTTCTCCTAGATGTGCCGGACTATGTATAGTGTTAATTATAACTTGGACCATTGAATCAGGAAGGAACCATACAGACTTTTCCTTCATCATCCATCCTTGGTCCGTTTGGATCCCTCCTAATTCAGTCCATTTCTTTATTTCGTCTGGTGTAGCATGTGTCTGTATGTCAATCACGTCAAGAGTAGGATCTTTAACTGTCATACAATGTGTCGGTGTCGGGACTATTGTCTTTGTCATGTCGGGGGTTTGAGTTTGAGCCGTCTGTTTAGCTGTTCTGTCGGCTAGATCATTGCCTTGAGAAATGATATCAGTAACTTTCGTATGAGCTTTACATTTCATAATTGATATTGCAGTGGGTAGATGTATCGCATCTAATAAGGCATGAATGAGGGGTCCGTGCTGAATGTGGGCACCGTGGGAAGTTAAATAACCTCTCTCTCGCCACAGCACGCCGAAGTCATGTACAACTCCGAATGCATAACGTGAATCAGTGTATATGTTGACTTTTTTATTCGTGGCTTGAATACAGGCTTGTGTCAGAGCGATGAGCTCTGCGGCTTGAGCTGACAAAGTATTTATACGATTAGTTTCAATGACTTCAGTATCTGTTGTGACTGCGTAAGCGGCCACTAATTCTCCTGTACTTGTTCTCATACATGAACCATCTACATACAACGTCAGGTCTGGATCGGACAATGGAACATCGGTCAAGTCTTGTCTGGGTTTTGTCGTTACAGTAATAACTTCAATACAGTCATGGGCTAGTGGGTCTGTTCCGGTTACTGGCAAAAGTGTGGCAGGATTCAATGTGTTACAGCGTCTGATTTCTATATGTGGCTGAAACAATGTAAGTTCGTATCCTGTAAGTCGCGCTATAGTCAAGTGTTGTGTTTGCGTTCTATTTACAAGAACCTCTACTGCGTGTGGTACTTGAACTGTCAATGGATGTCCTAACACTATGGCATCGCTTTGTCTGATTGCTAAAGCTGTCGCTGCTACTGATTTTAGGCATGCAGGCAAAGCCTGAGCTACGGGATCTAATGTACTAGAAAAATAAGCACATGGTTTGTGTGCTCCTGCTTGTTCCTGTGTGAGTACTGACAAGGCAGTACCTTCGCGTTCTGTAACAAAGAGTGTAAACTGTTTTCTGTAACATGGTGTTGCTAAAACAGGTGCTTGACATAAAGCTTTCTTTAGGCTTTCAAAAGCTTGTGTATGTTCTTGAGTCCAAGGGAGAACAGTCGATGTGGCTGCCTCCTGTGTGGTTAACTGAATGAGTGGTTTTGCTAGAAATGCATATTGTGGGATCCACTGTCTACAGTATGAAGTGAGGCCTATGAAAGCTCGTACCTCTTTTTGTGTCTTGGGTATAGGCATATTAGCAATTAGCTGGATACGATCTGGTGTAAGCTGCCTTCCCTCCTTGGACAGCGAGTGTCCAAGATAAACAACTCGCTGGACACAGAATTGCAGCTTAGAAGGGGACACCTTGTGCCCCTTTTCGGCTAGAAATTGTAAAACTGTCAGTGATGCTTTTTCACATTCCGGTTCGCTTCTCGCGGTGATCAGCAGATCATCGACGTATTGAAGCAGGGCAGTGTTAACTGGCATGTGGATACTGTCAAGTTCTCGTTTCAGTGCTTGGCTATAGATGCTGGGGCTTTCTGTAAATCCTTGAGGTGCGCGTGAGAATTTAAAGCTACGTCCATTTAAACTAAATCCGAACAAATATTGGCTTTCCGGATCTATTGGGACGCTGAAAAAGGCATTCTTGAGATCAATTACAGTAAAGAATGTTGCTTCGGAATCAATAGCTGTCAGTAATGACGAGATATCTGGGACCACAGGGAATTGTGGCACAATGCACTTGTTTAATTCGCGCAGATCAATAACCAATCGATATACTGGCGGGGCCTTCGGATCTGTTCGTTTAAGAATCGGAATTATCGGTGAATTACATATATTGGAGTCTGTTTCCACAACTACTCTTTGGGCAATGAGCTCGTCAATGATTTGTAGTAAAGCCACTACAGCATCTGGTGGTAACTTGTATTGTCGCATTCGTGGTAGCACCACTCCTGCCTTTAATGTGACTCGATATGGTGTAATATTCATGCATCCAACATCAGTAGGGCCTTGTGCCCATAGACGTGTAGGTAAAGTCTGCAGTCGGGGATCCATGTCTCTAGACACATAGTGACCTTTAAAATCACGCAAAAACAACCTTACACCTTCCGGAGAACAACATATTATGGCTCCTAGAGCTTTCAAGGTTTTGATTCCTAACAGATTTTCTGGACATGATTTAGTAAGCAATAAATCTGTAGTTCGGGTCAGAGGTCCTATCGTAAGTGGCAGTCGTTGTGACACTTCATTAACAATAGGTTTTCCTGAAAAACCAAGGGAAATATTCTGTGAGCCTGAGAGGGGTGCCCCTGGAACTTCACTACGTTTTATGGTCGTTCGACTTGCCCCTGTATCGAGTAGAAATTTTCTATCTTGGCCTAATAATTCACTATGTACATAAGGTCCTTCTTGGTCTACTGGGATTTCAATAAGGGGTAAGTCAACTTCCCTCTCTAGGCTTGTTCATGCGTAACGCTGATACTCAGGATATTCATACTGTGCGGTCTGATACATTTGTCGTGTTGTTGTCTGTGTGGCAGCAACAGGCAACGGTGGTGCAGCTGGCACAAACTGTATTGGCTGTTGTGCGGCTGGCATGGCCTGGGCATGCTGCATAGCTCCTTGTTCATTCTGATCTTGTCTGAGTGGCCGTGATCTTTCTTGTGTTTTACCTATGGCGATATTATGTTTTAAAACTGGACAATCGTGTACGTAATGGCCTGGCTTTTTACAATAATTGCATGTCCCTTTTACAGGTCCTGCTGAATCGGAATGTGTCATACCCTTTTTATGTCCTTCAGCTGGAACAGTCTGGGAAACTAGCATTTTCATTTTCGTGTCTTTCATGCGTCTGTGTTCATGTTCTTGTTCTTCTCTAATTCTATTGTGATGGTACTGTAACATTTGTAACATTTGTGACGGAGTGTTACCTTGCCAGGTACTTTCGAATTTTAATACTCTATTCTTTACTGGGGGCAGGGCATTTTCCACTAACTTTGTTACAAACAGATGCGGGTATGATTCGCTACTTGCTTTTATGCCACTATTTATACCAAAACATTTTTCAAATCGGGCATAGTAATCACTAGTGTCTTCATCTTGCTTCTGCTTACAGGCTGAAATCGTTCCCCAATCTTCCTTTTTCGTAGTTAATAGACGTGGCAGTACCTGTACTAATAAACCTGGTAATGCTTTAGTTTTATCCCCAAGTCCTGCTCCTGCAGTTCGGGCCTTTTCTTCCGCTTCTAACACTGACCATTCTATCTTTTGGTCACCTACCTCCCACTCTTTTTCCTTGAGTTTTTCATAAATGCCAGCAGGCATCAATACCTTTAATATTGTCATAATGTCGGGATAGGTATACTCTCCCATGAGTAACATGTCTTTAATTTCTCGGTGGAAACCCGCTGGATCTTTGTCATGACTGGGTACCACTTTCTTCATTTGTAACAATTCTATTTTTGATATGGGCGTATATACAAATACGCGTTTAAACTCGTTGTCCTCGCCTCTTATTGGGTGCACCTCTCGTAAAGGATTCTGTCTATCCATGTGATACGTGGTTCTTTCCTTGACGGGCAATGAAACATGCTCTGAGCATACAAAAACAATATACTGCTTTCTTGATTCTAGAATTTCTTTAATTAATTTAGTACCTGGACCTCTCCATTTATTCATAAGTAATTCAGTCAATATGTCAGGTAAGGGACCAGGGTCCGAATGCTGACTCCGATATAGTATAATGAGTTGTTGAATCATATAAATCCCAGCTAACCTCTGTTCATCTGGGGTAAGATTCAAAAATGTGCGTACTACTGTATCATCACTATATTTTCCGGGACTGTCCACCCAATGGACAGCTGCCCTAGCTAAATCTTGTTCGTCCATAGAATCGAGAAAATGATAACCCCTTCGTTCTCGGAGTAGTCTGTCGGCAGTTTGGAACGAATGCTCGTTAGACCTTATATTAATTATAGGTATTTGAAAATTCCTGTTATTATCTGGACATATCGGATGTATTGAGTCAGTATGACATCTAGTCTGATTCCTATTACAAGATCTTCCTCTACCTACATAGGCTATGGTGTCCGACTGTCCTGCGGGCAGTCCTGACCCTTCTTCCTCGCTTTGTTCGAACTCGTCTGCCTCTAATCTCTCTTTGTGTAGGCGTTCTATTTCTTTACGGATCTTTCGGCACATGGCTATTATACAATTTTGCTTGTCATGTCTCCCTTCTGATATGTTCTGACTCCATCTGGTAAGAATTTGCATTGCTTCCGGGTCTACCCCCGGTCGGTCTACATTTCTGATCACACAGTTTATGAGGAAACGTAACAGTTCCCCCTGTATCTCTACTTTCTGGTACTCCATAGCTCTGTTAATACATTCTGGATCTCGTCCTGTTCGGACAAAATGATATATTTCGTCTAGATGCGCAGTCATTCCTGGTAACTTCGCTAAATACACTGCGGCTCATCTGATACGCAATGAGGCCAGGGTCATTTCGTCCTCTATACCGGGCACCGGGTCATATCTACAATCTACAAGAAGTTCTTTAAGTGCACGAGTACTTACGAATTTGGGTGTACGTGAATGCGCTGACTCTTGAAAAGTAAGTTTATTTATTCTAGGTGGCGTAGAAAAGATATTAGTAGCACCTCCCGTGGCCCCATCTGGGGCGTCGGGTGTGAAAGGATTCGTTGAACGTGACACAGCAACTATAGGTGTGGACACAGCTATAGAAGTAGCTGTAGGAACAGATACAGAAACAGATGTGCTTGCCGGAACTTGTGACTCGACTTGTTGCTGTAGGGATACGGGTGCTGGATCTTGGCGTGAGACCTCCCTGATATGCGGTCTATGTGGGGCGGAATTAGCATACTCGGGAGCTGCGTCATCTAAATATGAGGAAAGAAAAACATCTTCTGCGGTTCTAGGATGCCCCTTAGGATGTACCTTGATTGGGAATAATGGGGGTGGCAAGTCTTTCGGTATCTCTGGAGTAGCCTTAGGTAATCCTTCGGCCAGAAGGGGATACATACCATTCATAAGGGCATTTCTTTGTCTGTCTACTTGTTCTGATTTCACTCGGATACCTTCCTCAATTAATAGATTTCTTTGAACTTTATTTGAACTTTCTTTATTCCTTTCTTCCTGTCTACGTGCTTTTTCTGTGCGTCTATGAGATTCTTTACGCCATAACTCAACGGCGTCCTTCTGTGACTGTCTGACTTTCCTTTTCCATAACTCTTCCTCGACTTTCATGATGCACTCTGCATCCCAGGTCCCCGCTGTGGGCCACCTCTGACTTTCTGGTAATCCCTTGGTATAGTCTACCCATAAATCAAGAAATAATATAGCGTCTAAGCCATGTTTGTGATACATAAAGTGCCCTGGAGTGTCCCTAGGAGGAATAGGAACGGCTTCTTCGAGAACCCCTTTTCTAGTAGTGATCTGTCTTAATTTCGAGAAGAGCGGCATATTGAGAACTGACCTTATACTTGATTTTGACCAACTGACCTGATACTTGAATTTGAACAGACTTAATACAAAAGCACAATAATGAACAGTCATTCATACCACACTATACAGGACGTTTTAAACACATTAAACATTTAACATTAAACCTTTAACTGAAACAACAATGATGATCGTCTGCATAACTAATCACCAAGCTTAATTCTTGACAATAACTGGATACTTCGGAATACTTGATATACTGCTAAACAGTACAGATACACTGCTAAAACAGTGCAGACCGGATTTGTGTACCCAAACCCGTCTTGACCGGCACAACCTATGTGCACGTCAGAAATGCCTCCCCGGTAATGGTACTCACCGGGTAGCTTCGGAAACGGAAGGCCTCAGTAACTTGAACTTGAACCGGACTGGACTCGACTCGACTCGTCGGACACTGGGCTTGACTTCGGACTGGTGGGTCTCTGTATACCTCGGATCTTGCTCTCTCAGCTAGGCTCTGGTCGGGATACTTCGCACTTCTCACCGCCTCGTCTGGGTGTTGATCGCAGTCTCAGTCGCCCCCGCTTGACCGGAGGGAGATACAGGAAATCCTGCTGGTACGCGTTATTGTCCATCCAGCTGTGGCAGGAGACCGGGCCTGCAACTCACCGCCGGCGCGTGAGATGAGAAAGTGTCCCTATTCGGGCGCCAACATGTGGTAAATAAAATTCCTTTACCGGGACTGAATTTGATACAGAAACATTATAAAATAGCTCAGTAAAATGAGAGGCAGAATCCGTGATATTAGAGTTTCGGAATGGGCTTTATTCCAATAATCGATTATAATCGGATGCTTCAAGTTCCATCACCCCGGAGGTTCAGGAAGTGAAGTACATACTTTATTGACAAGAAGTAACTTTTATAGTGCATACATTACAATGAAGCGAATGCAGTAGGCGTAACCATTGATAAGGAAAATGACGAGTTGTCTGCGTAACCAGAAATGGGTGTAATAAAGAGTAAAAAGGAACATAATTGGTTGTGATGTCATGTATAGGTGGATCTATAAGATAATACTTAGCCTAGATGCGCGCGCAGCAGTATGACGTGTAATTGACGTGTAACTAGGGGGTGAAGGGGACTTGACATTTAGCTCTACATGTGGAGACGAAAAGTCTGGGGGGTCAAGTCAACCTAATCCCAAATCATATCTAACATCCTATGTTTAAAGAACTATGTTATCCATAAAAGAAGGACTCTCGGACAGAATCTATTCTATACTGACTGTGCGTGCATGTACAAGCGTCTAAGTGTCTACACTAAATGCGAGGGGGTAGGAATATTCCATGGTAACAGGGCTATGAATTACTTGCATAAGGGCAGAGAAGCCGGGCCTTTTGCTCGGTGACTGGAAGAATGTTTACTTAAGCTACTAGGCAGGAATGCATCGGCTGAGGGGGAAGCAGATAATTCGAAGGTGAAATACAGTTCTTGGCAGAGAATAGGCTGATGTCAGGCTTCGTGAGCCGCGCAGAGAATGAGACAAAGTTCATGGTCACAGATGCAGGCTCAGACTGGAGCTTTCAGAGGCAGAAGGCAAAAGGAGTTTTGATGACAGAATCAGGGCCTACTTGCCTGGACTGTAAAATGGCATAAGTGAACCATATAAAGCCGGTGGCCTTTCATATTTAGGAATGGAATATCCGGCCTGTTCATGGCGGATCTGACAGAGGACATGTTGACGGTGGACGCATATGTATTTGCGTCTTTATAACTGGAACTGGAGGGGACATACATGTACTTGTGACACGCACATAGAACCGTTGGGGTCCAAGATAGGGGACATAACTGACCAGAAAAATCCATATTTCCACAAGACCATGCTGTCTCTTCCCCATCCAGCATGAGGCGCTGGGACAGCCTTCAGACCTGGCGAGTGAGACCATGCTGTCTCTTCTCCACCCAGCATGAGGCGCTGGGACAGCCTTCAGACCTAGGGGGTGAGACCATGCTGTCTCTTCTCGATCCAGCATGAGGCGCTGGGACAGCCTTCAGATCTGGGGAGTGAGACCATGCAGTCTCTTCTCAATCCAGCTTGAGGCGCTGGGACAGCCTTCAGACCTAGTGAGTGAGACCATGCAGTCTCTTCTCCATCCAGCATGAGGCGCTGGGACAGCCTTCAGACCTGGGGAGTGAGATCATACTGTCTACTATCCATCAATCAGGAGGCGCTGTGACAGCCATCAGACCTGGGGAGTGAGATCAGACTGTCTCTTCTCCATCCAGCTTGAGGCACAGGGACAGCCTCTAGACCTGGGGAGTGAGCCTATGATGTCTCTTCTCCATCCAACAAGAAGCTTGGTGACAATCTTCTGACGTGGAGAGTGAGACCATACTGTCTATTATCCATCCATCAGGAGGCGCTGTGACAGCCTTCAGACCTGGGAGTGAGACCATGCCTTCTCTTCCCCACCCAGCATGAGCAGCTGTGACAGCCTTCAGACCTGGTGAGTGAGAAAATGCTGTCTCTTCTCCATCCAGCATGAGGCGCAGGGATAGCCTTCAGACCCAGGGGGTGGGACCATGCTGTCTCTTCTCCATCCAGCATGAGGCACTGGGACAGCCTTCAGACCTGGGGAGTGAGACCATGCTGTCTCTTCCCCATCAAGCATGAGGCGCTGGGACAGCCTTCAGACCTAGGGAGTGAGACCATGCTGTCTCTTCTCCACCCAGCATGAGGCGGTGGGACAGCCTTCAGAACTAGGGGGTGAGACCATGCTGTCTCTTCTCGATCCAGCATGAGGCGCAGGGACAGCCTTCAGACTTGGTGAGTGAGACCATGTTGTCTCTTCTCCATCCAGCATGAGGCGACGGGACAACCTTCAGACCTAGGGGGTGAGACCATGCTGTCTCTTCTCCATCCAGCATGAGGTGCTGGGACAGCCTTCAGACCTGGGGAGTGAGACCATGCTGTCTCTTCTCCATCCAGCATTAGGCGTAGGGACAGCCTTCAGACCTGGGGAGTGAGACCATGCTGTCTCTTCTCCATCCAGCAAGAAGCATGGTGACAATCTTCTGGCGTGGAGAGTGAGACGATACTGTCTATTATCCATCGATCAGGAGGCGCTGTGACAGCCTTCAGACCTGGGGAGTGAGACCATGCATTCTCTTCCCCACCCAGCATGAGCCGCTGTGACAGCCTTCAGACCTGGGGAGTGAGACCATGTTGTCTCTTCTCCATCCAGCATGAGGCGCAGGGACAGCCTTCAGACCTGGGGAGTGAGACCATGGTGTCTCTACTCCATCCAGCATGAGGCGCAGGGACAGCCTTTAGACCTGGGGAGTGAGACCATGCTGTCTCTTCTCCATCCAGCAAGAAGCATGGTGACAATCTTCTGATGTGGAGAGTGAGAAAATACTGTCTACTATCCATAAATCAGGAGGCGCTGTGACAGCCTTCAGACCTGGGGAGTGAGACCATGCTGTCTCTTCTCCATCCAGCAAGAATCATGGTGACAATCTTCTGTCGTGGAGAGTGAGACAATACTATCTATTATCCAACCATCAGGAGGTGCTGTGACATCCTTCAGACCTGGGTAGTGAGACCATGTTGTCTCTTCTCCATCCAGCATGAGGCGCTGCGTCAGCCTTCAGACCTTAGGAGTGAGACCATGCTGTCTCTTCTCCATCCAGCTTAGGGCGCCGGGACAGCCGTCAGACCTGGGGAGTGGGACCATGCTGTCTCTTCTCCATCCAGCATGAGGCACTGGGACAGCCTTCAGACCTGAAGAGTGAGACCATGCTGTCTCTTCCCCATCCAGCAGGAGGCGCTGGGACAGCCTTCAGACCTAGGGAGTGAGACCATGCTGTCTCTTCTCCACCCAGCATGAGGCGCTGGGACAGCCTTCAGAACTAGGGGGTGAGACCATGCTGTCTCTTCTCGATCCAGCATGAGGCACAGGGACAGTCTTCAGACTTGGTGAGTGAGACCATGTTGTCTCTTCTCCATCCAGCATGAGGCGACGGGACAACCTTCAGACCTAGGGGGTGAGACCATGCTGTCTCTTCTCCATCCAGCATGAGGTGCTGGGACAGCCTTCAGACCTGGGGAGTGAGACCATGCTGTCTCTTCTCCATCCAGCATTAGGTGTAGGGACAGCCTTCAGACCTGGGGAGTGAGACCATGCTGTCTCTTCTCCATCCAACAAGAAGCATGGTGACAATCTTCTGGCGTGGAGAGTGAGACGATACTGTCTATTATCTATCCATCAGGAGGCGCTGTGACAGCCTTCAGACCTGGGGAGTGAGACCATGCATTCTCTTCCCCACCCAGCATGAGCCGCTGTGACAGCCTTCAGACCTGGGGAGTGAGACCATGTTGTCTCTTCTCCATCCAGCATGAGGCGCAGGGACAGCCTTCAGACCTGGGGAGTGAGACCATGGTGTCTCTTCTCCATCCAGCATGAGGCGCAGGGACAGCCTTCAGACCTGGGGAGTGAGACCATGCTGTCTCTTCTCCATCCAGCAAGAAGCATGGTGACAATCTTCTGACGTGGAGAGTGAGACAATACTGTCTATTATCCAACCATCAGGAGGTGCTGTGACATCCTTCAGACCTGGGTAGTGAGACCATGCTGTCTCTTCTCCATCCAGCATGAGGCGCTGCAACAGCCTTCAGACCTTAGGAGTGAGACCATGCTGTCTCTTCTCCATCCAGCATGAGGCTCAGGGACAGCCTTCAAACCTAGGGAGTGGGACCATGCTGTCTCTTCTCCATCCAGCATGAGGCGCTGGGACAGCCTTTAAACCTGGGGAGTGAGACCATGCTGTCTCTTTCCCATCCAGCATGAGGCGCTGGGACAGCCTTCAGACCTGGCGAGTGAGACCATGCTGTCTCTTCTCCACCCAGCATGAGGTGCTGGGACAGCCTTCAGACCTAGGGGGTGAGACCGTGCTGTCTCTTCTCGATCCAGCATGAGGCGCTGGGACAGCCTTCAGATCTGGGGAGTGAGACCATGCAGTCTCTTCTCAATCCAGCTTGAGGCGCTGGGACAGCATTCAGACCTAGTGAGTGAGACCATGCAGTCTCTTCTCCATCCAGCATAAGGCGCTGGGACAGCCTTCAGACCTGGGGAGTGAGATCAAACTGTCTACTATCCATCAATCAGGAGGCGCTGTGACAGCCATCAGACCTGGGGAGTGAGATCAGACTGTCTCTTCTGCATCCAGCTTGAGGCACAGGGACAGCCTTCAGACCTCGGGAGTGAGACTATGATGTCTCTTCTCCATCCAACAAGAAGCTTGGTGACAATCTTCTGACATTGAGAGTGAGACCATACTGTCTATTATCCATCCATCTGGAGGCGCTGTGACAGCCTTCAGACCTGGGGAGTGAGACCATGAATTCTCTTCCCCACCCAGCATGAGGCGCTGGGACAGCCTTCAGACCTAGGGAGTGGGACCGTGCTGTCTCTTCCCCATCCAGCATGAGGTGCTGGGACAGCCTTCAGACCTAGGGGGTGAGACCATGCTGTCTCTTCTCCATCAAGCATGAGGCGCTAGGACAGCCTTTAGACCTGGGGAGTGAGACCATGCTGTCTCTTCTCCATCCAGCTTAGGGAGCCGGGACAGCTGTCAGACCTGTGGAGTGAGACCATGCTGTCTCTTCTCCATCCAGCATGAGGCGCTAGGACAGCCTTCAGACCTAGGGAGTGAGACCACGTTGTCTTTTCTCCATCCAGCATGAGGCCCTTGGACAGCCTTCAGACCTGGGGAGTGAGACCATACTGTCTATTATCCATCCATCAGGAGGCGCTGTGACAGCCTTCGGACCTGGGGAGTGAGACCATGCATTCTCTTCCCCACCCAGCATGAGGCGCTGGGACAGCCTTCCGGCTTGGGGAGTGAGACCATGCTGTCTCTTCTCCATCCAGCCTGAGGCGCTGTGACAACCTTCAGACCTGAGGAGTGAGACCATACTGTCTCTTCTCCATCCAGAATGTGGTGCTGTGACAGACTTTATACCTGGGGAGTGAGACCATGCTGTCTCTTCTCTATCCAGCATGTGCGCAAGCACAGCCTTCAGACCTGGGAAGTGAGACCATGCTGTCTCTTCTCCATCCTGCAAGAAGCATGGTGACAATCTTCTGACGTGGAGAGTGAGACCATTCTGTCTTTTATCTATCCAGCATGATGCGCTGTGACAGCCTTCAGGCCTGGGGAGTGAGACCATGCTATCTCTTCTCCATCCAGCATAAGGTGCAGGGACAGCCTTTAGACCTGGGGAGTGAGACTATGATGTCTCTTCTCCATCCAACAAGAAGCTTGGTGACAATCTTCTGACGTGGAGAGTGAGACCATACTGTCTATTATCCATCCATCAGGAGGTGCTGTGACAGCCTTCAGACCTGGGAGTGAGACCATGCATTCTCTTCCCCACCCAGCATGAGACGCTGTGACAGCCTTCAGGCCTGGTGAGTGAGACCATGCAGTCTCTTCTCCATCCAGCTTAGGGAGCCGGGACAGCCGTCAGACCTGGGGAGTGAGACCATGCTGTCTCTTCTCCATCCAGCATGAGGCGCTAGGACAGCCTTCAGACCTTGGGAGTGAGACCATGTTGTCTCTTCTCCATCCAGCATGAGGCCCTTGGACAGCGTTCAGACCTGGGGAGTGAGACCATACTGTCTATTATCCATCCATCAGGAGGTGCTGTGACAGCCTTCGGACCTGGGGAGTGAGACCATGCATTCTCTTCCCCACCCAGCATGAGGCGCTGGGATGAATTCAGGCCTAGGGAGTGAGACCATGCTGTCTCTTCTCCATCCGGCCTGAGGTGCTGTGACAACCTTCAGACCTGAGGAGTGAGACAATACTGTCTCTTCTCCATCCAGAATGTGGCGCTGTGACAGACTTTTTACCTGGGGAGTGAGACCATGCTGTCTCTTCTCCATCCAGCATGTGCGCAAGGACAGCCTTCAGACCTGGGAAGTGAGACCATGCTGTCTCTTCTCCATCCTGCAAGAAGCATGGTGACAATCTTCTGACGTGGAGAGTGAGACCATTCTGTCTTTTATCTATCAAGCATGAGGCGCTGTGACAGCCTTCAGGCCTGGGGAGTGAGACCATGCTATCTCTTCTCCATCCAGCATTAGGTGCAGGGACAGCCTTTAGACCTGGGGAGTGAGACCATGCTATCTCTTCTCCATCCAGCCAGAAGCATGGTGACAATCTTCTGACGTGGAGAGTGAGACCATACTGTCTATTATGCATCCATCAGGAGGCGCTGTGACAGCCTTCAGACCTGGGAGTGAGACCACGCATTCTCTTCCCCACCCAGCATGAGCCGCTGTGACAGCCTTCAGACCTGGTGAGTGAGACCATGCTGTCTCTTCTCCATCCAGCATGAGGCGCAGGGATAGCCTTCAGAACTGGAGAGTGAGACCATGCTGTCTCTTCTCCATCCAGCATGAGGCGCTGCAACAGCCTTCAGACCTAAGGAGTGAGACCATGCTGTGTCTTCTCCATCCAGCATGAGGCGCTGGGACAGCCTTCAGACCTGGGGAGTGAGATAATACTGTCTATTATCCATCAATCAGGAGGCGCTGTGACAGCCTTCAGACCTGGGTAGTGAGACCATGCATTCTCTTCCCCACACTGCATGAGGTGCTGGGACAGCCTTAAGACCTGGGTAGTGAGACTATGCTGTCTCTTCTCCAGCCAGCATGAGGCGCTGTGACAGCCTTCAGACCTGGGGTGTGAGACCATACTGTCTCTTCTCCATCCAGCATGAGGCGCAGGGACAGACTTCAGACCTGGGGAGTGAGACCATGATGTCTCTTCTCCATCCAGCAAGCAGCATGATGACAATCTTGTTATGTGGAGAGTGAGACCATACTGTCTATTATCCATCCATCAGGAGGCGCTGTGACAGCCTTCAGACCTGGGGAGGGAGACCAAGCATTCTCTTCCCCACCCAGCATGAGGCGCTGGGACAGTCTTCAGACCTAGTGAGTGGGACCATGCTGTCTCTTCTCCATCCAGCATGAGGCGCTGGGACAGCCTTCAGACCTGGGGAGTAAGACCATGCTGTCTCTTCCCCATCCAGCATGAGGCGCTGGGACAGCCTTCAGACCTAGGGAGTGAGACCATGCTGTCTCTTCTCCACACAGCATGAGGCGCTGGGACAGCCTTCAGACCTAGGGGGTGAGACCATGCTGTTTCTTCTTGATCCAGCATGAGGTGCAGGGAAAGCCTTCAGACTTGGTGAGTGAGACCATGCTGTCTCTTCTCCATCCAGCATAAGGCGCTGGGACAACCTTCAGACCTAGGGGGTGAGATCATGCTGTCTCTTCTCCATCCAGCATGAGGCGCTGGGACAGCCTTCAGACCTGGGGAGTGAGACCAAGCTGTCTCTTCTACATCCAGCTTGAGGCGCAGGGACAGCCTTCAGACCTGTGGAGTGAGACCATGCTGTCTCTTCTCCATCCTGCATTAGGCGTAGGGACAGCCTTCAGACCTGGGGAGTGAGACCATGCTGTCTCTTCTCCATCCAGCAAGAAGCATAGAGACAATCTTCTGACGTGGAGAGCGAGACCATACTGTCTATTATCCATCCATCAGGAGGCGCTGTGACAGCCTTCAGACCTGGGGAGTGAGACCATGCATGCTCTTCCCCACCCAGCATGAGCCGCTGTGACAGCCTTCAGACCTGGGGAGTGAGACCATGCTGTCTCTTTTCCATCCAGCATGAGGCGGAGGGACAGCCTTCAGACCTGGGGAGTGAGACCATGCTGTCTCTTCTCCATCCAGCAAGAAGCATGGTGACAATCTTCTGACGTGGAGAGTGAGACAATACTGTCTATTATCCATCCATCAGGAGGAGCTGTGACAGCCTTCAGACCTGGGGAGTGAGACCATGCATTCTCTTCCACACCCAGCATGAGGCGCTGGGACAGTCTTCAGACCTAGGGAGTGGGACCATGCTGTCTCTTCTCCATCCAGCATGTGGCGCTGGGACAGCCTTCAGACCTGGGGAGTGAGACCATGCTGTCTCTTCTCCATCCAGCATGAGGCGCTGTGACAGCCTTTCTACCTGGGGAGTGAGACCATGCTGCCTCTTCTCCATCCAGCATCTGCGCAGGGACAGCCTTCAGACCTGGGAAGTGAGACCATGCTGTCTCTTCTCCATCCAGCAAGAAGCATGGTGACAATCTTCTGACGCTGAGAGTGAGACCATACTGTCTTTTATCTATCCAGCATGAGGCGCTGTGACAGCCTTCAGGCCTGGGGAGTGAGACCATGTTGTCTCTTCTCCATCCAGCAAGAAGCATGGTGACAATCTTCTGACGTGGAGATTGAGACCATACTGTCTATTATCCATCCATCAGGAGGCGCTGTGACAGCCTTCAGACCTGGGAGTGAGACCATGCCTTCTCTTCCCCACCCAGCATGAGCAGCTGTGACAGCCTTCAGACCTGGTGAGTGAGACCATGCTGTCTCTTCTCCATCCAGCATGAGGCGCAGGGATAGCCTTCTGACCTGGAGAGTGAAACCATGCTGTCTCTTCTCCATCCAGCATGAGGCGCTGCAACAGCCTTCAGACCTAAGGAGTGAGACCATGCTGTCTCTTCTCCACCCAGCATGAGGCGCTGGGACAGCCTTCAGACCTAGGGGGTGAGACCATTCTGTCTGTTATCCATCAATCAGGAGGCGCTGTGACAACCTTCAGACCCTGGGAGTGAGACCATGCATTCTCTTCTCCACCCAGCATGAGGCACTGGGACAGCCTTCAGACCTGGGGAGTGAGACCATGCTGTCTCTTCCCCATCCAGCATGAGGCGCTGGGACAGCCTTAAGACCTGGGGAGTAAGACCATGCTGTCTCTTCCCCATCCAGCATGAGGTGCTGGGACAGCCTTCAGACTTAGGGAGTGAGACCATGCTGTCTCTTCTCCACCCAGCATGATGCGCTGGGACAGCCTTCAGACCTCTAGGGGGTGAGACCATGCTGTTTCTTCTTGATCCAGCATGAGGGGCAGGGACAGCCTTCAGACTTGGTGAGTGAGACAATGCTGTCTCTTCTCCATCCAGCATGAGGCGCTTGGACAACCTTCAGACCCCAGGGGGTGAGACCATGCTGTCTCTTCTCCATTCAGCATGAGGCGCTGGGACAGCCTTCAGACCTGGGGAGTGAGAACATGCTGTCTCTTCTACATCCAGCTTGAGGCGCAGGGACAGCCTTCAGACCTGTGGAGTGCGACCATGCTGTCTCTTCTCCATCCTGCATTAGGCGTAGGGATAGCCTTCAGACCTGGGGAGTGAGACCATGCTGTCTCTTCTCCATCCAGCAAGAAGCATGGTGACAATCTTCTGACGTGTAGAGTGAGACCATACTGTCTATTATCCATCCATCAGAAGGCGCTGTGACAGCCTTCAGACCTGGGGAGTGAGACCATGCATTCTCTTCCCCACCCAGCATGAGCCGCTGTGACAGCCTTCAGACCTGGGGAGTGAGACCATGCTGTCTCTTCTCCATCCAGCATGAGGCGCAGGGACAGCCTTCAGACCTGGG
The DNA here is from genome assembly GCF_964204655.1 of Triturus cristatus. Taxonomy (NCBI): domain Eukaryota; kingdom Metazoa; phylum Chordata; class Amphibia; order Caudata; family Salamandridae; genus Triturus; species Triturus cristatus. The sequence continues at coordinate 172,553,101 of NC_140579.1, read as the reverse complement.
GAGTGAAACCATGCTGTCTCTTCTCCATCCAGCAAGAAGCATGGTGACAATCTTCTGACGGGGAGAGTGAGACAATACTGTCTATTATCCCTCCATCAGGAGACGCTGTGACAGCCTTCAGACATGGGGAGCGAGACCATGCATTCTCTTCCCCACCCAGCATGAGGCGCTGGGACAGTCTTCAGACCTAGGGAGTGGGACCATGCTGTCTCTTCTCCATCCAGCATGTGTCGCTGGGACAGCCTTCAGACCTGGGGAGAGAGACCATGGTGTCTATTCTCCATCCAGCATGAGGCGCTGTGACAGCCTTTCTACCTGGGGAGTGAGACCATGCTGTCTCTTCTCCATCCAGCATGTGCGAAGGGACAGCCTTCAGACCTGGGAAGTGAGACCATGCTGTCTCTTCTCCATCCAGCAAGAAGCATGGTGACAATCTTCTGACGTGGAGAGTGAGACCATACTGTCTTTTATCTATGCAGCACGAGGCGCTGTGACAGCCTTCAGGCCTGGGGAGTGAGACCATGCTATCTCTTCTCCATCCAGCATTAGGCGCAGGGACAGCCTTCAGACCTGGGGAGTGAGACCATGTTATCTCTTCTCCATCCAGCAAGAAGCATGGTGACAATTTTCTGATGTGGAGAGTGAGACCATACTGTCCATTATCCATCCATCAGGAGGCGCTGTGACGGCCTTCAGACCTGGGAGTGAGACCATGCATTCTCTTCCCCACCCAGCATGAGGCGCTGGGACAGTCTTCAGACCTAGGGAGTGGGACCATGCTGTCTCTTCTCCATCAAGCATGTGTCGCTGGGACAGCCTTCAGACCTGGAGAGTGAGACCATGCTGTCTCTTCTCCATCCAGCATGAGGCGCTGCAACAGCCTTCAGACCTAAGGAGTAAGACCATGCTGTGTCTTCTCCATCCAGCATGAGGCGCTGGGACAGCCTTCAGACCTGGGGAGTGAGATCATACTGTCTATTCTCCATCAATCAGGAGGCGCTGTGACAGCCTTCAGACCTGGGGAGTGAGACCATTCATTCTCTTCCCCACCCGGCATGAGGTGCTGGGACAGCCTTAAGACCTGGGGAGTGAGACTATGCTGTCTCTTCTCCAGCCAGCATGAGGCGCTGTGACAGCCTTCAGACCTGGGGAGTGAGACCATACTGTCTCTTCTCCATCCAGCAAGAAGCATGGTGACAATCTTCTGACGTATAGAGTGAGACCATACTGTCTATTATCCATCCATCAGAAGGCGCTGTGACAGCCTTCAGACCTGGGGAGTGAGACCATGCATTATCTTCCCCACCCAGCATGAGCCGCTGTGACAGCCTTCAGACCTGGGGAGTAAGACCATGCTGTCTCTTCTCCATCCAGCATGAGGCGACGGGACAAACTTCAGACCTAGGGGGTGAGACCATGCTGTCTCTTCTCCATCCAGCATGAGGTGCTGGGACAGCCTTCAGACCTGGGGAGTGAGACCATGCTGTCTCTTCTGCATCCAGCATTAGGCGTAGGGACAGCCTTCAGACCTGGGGAGTGAGACCATGCTGTCTCTTCTCCATCCAGCAAGAAGCATGGTGACAATCTTCTGGCGCGGAGAGTGAGACCATACTGTCTATTATCCATCCATCAGGAGGCGCTGTGACAGCCTTCAGACCTGGGGAGTGAGACCATGCATTCTCTTCCCCACCAAGCATGAGCCGCTGTGACAGTCTTCAGACCTGGGGAGTGAGACCATGCTGTCTCTTTTCCATCCAGCATGAGGCGCAGGGACAGCCTTCAGACCTGGGGAGTGAGACCATGCTGTCTCTTCTCCATCCAGCAAGAAGCATGGTGACAATCTTCTGACGTGGAGATTGAAACCATACTGTCTATTATCCATCCATCAGGAGGCGCTGTGACAGCCTTTAGACCTGGGAGTGAGACCATGCCTTCTCTTCCCCACCCAGCATGAGCAGCTGTGACAGCCTTCAGACCTGGTGAATGAGACCATGCTGTCTCTTCTCCATCCAGCATGAGGTGCAGGGATAGCCTTCAGACCTGGAGAGTGAAGCCATGCTGTCTCTTCTCCATCCAGCATGAGGCGCTGCAACAGCCTTCAGACCTAAGGAGTGAGACCATGCTGTCGCTTCTCCACCCAGCATGAGGCGCTGGGACAGCCTTCAGACCTAGGGGGTGAGACCATGCTGTCTATTATCCATCAATCAGGAGGCGCTGTGTCAGCCTTCAGACCTGGGGAGTGAGACCATGCATTCTCTTCCCCACCCAGCATTAGGCGCTGGGACAGTCTTCATACCTAGGGACTGGGACCATGCTGTCTCTTCTCCATCCAGCATGTGGCGCTGGGACAGCCTTCAGACCTGGGGAGTGAGAACAAGCTGTCTCTTCCCTATCCAGCATGAGGCGCTGGGACAGCCTTCAGACCTAGGGAGTGAGACCATGCTGTCTCTTCTCGATCCAGCATGAGGCGAAGGGACAGCCTTCAGACTTGGTGAGTGAGACCATGCTGTCTCTTCTCCATCCAGCATGAGGCGACGGGACAACCTTCAGACCTAGGGGGTGAGACCATGCTGTCTCTTCTCCATCCAGCATGAGGTGCTGGGACAGCCTTCAGACCTGGGGAGTGAGACCATGCTGTCTCTTCTCCATCCAGCATTAGGCGTAGGGACAGCCTTCATACCTGGGGAGTGAGACCATGCTGTCTCTTCTCCATCCAGCAAGAAGCATGGTGACAATCTTCTGGCGCGGAGAGTGAGACCATACTGTCTATTATCCATCCATCAGGAGGCGCTGTGACAGCCTTCAGACCTGGGGCAGTGAGACCATGCATTCTCTTCCCCACCCAGCATGAGCAGCTGTGACAGCCTTCAGACCTGGTGAGTGAGACCATGCTGTCTCTTCTCCATCCAGCATGAGGCGCAGGGACAACCTTCAGACCTAGGGGGTGAGACCATGCTGTCTCTTCTCCATCCAGCATGAGGCGCTGCAACAGCCTTCAGACCTAAGGAGTGAGACCATGCTGTCGCTTCTCCACCCAGCATGAGGCGCTGGGACAGCCTTCAGACCTAGGGGGTGAGACCATGCTGTCTATTATCCATCAATCAGGAGGCGCTGTGTCAGCCTTCAGACCTGGGGAGTGAGACCATGCATTCTCTTCCCCACCCAGCATGAGGCGCTGGGACAGTCTTCATACCTAGGGACTGGGACCATGCTGTCTCTTCTCCATCCAGCATGAGGCGCTGGGACAGTCTTCAGACCTAGGGAGTGGGACCATGCTGTCTCTTCTCCATCCATCATGAGGCACTGGGACAGCCTTCAGACCTGGGGAGTGAGAACATGCTGTCTCTTCCCCATCCAGCATGAGGCGCTGGGACAGCCTTCAGACCTAGGGAGTGAGACCATGCTGTGTCTTCTCGATCCAGCATGAGGCGCAGGGACAGCCTTCAGACTTGGTGAGTGAGACCATGCTGTCTCTTCTCCATCCAGCATGAGGCGACGGGACAACCTTCAGACCTAGGGGGTGAGACCATGCTGTCTCTTCTCCATCCAGCATGAGGTGCTGGGACAGCCTTCAGACCTGGGGAGTGAGACCATGCTGTCTCTTCTCCATCCAGCATTAGGGGTAGGGACAGCCTTCAGACCTGGGGAGTGAGACCATGCTGTCTCTTCTCCATCCAGCAAGAAGCATGGTGACAATATTCTGGCGTGGAGAGTGAGACCATACTGTCTATTATCCATCCATCAGGAGGCGCTGTGACAGCCTTCAGACCTGGGGAGTGAGACCATGCTGTGTCTTCTCCATCCAGCATGAGGCGCTGCAACGGCCTTCAGACCTAAGGAGTAAGACCATGCTGTGTCTTCTCCATCCAGCATGAGGCGCTGGGAGAGCCTTCAGGCCTGGGGAGTGAGATCATACTGTCTATTATCCATCAATCAGGAGGCGCTGTGACAGCCTTCAGACCTGGGGAGTGAGACCATGCATTCTCTTCCCCACCCGGCATGAGGTGCTGGGACAGCCTTAAGACCTGGGGAGTAAGACTATGCTGTCTCTTCTCCAGCCAGCATGAGGCGCTGTGACAGCCTTCAGACCTGGGGAGTGAGACCATACTGTCTCTTCTCCATCCAGCAAGAAGCATGGTGACAATCTTCTGACGTGGAGAGTGAGACCATACTGTATATTATCCATCCATCAGGAGGCGCTGTGACAGCCTTCAGACCTGGGAGTGAGACCATGACTTCTCTTCCCCACCCAGCATGAGCAGCTGTGACAGCCTTCAGACCTGGTGAGTGAGACCATGCTGTCTCTTCTCCATCCAGCATGAGGCGCAGGGATAGCCTACAGACCTGGAGAGTGAAACCATGCTGTCTCTTCTCCATCCAGCATGAGGCGCTGCAACAGCCTTCAGACCTAAGGAGTGAGACCATGCTGTCTCTTCTCCACCCAGCATGAGGCGCTGGGACAGCCTTCAGACCTAGGGGGTGAGACCAAGCTGTCTATTATCCATCAATCAGGAGGCGCTGTGTCAGCCTTCAGACCTGGGGAGTGAGACCATGCATTCTCTTCCCCACCCAGCATGAGGCGCTGGGACAGTCTTCATACCTAGGGAGTGGGACCATGCTGTCTCTTCTCCATCCAGCATGAGGCGCTGGGACAGTCTTCAGACCTAGGGAGTGGGACCATGCTGTCTCTTCTCCATCCAGCATGAGGCGCCGGGACAGCCTTCAGACCTGGGGAGTGAGAACATGCTGTCTCTTCCCCATCCAGCATGAGGCGCTGGGACAGCCTTCAGACCTAGGGAGTGAGACCATTCCGTCTCTTCTCCACCCAGCATGAGGCTCTGGGACAGCCTTCAGACCAATGGGGTGAGACCATGCTGTCTCTTCTCGATCCAGCATGAGACGCAGGGACAGCCTTCAGACTTGGTGAGTGAGACCATGCTGTCTCTTCTCCATCCAGCATGAGGCGTCGGGACAACCTTCAGACCTAGGGGGTGAGACCATGCTGTCTCTTCTCCATCCAGCATGAGGTGCTGGGACAGCCTTCAGACCTGGGGAGTGAGACCATGCTGTCTCTTCTCCATCCAGCATTAGGCGTAGGGACAGCCTTCAGACCTGGGGAGTGAGACCATGCTGTCTCTTCTCCATCCAGCAAGAAGCATGGTTACAATCTTCTGACGTGGAGAGTGTGACAATACTGTCTATGATCCATCCATCAGGAGGCGCTGTGATAGCCTTCTGACCTGGGAGTGAGACCATGCATTCTCTTCCCCACCCAGCATGAGCCGCTGTGACAGCCTTCAGACCTGGTGAGTGAGACCATGCTGTCTCTTCTCCATCCAGCATGAGGCGCAGGGATAGCCTTCAGACCTGGAGAGTGAGACCATGCTGTCTCTTCTCCATCCAGCATGAGGCGCTGCAACAGCCTTCAGACCTAAGGAGTAAGACCATGCTGTGTCTTCTCCATCCAGCATAAGGCGCTGGGACAGCCTTCAGACCAATGGGGTGAGACCATGCTGTCTCTTCTCGATCCAGCATGAGACGCAGGGACAGCCTTCAGACTTGGTGAGTGAGACCATGCTGTCTCTTCTCCATCCAGCATGAGGCGTCGGGACAACCTTCAGACCTAGGGGGTGAGACCATGCTGTCTCTTCTCCATCCAGCATGAGGTGCTGGGACAGCCTTCAGACCTGGGGAGTGAGACCATGCTGTCTCTTCTCCATCCAGCATTAGGCGTAGGGACAGCCTTCAGACCTGGGGAGTGAGACCATGCTGTCTCTTCTCCATCCAGCAAGAAGCATGGTTACAATCTTCTGACGTGGAGAGTGTGACAATACTGTCTATGATCCATCCATCAGGAGGCGCTGTGATAGCCTTCTGACCTGGGAGTGAGACCATGCATTCTCTTCCCCACCCAGCATGAGCCGCTGTGACAGCCTTCAGACCTGGTGAGTGAGACCATGCTGTCTCTTCTCCATCCAGCATGAGGCGCAGGGATAGCCTTCAGACCTGGAGAGTGAGACCATGCTGTCTCTTCTCCATCCAGCATGAGGCGCTGCAACAGCCTTCAGACCTAAGGAGTAAGACCATGCTGTGTCTTCTCCATCCAGCATAAGGCGCTGGGACAGCCTTCAGACCTGGGGAGTGAGATCATACTGTCTATTATCCATCAATCAGGATGCGCTGTGACAGCCTTCAGACCTGAGGAATGAGACCATGCATTCTCTTCCCCACCCGGCATGAGGTGCTGGGACAGCCTTAAGACCTGGGGAGTGAGACTATGCTGTCTCTTCTCCAGCCCGCATGAGGCGCTGTGACAGCCTTCAGACCTGGGGAGTGAGACCATACTGTCTCTTCTCCATCCAGCATGAGGCGCAGGGACAGCCTTCAGACCTGGGGAGTGAGACCATGATGTCTCTTCTCCATCCAGCAAGCAGCATGGTGACAATCTTGTTATGTGGATAGTGAGACCATACTGTCTATTATCCATCAATCAGGAGGCGCTGTGACAGCCTTCAGACCTGGGGAGTGAGACCAAGCATTCTGTTCCCCACCCAGCATGAGGCGCTGGGAAGGTCTTCAGACCTAGGGAGTGGGACCATGCTGTCTCTTCTCCATCCAGCATGAGGCGCTGGGACAGCCTTCAGACCTGGGGAGTAAGACCATGCTGTCTCTTCCCCATCCAGCATGAAGCGCTGGGACAGCCATCAGACCTAGGGAGTGAGACCATGCTGTCTCTTCTCCACCCAGCATGAGGCGTTGGGACAGCCTTCAGACCTAGGGGGTGAGACCATGCTCTTTCTTCTTGATCTAGCATGAGGCGCAGGGACAGCCTTCAGACTTGGTGAGTGAGACCATGCTGTCTCTTCTCCATCCAGCATGAGGCACTAGGACAACCTTCAGACCTGGGGAGTGAGACCATGCTGTTTCTTCTCCATCCAGCATGAGGCGCTGTGACAGCCTTTCTACCTGGGGAGTGAGACCATGCTGTCTCTTCTCCATCCAGCATGTGCGCAGGGACAGCCTTCAGACCTGGGAAGTGAGACCATGCTGTCTCTTCTCCATCCAGCATTAGGCGTAGGGACAGCCTTCAGACCTGGGGAGTGAGACCATGTTGTCTCTTCTCCATCCAGCAAGAAGCATAGTGACAATCTTCTGACGTGGAGAGTGAGACCATACTGTCTATTATCCATCCATCAGGAGGCATTGTGACAGCCTTCAGACCTGGGAGTGAGACCATGCCTTCTCTTCCCCACCCAGCATGAGCAGCTGTGACAGCCTTCAGACCTGGTGAGTGAGACCATGCTGTCTCTTCTCCATCCAGCATGAGGCGCAGGGATAGCCTTCAGACCTGGAGAGTGAAACCATGCTGTCTCTTCTCCATCCAGCATGAGGCGCTGCAACAGCCTTCAGACCTAAGGAGTGAGACCATGCTGTCTCTTCTCCACCCAGAATGAGGCGCTGGGACAGCCTTCAGACCTAGGGGGTGAGACCATGCTGTCTATTATCCATCAATCAGGAGGCGCTGTGACAGCCTTCAAACCTGGGGAGTGAGACCATGCATTCTCTTCCCCACCCAGCATGAGGCGCTGGGACAGTCCTCAGACCTAGGGAGTGGGACCATGCTGTCTCTTCTCCATCCAGCATGAGGCGCTGGGACAGCCTTCAGACCTGGGGAGTGAGACCATGCTGTCTCTTCCCCATCCAGCATGAGGCGCTGGGACAGCCTTCAGAACTAGGGGGTGAGACCATGCTGTCTCTTCTCGATCCAGCATGAGGCGCAGGGACAGCCTTCAGACCTGGGGAGTGAGACCATGCTGTCTCTTCTCCATCCAGCATTAGGCGTAGGGACAGCCATCAGACCTGGGAGTGAGACCATGCTGTCTCTTCTCCATCCAGCAAGAAGCATAGTGACAATCTTCTGGCGTGGAGAGTGAGACGATACTGTCTATTATCCAGCCATGAGGAGGCACTGTGACAGCCTTCAGACCTGGGGAGTGAGACCAGGCTGTCTCTTCTCCATCCAGCAAGAAGCATGGTGACAATCTTCTGACGTGGAGAGTGAGACAATACTGTCTATTATCCAACCATCAGGAGGTGCTGTGACATACTTCAGACCTGGGTAGTGAGACGATGCTGTCTCTTCTCCATCCAGCATGAGGCGCAGGGACAGCCTTCAGACCTGGGTAGTGAGACCATGGTGTCTCTTCTCCATCCAGCATGAGGCGCAGGGACAGCCTTCAGACCTGAGGAGTGAGACCATGCTGTCTCTTCTCCATCCAGCAAGAAGCATGGTGACAATCTTCTGACATGGAGAGTGAGAAAATACTGTCTATTATCCATCCATCAGGAGGCGCTGTGACAGCCTTCAGACCTGGGGAGTGAGACCATGCTGTCTCTTCTCCATCCAGCAAGAAGCATGGTGACAATCTTCTGACGTGGAGAGTGAGACAATACTGTCTATTATCCAACCATCAGGAGGTTCTGTGACATACTTCAGACCTGGGTAGTGAGACCATGCTGTCTCTTCTCCATCCAGCATGAGGCGCTGCGACAGCCTTCAGACCTTAGGAGTGAGACCATGCTGTCTCTTCTCCATCCAGCATGAGGTGCTGGGACAGACTTCAGACCTGGGGAGCGAGATCATACTGTCTCTTCTCCATCCAGCATGAGGCTCAGGGACAGCCTTCAGACCTAGGGAGTGGGACCATGCTGTCTCTTCTCCATCCAGCATGAGGCGCTGGGACAGCCTTCAGACCTTGCGAGTGAGACCATGCTGTCTCTTCTCCACCCAGAATGAGGCGCTGGGACAGCCTTCAGACCTAGGGGGTGAGACCATGCTGTCTCTTCTCGATCCAGCATGAGGCTCTGGGACAGCCTTCAGATCTGGGGAGTGAGACCATGGTGTCTCTTCTCAATCCAGCTTGAGGCGCTGGGACAGCCTTCAGACCTAGTGAGTGAGACAATGCAGTCTCTTCTCCATCCAGCATGAGGCGCTGGGACAGCCTTCAGACCTGGGGAGTGAGATCATACTGTCTACTATCCATCAATCAGGAGGCGCTGTGACAGCCATCAGACCTTGGGAGTGAGATCAGACTGTCTCTTCTCCATCCAGCTTGAGGCACAGGGACAGCCTTCAGACCTGGGGAGTGAGACTATGATGTCTCTTCTCAATCCAACATGAGGCGCTGGGACAGCCTTCCGACCTAGGGGGTGAGACCATGCTGTCTCTTCTCGATCCAGCATGAGGCGCTGGGACAGCCTTCAGATCTGGGGAGTGAGACCATGCAGTCTCTTCTCAATCCAGCTTGAGGCGCTGGGACAGCCTTCAGATCTGGGGAGTGAGACCATGCAGTCTCTTCTCAATCCACCTTGAGGCGCTGGGACAGCCTTCAGACCTAGTGAGTGAGACCATGCAGTCTCTTCTCCATCCAGCATGAGGCGCTGGGACAGCCTTCAGACCTAGGGTGTGGGACCGTGCTGTCTCTTCCCCATCCAGCATGAGGCGCTGGGACAGCCTTCAGACCTTGCGAGTGAGACCATTCTGTCTCTTCTCCACCCAGAATGAGGCGCTGGGACAGGCTTCAGACCTAGGGGGTGAGACCATGCTGTCTCTTCTCGATCCAGCATGAGGCTCTGGGACAGCCTTCAGATCTGGGGAGTGAGACCATGGTGTCTCTTCTCAATCCAGCTTGAGGCGCTGGGACAGCCTTCACACCTAGTGAGTGAGACAATGCAGTCTCTTCTCCATCCAGCATGAGGCGCTGGGACAGCCTTCAGACCTGGGGAGTGAGATCATACTGTCTACTATCCATCAATCAGGAGGCTCTGTGACAGCCATCAGACCTTGGGAGTGAGATCAGACTGTCTCTTCTCCATCCAGCTTGAGGCACAGGGACAGCCTTCAGACCTGGGGAGTGAGACTATGATGTCTCTTCTCAATCCAACATGAGGCGCTGGGACAGCCTTCAGACCTAGGGGGTGAGACCATGCTGTCTCTTCTCGATCCAGCATGAGGCGCTGGGACAGCCTTCAGATCTGGGGAGTGAGACCATGCAGTCTCTTCTCAATCCAGCATTAGGCGTAGGGACAGCCTTCATACCTGGGGAGTGAGACCATGCTGTCTCTTCTCCATCCAGCAAGAAGCATGGTGACAATCTTCTGGCGCGGAGAGTGAGACCATACTGTCTATTATCCATCCATCAGGAGGCGCTGTGACAGCCTTCAGACCTGGGGCAGTGAGACCATGCATTCTCTTCCCCACCCAGCATGAGCAGCTGTGACAGCCTTCAGACCTGGTGAGTGAGACCATGCTGTCTCTTCTCCATCCAGCATGAGGCGCAGGGACAACCTTCAGACCTAGGGGGTGAGACCATGCTGTCTCTTCTCCATCCAGCATGAGGCGCTGCAACAGCCTTCAGACCTAAGGAGTGAGACCATGCTGTCGCTTCTCCACCCAGCATGAGGCGCTGGGACAGCCTTCAGACCTAGGGGGTGAGACCATGCTGTCTATTATCCATCAATCAGGAGGCGCTGTGTCAGCCTTCAGACCTGGGGAGTGAGACCATGCATTCTCTTCCCCACCCAGCATGAGGCGCTGGGACAGTCTTCATACCTAGGGACTGGGACCATGCTGTCTCTTCTCCATCCAGCATGAGGCGCTGGGACAGTCTTCAGACCTAGGGAGTGGGACCATGCTGTCTCTTCTCCATCCATCATGAGGCACTGGGACAGCCTTCAGACCTGGGGAGTGAGAACATGCTGTCTCTTCCCCATCCAGCATGAGGCGCTGGGACAGCCTTCAGACCTAGGGAGTGAGACCATGCTGTCTCTTCTCGATCCAGCATGAGGCGCAGGGACAGCCTTCAGACTTGGTGAGTGAGACCATGCTGTCTCTTCTCCATCCAGCATGAGGCGACGGGACAACCTTCAGACCTAGGGGGTGAGACCATGCTGTCTCTTCTCCATCCAGCATGAGGTGCTGGGACAGCCTTCAGACCTGGGGAGTGAGACCATGCTGTCTCTTCTCCATCCAGCATTAGGGGTAGGGACAGCCTTCAGACCTGGGGAGTGAGACCATGCTGTCTCTTCTCCATCCAGCAAGAAGCATGGTGACAATATTCTGGCGTGGAGAGTGAGACCATACTGTCTATTATCCATCCATCAGGAGGCGCTGTGACAGCCTTCAGACCTGGGGAGTGAGACCATGCTGTGTCTTCTCCATCCAGCATGAGGCGCTGCAACGGCCTTCAGACCTAAGGAGTAAGACCATGCTGTGTCTTCTCCATCCAGCATGAGGCGCTGGGACAGCCTTCAGGCCTGGGGAGTGAGATCATACTGTCTATTATCCATCAATCAGGAGGCGCTGTGACAGCCTTCAGACCTGGGGAGTGAGACCATGCATTCTCTTCCCCACCCGGCATGAGGTGCTGGGACAGCCTTAAGACCTGGGGAGTAAGACTATGCTGTCTCTTCTCCAGCCAGCATGAGGCGCTGTGACAGCCTTCAGACCTGGGGAGTGAGACCATACTGTCTCTTCTCCATCCAGCAAGAAGCATGGTGACAATCTTCTGACGTGGAGAGTGAGACCATACTGTATATTATCCATCCATCAGGAGGCGCTGTGACAGCCTTCAGACCTGGGAGTGAGACCATGACTTCTCTTCCCCACCCAGCATGAGCAGCTGTGACAGCCTTCAGACCTGGTGAGTGAGACCATGCTGTCTCTTCTCCATCCAGCATGAGGCGCAGGGATAGCCTACAGACCTGGAGAGTGAAACCATGCTGTCTCTTCTCCATCCAGCATGAGGCGCTGCAACAGCCTTCAGACCTAAGGAGTGAGACCATGCTGTCTCTTCTCCACCCAGCATGAGGCGCTGGGACAGCCTTCAGACCTAGGGGGTGAGACCATGCTGTCTATTATCCATCAATCAGGAGGCGCTGTGTCAGCCTTCAGACCTGGGGAGTGAGACCATGCATTCTCTTCCCCACCCAGCATGAGGCGCTGGGACAGTCTTCATACCTAGGGAGTGGGACCATGCTGTCTCTTCTCCATCCAGCATGAGGCGCTGGGACAGTCTTCAGACCCAGGGAGTGGGACCATGCTGTCTCTTCTCCATCCAGCATGAGGCGCCGGGACAGCCTTCAGACCTGGGGAGTGAGAACATGCTGTCTCTTCCCCATCCAGCATGAGGCGCTGGGACAGCCTTCAGACCTAGGGAGTGAGACCATTCCGTCTCTTCTCCACCCAGCATGAGGCTCTGGGACAGCCTTCAGACCAATGGGGTGAGACCATGCTGTCTCTTCTCGATCCAGCATGAGACGCAGGGACAGCCTTCAGACTTGGTGAGTGAGACCATGCTGTCTCTTCTCCATCCAGCATGAGGCGTCGGGACAACCTTCAGACCTAGGGGGTGAGACCATGCTGTCTCTTCTCCATCCAGCATGAGGTGCTGGGACAGCCTTCAGACCTGGGGAGTGAGACCATGCTGTCTCTTCTCCATCCAGCATTAGGCGTAGGGACAGCCTTCAGACCTGGGGAGTGAGACCATGCTGTCTCTTCTCCATCCAGCAAGAAGCATGGTTACAATCTTCTGACGTGGAGAGTGTGACAATACTGTCTATGATCCATCCATCAGGAGGCGCTGTGATAGCCTTCTGACCTGGGAGTGAGACCATGCATTCTCTTCCCCACCCAGCATGAGCTGCTGTGACAGCCTTCAGACCTGGTGAGTGAGACCATGCTGTCTCTTCTCCATCCAGCATGAGGCGCAGGGATAGCCTTCAGACCTGGAGAGTGAGACCATGCTGTCTCTTCTCCATCCAGCATGAGGCGCTGCAACAGCCTTCAGACCTAAGGAGTAAGACCATGCTGTGTCTTCTCCATCCAGCATAAGGCGCTGGGACAGCCTTCAGACCTGGGGAGTGAGATCATACTGTCTATTATCCATCAATCAGGATGCGCTGTGACAGCCTTCAGACCTGAGGAATGAGACCATGCATTCTCTTCCCCACCCGGCATGAAGTGCTGGGACAGCCTTAAGACCTGGGGAGTGAGACTATGCTGTCTCTTCTCCAGCCCGCATGAGGCGCTGTGACAGCCTTCAGACCTGGGGAGTGAGACCATACTGTCTCTTCTCCATCCAGCATGAGGCGCAGGGACAGCCTTCAGACCTGGGGAGTGAGACCATGATGTCTCTTCTCCATCCAGCAAGCAGCATGGTGACAATCTTGTTATGTGGATAGTGAGACCATACTGTCTATTATCCATCAATCAGGAGGCGCTGTGACAGCCTTCAGACCTGGGGAGTGAGACCAAGCATTCTGTTCCCCACCCAGCATGAGGCGCTGGGAAGGTCTTCAGACCTAGGGAGTGGGACCATGCTGTCTCTTCTCCATCCAGCATGAGGCGCTGGGACAGCCTTCAGACCTGGGGAGTAAGACCATGCTGTCTCTTCCCCATCCAGCATGAAGCGCTGGGACAGCCATCAGACCTAGGGAGTGAGACCATGCTGTCTCTTCTCCACCCAGCATGAGGCGTTGGGACAGCCTTCAGACCTAGGGGGTGAGACCATGCTCTTTCTTCTTGATCTAGCATGAGGCGCAGGGACAGCCTTCAGACTTGGTGAGTGAGACCATGCTGTTTCTTCTCCATCCAGCATGAGGCGCTGTGACAGCCTTTCTACCTGGGGAGTGAGACCATGCTGTCTCTTCTCCATCCAGCATGTGCGCAGGGACAGCCTTCAGACCTGGGAAGTGAGACCATGATGTCTCTTCTCCATCCAGCATTAGGCGTAGGGACAGCCTTCAGACCTGGGGAGTGAGACCATGTTGTCTCTTCTCCATCCAGCAAGAAGCATGGTGACAATCTTCTGACGTGGAGAGTGAGACCATACTGTCTATTATCCATCCATCAGGAGGCATTGTGACAGCCTTCAGACCTGGGAGTGAGACCATGCCTTCTCTTCCCCACCCAGCATGAGCAGCTGTGACAGCCTTCAGACCTGGTGAGTGAGACCATGCTGTCTCTTCTCCATCCAGCATGAGGCGCAGGGATAGCCTTCAGACCTGGAGAGTGAAACCATGCTGTCTCTTCTCCATCCAGCATGAGGCGCTGCAACAGCCTTCAGACCTAAGGAGTGAGACCATGCTGTCTCTTCTCCACCCAGAATGAGGCGCTGGGACAGCCTTCAGACCTAGGGGGTGAGACCATGCTGTCTATTATCCATCAATCAGGAGGCGCTGTGACAGCCTTCAAACCTGGGGAGTGAGACCATGCATTCTCTTCCCCACCCAGCATGAGGCGCTGGGACAGTCCTCAGACCTAGGGAGTGGGACCATGCTGTCTCTTCTCCATCCAGCATGAGGCGCTGGGACAGCCTTCAGACCTGGGGAGTGAGACCATGCTGTCTCTTCCCCATCCAGCATGAGGCGCTGGGACAGCCTTCAGAACTAGGGGGTGAGACCATGCTGTCTCTTCTCGATCCAGCATGAGGCGCAGGGACAGCCTTCAGACCTGGGGAGTGAGACCATGCTGTCTCTTCTCCATCCAGCATTAGGCGTAGGGACAGCCTTCAGACCTGGGAGTGAGACCATGCTGTCTCTTCTCCATCCAGCAAGAAGCATAGTGACAATCTTCTGGCGTGGAGAGTGAGACGATACTGTCTATTATCCAGCCATGAGGAGGCGCTGTGACAGCCTTCAGACCTGGGGAGTGAGACCAGGCTGTCTCTTCTCCATCCAGCAAGAAGCATGGTGACAATCTTCTGACGTGGAGAGTGAGACAATACTGTCTATTATCCAACCATCAGGAGGTGCTGTGACATACTTCAGACCTGGGTAGTGAGACGATGCTGTCTCTTCTCCATCCAGCATGAGGCGCAGGGACAGCCTTCAGACCTGGGTAGTGAGACCATGGTGTCTCTTCTCCATCCAGCATGAGGCGCAGGGACAGCCTTCAGACCTGAGGAGTGAGACCATGCTGTCTCTTCTCCATCCAGCAAGAAGCATGGTGACAATCTTCTGACATGGAGAGTGAGAAAATACTGTCTATTATCCATCCATCAGGAGGCGCTGTGACAGCCTTCAGACCTGGGGAGTGAGACCATGCTGTCTCTTCTCCATCCAGCAAGAAGCATGGTGACAATCTTCTGACGTGGAGAGTGAGACAATACTGTCTATTATCCAACCATCAGGAGGTTCTGTGACATACTTCAGACCTGGGTAGTGAGACCATGCTGTCTCTTCTCCATCCAGCATGAGGCGCTGCGACAGCCTTCAGACCTTAGGAGTGAGACCATGCTGTCTCTTCTCCATCCAGCATGAGGTGCTGGGACAGACTTCAGACCTGGGGAGCGAGATCATACTGTCTCTTCTCCATCCAGCATGAGGCTCAGGGACAGCCTTCAGACCTAGGGAGTGGGACCATGCTGTCTCTTCTCCATCCAGCATGAGGCGCTGGGACAGCCTTCAGACCTTGCGAGTGAGACCATGCTGTCTCTTCTCCACCCAGAATGAGGCGCTGGGACAGCCTTCAGACCTAGGGGGTGAGACCATGCTGTCTCTTCTCGATCCAGCATGAGGCTCTGGGACAGCCTTCAGATCTGGGGAGTGAGACCATGGTGTCTCTTCTCAATCCAGCTTGAGGCGCTGGGACAGCCTTCAGACCTAGTGAGTGAGACAATGCAGTCTCTTCTCCATCCAGCATGAGGCGCTGGGACAGCCTTCAGACCTGGGGAGTGAGATCATACTGTCTACTATCCATCAATCAGGAGGCGCTGTGACAGCCATCAGACCTTGGGAGTGAGATCAGACTGTCTCTTCTCCATCCAGCTTGAGGCACAGGGACAGCCTTCAGACCTGGGGAGTGAGACTATGATGTCTCTTCTCAATCCAACATGAGGCGCTGGGACAGCCTTCCGACCTAGGGGGTGAGACCATGCTGTCTCTTCTCGATCCAGCATGAGGCGCTGGGACAGCCTTCAGATCTGGGGAGTGAGACCATGCAGTCTCTTCTCAATCCAGCTTGAGGCGCTGGGACAGCCTTCAGATCTGGGGAGTGAGACCATGCAGTCTCTTCTCAATCCACCTTGAGGCGCTGGGACAGCCTTCAGACCTAGTGAGTGAGACCATGCAGTCTCTTCTCCATCCAGCATGAGGCGCTGGGACAGCATTCAGACCTAGGGTGTGGGACCGTGCTGTCTCTTCCCCATCCAGCATGAGGCGCTGGGACAGCCTTCAGACCTTGCGAGTGAGACCATTCTGTCTCTTCTCCACCCAGATTGAGGCGCTGGGACAGGCTTCAGACCTAGGGGGTGAGACCATGCTGTCTCTTCTCGATCCAGCATGAGGCTCTGGGACAGCCTTCAGATCTGGGGAGTGAGACCATGGTGTCTCTTCTCAATCCAGCTTGAGGCGCTGGGACAGCCTTCACACCTAGTGAGTGAGACAATGCAGTCTCTTCTCCATCCAGCATGAGGCGCTGGGACAGCCTTCAGACCTGGGGAGTGAGATCATACTGTCTACTATCCATCAATCAGGAGGCGCTGTGACAGCCATCAGACCTTGGGAGTGAGATCAGACTGTCTCTTCTCCATCCAGCTTGAGGCACAGGGACAGCCTTCAGACCTGGGGAGTGAGACTATGATGTCTCTTCTCAATCCAACATGAGGCGCTGGGACAGCCTTCAGACCTAGGGGGTGAGACCATGCTGTCTCTTCTCGATCCAGCATGAGGCGCTGGGACAGCCTTCAGATCTGGGGAGTGAGACCATGCAGTCTCTTCTCAATCCAGCTTGAGGCGCTGGGACAGCCTTCAGATCTGGGGAGTGAGACCATGCAGTCTCTTCTCAATCCACCTTGAGGCGCTGGGACAGCCTTCAGACCTAGTGAGTGAGACCATGCAGTCTCTTCTCCATCCAGCATGAGGCGCTGGGACAGCCTTCGGACCTATGGTGTGGGACCGTGCTGTCTCTTCCCCATCCAGCATGAGGTGCTGGGACAGCCTTCAGACCTAGGGGGTGAGACCATGCATTCTCTTCCCCACCCAGCATGAGCCGCTGTGACAGCCTTCAGACCTGGGGAGTAAGACCATGCTGTCTCTTCTCCATCCAGCATGAGGCGCAGGGACAGCCTTCAGACTTGGTGAGTGAGACCATGCTGTCTCTTCTCCATCCAGCATGAGGCGACGGGACAAACTTCAGACCTAGGGGGTGAGACCATGCTGTCTCTTCTCCATCCAGCATGAGGTGCTGGGACAGCCTTCAGACCTGGGGAGTGAGACCATGCTGTCTCTTCTGCATCTAGCATTAGGCGTAGGGACTGCCTTCAGACCTGGGGAGTGAGACCATGCTGTCTCTTCTCCATCCAGCAAGAAGCATGGTGACAATCTTCTGGCGCGGAGAGTGAGACCATACTGTCTATTATCCATCCATCAGGAGGCGCTGTGACATCCTCCAGACCTGGGGAGTGAGACCATGCATTCTCTTCCCCACCCAGCATGAGCCGCTGTGACAGCCTTCAGACCTGGGGAGTGAGACCATGCTGTCTCTTCGCCATCCAGCATGAGGCGCAGGGACAGCCTTCAGACCTGGGGAGTGAGACCATGCTGTCTCTTCTCCATCCAGCAAGAAGCATGGTGACAATCTTCTGACGTGGAGATTGAAACCATACTGTCTATTATCCATCCATCAGGAGGCGCTGTGACAGCCTTCAGACCTGGGAGTGAGACCATGCCTTCTCTTCCCCACCCAGCATGAGCAGCTGTGACAGCCTTCAGACCCGGTGAGTGAGACCATGCTGTCTCTTCTCCATCCAGCATGAGGTGCAGGGATAGCCTTCAGACCTGGAGAATGAAGCCATGCTGTCTCTTCTCCATCCAGCATGAGGCGCTGCAACAGCCTTCAGACCTAAGGAGTGAGACCATGCTGTCGCTTCTCCACCCAGCATGAGGCGCTGGGACAGCCTTCAGACCTAGGGGTTGAGACCATGCTGTCTATTATCCATCAATCAGGAGGCGCTGTGTCAGCCTTCAGACCTGGGGAGTGAGACCATGCATTCTCTTCCCCACACAGCATGAGGCGCTGGGACAGTCTTCATACCTAGGGACTGGGACCATGCTGTCTCTTCTCCATCCAGCATGAGGCGCTGGGACAGTCTTCAGACCTAGGGAGTGAGAACAAGCTGTCTCTTCCCCATCCAGCATGAGGCGCTGGGACAGCCTTCAGACCTAGGGAGTGAGACCATGCTGTCTCTTCTCGATCCAGCATGAGGCGCAGGACAGCCTTCAGACTTGGTGAGTGAGACCATGCTGTCTCTTCTCCATCCAGCATGAGGCGTCGGGACAACCTTCAGACCTAGGGGGTGAGACCATGCTTTCTCTTCTCCATCCAGCATGAGGTGCTGGGACAGCCTTCAGACCTGGGGAGTGAGACCATGCTGTCTCTTCTCCATCCAGCATTAGGCGTAGGGACAGCCTTCAGACCTGGGGAGTGAGACCATGCTGTCTCTTCTCCATCCAGCAAGAAGCATGGTGACAATCTTCTGGCGCGGAGAGTGAGACCATACTGTCTATTATCCATCCATCAGGAGGCGCTGTGACAGCCTCCAGACCTGGGGAGTGAGACCATGCATTCTCTTCCCCACCCGGCATGAGATGCTGGGACAGCCTTAAGACCTGGGGAGTGAGACTATGCTGTCTCTTCTCCAGCCAGCATGAGGCGCTGTGACAGCCTTCAGACCTGGGGAGTGAGACCATACTGTCTCTTCTCCATCCAGCAAGAAGCATGGTGACAATCTTCTGACGTGGAGAGTGAGACCATACTGTCTATTATCCATCCATCAGGAGGCGCTGTGACAGCCTTCAGACCTGGGAGTGAGACCATGACTTCTCTTCCCCACCCAGCATGAGCAGCTGTGACAGCCTTCAGACCTGGTGAGTGAGACCATGCTGTCTCTTCTCCATCCAGCATGAGGCGCAGGGATAGCCTTCAGACCTGGAGAGTGAAACCATGCTGTCTCTTCTCCATCCAGCATGAGGCGCTGCAACAGCCTTCAGACCTAAGGAGTGAGACCATGCTGTCTCTTCTCCACCCAGCATGAGGCGCTGGGACAGCCTTCAGACCTAGGGGGTGAGACCATGCTGTCTATTATCCATCAATCAGGAGGCGCTGTGTCAGCCTTCAGACCTGGGGAGTGAGACCATGCATTCTCTTCCCCACCCAGCATGAGGCGCTGGGACAGTCTTCATACCTAGGGAGTGGGACCATGCTGTCTCTTCTCCATCCAGCATGAGGCGCTGGGACAGTCTTCAGACCTAGGGAGTGGGACCATGCTGTCTCTTCTCCATCCAGCATGAGGCGCCGGGACAGCCTTCAGACCTGGGGAGTGAGAACATGCTGTCTCTTCTCCACCCAGCATGAGGCTCTGGGACAGCCTTCAGACCAATGGGGTGAGACCATGCTGTCTCTTCTCGATCCAGCATGATACGCAGGGACAGCCTTCAGACCTGGGGAGTGAGACCATGCTGTCTCTTCTCCATCCAGCATTAGGCGTAGGGACAGCCTTCAGACCTGGGGAGTGAGACCATGTTGTCTCTTCTCCATCCAGCAAGAAGCATGGTGACAATCTTCTGGCGCGGAGAGTGAGACCATACTGTCTATTATCCATCCATCAGGAGGCGCTGTGACAGCTTTCAGACCTGGGGAGTGAGACCATGCATTCTCTTCCCCACCCAGCATGAGCCCTTGTGACAGCCTTCAGACCTGGGGAGTGAGACCATGCTGTTTCTTCTCCATCCAGCATGAGGCGCTGCAACAGCCTTCAGACCTAAGGAGTGAGACCATGCTGTCGCTTCTCCACCCAGCATGAGGCGCTGGGACAGACTTCAGACCTAGGGGGTGAGACCATGCTTTCTATTATCCATCAATCAGGAGGCGCTGTGTCAGCCTTCAGACCTAGGGAGTGAGACCATGCATTGTCTTCCCCACCCAGCATGCGGCGCTGGGACAGTCTTCATACCTAGGGACTGGGACCATGCTGTCTCTTCTCCATCCAGCATGAGGCGCTGGGACAGTCTTCAGACCTAGGGAGTGGGACCATGCTGTCGCTTCTCCATCCAGCATGAGGCGCTGGGACAGCCTTCAGACCTGGGGAGTGAGAACATGCTGTCTCTTCCCCATCCAGCATGAGGCGCTGGGACAGCCTTCAGACCTATGGAGTGAGACCATGCTGTCTCTTCTCGATCCAGCATGAGGCGCAGGGACAGCCTTCAGACTTGGTGAGTGAGACCATGCTGTCTCTTCTCCATCCAGCATGAGGCGACGGGACAACCTTCAGACCTAGGGGGTGAGAACATGCTGTCTCTTCTCCATCCAGCATGAGGTGCTGGGACAGCCTTCAGACCTGGGGAGTGAGACCATGCTGTCTCTTCTCCATCCAGCATTAGGGGTAGGGACAGCCTTCAGACCTGGGGAGTGAGACCATGCTGTCTCTTCTCCATCCAGCAAGAAGCATGGTGACAATCTTCTGGCGTGGAGAGTGAGACCATACTGTCTATTATCCATCCATCAGGAGGCGCTGTGAGAGCCTTCAGACCTGGGGAGTGAGACCATGCTGTGTCTTCTCCATCCAGCATGAGGCGCTGCAACAGCCTTCAGACCTAAGGAGTAAGACCATGCTGTGTCTTCTCCATCCAGCATGAGGCGCTGGGACAGCCTTCAGGCCTGGGGAGTGAGATCATACTGTCTATTATCCATCAATCAGGAGGCGCTGTGACAGCCTTCAGACCTGGGGAGTGAGACCATGCATTCTCTTCCCCACCCGGCATGAGATGCTGGGACAGCCTTAAGACCTGGGGAGTGAGACTATGCTGTCTCTTCTCCAGCCAGCATGAGGCGCTGTGACAGCCTTCAGACCTGGGGAGTGAGACCATACTGTCTCTTCTCCATCCAGCAAGAAGCATGGTGACAATCTTCTGACGTGGAGAGTGAGACCATACTGTCTATTATCCATCCATCAGGAGGCGCTGTGACAGCCTTCAGACCTGGGAGTGAGACCATGACTTCTCTTCCCCACCCAGCATGAGCAGCTGTGACAGCCTTCAGACCTGGTGAGTGAGACCATGCTGTCTCTTCTCCATCCAGCATGAGGCGCAGGGATAGCCTTCAGACCTGGAGAGTGAAACCATGCTGTCTCTTCTCCATCCAGCATGATGCGCTGCAACAGCCTTCAGACCTAAGGAGTGAGACCATGCTGTCTCTTCTCCACCCAGCATGAGGCGCTGGGACAGCCTTCAGACCTAGGGGGTGAGACCATGCTGTCTATTATCCATCAATCAGGAGGCGCTGTGTCAGCCTTCAGACCTGGGGAGTGAGACCATGCATTCTCTTCCCCACCCAGCATGAGGCGCTGGGACAGTCTTCATACCTAGGGAGTGGGACCATGCTGTCTCTTCTCCATCCAGCATGAGGCGCTGGGACAGTCTTCAGACCTAGGGAGTGGGACCATGCTGTCTCTTCTCCATCCAGCATGAGGCGCCGGGACAGCCTTCAGACCTGGGGAGTGAGAACATGCTGTCTCTTCTCCACCCAGCATGAGGCTCTGGGACAGCCTTCAGACCAATGGGGTGAGACCATGCTGTCTCTTCTCGATCCAGCATGATACGCAGGGACAGCCTTCAGACTTGGTGAGTGAGACCATGCTGTCTCTTCTCCATCCAGCATGAGGCGACGGGACAACCTTCAGACCTAGGGGGTGAGACCATGCTGTCTCTTCTCCATCCAGCATTAGGCGTAGGGACAGCCTTCAGACCTGGGGAGTGAGACCATGCTGTCTCTTCTCCATCCAGCAAGAAGCATGGTGACAATCTTCTGACGTGGAGAGTGTGACAATACTGTCTATTATCCATCCATCAGGAGGCGCTGTGATAGCCTTCAGACCTGGGAGTGAGACCATGCATTCTCTTCCCCACCCACCATGAGCCGCTGTGACAGCCTTCAGACCTGGTGAGTGAGACCATGCTGTCTCTTCTTCATCCAGCATGAGGCGCAGGCATAGCCTTCAGACCTGGAGAGTGAGACCATGCTGTCTCTTCTCCATCCAGCATGAGGCGCTGCAACAGCCTTCAGACCTAAGGAGTAAGACCATGCTGTGTCTTCTCCATCCAGCATAAGGCGCTGGGACAGCCTTCAGACCTGGGGAGTGAGATCATAGTGTCTATTATCCATCAATCAGGATGCGCTGTGACAGCCTTCAGACCTGAGGAGTGAGACCATGCATTCTCTTCCCCACCCGGCATGAGGTGCTGGGACAGCCTTAAGACCTGGGGAGTGAGACTATGCTGTCTCTTCTCCAGCCCGCATGAGGTGCTGTGACAGCCTTCAGACCTGGGGTGTGAGACCATACTGTCTCTTCTCCATCCAGCATGAGGCGCAGGGACAGCCTTCAGACCTGGGGAGTGAGACCATGATGTCTCTTCTCCATCCAGCAAGCAGCATGGTGACAATCTTGTTATGTGGATAGTGAGACCATACTGTCTATTATCCATCCATCAGGAGGCGCTGTGACAGCCTTCAGACCTGGGGAGTGAGACCAAGCATTCTGTTCCCCACCCAGCATGAGGCGCTGGGAAGGTCTTCTGACCTAGGGAGTGGGACCATGCTGTCTCTTCTCCATCCAGCATGAGGCGCTGGGACAGCCTTCAGACCTGGGTAGTAAGACCATGCTGTCTCTTCTCCATCCAGCATGAGGCACTGGGACAACCTTCAGACCTGGGGAGTGAGACCATGCTGTTTCTTCTCCATCCAGCATGAGGCGCTGTGACAGCCTTTCTACCTGGGGAGTGAGACCATGCTGTCTCTTCTCCATCCAGCATGTGCGCAGGGACAGCCTTAAGACCTGGGAAGTGAGACCATGCTGTCTCTTCTCCATCCAGCATTAGGCGTAGGGACAGCCTTCAGACCTGGGGAGTGAGACCATGTTGTCTCTTCTCCATCCAGCAAGAAGCATGGTGACAATCTTCTGACGTGGAGAGTGAGACCATACTGTCTATTATCCATCCATCAGGAGGCATTGTGACAGCCTTCAGACCTGGGAGTGAGACCATGCCTTCTCTTCCCCACCCAGCATGAGCAGCTGTGACAGCCTTCAGACCTGGTGAGTGAGTCCATGCTGTCTCTTCTCCATCCAGCATGAGGCGCAGGGATAGCCTTCAGACCTGGAGAGTGAAACCATGCTGTCTCTTCTCCATCCAGCATGAGGCGCTGCAACAGCCTTCAGACCTAAGGAGTGAGACCATGCTGTCTCTTCTCCATCCAGCATGAGGCGCTGGGACAGCCTTCAGACCTAGGGGGTGAGACCATGCTGTCTATTATCCATCAATCAGGAGGCGCTGTGACAGCCTTCAAACCTGGGGAGTGAGACCATGCATTCTCTTCCCCACCCAGCATGAGGCGCTGGGACAGTCCTCAGACCTAGGGAGTGGGACCATGCTGTCTCTTCTCCATCCAGCATGAGGCGCTGGGACAGCCTTCAGACCTGGGGAGTGAGACCATGCTGTCTCTTCCCCATCCAGCATGAGGCGCTGGGACAGCCTTCAGACCTAGGGAGTGAGACCATGCTGTCTCTTCTCCACCCAGCATGAGGCGCTGGGACAGCCTTCAGAACTAGGGGGTGAGACCATGCTGTCTCTTCTCGATCCAGCATGAGGCGCAGGGACAGCCTTCAGACTTGGTGAGTGAGACCATGCACTCTCTTCTCCATCCAGCATGAGGCGACGGGACAACCTTCAGACCTAGGGGGTGAGACTATGCTGTCTCTTCTCCATCCAGCATGAGGTGCTGGGACAGCCTTCAGACCTGGGGAGTGAGACCATGCTGTCTCTTCTCCATCCAGCATTAGGCGTAGGGACAGCCTTCAGACCTGGGGAGTGAGACCATGCTGTCTCTTCTCCATCCAGCAAGAAGCATGGTGACAATCTTCTGGCGTGGAGAGTGAGACAATACTGTCTATTATCCATCTATCAGGAGGCGCTGTGACAGCCTTCTGACCTGGGGAGTGAGACCATGAATTCTCTTCCCCACCCAGCATGAGGCACTGGCACAGCCTTCAGACCTAGGGAGTGGGACCGTGCTGTCTCTTCCCCATCCTGCATGACGTGCTGGGACAGCCTTAAGACCTAGGGGGTGAGACCATGCTGTCTCTTCTCCATCAAGCATGAGGCGCTAGGACAGCCTTTAGACCTGGGGAGTGAGACCATGCTGTCTCTTCTCCATCCAGCTTAGGGAGCCGGGACAGCTGTCAGACCTGGGGAGTGAGACCATGCTGTCTCTTCTCCATCCAGCATGAGGCCCTTAGACAGCCTTCAGACCTGGGGAGTGAGACCATACTGTCTATTATCCATCCATCAGGAGGCGCTGTGACAGCCTTCGGACCTGGGGAGTGAGACCATGCATTCTCTTCCCCACCCAGCATGAGGCGCTGGGACAGTCCTCAGACCTAGGGAGTGGGACCATGCTGTCTCTTCTCCATCCAGCATGAGGCGCTGGGACAGCCTTCAGACCTGGGGAGTGAGACCATGCTGTCTCTTCCCCATCCAGCATGAGGCGCTGGGACAGCCTTCAGACCTAGGGAGTGAGACCATGCTGTCTCTTCTCCACCCAGCATGAGGCGCTGGGACAGCCTTCAGAACTAGGGGGTGAGACCATGCTGTCTCTTCTCGATCCAGCATGAGGCGCAGGGACAGCCTTCAGACTTGGTGAGTGAGACCATGCACTCTCTTCTCCATCCAGCATGAGGCGACGGGACAACATTCAGACCTAGGGGGTGAGACCATGCTGTCTCTTCTCCATCCAGCATGAGGTGCTGGGACAGCCTTCAGACCTGGGGAGTGAGACCATGCTGTCTCTTCTCCATCCAGCATTAGGCGTAGAGACAGCCTTCAGACCTGGGGAGCGAGATCATACTGTCTCTTCTCCATCCAGCATGAGGCTCAGGGACAGCCTTCAGACCTAGGGAGTGGGACCATGCTGTCTCTTCTCCATCCAGCATGAGGCGCTGGGACAGCCTTCAGACCTTGCGAGTGAGACCATGCTGTCTCTTCTCCACCCAGCATGAGGCGCTGGGACAGCCTTCAGACCTAGGGGGTGAGACCATGCTGTCTCTTCTCGATCCAGCATGAGGCTCTGGGACAGCCTTCAGATCTGGGGAGTGAGACCATGCAGTCTCTTCTCAATCCAGCTTGAGGCGCTGGGACAGCCTTCAGACCTAGTGAGTGAGACAATGCAGTCTCTTCTCCATCCAGCAGGAGGCGCTGGGACAGCCTTCAGACCTGGGGAGTGAGATCATACTGTCTACTATCCATCAATCAGGAGGCGCTGTGACAGCCATCAGACCTGGGGAGTGAGATCAGACTGTCTCTTCTCCATCCAGCTTGAGGCACAGGGACAGCCTTCAGACCTGGGGAGTGAGACTATGATGTCTCTTCTCCATCCAACATGAGGCGCTGGGACAGCCTTCAGACCTAGGGGGTGAGACCATGCTGTCTCTTCTCGATCCAGCATGAGGCGCTGGGACAGCCTTCAGATCTGGGGAGTGAGACCATGCAGTCTCTTCTCAATCAAGCTTGAGGCGCTGGGACAGCCTTCAGATCTGGGGAGTGAGACCATGCAGTCTCTTCTCAATCCAGCTTGAGGCGCTGGGACAGCCTTCAGACCTAGTGAGTGAGACCATGCAGTCTCTTCTCCATCCAGCATGAGGCGCTGGGACAGCCTTCAGACCTAGGGTGTGGGACCGTGCTGTCTCTTCCCCATCCAGCATGAGGCGCTGGGACAGCCTTCAGATCTGGGGAGTGAGACCATGCAGTCTCTTCTCAATCCAGCTTGAGGCGCTGGGACAGCCTTCAGACCTAGTGAGTGAGACCATGCAGTCTCTTCTCCATCCAGCATGAGGCGCTGGGACAGCCTTCAGACCTGGGGAGTGAGATCATACTGTCTACTATCCATCAATCAGGAGGCGCTGTGACAGCCATCAGACCTGGGGAGTGAGATCAGACTGTCTCTTCTCCATCCAGCTTGAGGCACAGGGACAGCCTTCAGACCTGGGGAGTGAGACTATGATGTCTCTTCTCAATCCAACAAGAAGCTTGGTGACAATCTTCTGACGTGGAGAGTAAGACCATACTGTCTATTATCCATCTATCAGGAGGCGCTGTGACAGCCTTCAGACCTGGGGAGTGAGACCATGAATTCTCTTCCCCACCCAGCATGAGGCGCTGGGACAGCCTTCCGACCTAGGGAGTGGGACCGTGCTGTCTCTTCCTCATCCAGCATGAGGTGCGGGGACAGCCTTAAGACCTAGGGGGTGAGACCATGCTGTCTCTTCTCCATCAAGCATGAGGCGTTAGGACAGCCTTTAGACCTGGGGAGTGAGACCATGCTGTCTCTTCTCCATCCAGCTTAGGGAGCCGGGACAGCTGTCAGACCTGGGGAGTGAGACCATGCTGTCTCTTCTCCATCCAGCATGAGGCCCTTAGACAGCCTTCAGACCTGGGGAGTGAGACCATACTGTCTATTATCCATCCATCAGGAGGCGCTGTGACAGCCTTCGGACCTGGGGAGTGAGACCATGCTGTCTCTTCTCCACCCAGCATGAGGCGCTGGGACAGCCTTCAGAACTAGGGGGTGAGACCATGCTGTCTCTTCTCGATCCAGCATGAGGCGCAGGGACAGCCTTCAGACCTGGGGAGTGAGACCATACTGTCTATTATCCATCCATCAGGAGGCGCTGTGACAGCCTTCGGACCTGGGGAGTGAGACCCTGCTGTCTCTTCTCCACCCAGCATGAGGCGCTGGGACAGCCTTCAGAACTAGGGGGTGAGACCATGCTGTCTCTTCTCGATCCAGCATGAGGCGCAGGGACAGCCTTCAGACTTGGTGAGTGAGACCATGCATTCTCTTCCCCACCCAGCATGAGGCGCTGGGACAGTCCTCAGACCTAGGGAGTGGGACCATGCTGTCTCTTCTCCATCCAGCATGAGGCGCTGGGACAGCCTTCAGACCTGGGGAGTGAGACCATGCTGTCTCTTCCCCATCCAGCATGAGGCGCTGGGACAACCTTCAGACCTAGGGAGTGAGACCATGCTGTCTCTTCTCCACCCAGCATGAGGCGCTGGGACAGCCTTCAGAACTAGGGGGTGAGACCATGCTGTCTCTTCTCGATCCAGCATGAGGCGCAGGGACAGCCTTCAGACTTGGTGAGTGAGACCATGCACTCTCTTCTCCATCCAGCATGAGGCGACGGGACAACCTTCAGACCTAGGGGGTGAGACCATGCTGTCTCTTCTCCATCCAGCATGAGGTGCTGGGACAGCCTTCAGACCTGGGGAGTGAGACCATGCTGTCTCTTCTCCATCCAGCAAGAAGCATGGTGACAATCTTCTGGCATGGAGAGTGAGACGATACTGTCTATTATCCAGCCATGAGGAGGCGCTGTGACAGCCTTCAGATCTGGGGAGTGAGACCAGGCTGTCTCTTCTCCATCCAGCAAGAAGCATGGTGACAATCTTCTGACGTGGAGAGTGAGACAATACTGTCTATTATCCAACCATCAGGAGGTGCTGTGACATACTTCAGACCTGGGTAGTGAGACCATGCTGTCTCTTCTCCATCCAGCATGAGGCGCAGGGACAGCCTTCAGACCTGGGGAGTGAGACCATGGTGTCTCTTCTCCATCCAGCATGAGGCGCAGGGACAGCCTTCAGACCTGAGGAGTGAGACCATGCTGTCTCTTCTCCATCCAGCAAGAAGCATGGTGACAATCTTCTGACATGGAGAGTGAGAAAATACTGTCTATTATCCATCCATCAGGAGGCGCTGTGACAGCCTTCAGACCTGGGGAGTGAGACCATGCTGTCTCTTCTCCATCCAGCAAGAAGCATGGTGACAATCTTCCGACGTGGAGAGTGAGACAATACTGTCTATTATCCAACCATCAGGAGGTTCTGTGACATGCTTCAGACCTGGGTAGTGAGACCATGCTGTCTCTTCTCCATCCAGCATGAGGCGCTGCGACAGCCTTCAGACCTTAGGAGTGAGACCATGCTGTCTCTTCTCCATCCAACATGAGGCGCTGTGACAGCCTTCAGGCCTGGGGAGTGAGACCATGCTATCTCTTCTCCATCCAGCATTAGGCGCAGGGACAGCCTTCAGACCTGGGGAGTGAGACCATGTTGTCTCTTCTCCATCCAGCAAGAAGCATGGTGACAATCTTCTGACGTGGAGAGTGAGACCATACTGTCTATTATCCATCCATCAGGAGGCGCTGTGACAGCCTTCAGACCTGGGAGTGAGACCATGACTTCTCTTCCCCACCCAGCATGAGCAGCTGTGACAGCCTTCAGACCTGGTGAGTGAGACCATGCTGTCTCTTCTCCATCCAGCATGAGGTGCAGGGATAGCCTTCAGACCTGGAGAGTGAAACCATGCTGTCTCTTCTCCATCCAGCATGAGGCATGCAACAGCCTTCAGACCTAATGAGTGAGACCATGCTGTCTCTTCTCCACCCAGCATGAGGCGCTGGGACAGCCTTCAGACCTAGGGGGTGAGACCATGCTGTCTATTATCCATCAATCAGGAGGCGCTGTGTCAGCCTTCAGACCTGGGGAGTGAGACCATGCATTCTCTTCCCCACCCAGCATGAGGCGCTGGGACAGTCGTCATACCTAGGGAGTGGGACCATGCTGTCTCTTCTCCATCCAGTATGAGGCGCTGGGACAGTCTTCAGACCTAGGGAGTGGGACCATGCTGTCTCTTCTCCATCCAGCATGAGGCGCCGGGACAGCCTTCAGACCTGGGGAGTGAGAACATGCTGTCTCTTCTCCACCCAGCATGAGGCTCTGGGACAGCCTTCAGACCAATGGGGTGAGACCATGTTGTCTCTTCTCGATCCAGCATGAGACGCAGGGACAGCCTTCAGACTTGGTGAGTGAGACCATGCTGTCTCTTCTCCATCCAGAATGAGGCGACGGGACAACCTTCAGACCTAGGGGGTGAGACCATGCTGTCTCTTCTCCATCCAGCATTAGGCGTAGGGACAGCCTTCAGACCTGGGGAGTGAGACCATGCTGTCTCTTCTCCATCCAGCAAGAAGCATGGTGACAATCTTCTGACGTGGAGAGTGTGACAATACTGTCTATTATCCATCCATCAGGAGGCGCTGTGATAGCCTTCAGACCTGGGAGTGAGACCATGCATTCTCTTCCCCACCCACCATGAGCCACTGTGACAGCCTTCAGACCTGGTGAGTGAGACCATGCTGTCTCTTCTCCATCCAGCATGAGGCGCAGGCATAGCCTTCAGACCTGGAGAGTGAGACCATGCTGTCTCTTCTCCATCCAGCATGAGGCGCTGCAACAGCCTTCAGACCTAAGGAGTAAGACCATGCTGTGTCTTCTCCATCCAGCATAAGGCGCTGGGACAGCCTTCAGACCTGGGGAGTGAGATCATACTGTCTATTATCCATCAATCAGGATGCGCTGTGACAGCCTTCAGACCTGAGGAGTGAGACCATGCATTCTCTTCCCCACCCGGCATGAGGTGCTGGGACAGCCTTCAGACCTGGGGAGTGAGACTATGCTGTCTCTTCTCCAGCCCGCATGAGGCGCTGTGACAGCCTTCAGACCTGGGGAGTGAGACCATACTGTCTCTTCTCCATCCAGCATGAGGCGCAGGGACAGCCTTCAGACCTGGGGAGTGAGACCATGATGTCTCTTCTCCATCCAGCAAGCAGCATGGTGACAATCTTGTTATGTGGATAGTGAGACCATACTGTCTATTATCCATCCATCAGGAGGCGCTGTGACAGCCTTCAGACCTGGGGAGTGAGACCAAGCATTCTCTTCCCCACCCAGCATGAGGCGCTGGGAAGGTCTTCAGACCTAGGGAGTGGGACCATGCTGTCTCTTCTCCATCCAGCATGAGGCGCTGGGACAGCCTTCAGACCTGGGGAGTAAGACCATGCTGTCTCTTCTCCATCCAGCATGAGGCACTGGGACAACCTTCAGACCTGGGGAGTGAGACCATGCTGTTTCTTCTCCATCCAGCATGAGGCGCTGTGACAGCCTTTCTACCTGGGGAGTGAGACCATGCTGTCTCTTCTCCATCCAGCATGTGCGCAGGGACAGCCTTAAGACCTGGGAAGTGAGACCATGCTGTCTCTTCTCCATCCAGCATTAGGCGTAGGGACAGCCTTCAGACCTGGGGAGTGAGACCATGTTGTCTCTTCTCCATCCAGCAAGAAGCATGGTGACAATCTTTTGACGTGGAGAGTGAGACCATACTGTCTATTATCCATCCATCAGGAGGCATTGTGACAGCCTTCAGACCTGGGAGTGAGACCATGCCTTCTCTTCCCCACCCAGCATGAGCAGCTGTGACAGCCTTCAGACCTGGTGAGTGAGACCATGCTGTCTCTTCTCCATCCAGCATGAGGCGCAGGGATAGCCTTCAGACCTGGAGAGTGAAACCATGCTGTCTCTTCTCCATCCAGCATGAGGCGCTGCAACAGCCTTCAGACCTAAGGAGTGAGACCATGCTGTCTCTTCTCCACCCAGCATGAGGCGCTGGGACAGCCTTCAGACCTAGGGGGTGAGACCATGCTGTCTATTATCCATCAATCAGGAGGCGCTGTGACAGCCTTCAAACCTGGGGAGTGAGACCATGCATTCTCTTCCCCACCCAGCATGAGGCGCTGGGACAGTCCTCAGACCTAGGGAGTGGGACCATGCTGTCTCTTCTCCATCCAGCATGAGGCGCTGGGACAGCCTTCAGACCTGGGGAGTGAGACCATGCTGTCTCTTCCCCATCCAGCATGAGGCGCTGGGACAGCCTTCAGACCTAGGGAGTGAGACCATGCTGTCTCTTCTCCACCCAGCATGAGGCGCTGGGACAGCCTTCAGAACTAGGGGGTGAGACCATGCTGTCTCTTCTCGATCCAGCATGAGGCGCAGGGACAGCCTTCAGACTTGGTGAGTGAGACCATGCACTCTCTTCTCCATCCAGCATGAGGCGACGGGACAACCTTCAGACCTAGGGGGTGAGACCATGCTGTCTCTTCTCCATCCAGCATGAGGTGCTGGGACAGCCTTCAGACCTGGGGAGTGAGACCATGCTGTCTCTTCTCCATCCAGCATTAGGCGTAGGGACAGCCTTCAGACCTGGGGAGTGAGACCATGCTGTCTCTTCTCCATCCAGCAAGAAGCATGGTGACAATCTTCTGGCGTGGAGAGTGAGACGATACTGTCTATTATCCAGCCATGAGGAGGCGCTGTGACAGCCTTCAGACCTGGGGAGTGAGACCAGGCTGTCTCTTCTCCATCCAGCAAGAAGCATGGTGACAATCTTCTGACGTGGAGAGTGAGACAATACTGTCTATTATCCAACCATCAGGAGGTGCTGTGACATACTTCAGACCTGGGTAGTGAGACCATGCTGTCTCTTCTCCATCCAGCATGAGGCGCAGGGACAGCCTTCAGACCTGGGGAGTGAGACCATGGTGTCTCTTCTCCATCCAGCATGAGGCGCAGGGACAGCCTTCAGACCTGAGGAGTGAGACCATGCTGTCTCTTCTCCATCCAGCAAGATGCATGGTGACAATCTTCTGACATGGAGAGTGAGAAAATACTGTCTATTATCCATCCATCAGAAGGCGCTGTGACAGCCTTCAGACCTGGGGTGTGAGACCATGCTGTCTCTTCTCCATCCAGCAAGAAGCATGGTGACAATCTTCTGACGTGGAGAGTGAGACAATACTGTCTATTATCCAAACATCAGGAGGTTCTGTGACATACTTCAGACCTGGGTAGTGAGACCATGCTGTCTCTTCTCCATCCAGCATGAGGTGCTGGGACAGCCTTCAGACCTGGGGAGCGAGATCATACTGTCTCTTCTCCATCCAGCATGAGGCTCAGGGACAGCCTTCAGACCTAGGGAGTGGGACCATGCTGTCTCTTCTCCATCCAGCATGAGGCGCTGGGACAGCCTTCAGACCTTGCGAGTGAGACCATGCTGTCTCTTCTCCACCCAGCATGAGGCGCTGGGACAGCCTTCAGACCTAGGGGGTGAGACCATGCTGTCTCTTCTCGATCCAGCATGAGGCTCTGGGACAGCCTTCAGATCTGGGGAGTGAGACCATGCAGTCTCTTCTCAATCCAGCTTGAGGCGCTGGGACAGCCTTCAGACCTAGTGAGTGAGACAATGCAGTCTCTTCTCCATCCAGCATGAGGCGCTGGGACAGCCTTCAGACCTGGGGAGTGAGATCATACTGTCTACTATCCATCAATCAGGAGGCGCTGTGACAGCCATCAGACCTGGGGAGTGAGATCAGACTGTCTCTTCTCCATCCAGCTTGAGGCACAGGGACAGCCTTCAGACCTGGGGAGTGAGACTATGATGTCTCTTCTCCATCCAACATGAGGCGCTGGGACAGCCTTCAGACCTAGGAGGTGAGACCATGCTGTCTCTTCTCGATCCAGCATGAGGTGCTGGGACAGCCTTCAGATCTGGGGAGTGAGACCATGCAGACTCTTCTCAATCCAGCTTGAGGCGCTGGGACAGCCTTCAGATCTGGGGAGTGAGACCATGCAGTCTCTTCTCAATCCAGCTTGAGGCGCTGGGACAGCCTTCAGACCTAGTGAGTGAGACCATGCAGTCTCTTCTCCATCCAGCATGAGGCGCTGGGACAGCCTTCAGACCTGGGGAGTGAGACCATGCATTCTCTTCCCCACCCAGCATGAGGCGCTGGGACAGTCTTCATACCTAGGGAGTGGGACCATGCTGTCTCTTCTCCATCCAGTATGAGGCGCTGGGACAGTCTTCAGACCTAGGGAGTGGGACCATGCTGTCTCTTCTCCATCCAGCATGAGGCGCCGGGACAGCCTTCAGACCTGGGGAGTGAGAACATGCTGTCTCTTCTCCACCCAGCATGAGGCTCTGGGACAGCCTTCAGACCAATGGGGTGAGACCATGCTGTCTCTTCTCGATCCAGCATGAGACGCAGGGACAGCCTTCAGACTTGGTGAGTGAGACCATGCTGTCTCTTCTCCATCCAGAATGAGGCGACGGGACAACCTTCAGACCTAGGGGGTGAGACCATGCTGTCTCTTCTCCATCCAGCATTAGGCGTAGGGACAGCCTTCAGACCTGGGGAGTGAGACCATGCTGTCTCTTCTCCATCCAGCAAGAAGCATGGTGACAATCTTCTGACGTGGAGAGTGTGACAATACTGTCTATTATCCATCCATCAGGAGGCGCTGTGATAGCCTTCAGACCTGGGAGTGAGACCATGCATTCTCTTCCCCACCCACCATGAGCCACTGTGACAGCCTTCAGACCTGGTGAGTGAGACCATGCTGTCTCTTCTCCATCCAGCATGAGGCGCAGGCATAGCCTTCAGACCTGGAGAGTGAGACCATGCTGTCTCTTCTCCATCCAGCATGAGGCGCTGCAACAGCCTTCAGACCTAAGGAGTAAGACCATGCTGTGTCTTCTCCATCCAGCATAAGGCGCTGGGACAGCCTTCAGACCTGGGGAGTGAGATCATACTGTCTATTATCCATCAATCAGGATGCGCTGTGACAGCCTTCAGACCTGAGGAGTGAGACCATGCATTCTCTTCCCCACCCGGCATTAGGCCTGGGCGAAGCACTACGCTACGCTCGCGTAGTTTGCGAAGTTCGCGCTACTTCGCGCTACGCGAACTGCACGTAGCACAGTGCGAACACGCGTAGCGTAGTGTTGCGTAGTGCTGCGGTCATTTTTTGCTTGCTCGCGGTCCTCAACGTCAAGTTGGCGACCGCGAGCAAGCAAAATGACATCCTGGCGAGACTTTTTCCTTGTTCGCGATCGCGAGCATGGAAAATAAACCTCCCGGCGAGATTCCCAACGCGAGAAGGTCAGGTTTCTCATTGCGAGGGGTCGCGTATGCTCGCGACTGCTCGCGATGAGAAACTACCAGTTCGCGTTGAGAAAGCTGCAGCTCGAGGAAAAATCTACTCGAGCAGCAGAAAACTACAGCTCGCACTGTGCAAGATGCCATTTTCAATGATTGCACAGTGCCGGTTGCTTGTCCGCACTGTGCAATCATTGAAAACAACATCTTGCACAGTGCGAACATGTTACTTCGCAGTTCGCGAAGTGCTACGCGTAGCTCGCGTAGTGCGAACTTCACTTTGCGTAGCTTCGCGAAGTGCTACTTCGCGAACTACGCCCACCCTTACCCGGCATGAGGTACTGGGACAGCCTTAAGACCTAGGGAGTGAGACTATGCTGTCTCTTCTCCAGCCCGCATGAGGCGCTGTGACAGCCTTCAGACCTGGGGAGTGAGACCATACTGTCTCTTCTCCATCCAGCATGAGGCGCAGGGACAGCCTTCAGACCTGGGGAGTGAGACCATGATGTCTCTTCTCCATCCAGCAAGCAGCATGGTGACAATCTTGTTATGTGGATAGTGAGACCATACTGTCTATTATCCATCCATCAGGAGGCGCTGTGACAGCCTTCAGACCTGGGGAGTGAGACCAAGCATTCTCTTCCCCACCCAGCATGAGGCGCTGGGAAGGTCTTCAGACCTAGGGAGTGGGACCATGCTGTCTCTTCTCCATCCAGCATGAGGCGCTGGGACAGCCTTCAGACCTGGGGAGTAAGACCATGCTGTCTCTTCTCCATCCAGCATGAGGCACTGGGACAACCTTCAGACCTGGGGAGTGAGACCATGCTGTTTCTTCTCCATCCAGCATGAGGCGCTGTGACAGCCTTTCTACCTGGGGAGTGAGACCATGCTGTCTCTTCTCCATCCAGCATGTGCGCAGGGACAGCATTAAGACCTGGGAAGTGAGACCATGCTGTCTCTTCTCCATCCAGCATTAGGCGTAGGGACAGCCTTCAGACCTGGGGAGTGAGACCATGTTGTCTCTTCTCCATCCAGCAACAAGCATGGTGACAATCTTCTGACGTGGAGAGTGAGACCATACTGTCTATTATCCATCCATCAGGAGGCATTGTGACAGCCTTCAGACCTGGGAGTGAGACCATGCCTTCTCTTCCCCACCCAGCATGAGCAGCTGTGACAGCCTTCAGACCTGGTGAGTGAGACCATGCTGTCTCTTCTCCATCCAGCATGAGGCGCAGGGATAGCCTTCAGACCTGGAGAGTGAAACCATGCTGTCTCTTCTCCATCCAGCATGAGGCGCTGCAACAGCCTTCAGACCTAAGGAGTGAGACCATGCTGTCTCTTCTCCACCCAGCATGAGGCGCTGGGACAGCCTTCAGACCTAGGGGGTGAGACCATGCTGTCTATTATCCATCAATCAGGAGGCGCTGTGACAGCCTTCAAACCTGGGGAGTGAGACCATGCATTCTCTTCCCCACCCAGCATGAGGCGCTGGGACAGTCCTCAGACCTAGGGAGTGGGACCATGCTGTCTCTTCTCCATCCAGCATGAGGCGCTGGGACAGCCTTCAGACCTGGGGAGTGAGACCATGCTGTCTCTTCCCCATCCAGCATAAGGCGCTGGGACAGCCTTCAGACCTA
Organism: Triturus cristatus; assembly: GCF_964204655.1. NCBI lineage: Eukaryota > Metazoa > Chordata > Amphibia > Caudata > Salamandridae > Triturus > Triturus cristatus. Next base: position 172,517,526 of record NC_140579.1, on the reverse strand, counting down.
GGGAGTGAGACCATGCTGTCTCTTCTCCACCCAGCATGAGGCGCTGGGACAGCCTTCAGAACTAGGGGGTGAGACCATGCTGTCTCTTCTCGATCCAGCATGAGGCGCAGGGACAGCCTTCAGACTTGGTGAGTGAGACGATGCACTCTCTTCTCCATCCAGCATGAGGCGACGGGACAACCTTCAGACCTAGGGGGTGAGACCATGCTGTCTCTTCTCCATCCAGCATGAGGTGCTGGGACAGCCTTCAGACCTGGGGAGTGAGACCATGCTGTCTCTTCTCCATCCAGCATTAGGCGTAGGGACAGCCTTCAGACCTGGGGAGTGAGACCATGCTGTCTCTTCTCCATCCAGCAAGAAGCATGGTGACAATCTTCTGGCGTGGAGAGTGAGACGATACTGTCTATTATCCAGCCATGAGGAGGCGCTGTGACAGCCTTCAGACCTGGGGAGTGAGACCAGGCTGTCTCTTCTCCATCCAGCAAGAAGCATGGTGACAATCTTCTGACGTGGAGAGTGAGACAATACTGTCTATTATCCAACCATCAGGAGGTGCTGTGACATACTTCAGACCTGGGTAGTGAGACCATGCTGTCTCTTCTCCATCCAGCATGAGGTGCAGGGACAGCCTTCAGACCTGGGGAGTGAGACCATGGTGTCTCTTCTCCATCCAGCATGAGGCGCAGGGACAGCCTTCAGACCTGAGGAGTGAGACCATGCTGTCTCTTCTCCATCCAGCAAGAAGCATGGTGACAATCTTCTGACGTGGAGAGTGAGACAATACTGTCTATTATCCAAACATCAGGAGGTTCTGTGACATACTTCAGACCTGGGTAGTGAGACCATGCTGTCTCTTCTCCATCCAGCATGAGGCGCTGCGACAGCCTTCAGACCTTAGGAGGGAGACCATGCTGTCTCTTCTCCATCCAGCATGAGGTGCTGGGACAGCCTTCAGACCTGGGGAGCGAGATCATACTGTCTCTTCTCCATCCAGCATGAGGCTCAGGGACAGCCTTCAGACCTAGGGAGTGGGACCATGCTGTCTCTTCTCCATCCAGCATGAGGCGCTGGGACAGCCTTCAGACCTTGCGAGTGAGACCATGCTGTCTCTTCTCCACCCAGCGTGAGGCGCTGGGACAGCCTTCAGACCTAGGGGGTGAGACCATGCTGTCTCTTCTCGATCCAGCATGAGGCTCTGGGACAGCCTTCAGATCTGGGGAGTGAGACCATGCAGTCTCTTCTCAATCCAGCTTGAGGCGCTGGGACAGCCTTCAGACCTAGTGAGTGAGACAATGCAGTCTCTTCTCCATCCAGCATGAGGCGCTGGGACAGCCTTCAGACCTGGGGAGTGAGATCATACTGTCTACTATCCATCAATCAGGAGGCGCTGTGACAGCCATCAGACCTGGGAAATGAGATCAGACTGTCTCTTCTCCATCCAGCTTGAGGCACAGGGACAGCCTTCAGACCTGGGGAGTGAGACTATGATGTCTCTTCTCCATCCAACATGAGGCGCTGGGACAGCCTTCAGACCTAGGGGGTGAGACCATGCTGTCTCTTCCCGATCCAGCATGAGGCGCTGGGACAGCCTTCAGATCTGGGGAGTGAGACCATGCAGTCTCTTCTCAATCCAGCTTGAGGCGCTGGGACAGACTTCAGATCTGGGGAGTGAGACCATGTAGTCTCTTCTCAATCCAGCTTGAGGCGCTGGGACAGCCTTCAGACCTAGTGAGTGAGACCATGCAGTCTCTTCTCCATCCAGCATGAGGCGCTGGGACAGCCTTCAGACCTAGGGTGTGGGACCGTGCTGTCTCTTCCCCATCCAGCATGAGGTGCTGGGACAGCCTTCAGACCTAGGGGGTGAGACCATGCTGTCTCTTCTCCATCCAGCATGAGGCGCTGGGACAGCCTTCAGACCTAGGGGGTGAGACCATGCTGTCTCTTCTCGATCCAGCATGAGGCGCTGGGACAGCCTTCAGATCTGGGGAGTGAGACCTTGCAGTCTCTTCTCAATCCAGCTTGAGGCGCTGGGACAGCCTTCAGACCTAGTGAGTGAGACCATGCAGTCTCTTCTCCATCCAGCATGAGGCGCTGGGACAGCCTTCAGACCTGGGGAGTGAGATCATACTGTCTACTATCCATCAATCAGGAGGCGCTGTGACAGCCATCAGACCTGGGGAGTGAGATCAGACTGTCTCTTCTCCATCCAGCTTGAGGCACAGGGACAGCCTTCAGACCTGGGGAGTGAGACTATGATGTCTCTTCTCCATCCAACAAGAAGCTTGGTGACAATCTTCTGACGTGGAGAGTAAGACCATACTGTCTATTATCCATCCATCAGGAGGCGCTGTGACAGCCTTCAGACCTGGGGAGTGAGACCATGAATTCTCTTCCCCACCCAGCATGAGGCGCTGGGACAGCCTTCAGACCTAGGGAGTGGGACCGTGCTGTCTCTTCCCCATCCAGCATGAGGTGCTGGGACAGCCTTAAGACCTAGGGGGTGAGACCATGCTGTCTCTTCTCCATCAAGCATGAGGCGCTAGGACAGCCTTTAGACCTGGGGAGTGAGACCATGCTGTCTCTTCTCCATCCAGCTTAGGGAGCCGGGACAGCTGTCAGACCTGGGGAGTGAGACCATGCTGTCTCTTATCCATCCAGTATGAGGCCCTTAGACAGCCTTCAGACCTGGGGAGTGAGACCATACTGTCTATTATCCATCCATCAGGAGGCTCTGTGACAGCCTTCGGACCTGGGGAGTGAGACCATGCATTCTCTTCCCCACCCAGCATGAGGCGCTGGGACAGCCTCCCGGCCTGGGGAGTGAGACCATGCTGTCTCTTCTCCATCCAGCCTGAGGCACTGTGACAACCTTCAGACCTGAGGATTGAGACCATACTGTCTCTTCTCCATCCAGAATGTGGCACTGTGACAGACTTTATACCTGGGGAGGGAGACCATGCTGTCTCTTCTCCATCCAGCATGTGCGCAAGGACAGCCTTCAGACCTGGGAAGTGAGACCATGCTGTCTCTTCTCCATCCTGCAAGAAGCATGGTGACAATCTTCTGACGTGGAGAGTGAGACCATACTGTCTTTTATCTATCCAGCATGAGGCGCTGTGACAGCCTTCAGGCCTGGGGAGTGAGACCATGCATTCTCTTCCCCACCCAGCATGAGCCGCTGTGACAGCCTTCAGACCTGGTGAGTGAGACCATGCTGTCTCTTCTCCATCCAGCTTAGGGAGCCGGGACAGCCGTCAGACCTGGGGAGTGAGACCATGCTCTCTCTTCTCCATCCAGCATGAGGCGCTAGGACAACCTTCAGACCTAGGGAGTGAGGCCATGTTGTCTCTTCTCCATCCAGCATGAGGCCCTTCGACAGCGTTCAGACCTGGGGAGTGAGACCATACTGTCTATTATCCATCCATCAGGAGGTGCTGTGACAGCCTTCGGACCTGGGGAGTGAGACCATGCATTCTCTTCCCCACCCAGCATGAGGTGCTGGGACAGCCTTCAGGCCTGGGGAGTGAGACCATGCTGTCTCTTCTCCATCCGGCCTGAGGAGCTGTGACAACCTTCAGACCTGAGGAGTGAGACCATACTGTCTCTTCTCCATCCAGAATGTGGAGCTGTGACAGACTTTATACCTGGGGAGTGAGACCATGCTGTCTCTTCTCCATCCAGCATGTGCGCAAGGACAGCCTTCAGACCTGGGAAGTGAGACCATGCTGTCTCTTCTCCATCCTGCAAGAAGCATGGTAACAATCTTCTGACGTGGAGAGTGAGACCATTCTGTCTTTTATCTATCCAGTATGAGGCGCTGTGACAGCCTTCAGGCCTGGGGAGTGAGACCATGCTATCTCTTCTCCATCCAGCATTAGGTGCATGGACAGTCTTTAGACCTCGGGAGTGAGACCATGCTGTCTCTTCTCCATCCAGCCAGAAGCATGGTGACAATCTTCTGACGTGGAGAGTGAGACCATACTGTCTATTATGCAATCATCAGGAGGCGCTGTGACAGCCTTCAGACCTGGGAGTGAGACTATGCTTTCTCTTCCCCACCCAGCATGAGCCGCTGTGACAGCCTTCAGACCTGGTGAGTGAGACCATGCTGTCTCTTCTCCATCCAGCATGAGGCGCAGGGATAGCCTTCAGACCTGGAGAGTGAGACCATGCTGTCTCTTCTCCATCCAGCATTTGGCGCTGGGACAGCCTTCAGACCTGGGGCGTGAGATCATACTGTCTATTATCCATCAACCAGGAGGCGCTGTGACAGCCTTCAGACCTGGGGAGTGAGACCATGCATTCTCTTCCCCACCCGGCATGAGGTGCTGGGACAGCCTTAAGACCTGGGGAGTGAGACCATGCTGTCTCTTCTCCAGCCAGCATGAGGCACTGTGACAGCCTTCAGACCTGGGGAGTGAGACCATACTGTCTCTTCTCCATCCAGCATGAGGCGCAGGGACAGCCTTCAGACCTGGGGAGTGAGACCATGATGTCTCTTCTCCATCCAGCAAGCAGAATGTTGACAATCTTGTTATGTGGAGAGTGAGACCATACTGTCTATTATCCATCCATCAGGAGGCGCTGTGACAGCCTTCAGACCTGGGGAGTGAGATCAAGCATTCTCTTCCCCGACCCAGCATGAGGCGCTGGGACAGTGCTCAGATATAGTGAGTGGGACCATGCTGTCTCTTCTCCATCCAGCATGAGGCGCTGGGACAGTCTTCAGACCTGGGAAGTAAGACCATGCTGTCTCTTCCCCATCCAGCATGAGGCGCTGGGACAACCTTCAGACCTAGGGAGTGAGACCATGCTGTCTCTTCTCCACACAGCATGAGGCGCTGGGACAGCCTTCAGACCTAGGGGGTGAGACCATGCTGTTTCTTCTTGATCCAGCATGAGGCGCAGGGCCAGCCTTCAGACTTGGTGAGTGAGACCATGCTGTCTCTTCTCCATCCAGCATGAGGCGCTGGGACAACCTTCAGACCTAGGGGGTGAGACCATGCTGTCTCTTCTCCATCCAGCATGAGGCGCTGGGACAGCCTTCAGACCTGGGGAGTGAGACCAAGCTGTCTCTTCTACATCCAGCTTGAGGCGCAGGGACAGCCTTCAGACCTGTGGAGTGAGACCATGCTGTCTCTTCTCCATCCTGCATTAGGTGTAGGGACAGCCTTCAGACCTGGGGAGTGAGACCATGCTGTCTCTTCTCCATCCAGCAAGAAGCATGGTGACAATCTTCTGACTTGGAGAGTGAGACCATACTGTCTATTATCCATCCATCAGAAGGCGCTGTGACAGCCTTCAGACCTGGGGAGTGAGACCATGCATTCCCTTCCCCACCCAGCATGAGCCGCTGTGACAGCCTTCAGACCTGGGGAGTGAGACCATGCTGTCTCTTCTCCATCCAGCATGAGGCGCAGGGACAGCCTTCAGACTTGGTGAGTGAGACCATGCTGTCTCTTCTCCATCCAGCATGAGGCGACGGGACAAACTTCAGACGTAGGGGGTGAGACCATGCTGTCTCTTCTCCATCCAGCATGAGGTGCTGGGACAGCCTTCAGACCTGTGGAGTGAGACCATGCTGTCTCTTCTCCATCCTGCATTAGGCGTAGGGACAGCCTTCAGACCTGGGGAGTGAGACTATACTGTCTCTTCTCCATCCAGCAAGGAGCATGGTGAAAATCTTCTGACGTGGAGAGTGAGACAATACTGTCTATTATCCATCCATCAGGAGGCGCTGTGACAACCTTCAGACCTGGGGAGTGAGACCATGCATTCTCTTCCCCACCCAGCATGAGGCGCTGGGACAGTCTTCAGACCTAGGGAGTGGGACCATGCTGTCTCTTCTCCATCCAGCATGTGGTGCTGGGACAGCCTTCAGACCTGGGGAGTGAGACCATGCTGTCTCTTCTCCATCCAGCATGTGCGCAAGGACAGCCTTCAGACCTGGGAAGTGAGACCATGCTGTCTCTTATCCATCCTGCAAGAAGCATGGTGACAATCTTCTGACGTGGAGAGTGAGACCATACTGTCTTTTATCTATCCAGCATGAGACGCTGTGACAGCCTTCAGGCCTGGGGAGTGAGACCATGCTATCTCTTCTCCATCCAGCATTATGTGCAGGGACAGCCTTCAGACCTGGGGAGTGAGACCATGCAGTCTCTTCTCCATCCAGCCAGAAGCATGGTGACAATCTTCTGACGTAGAGAGTGAGACCATACTTTCTATTATCCATCCATCAGGAGGCGCTGTGACAGCCTTCAGACCTGGGAGTGAAACCATGCATTCTCTTCCCCACCCAGCATGAGCCGCTGTGACAGCCTTCAGACCTGGTGAGTGAGACCATGCTGTCTCTTCTCCATCCAGCATGAGGCGCAGGGATAGCCTTCAGACCTAGAGAGTGAGACCATGCTGTCTCTTCTCCATCCAGCAGAAGCATGGTGACAATCTTCTGACGTGGAGAGTGAGACCATACTGTCTATTATCCATACATCAGGAGGCGCTGTGACAGCCTTCAGACCTGGGAGTGAGACCATGCATTCTCTTCCCCACCCAGCATGAGCCGCTGTGACAGCCTTCAGACCTGGTGAGTGAGACCATGCTGTCTCTTCTCCATCCAGCTTAGGGAGCCGGGACAGCCGTCAGACCTGGGGAGTGAGACCATGCTCTCTCTTCTCCATCCAGCATGAGGCGCTAGGACAACCTTCAGACCTAGGGAGTGAGGCCATGTTGTCTCTTCTCCATCCAGCATGAGGCCCTTGGACAGCGTTCAGACCTGGGGAGTGAGACCATACTGTCTATTATCCATTCATCAGGAGGTGCTGTGACAGCCTTCGGACCTGGGGAGTGAGACCATGCTGTCTCTTCTCCATCCGGCCTGAGGAGCTGTGACAACCTTCAGACCTGAGGAGTGAGACCATACTGTCTCTTCTCCATCGAGAATGTGGCGCTGTGACAGACTTTATACATGGGGAGTGAGACCATGCTGTCTCTTCTCCATCCAGCATGTGCGCCAGGACAGCCTTCAGACCTGGGAAGTGAGACCATGCTGTCTCTTCTCCATCCTGCAAGAAGCATGGTGACAATCTTCTGACGTGGAGAGTGAGACCATTCTGTCTTTTATCTATCCAGCATGAGGTGCTGTGACAGCCTTCAGGCCTGGGGAGTGAGACCATGCTATCTCTTCTCCATCCAGCATTAGGTGCACGGACAGCCTTTAGACCTGGGGAGTGAGACCATGCTGTCTCTTCTCCATCCAGCCAGAAGCATGGTGACAATCTTCTGACGTGGAGAGTGAGACCATACTGTCTATTATGCATCCATCAGGAGGCGCTGTGACAGCCTTCAGACCTGGGAGTGAGACCATGCATTCTCTTCCCCACCCAGCATGAGCCGCTGGGACAGCCTTCAGACCTGGTGAGTGAGACCATGCTGTCTCTTCTCCATCCAGCATGAGGCGCATGGATAGCCTTCAGACCTGGAGAGTGAGACCATGCTGTCTCTTCTCCATCCAAAAACCAAAGGAAATGATGGACGGAGTGTTGAACATTGCAAGCACTCACCCCCAGTCAACTGATCTGGGTTTAATCCATCACCATTCTTTAGCCCACTCTGCCACTCCAGTTCAGACATGGCCATATGCAAATCAGTCTGACCCTGTGCCTCATGGGAACAGTCCAGCCCGAACTGCCAAGCCATGTCTTCCCTGGACCAGAAACAAGCTTCCTAGGACCGGTTTCTGGCATTTCAGCCGTCTTCAGCCAGGCTTGCTTGAATCCAGTGGCAAAGTGAGCAAGGGACTCACGTCTGAGCATACCCTGCCAACTTATGGCGAACAAAGCAAAAACCAAAGGAAATGATGGACGGAGTGTTGAACATTGCAAGCACTCACCCCAAGTCAACTGATCTGGGTTTAATCCATCACCATTCTTTAGCCCACTCTGCCACTCCAGTTCAGACATGGCCATATGCAAATCAGTCTGACCCTGTGCCTCATGGGAACAGTCCAGCCCGAACTGCCAAGCCATGTCTTCCCTGGACCAGAAACAAGCTTCCTAGGACCGGTTTCTGGCATTTCAGCCGTCTTCAGCCAGGCTTGCTTGAATCCAGTGGCAAAGTGAGCAAGGGACTCACGTCTGAGCATACCCTGCCAACTTATGGCGAACAAAGCAAAAACCAAAGGAAATGATGGACGGAGTGTTGAACATTGCAAGCACTCACCCCCAGTCAACTGATCTGGGTTTAATCCATCACCATTCTTTAGCCCACTTTGCCACTCCAGTTCAGACATGGCCATATGCAAATCAGTCTGAACCTGTACCTCATGGGAACAGTCCAGCCCGAACTGCCAAGCCATGTCTTCCCTGGACCAGAAACAAGCTTCCTATGACCGGTTTCTGGCATTTCAGCCGTCTTCAGCCAGGCTTGCTTGAATCCAGTGGCAAAGTGAGCAAGGGACTCACGTCTGAGCATACCCTGCCAACTTATGGCGAACAAAGCAAAAACCAAAGGAAATGATGGACGGAGTGTTGAACATTGCAAGCACTCACCCCCAGTCAAGTGATCTGGGTTTAATCCATCACCATTCTTTAGCCCACTCTGCCACTCCAGTTCAGACATGGCCATATGCAAATCAGTCTGACCCTGTGCCTCATGGGAACAGTCCAGCCCGAACTGCCAAGCCATGTCTTCCCTGGACCAGAAACAAGCTTCCTAGGACCGGTTTCTGGCATTTCAGCCGTCTTCAGCCAGGCTTGCTTGAATCCAGTGGCAAAGTGAGCAAGGGACTCACGTCTGAGCATACCCTGCCAACTTATGGCGAACAAAGCAAAAACCAAAGGAAATGATGGACGGAGTGTTGAACATTGCAAGCACTCACCCCCAGTCAACTGATCTGGGTTTAATCCATCACCATTCTTTAGCCCACTCTGCCACTCCAGTTCAGACATGGCCATATGCAAATCAGTCTGACCCTGTGCCTCATGGGAACAGTCCAGCCCGAACTGCCAAGCCATGTCTTCCCTGGACCAGAAACAAGCTTCCTAGGACTGGTTTCTGGCATTTCAGCCGTCTTCAGCCAGGCTTGCTTGAATCCAGTGGCAAAGTGAGCAAGGGACTCACGTCTGAGCATACCCTGCCAACTTATGGCGAACAAAGCAAAAACCAAAGGAAATGATGGACGGAGTGTTGAACATTGCAAGCACTCACCCCCAGTCAACTGATCTGGGTTTAATCCATCACCATTCTTTAGCCCACTCTGCCACTCCAGTTCAGACATGGCCATATGCAAATCAGTCTGAACCTGTACCTCATGGGAACAGTCCAGCCCGAACTGCCAAGCCATGTCTTCCCTGGACCAGAAACAAGCTTCCTAGGACCGGTTTCTGGCATTTCAGCCGTCTTCAGCCAGGCTTGCTTGAATCCAGTGGCAAAGTGAGCAAGGGACTCACGTCTGAGCATACCCTGCCAACTTATGGCGAACAAAGCAAAAACCAAAGGAAATGATGGACGGAGTGTTGAACATTGCAAGCACTCACCCCCAGTCAACTGATCTGGGTTTAATCCATCACCATTCTTTAGCCCACTCTGCCACTCCAGTTCAGACATGGCCATATGCAAATCAGTCTGACCCTGTGCCTCATGGGAACAGTCCAGCCCGAACTGCCAAGCCATGTCTTCCCTGGACCAGAAACAAGCTTCCTAGGACCGGTTTCTGGCATTTCAGCCGTCTTCAGCCAGGCTTGCTTGAATCCAGTGGCAAAGTGAGCAAGGGACTCACGTCTGAGCATACCCTGCCAACTTATGGCGAACAAAGCAAAAACCAAAGGAAATGATGGACGGAGTGTTGAACATTGCAAGCACTCACCCCCAGTCAAGTGATCTGGGTTTAATCCATCACCATTCTTTAGCCCACTCTGCCACTCCAGTTCAGACATGGCCATATGCAAATCAGTCTGACCCTGTGCCTCATGGGAACAGTCCAGCCCGAACTGCCAAGCCATGTCTTCCCTGGACCAGAAACAAGCTTCCTAGGACCGGTTTCTGGCATTTCAGCCGTCTTCAGCCAGGCTTGCTTGAATCCAGTGGCAAAGTGAGCAAGGGACTCACGTCTGAGCATACCCTGCCAACTTATGGCGAACAAAGCAAAAACCAAAGGAAATGATGGACGGAGTGTTGAACATTGCAAGCACTCACCCCCAGTCAACTGATCTGGGTTTAATCCATCACCATTCTTTAGCCCACTCTGCCACTCCAGTTCAGACATGGCCATATGCAAATCAGTCTGACCCTGTGCCACTGGAGTCAAGCTATCCTGGCTGATGACGGCTGATAGCCAGAAACCGGTCCTAGGATGCTTGATTCCGGTCCAGGGAAGACATGGCTTGGCAGTTCGGGCTGGACTGTTCCCATGAGGCACAGGGTCAAGACTGATTTGCATATGGCCATGTCTAAACTGGGGTGGTGTAGTGGGCAAAAGAACGATGGATTTAACCCAGATCTCTTGACTGGGGGAGAATGTATGCATTGTCAGCATTCCGTCCATCATTTGTTTGTTGTAACGCTTTTCGCCCTAAGTTGGATGGGTATTCCCAGACGTGGGACCCGTTCTCACTACGCCACTGGAGTCAAGCTATCCTGGCTGATGACGGCTGATAGCCAGAAACCGGTCCTAGGATGCTTGATTCCGGTCCAGGGAAGACATGGCTTGGCAGTTCGGGCTGGACTGTTCCCATGAGGCACAGGGTCAAGACTGATTTGCATATGGCCATGTCTAAACTGGGATGGTGTAGTGGGCAAAAGAACGATGGATTTAACCCAGATCTCTTGACTGGGGGAGAATGTTTGCATTGTCAGCATTCCGTCCATCATTTGTTTGTTGTAACGCTTTTCGCCCTAAGTGGGATGGGTATTCCCAGACGTGGGACCCGTGCTCACTACGCCACTGGAGTCAAGCTATCCTGGCTGATGACGGCTGATAGCCAGAAACCGGTCCTAGGATGCTTGATTCCGGTCCAGGGAAGACATGGCTTGGCAGTTCGGGCTGGACTGTTCCCATGAGGCACAGGGTCAAGACTGATTTGCATATGGCCATGTCTAAACTGGGGTGGTGTAGTGGGCAAAAGAATGATGGATTTAACCCAGATCTCTTGACTGGGGGAGAATATATGCATTGTCAGCATTCCGTCCATCATTTGTTTGTTGTAACGCTTTTCGCCCTAAGTTGGATGGGTATTCCCAGACGTGGGACCCGTGCTCACTACGCCACTGGAGTCAAGCTATCCTGGCTGATGACGGCTGATAGCCAGAAACCGGTCCTAGGATGCTTGATTCCGGTCCAGGGAAGACATGGCTTGGCAGTTCGGGCTGGACTGTTCCCATGAGGCACAGGGTCAAGACTGATTTGCATATGGCCATGTCTAAACTGGGGTGTTGTAGTGGGCAAAAGAACAATGGATTTAACCCAGATCTCTTGACTGGGGGAGAATGTATGCATTGTCAGCATTCCGTCCATCATTTGTTTGTTGTAACGCTTTTCGCCCTAATTTGGATGGGTATTCCCAGACGTGGGACGCCACTCACTACGCCACTGGAGTCAAGCTATCCTGGCTGATGACGGCTGATAGCCAGAAACCGGTCCTAGGATGCTTGATTCCGGTCCAGGGAAGACATGGCTTGGCAGTTTGGGCTGGACTGTTCCCATGAGGCACAGGGTCAAGACTGATTTGCATATGGCCATGTCTAAACTGGGGTGGTGTAGTGGGCAAAAGAACGATGGAGTTAACCCAGATCTCTTGACTGGGGGAGAATGTATGCATTGTCAGCATTCCGTCCATCATTTGTTTGTTGTAACGCTTTTCGCCCTAAGTTGGATGGGTATTCCCAGACGTGGGACCCGTGCTCACTACGCCACTGGAGTCAAGCTATCCTGGCTGATGACGGCTGATAGCCAGAAACCGGTCCTAGGATGCTTGATTCCGGTCCAGGGAAGACATGGCTTGGCAGTTCGGGCTGGACTGTTCCCATGAGGCACAGGGTCAAGACTGATTTGCATATGGCCATGTCTAAACTGGGGTGTTGTAGTGGGCAAAAGAACGATGGATTTAACCCAGATCTCTTGACTGGGGGAGAATGTATGCATTGTCAGCATTCCGTCCATCATTTGTTTGTTGTAACGCTTTTCGCCCTAAGTTGGATGGGTATTCCCAGACGTGGGACGCCACTCACTACGCCACTGGAGTCAAGCTATCCTGGCTGATGACGGCTGATAGCCAGAAACCGGTCCTAGGATGCTTGATTCCGGTCCAGGGAAGACATGGCTTGGCAGTTTGGGCTGGACTGTTCCCATGAGGCACAGGGTCAAGACTGATTTGCATATGGCCATGTCTAAACTGGGGTGGTGTAGTGGGCAAAAGAACGATGGATTTAACCCAGATCTCTTGACTGGGGGAGAATGTATGCATTGTCAGCATTCCGTCCATCATTTGTTTGTTGTAACGCTTTTCGCCCTAAGTTGGATGGGTATTCCCAGACGTGGGACCCGTGCTCACTACGCCACTGGAGTCAAGCTATCCTGGCTGATGACGGCTGATAGCCAGAAACCGGTCCTAGGATGCTTGATTCCGGTCCAGGGAAGACATGGCTTGGCAGTTCGGGCTGGACTGTTCCCATGAGGCACAGGGTCAAGACTGATTTGCATATGGCCATGTCTAAACTGGGGTGGTGTAGTGGGCAAAAGAACGATGGATTTAACCCAGATCTCTTGACTGGGGGAGAATGTATGCATTGTCAGCATTCCGTCCATCATTTGTTTGTTGTAACGCTTTTCGCCCTAAGTTGGATGGGTATTCCCAGACGTGGGACCCGTGCTCACTACGCCACTGGAGTCAAGCTATCCTGGCTGATGACGGCTGATAGCCAGAAACCGGTCCTAGGATGCTTGATTCCGGTCCAGGGAAGACATGGCTTGGCAGTTCGGGCTGGACTGTTCCCATGAGGCACAGGGTCAAGACTGATTTGCATATGGCCATGTCTAAACTGGGGTGGTGTAGTGGGCAAAAGAACGATGGATTTAACCCAGATCTCTTGACTGGGGAAGAATGTATGCATTGTCAGCATTCCGTCCATCATTTGTTTGTTGTAACGCTTTTCGCCCTAAGTTGGATGGGTATTCCCAGACGTGGGACCCGTGCTCACTACGCCACTGGAGTCAAGCTATCCTGGCTGATGACGGCTGATAGCCAGAAACCGGTCCTAGGATGCTTGATTCCGGTCCAGGGAAGACATGGCTTGGCAGTTCGGGCTGGACTGTTCCCATGAGGCACAGGGTCAAGACTGATTTGCATATGGCCATGTCTAAACTGGGGTGGTGTAGTGGGCAAAAGAACGATGGATTTAACCCAGATCTCTTGACTGGGGGAGAATGTATGCATTGTCAGCATTCCGTCCATCATTTGTTTGTTGTAACGCTTTTCGCCCTAAGTTGGATGGGTATTCCCAGACGTGGGACCCGTGCTCACTACGCCACTGGAGTCAAGCTATCCTGGCTGATGACGGCTGATAGCCAGAAACCGGTCCTAGGATGCTTGATTCCGGTCCAGGGAAGACATGGCTTGGCAGTTCGGGCTGGACTGTTCCCATGAGGCACAGGGTCAAGACTGATTTGCATATGGCCATGTCTAAACTGGGGTGGTGTAGTGGGCAAAAGAACGATGGATTTAACCCAGATCTCTTGACTGGGGGAGAATGTATGCATTGTCAGCATTCCGTCCATCATTTGTTTGTTGTAACGCTTTTCGCCCTAAGTTGGATGGGTATTCCCAGACGTGGGACCCGTGCTCACTACGCCACTGGAGTCAAGCTATCCTGGCTGATGACTGCTGATAGCCAGAAACCGGTCCTAGGATGCTTGATTCCGGTCCAGGGAAGACATGGCTTGGCAGTTCAGGCTGGACTGTTCCCATGAGGCACAGGGTCAAGACTGATTTGCATATGGCCATGTCTAAACTGGGGTGGTGTAGTGGGCAAAAGAACGATGGATTTAACCCAGATCTCTTGACTGGGGGAGAATGTATGCATTGTCAGCATTCCGTCCATCATTTGTTTGTTGTAACGCTTTTCGCCCTAAGTTGGATGGGTATTCCCAGACGTGGGACCCGTGCTCACTACACCACTGGAGTCAAGCTATCCTGGCTGATGACGGCTGATAGCCAGAAACCGGTCCTAGGATGCTTGATTCTGGTCCAGGGAAGACATGGCTTGGCAGTTCGGGCTGGACTGTTCCCATGAGGCACAGGGTCAAGACTGATTTGCATATGGCCATGTCTAAACTGGGGTGGTGTAGTGGGCAAAAGAACGATGGATTTAACCCAGATCTCTTGACTGGGGGAGAATGTATGCATTGTCAGCATTCCGTCCATCATTTGTTTGTTGTAACGCTTTTCGCCCTAAGTTGGATGGGTATTCCCAGACGTGGGACCCGTGCTCACTACGCCACTGGAGTCAAGCTATCCTGGCTGATGACGGCTGATAGCCAGAAACCGGTCCTAGGATGCTTGATTCCGGTCCAGGGAAGACATGGCTTGGCAGTTCGGGCTGGACTGTTCCCATGAGGCACAGGGTCAAGACTGATTTGCATATGGCCATGTCTAAACTGGGGTGGTGTAGTGGGCAAAAGAACGATGGATTTAACCCAGATCTCTTGACTGGGGGAGAATGTATGCATTGTCAGCATTCCGTCCATCATTTGTTTGTTGTAACGCTTTTCGCCCTAAGTTGGATGGGTATTCCCAGATGTGGGACCCGTGCTCACTACGCCACTGGAGTCAAGCTATCCTGGCTGATGACGGCTGATAGCCAGAAACCGGTCCTAGGATGCTTGATTCCGGTCCAGGGAAGACATGGCTTGGCAGTTCAGGCTGGACTGTTCCCATGAGGCACAGGGTCAAGACTGATTTGCATATGGCCATGTCTAAACTGGGGTGGTGTAGTGGGCAAAAGAACGATGGATTTAACCCAGATCTCTTGACTGGGGGAGAATGTATGCATTGTCAGCATTCCGTCCATCATTTGTTTGTTGTAACGCTTTTCGCCCTAAGTTGGATGGGTATTCCCAGACGTGGGACCCGTGCTCACTACACCACTGGAGTCAAGCTATCCTGGCTGATGACGGCTGATAGCCAGAAACCGGTCCTAGGATGCTTGATTCCGGTCCAGGGAAGACATGGCTTGGCAGTTCGGGCTGGGACTGTTCCCATGAGGCACAGGGTCAAGACTGATTTGCATATGGCCATGTCTAAACTGGGGTGGTGTAGTGGGCAAAAGAACGATGGATTTAACCAGATCTCTTGACTGGGGGAGAATGTATGCATTGTCAGCATTCCGTCCATCATTTTGTTTTGTTGTAACGCTTTCGCCCTAAGTTGGATGGTATTCCCAGACGTGGGACCCGTGCTCACTACGCCACTGGAGTCAAGCTATCCTGGCTGATGACGGCTGATAGCCAGAAACCGTCCTAGGATGCTTGATTCCGGGTCCAGGGAAGACATGGCTTGGCAGTTCGGGCTGGACTGTTCCCCAATGAGGCACAGGTCAAGACTGATTTGCATATGGCCATGTCTAAACTGGGGTGGTGTAGTGGGCAAAAGAACGATGATTTAACCCAGATCTCTTGACTGGGGGAGAATGTATGCATTGTCAGCATTCCGTCCATCATTTGTTTGTTGTAACGCTTTTCGCCCTAAGTTGGATGGGTATTCCCAGACGTGGGACCCGTGCTCACTACGCCACTGGAGTCAAGCTATCCTGGCTGATGACGGCTGATAGCCAGAAACCAGTCCTAGGATGCTTGATTCCGGTCCAGGGAAGACATGGCTTGGCAGTTCGGGCTGGACTGTTCCCATGAGGCACAGGGTCAAGACTGATTTGCATATGGCCATGTCTAAACTGGGGTGGTGTAGTGGGCAAAAGAACGATGGATTTAACCCAGATCTCTTGACTGGGGGAGAATGTATGCATTGTCAGCATTCCGTCCATCATTTGTTTGTTGTAACGCTTTTCGCCCTAAGTTGGATGGGTATTCCCAGACGTGGGACCCGTGCTCACTACGCCACTGGAGTCAAGCTATCCTGGCTGATGACGGCTGATAGCCAGAAACCGGTCCTAGGATGCTTGATTCCGGTCCAGGGAAGACATGGCTTGGCAGTTCAGGCTGGACTGTTCCCATGAGGCACAGGGTCAAGACTGATTTGCATATGGCCATGTCTAAACTGGGGTGGTGTAGTGGGCAAAAGAACGATGGATTTAACCCAGATCTCTTGACTGGGGGAGAATGTATGCATTGTCAGCATTCCGTCCATCATTTGTTTGTTGTAACGCTTTTCGCCCTAAGTTGGATGGGTATTCCCAGACGTGGGACCCGTGCTCACTACACCACTGGAGTCAAGCTATCCTGGCTGATGACGGCTGATAGCCAGAAACCGGTCCTAGGATGCTTGATTCCGGTCCAGGGAAGACATGGCTTGGCAGTTCGGGCTGGACTGTTCCCATGAGGCACAGGGTCAAGACTGATTTGCATATGGCCATGTCTAAACTGGGGTGGTGTAGTGGGCAAAAGAATGATGGATTTAACCCAGATCTCTTGACTGGGGGAGAATGTATGCATTGTCAGCATTCCATCCATCATTTGTTTGTTGTAACGCTTTTCGCCCTAAGTTGGATGGGTATTCCCAGACGTGGGACCCGTGCTCACTACGCCACTGGAGTCAAGCTATCCTGGCTGATGACGGCTGATAGCCAGAAACCGGTCCTAGGATGCTTGATTCCGGTCCAGGGAAGACATGGCTTGGCAGTTCGGGCTGGACTGTTCCCATGAGGCACAGGGTCAAGACTGATTTGCATATGGCCATGTCTAAACTGGGGTGGTGTAGTGGGCAAAAGAACGATGGATTTAACCCAGATCTCTTGACTGGGGGAGAATGTATGCATTGTCAGCATTCCGTCCATCATTTGTTTGTTGTAACGCTTTTCGCCCTAAGTTGGATGGGTATTCCCAGACGTGGGACCCGTGCTCACTACGCCACTGGAGTCAAGCTATCCTGGCTGATGACGGCTGATAGCCAGAAACCGGTCCTAGGATGCTTGATTCCGGTCCAGGGAAGACATGGCTTGGCAGTTCGGGCTGGACTGTTCCCATGAGGCACAGGGTCAAGACTGATTTGCATATGGCCATGTCTAAACTGGGATGGTGTGGTGGGCAAAAGAACGATGGATTTAACCCAGATCTCTTGACTGGGGGAGAATGTTTGCATTGTCAGCATTCCGTCCATCATTTGTTTGTTGTAACGCTTTTCGCCCTAAGTGGGATGGGTATTCCCAGACGTGGGACCCGTGCTCACTACGCCACTGGAGTCAAGCTATCCTGGCTGATGACGGCTGATAGCCAGAAACCGGTCCTAGGATGCTTGATTCCGGTCCAGGGAAGACATGGCTTGGCAGTTCGGGCTGGACTGTTCCCATGAGGCACAGGGTCAAGACTGATTTGCATATGGCCATGTCTAAACTGGGGTGGTGTAGTGGGCAAAAGAATGATGGATTTAACCCAGATCTCTTGACTGGGGGAGAATGTATGCATTGTCAGCATTCCGTCCATCATTTGTTTGTTGTAACGCTTTTCGCCCTAAGTTGGATGGGTATTCCCAGACGTGGGACCCGTGCTCACTACGCCACTGGAGTCAAGCTATCCTGGCTGATGACGGCTGATAGCCAGAAACCGGTCCTAGGATGCTTGATTCCGGTCCAGGGAAGACATGGCTTGGCAGTTCGGGCTGGACTGTTCCCATGAGGCACAGGGTCAAGACTGATTTGCATATGGCCATGTCTAAACTGGGGTGTTGTAGTGGGCAAAAGAATGATGGATTTAACCCAGATCTCTTGACTGGGGGAGAATGTATGCATTGTCAGCATTCCGTCCATCATTTGTTTGTTGTAACGCTTTTCGCCCTAAGTTGGATGGGTATTCCCAGACGTGGGACGCCACTCACTACGCCACTGGAGTCAAGCTATCCTGGCTGATGACGGCTGATAGCCAGAAACCGGTCCTAGGATGCTTGATTCCGGTCCAGGGAAGACATGGCTTGGCAGTTTGGGCTGGACTGTTCCCATGAGGCACAGGGTCAAGACTGATTTGCATATGGCCATGTCTAAACTGGGGTGGTGTAGTGGGCAAAAGAACGATGGATTTAACCCAGATCTCTTGACTGGGGGAGAATGTATGCATTGTCAGCATTCCGTCCATCATTTGTTTGTTGTAACGCTTTTCGCCCTAAGTTGGATGGGTATTCCCAGACGTGGGACCCGTGCTCACTACGCCACTGGAGTCAAGCTATCCTGGCTGATGATGGCTGATAGCCAGAAACCAGTCCTAGGATGCTTGATTCCGGTCCAGGGAAGACATGGCTTGGCAGTTCGGGCTGGACTGTTCCATTGAGGCACAGGGTCAAGACTGATTTGCATATGGCCATGTCTAAACTGGGGTGGTGTAGTGGGCAAAAGAACGATGGATTTAACCCAGATCTCTTGACTGGGGGAGAATGTATGCATTGTCAGCATTCCGTCCATCATTTGTTTGTTGTAACGCTTTTCGCCCTAAGTTGGATGGGTATTCCCAGACGTGGGACCCGTGCTCACTACGCCACTGGAGTCAAGCTATCCTGGCTGATGACGGCTGATAGCCAGAAACCGGTCCTAGGATGCTTGATTCCGGTCCAGGGAAGACATGGCTTGGCAGTTCGGGCTGAACTGTTCCCATGAGGCACAGGGTCAAGACTGATTTGCATATGGCCATGTCTAAACTGGGGTGGTGTAGTGGGCAAAAGAACGATGGATTTAACCCAGATCTCTTGACTGGGGGAGAATGTATGCATTGTCAGCATTCCGTCCATCATTTGTTTGTTGTAACGCTTTTCGCCCTAAGTTGGATGGGTATTCCCAGACGTGGGACCCGTGCTCACTACGCCACTGGAGTCAAGCTATCCTGGCTGATGACGGCTGATAGCCAGAAACCGGTCCTAGGATGCTTGATTCCGGTCCAGGGAAGACATGGCTTGGCAGTTCGGGCTGGACTGTTCCCATGAGGCACAGGGTCAAGACTGATTTGCATATGGCCATGTCTAAACTGGGGTGGTGTAGTGGGCAAAAGAACGATGGATTTAACCCAGATCTCTTGACTGGGGAAGAATGTATGCATTGTCAGCATTCCGTCCATCATTTGTTTGTTGTAACGCTTTTCGCCCTAAGTTGGATGGGTATTCCCAGACGTGGGACCCGTGCTCACTACGCCACTGGAGTCAAGCTATCCTGGCTGATGACGGCTGATAGCCAGAAACCGGTCCTAGGATGCTTGATTCCGGTCCAGGGAAGACATGGCTTGGCAGTTCGGGCTGGACTGTTCCCATGAGGCACAGGGTCAAGACTGATTTGCATATGGCCATGTCTAAACTGGGGTGGTGTAGTGGGCAAAAGAACGATGGATTTAACCCAGATCTCTTGACTGGGGGAGAATGTATGCATTGTCAGCATTCCGTCCATCATTTGTTTGTTGTAACGCTTTTCGCCCTAAGTTGGATGGGTATTCCCAGACGTGGGACCCGTGCTCACTACGCCACTGGAGTCAAGCTATCCTGGCTGATGACGGCTGATAGCCAGAAACCGGTCCTAGGATGCTTGATTCCGGTCCAGGGAAGACATGGCTTGGCAGTTCGGGCTGGACTGTTCCCATGAGGCACAGGGTCAAGACTGATTTGCATATGGCCATGTCTAAACTGGGGTGGTGTAGTGGGCAAAAGAACGATGGATTTAACCCAGATCTCTTGACTGGGGGAGAATGTATGCATTGTCAGCATTCCGTCCATCATTTGTTTGTTGTAACGCTTTTCGCCCTAAGTTGGATGGGTATTCCCAGACGTGGGACCCGTGCTCACTACGCCACTGGAGTCAAGCTATCCTGGCTGATGACGGCTGATAGCCAGAAACCGGTCCTAGGATGCTTGATTCCGGTCCAGGGAAGACATGGCTTGGCAGTTCAGGCTGGACTGTTCCCATGAGGCACAGGGTCAAGACTGATTTGCATATGGCCATGTCTAAACTGGGGTGGTGTAGTGGGCAAAAGAACGATGGATTTAACCCAGATCTCTTGACTGGGGGAGAATGTATGCATTGTCAGCATTCCGTCCATCATTTGTTTGTTGTAACGCTTTTCGCCCTAAGTTGGATGGGTATTCCCAGACGTGGGACCCGTGCTCACTACACCACTGGAGTCAAGCTATCCTGGCTGATGACGGCTGATAGCCAGAAACCGGTCCTAGGATGCTTGATTCCGGTCCAGGGAAGACATGGCTTGGCAGTTCGGGCTGGACTGTTCCCATGAGGCACAGGGTCAAGACTGATTTGCATATGGCCATGTCTAAACTGGGGTGGTGTAGTGGGCAAAAGAACGATGGATTTAACCCAGATCTCTTGACTGGGGGAGAATGTATGCATTGTCAGCATTCCGTCCATCATTTGTTTGTTGTAACGCTTTTCGCCCTAAGTTGGATGGGTATTCCCAGACGTGGGACCCGTGCTCACTACGCCACTGGAGTCAAGCTATCCTGGCTGATGACGGCTGATAGCCAGAAACCGGTCCTAGGATGCTTGATTCCGGTCCAGGGAAGACATGGCTTGGCAGTTCGGGCTGGACTGTTCCCATGAGGCACAGGGTCAAGACTGATTTGCATATGGCCATGTCTAAACTGGGGTGGTGTAGTGGGCAAAAGAACGATGGATTTAACCCAGATCTCTTGACTGGGGGAGAATGTATGCATTGTCAGCATTCCGTCCATCATTTGTTTGTTGTAACGCTTTTCGCCCTAAGTTGGATGGGTATTCCCAGACGTGGGACCCGTGCTCACTACGCCACTGGAGTCAAGCTATCCTGGCTGATGACGGCTGATAGCCAGAAACCAGTCCTAGGATGCTTGATTCCGGTCCAGGGAAGACATGGCTTGGCAGTTCGGGCTGGACTGTTCCCATGAGGCACAGGGTCAAGACTGATTTGCATATGGCCATGTCTAAACTGGGGTGGTGTAGTGGGCAAAAGAACGATGGATTTAACCCAGATCTCTTGACTGGGGGAGAATGTATGCATTGTCAGCATTCCGTCCATCATTTGTTTGTTGTAACGCTTTTCGCCCTAAGTTGGATGGGTATTCCCAGACGTGGGACCCGTGCTCACTACGCCACTGGAGTCAAGCTATCCTGGCTGATGACGGCTGATAGCCAGAAACCGGTCCTAGGATGCTTGATTCCGGTCCAGGGAAGACATGGCTTGGCAGTTCAGGCTGGACTGTTCCCATGAGGCACAGGGTCAAGACTGATTTGCATATGGCCATGTCTAAACTGGGGTGGTGTAGTGGGCAAAAGAACGATGGATTTAACCCAGATCTCTTGACTGGGGGAGAATGTATGCATTGTCAGCATTCCGTCCATCATTTGTTTGTTGTAACGCTTTTCGCCCTAAGTTGGATGGGTATTCCCAGACGTGGGACCCGTGCTCACTACACCACTGGAGTCAAGCTATCCTGGCTGATGACGGCTGATAGCCAGAAACCGGTCCTAGGATGCTTGATTCCGGTCCAGGGAAGACATGGCTTGGCAGTTCGGGCTGGACTGTTCCCATGAGGCACAGGGTCAAGACTGATTTGCATATGGCCATGTCTAAACTGGGGTGGTGTAGTGGGCAAAAGAATGATGGATTTAACCCAGATCTCTTGACTGGGGGAGAATGTATGCATTGTCAGCATTCCGTCCATCATTTGTTTGTTGTAACGCTTTTCGCCCTAAGTTGGATGGGTATTCCCAGACGTGGGACCCGTGCTCACTACGCCACTGGAGTCAAGCTATCCTGGCTGATGACGGCTGATAGCCAGAAACCGGTCCTAGGATGCTTGATTCCGGTCCAGGGAAGACATGGCTTGGCAGTTCGGGCTGGACTGTTCCCATGAGGCACAGGGTCAAGACTGATTTGCATATGGCCATGTCTAAACTGGGGTGGTGTAGTGGGCAAAAGAACGATGGATTTAACCCAGATCTCTTGACTGGGGGAGAATGTATGCATTGTCAGCATTCCGTCCATCATTTGTTTGTTGTAACGCTTTTCGCCCTAAGTTGGATGGGTATTCCCAGACGTGGGACCCGTGCTCACTACGCCACTGGAGTCAAGCTATCCTGGCTGATGACGGCTGATAGCCAGAAACCGGTCCTAGGATGCTTGATTCCGGTCCAGGGAAGACATGGCTTGGCAGTTCGGGCTGGACTGTTCCCATGAGGCACAGGGTCAAGACTGATTTGCATATGGCCATGTCTAAACTGGGATGGTGTGGTGGGCAAAAGAACGATGGATTTAACCCAGATCTCTTGACTGGGGGAGAATGTTTGCATTGTCAGCATTCCGTCCATCATTTGTTTGTTGTAACGCTTTTCGCCCTAAGTGGGATGGGTATTCCCAGACGTGGGACCCGTGCTCACTACGCCACTGGAGTCAAGCTATCCTGGCTGATGACGGCTGATAGCCAGAAACCGGTCCTAGGATGCTTGATTCCGGTCCAGGGAAGACATGGCTTGGCAGTTCGGGCTGGACTGTTCCCATGAGGCACAGGGTCAAGACTGATTTGCATATGGCCATGTCTAAACTGGGGTGGTGTAGTGGGCAAAAGAATGATGGATTTAACCCAGATCTCTTGACTGGGGGAGAATGTATGCATTGTCAGCATTCCGTCCATCATTTGTTTGTTGTAACGCTTTTCGCCCTAAGTTGGATGGGTATTCCCAGACGTGGGACCCGTGCTCACTACGCCACTGGAGTCAAGCTATCCTGGCTGATGACGGCTGATAGCCAGAAACCGGTCCTAGGATGCTTGATTCCGGTCCAGGGAAGACATGGCTTGGCAGTTCGGGCTGGACTGTTCCCATGAGGCACAGGGTCAAGACTGATTTGCATATGGCCATGTCTAAACTGGGGTGTTGTAGTGGGCAAAAGAATGATGGATTTAACCCAGATCTCTTGACTGGGGGAGAATGTATGCATTGTCAGCATTCCGTCCATCATTTGTTTGTTGTAACGCTTTTCGCCCTAAGTTGGATGGGTATTCCCAGACGTGGGACGCCACTCACTACGCCACTGGAGTCAAGCTATCCTGGCTGATGACGGCTGATAGCCAGAAACCGGTCCTAGGATGCTTGATTCCGGTCCAGGGAAGACATGGCTTGGCAGTTTGGGCTGGACTGTTCCCATGAGGCACAGGGTCAAGACTGATTTGCATATGGCCATGTCTAAACTGGGGTGGTGTAGTGGGCAAAAGAACGATGGATTTAACCCAGATCTCTTGACTGGGGGAGAATGTATGCATTGTCAGCATTCCGTCCATCATTTGTTTGTTGTAACGCTTTTCGCCCTAAGTTGGATGGGTATTCCCAGACGTGGGACCCGTGCTCACTACGCCACTGGAGTCAAGCTATCCTGGCTGATGATGGCTGATAGCCAGAAACCAGTCCTAGGATGCTTGATTCCGGTCCAGGGAAGACATGGCTTGGCAGTTCGGGCTGGACTGTTCCATTGAGGCACAGGGTCAAGACTGATTTGCATATGGCCATGTCTAAACTGGGGTGGTGTAGTGGGCAAAAGAACGATGGATTTAACCCAGATCTCTTGACTGGGGGAGAATGTATGCATTGTCAGCATTCCGTCCATCATTTGTTTGTTGTAACGCTTTTCGCCCTAAGTTGGATGGGTATTCCCAGACGTGGGACCCGTGCTCACTACGCCACTGGAGTCAAGCTATCCTGGCTGATGACGGCTGATAGCCAGAAACCGGTCCTAGGATGCTTGATTCCGGTCCAGGGAAGACATGGCTTGGCAGTTCGGGCTGAACTGTTCCCATGAGGCACAGGGTCAAGACTGATTTGCATATGGCCATGTCTAAACTGGGGTGGTGTAGTGGGCAAAAGAACGATGGATTTAACCCAGATCTCTTGACTGGGGGAGAATGTATGCATTGTCAGCATTCCGTCCATCATTTGTTTGTTGTAACGCTTTTCGCCCTAAGTTGGATGGGTATTCCCAGACGTGGGACCCGTGCTCACTACGCCACTGGAGTCAAGCTATCCTGGCTGATGACGGCTGATAGCCAGAAACCGGTCCTAGGATGCTTGATTCCGGTCCAGGGAAGACATGGCTTGGCAGTTCGGGCTGGACTGTTCCCATGAGGCACAGGGTCAAGACTGATTTGCATATGGCCATGTCTAAACTGGGGTGGTGTAGTGGGCAAAAGAACGATGGATTTAACCCAGATCTCTTGACTGGGGGAGAATGTATGCATTGTCAGCATTCCGTCCATCATTTGTTTGTTGTAACGCTTTTCGCCCTAAGTTGGATGGGTATTCCCAGACGTGGGACCCGTGCTCACTACGCCACAGGAGTCAAGCTATCCTGGCTGATGACGGCTGATAGCCAGAAACCGGTCCTAGGATGCTTGATTCCGGTCCAGGGAAGACATGGCTTGGCAGTTCAGGCTGGACTGTTCCCATGAGGCACAGGGTCAAGACTGATTTGCATATGGCCATGTCTAAACTGGGGTGGTGTAGTGGGCAAAAGAACGATGGATTTAACCCAGATCTCTTGACTGGGGGAGAATGTATGCATTGTCAGCATTCCGTCCATCATTTGTTTGTTGTAACGCTTTTCGCCCTAAGTTGGATGGGTATTCCCAGACGTGGGACCCGTGCTCACTACACCACTGGAGTCAAGCTATCCTGGCTGATGACGGCTGATAGCCAGAAACCGGTCCTAGGATGCTTGATTCCGGTCCAGGGAAGACATGGCTTGGCAGTTCGGGCTGGACTGTTCCCATGAGGCACAGGGTCAAGACTGATTTGCATATGGCCATGTCTAAACTGGGGTGGTGTAGTGGGCAAAAGAACGATGGATTTAACCCAGATCTCTTGACTGGGGGAGAATGTATGCATTGTCAGCATTCCGTCCATCATTTGTTTGTTGTAACGCTTTTCGCCCTAAGTTGGATGGGTATTCCCAGACGTGGGACCCGTGCTCACTACGCCACTGGAGTCAAGCTATCCTGGCTGATGACGGCTGATAGCCAGAAACCGGTCCTAGGATGCTTGATTCCGGTCCAGGGAAGACATGGCTTGGCAGTTCGGGCTGGACTGTTCCCATGAGGCACAGGGTCAAGACTGATTTGCATATGGCCATGTCTAAACTGGGGTGGTGTAGTGGGCCAAAGAACGATGGATTTAACCCAGATCTCTTGACTGGGGGAGAATGTATGCATTGTCAGCATTCCGTCCATCATTTGTTTGTTGTAACGCTTTTCGCCCTAAGTTGGATGGGTATTCCCAGACGTGGGACCCGTGCTCACTACGCCACTGGAGTCAAGCTATCCTGGCTGATGACGGCTGATAGCCAGAAACCGGTCCTAGGATGCTTGATTCCGGTCCAGGGAAGACATGGCTTGGCAGTTCGGGCTGGACTGTTCCCATGAGGCACAGGGTCAAGACTGATTTGCATATGGCCATGTCTAAACTGGGGTGGTGTAGTGGGCAAAAGAACGATGGATTTAACCCAGATCTCTTGACTGGGGAAGAATGTATGCATTGTCAGCATTCCGTCCATCATTTGTTTGTTGTAACGCTTTTCGCCCTAAGTTGGATGGGTATTCCCAGACGTGGGACCCGTGCTCACTACGCCACTGGAGTCAAGCTATCCTGGCTGATGACGGCTGATAGCCAGAAACCGGTCCTAGGATGCTTGATTCCGGTCCAGGGAAGACATGGCTTGGCAGTTCGGGCTGGACTGTTCCCATGAGGCACAGGGTCAAGACTGATTTGCATATGGCCATGTCTAAACTGGGGTGGTGTAGTGGGCAAAAGAACGATGGATTTAACCCAGATCTCTTGACTGGGGGAGAATGTATGCATTGTCAGCATTCCGTCCATCATTTGTTTGTTGTAACGCTTTTCGCCCTAAGTTGGATGGGTATTCCCAGACGTGGGACCCGTGCTCACTACGCCACTGGAGTCAAGCTATCCTGGCTGATGACGGCTGATAGCCAGAAACCGGTCCTAGGATGCTTGATTCCGGTCCAGGGAAGACATGGCTTGGCAGTTCGGGCTGGACTGTTCCCATGAGGCACAGGGTCAAGACTGATTTGCATATGGCCATGTCTAAACTGGGGTGGTGTAGTGGGCAAAAGAACGATGGATTTAACCCAGATCTCTTGACTGGGGGAGAATGTATGCATTGTCAGCATTCCGTCCATCATTTGTTTGTTGTAACGCTTTTCGCCCTAAGTTGGATGGGTATTCCCAGACGTGGGACCCGTGCTCACTACGCCACTGGAGTCAAGCTATCCTGGCTGATGACGGCTGATAGCCAGAAACCGGTCCTAGGATGCTTGATTCCGGTCCAGGGAAGACATGGCTTGGCAGTTCAGGCTGGACTGTTCCCATGAGGCACAGGGTCAAGACTGATTTGCATATGGCCATGTCTAAACTGGGGTGGTGTAGTGGGCAAAAGAACGATGGATTTAACCCAGATCTCTTGACTGGGGGAGAATGTATGCATTGTCAGCATTCCGTCCATCATTTGTTTGTTGTAACGCTTTTCGCCCTAAGTTGGATGGGTATTCCCAGACGTGGGACCCGTGCTCACTACACCACTGGAGTCAAGCTATCCTGGCTGATGACGGCTGATAGCCAGAAACCGGTCCTAGGATGCTTGATTCCGGTCCAGGGAAGACATGGCTTGGCAGTTCGGGCTGGACTGTTCCCATGAGGCACAGGGTCAAGACTGATTTGCATATGGCCATGTCTAAACTGGGGTGGTGTAGTGGGCAAAAGAACGATGGATTTAACCCAGATCTCTTGACTGGGGGAGAATGTATGCATTGTCAGCATTCCGTCCATCATTTGTTTGTTGTAACGCTTTTCGCCCTAAGTTGGATGGGTATTCCCAGACGTGGGACCCGTGCTCACTACGCCACTGGAGTCAAGCTATCCTGGCTGATGACGGCTGATAGCCAGAAACCGGTCCTAGGATGCTTGATTCCGGTCCAGGGAAGACATGGCTTGGCAGTTCGGGCTGGACTGTTCCCATGAGGCACAGGGTCAAGACTGATTTGCATATGGCCATGTCTAAACTGGGGTGGTGTAGTGGGCAAAAGAACGATGGATTTAACCCAGATCTCTTGACTGGGGGAGAATGTATGCATTGTCAGCATTCCGTCCATCATTTGTTTGTTGTAACGCTTTTCGCCCTAAGTTGGATGGGTATTCCCAGACGTGGGACCCGTGCTCACTACGCCACTGGAGTCAAGCTATCCTGGCTGATGACGGCTGATAGCCAGAAACCGGTCCTAGGATGCTTGATTCCGGTCCAGGGAAGACATGGCTTGGCAGTTCGGGCTGGACTGTTCCCATGAGGCACAGGGTCAAGACTGATTTGCATATGGCCATGTCTAAACTGGGGTGGTGTAGTGGGCAAAAGAACGATGGATTTAACCCAGATCTCTTGACTGGGGGAGAATGTATGCATTGTCAGCATTCCGTCCATCATTTGTTTGTTGTAACGCTTTTCGCCCTAAGTTGGATGGGTATTCCCAGACGTGGGACCCGTGCTCACTACGCCACTGGAGTCAAGCTATCCTGGCTGATGACGGCTGATAGCCAGAAACCGGTCCTAGGATGCTTGATTCCGGTCCAGGGAAGACATGGCTTGGCAGTTCAGGCTGGACTGTTCCCATGAGGCACAGGGTCAAGACTGATTTGCATATGGCCATGTCTAAACTGGGGTGGTGTAGTGGGCAAAAGAACGATGGATTTAACCCAGATCTCTTGACTGGGGGAGAATGTATGCATTGTCAGCATTCCGTCCATCATTTGTTTGTTGTAACGCTTTTCGCCCTAAGTTGGATGGGTATTCCCAGACGTGGGACCCGTGCTCACTACACCACTGGAGTCAAGCTATCCTGGCTGATGACGGCTGATAGCCAGAAACCGGTCCTAGGATGCTTGATTCCGGTCCAGGGAAGACATGGCTTGGCAGTTCGGGCTGGACTGTTCCCATGAGGCACAGGGTCAAGACTGATTTGCATATGGCCATGTCTAAACTGGGGTGGTGTAGTGGGCAAAAGAACGATGGATTTAACCCAGATCTCTTGACTGGGGGAGAATGTATGCATTGTCAGCATTCCGTCCATCATTTGTTTGTTGTAACGCTTTTCGCCCTAAGTTGGATGGGTATTCCCAGACGTGGGACCCGTGCTCACTACGCCACTGGAGTCAAGCTATCCTGGCTGATGACGGCTGATAGCCAGAAACCGGTCCTAGGATGCTTGATTCCGGTCCAGGGAAGACATGGCTTGGCAGTTCGGGCTGGACTGTTCCCATGAGGCACAGGGTCAAGACTGATTTGCATATGGCCATGTCTAAACTGGGGTGGTGTAGTGGGCAAAAGAACGATGGATTTAACCCAGATCTCTTGACTGGGGGAGAATGTATGCATTGTCAGCATTCCGTCCATCATTTGTTTGTTGTAACGCTTTTCGCCCTAAGTTGGATGGGTATTCCCAGACATGGGACCCGTGCTCACTACGCCACTGGAGTCAAGCTATCCTGGCTGATGACGGCTGATAGCCAGAAACCGGTCCTAGGATGCTTGATTCCGGTCCAGGGAAGACATGGCTTGGCAGTTCGGGCTGGACTGTTCCCATGAGGCACAGGGTCAAGACTGATTTGCATATGGCCATGTCTAAACTGGGATGGTGTGGTGGGCAAAAGAACGATGGATTTAACCCAGATCTCTTGACTGGGGGAGAATGTATGCATTGTCAGCATTCCGTCCATCATTTGTTTGTTGTAACGCTTTTCGCCCTAAGTTGGATGGGTATTCCCAGACGTGGGACCCGTGCTCACTACGCCACTGGAGTCAAGCTATCCTGGCTGATGACGGCTGATAGCCAGAAACCGGTCCTAGGATGCTTGATTCCGGTCCAGGGAAGACATGGCTTGGCAGTTCGGGCTGGACTGTTCCCATGAGGCACAGGGTCAAGACTGATTTGCATATGGCCATGTCTAAACTGGGATGGTGTGGTGGGCAAAAGAACGATGGATTTAACCCAGATCTCTTGACTGGGGGAGAATGTTTGCATTGTCAGCATTCCGTCCATCATTTGTTTGTTGTAACGCTTTTCGCCCTAAGTTGGATGGGTATTCCCAGACGTGGGACCCGTGCTCACTACGCCACTGGAGTCAAGCTATCCTGGCTGATGACGGCTGATAGCCAGAAACCGGTCCTAGGATGCTTGATTCCGGTCCAGGGAAGACATGGCTTGGCAGTTCGGGCTGGACTGTTCCCATGAGGCACAGGGTCAAGACTGATTTGCATATGGCCATGTCTAAACTGGGGTGGTGTAGTGGGCAAAAGAACGATGGATTTAACCCAGATCTCTTGACTGGGGGAGAATGTATGCATTGTCAGCATTCCGTCCATCATTTGTTTGTTGTAACGCTTTTCGCCCTAAGTTGGATGGGTATTCCCAGACGTGGGACCCGTGCTCACTACGCCACTGGAGTCAAGCTATCCTGGCTGATGACGGCTGATAGCCAGAAACCGGTCCTAGGATGCTTGATTCCGGTCCAGGGAAGACATGGCTTGGCAGTTCGGGCTGGACTGTTCCCATTAGGCACAGGGTCAAGACTGATTTGCATATGGCCATGTCTAAACTGGGGTGGTGTAGTGGGCAAAAGAACGATGGATTTAACCCAGATCTCGTGACTGGGGGAGAATGTATGCATTGTCAGCATTCCGTCCATCATTTGTTTGTTGTAACGTCTCTTCTCCATCCAGCATGAGGCGCTCCAACAGCCTTCAGACCTAAGGAGTGACACCATGCTGTGTCTTCTCCATCCAGCATGAGGCGCTGGGACAGCCTTCAGACCTGGGGCATGAGATCATACTGTCTATTATCCATCAATCAGGAGGCGCTGTGACAGCCTTCAGACCTGGGGAGTGAGACCATGCATTCTCTTCCCCACCCGGCATGAGGTGCTGTGACAGCCTTCAGACCTGGGGAGTGAGACCAAGCATTCTCTTCCCCGACCCAGCATGAGGCGCTGGGACAGTGCTCAGACCTAGTGAGTGGGACCATGCTGTCTTTCTCCATCCAGCATGAGGCGCTGGGACAGCCTTCAGACCTGGGAAGTAAGACCATGCTGTCTCTTCCCCATCCAGCATGAGGCGCTGGGACAACCTTCAGACCTAGGGAGTGAGACCATGCTGTCTCTTCTCCACACAGCATGAGGCGCTGGGACAGCCTTCAGACCTAGGGGGTGAGACCATGCTGTTTCTTCTTGATCCAGCATGAGGCGCAGGGCCAGCCTTCAGACTTGGTGAGTGAGACCATGCTGTCTCTTCTCCATCCAGCATGAGGCGCTGGGACAGCCTTCAGACCTGTGGAGTGAGACCATGCTGTCTCTTCTCCATCCTGCATTAGGCGTAGGGACAGCCTTCAGACCTGGGGAGTGAGACCATGCTGTCTCTTCTCCATCCAGCAAGAAGCATGGTGACAATCTTCTGACGTGGAGAGTGAGCCCATACTGTCTATTATCCATCCATCAGAAGGCGCTGTGACAGCCTTCAGACCTGGGGAGTGAGACCACGCATTCTCTTCCCCACCCAGCATGAGCCGCCTTGACAGCCTTCAGACCTGGGGAGTGAGACCATGCTGTCTCTTTTCCATCCTGCATGAGGCGTAGGGACAGCCTTCAGACCTGGGGAGTGAGACCATGCTGTCTCTTCTCCATCCAGCAAGGAGCATGGTGACAATCTTCTGACGTGGAGAGTGAGACAATACTGTCTATTATCCATCCATCAGGAGGCGCTGTGACAGCCTTCAGACCTGGGGAGTGAGACCATGCATTCTCTTCCCCACCCAGCATGAGGCGCTGGGACAGTCTTCAGACCTAGGGAGTGGGACCATGCTGTCTCTTCTCCATCCAGCATGTGGTGCTGGGACAGCGTTCAGACCTGGGGAGTGAAACCATGCTGTCTCTTCTCCATCCAGCATGTGCGCAAGGACAGCCTTCAGACCTGGGAAGTGAGACCATGCTGTCTCTTCTCCATCCTGCAAGAAGCATGGTGACAATCTTCTGACGTGGAGAGTGAGACCATACTGTCTTTTATCTATCCAGCATGAGACGCTGTGACAGCCTTCAGGCCTGGGGAGTGAGACCATGCTATCTCTTCTCCATCCAGCATTAGGTGCAGGGACATCCTTCAGACCTGGGGAGTGAGACCATGCGGTCTCTTCTCCATCCATCCAGAAGCATGGTGACAATCTTCTGACGTGGAGAGTGAGACCATACTGTCTATTATCCATCCATCAGGAGGCGCTGTGATAGCCTTCAGACCTGGGAGTGAGACCATGCATTCTCTTCCCCACCCAGCATGAGCCGCTGTGACAGCCTTCAGACCTGGTGAGTGAGACCATGCTGTCTCTTCTCCATCCAGCATGAGGCGCAGGGATAGCCTTCAGACCTGGAGAGTGAAACCATGCTGTCTCTTCTCCATCCAGCATGAGGCGCTGCAACAGCCTTCAGACCTTAGGAGTGAGACCATGCTGTCTCTTCTCCATCCAGCATGAGGTGCTGGGACAGCCTTCAGTCCTAGGGAGTGGGACCATGCTGTCTCTTCTCCATCCAGCATGAGGCGCTGGGACAGCCTTCAGGACTGGGGAGTGAGACCATGCTGTCTCTTCCCCATCCAGCATGAGGTGCTGGGACAGCCTTCAGGCCTGGGGAGTGAGACCATGCTGTCTCTTCCCCATCCAGCATGAGGCGCTGGCACAGCCTTCAGACCTGGTGAGTGTGACCATGCTGTCTCTTCTCCACCCAGTATGAGGCGCTGGGACAGCCTTCAGACCTAGCGGGTGAGACCATGCTGTCTCTTCTCGATCCAGCATGAGGCGCTGGGACAGCCTTCAGACCTGGGGAGTGAGACCATGCAGTCTCTTCTCAATCCAGCTTGAGGCGCTGAGACAGCCTTCAGACCTAGTGAGTGAGACCATGCAGTCTTTCTCCATCCAGCATGAGGCGCCGGGACAGCCTTCAGACCTGGGGAGTGAGGTCATACTGTCTACTATCCATCAATCAGGAGGCGCTGTGACAGCCATCAGACCGGGGGAGTGAGACCAGACTGTCTCTTCTCCATCCAGCATGAGGCACAGGGACAGCCTTCAGACCTGGGGAGTGAGACTATGATGTCTCTCCTCTATCCAACAAGAAGCTTGGTGACAATCTTCTGACATGGAGAGTGAGACCATACTGTCTATTATCCATCCACCAGGAGGCGCTGTGACAGCCTTCAGACCTGGGGAGTGAGACCATGAATTCTCTTCCCCAACCAGCATGAGGCGCTGGGACAGCCTTCAGACCTAGGGAGTGGGACCATGCTGTCTCTTCTCCATCCAGCATGAGGCGCTGGGACAGCCTTCAGACCTAGGGGGTGAGACCATGCTGTCTCTTCTCCATCCAGCATGAGGCGCTAGGACAGCCTTTAGACCTGGGGAGTGAGACCATGTTGTCTCTTCTCCATCCAGCTCAGGGCGCCGGGACAGCCGTCAGACCTGGGGAGTGAGACCATGCTGTCTCTTCTCCATCCAGCATGAGGCCCTGAGGCCCTTGGACAGCCTTCAGACCTGGGGAGTGAGACCATACTGTCTATTATCCATCCATCAGGATGCGCTGTGACAGCCTTCGGACCTGGGGAGAGAGACCATGCATTCTCTTCCCCACCCAGCATGAGGCGCTGGAACAGCCTTCAAGCCTGGGGAGTGAGACCATGCTGTCTCTTCTCCATCCAGCCTGAGGTGCTGTGACAACCTTCAGACCTGAGGAGTGAGACCATACTGTCTCTTCTCCATCCACCATGAGGAGGTGTGACAGCCTTTATACCTGGGGAGTGAGACCATGCTGTCTCTTCTCCATCCAGCATGTGCGCAAGGACAGCCTTCAGACCTGGGAAGTGAGACCCTGCTGTCTCTTCTCCATCCAGCAAGAAGCATGGTGGCAATCTTCTGACGTGGAGAGTGAGACCATACTGTCTATTATCCATCCATCAGGAGGCGCTGTGACAGCCTTCAGACCTGGGGAGTGAGACCATGCATTCTCTTCCCCACCCAGCATGAGCCGCTGTGACAGCCTTCAGACCTGGGGAGTGAGACCATCCTGTCTCTTCTCCATCCAGCATGAGGTGCAGGGACAGCCTTCAGACCTGGGGAGTGAGACCATGCTGTCTCTTCTCCATCCAGCAAGAAGCATGGTGACAATCTTCTGACTTGGAGAGTGAGACAATACTGTCTATTATCCATCCATTAGGAGGCGCTGTGACAGCCTTCAGACCTGGGGAGTGAGACCATGCTATCTCTTCTCCATCCAGCATTAGGCGCAGGGACAGCCTTCAGACCTGGGGAGTGAGACCATGCTGTCTCTTCTCCATCCAGCAAAAAGCATGGTGACGATCTTCTGGCATGGAGAGTGAGACCATACTGTCTATTATCCATCCATCAGGAGGCGCTGTGACAGCCTTCAGACCAGGGGAGTGAGACCATGCATTCTCTTCCCCACCCAGCATGAGGCGCTGGGACAGCCTTCAGACCTAGCGAGTGGGACCAAGCTGTCTCTTCTCCATCCAGCATGTGGCGCTGGGACAGCCTTCAGACCTGGGGAGTGAGACCATGCTGTCTCTTCTCCATCCAGCATGAGGCGCTGTGACAGCCTTTCTACCTGGGGAGTGAGACCATGCTGTCTCTTCTCCATCCAGCATGTGCGCAGGGACAGCGTTCAGACCTGGGAAGTGAGACCATGCTGTCTCTTCTCCATCCAGCAAGAAGCATGGTGACAATCTTCTGACGTGGAGAGTAAGACCATACTGTCTTTTATCTATCCAACATGAGGCGCTGTGACAGCCTTCAGGCCTGGGGAGTGAGACCATGCTATCTCTTCTCCATCCAGAATTAGGAGCAGGGACAGCCTTCAGACCTGGGGAGTGAGACCATGTTGTCTCTTCTCCATCCAGCAAGAAGCATGGTGACAATCTTCTGACGTGGAGAGTGAGACCATACTGTCTATTATCCATCCATCAGGAGGCGATGTGACAGCCTTTAGACTTGGGAGTGAGACCATGCCTTCTCTTCCCCACGCAGCATGAGCAGCTGTGACAGCCTTCAGACCTGGTGAGTGAGACCATGCTGTCTCTTCTCCATCCAGCATGAGGCGCAGGGATAAGCCTTCAGACCTGGAGAGTGAAACCATGCTGTCTCTTATGCATCCAGCATGAGGCGCTGCAACAGCCTTCAGACCTAAGGAGTGAGACCATGCTGTCTCTTCTCCACCCAGCATGAGGCGCTGGGACAGCCTTCAGACCTAGGGGGTGAGACCATGCTGTCTATTATCCATCAATCAGGAGGTGCTGTGACAGCCTTCAGACCTGGGGAGTGAGACCATGCATTCTCTTCCCCACCCAGCATGAGGCGTTGGGGCAGTCTTCAGACCTAGGGAGTGGGACCATGCTGTCTCTTCTCCATCCAGCATGAGGCTCTGGGACAGTCTTCAGACCTAGGGAGTGGGACCATGCTGTCTCTTCTCCATCCAGCATGAGGCGCTGGGACAGCCTTCAGACCTAGGGAGTGAGACCATGCTGTCTCTTCTCCTCACAGCATGAGGCACTGGGACAGCCTTTAGACCTAGGGGGTGAGACCATGCTGTCTCTTCTCGATCCAGCATGAGGCGCAGGGACAGCCTTCAGACTTGGTGAGTGAGACCATGCTGTCTCTTCTCCATCCAGCATGAGGCGACGGGACAACCTTCAGACATAGGGGGTGAGACCATGCTGTCTCTTCTCCATCCAGCATGAGGTGCTGGGACAGCCTTCAGACCTGGGGAGTGAGACCATGCTGTCTCTTCTCCATCCAGCATTAGGCGTAGGGACAGCCTTCAGACCTGGGGAGTGAGACCATGCTGTCTCTTCTCCATCCAGCAAGAAGCATGGTGACAATCTTCTGACGTGGAGAGTGAGACAATACTGTCTATTATCCATCCATCAGGAGGCGCTGTGACAGCCTTCAGACCTGGAGAGTGAGACCATGCATTCTCTTCCCCACCCAGCATGAGGCGCTGGGACAGTCTTCAGACCTAGGGAGTGGGACCATGCTGTCTCTTCTCCATCCAGCATGTTGCGCTGGGACATCCTTCAGATGTGGGGAGTGCGACCATGCTGTCTCTTCCCCATCCAGCATGAGGCACTTGGACAGCCTTCAGACCTAGGGAGTGAGACCATGCTGTCTCTTCTCCACCCATCATGAGGTGCTGGGAGAGCCTTCAGACCTAGGTGGTGACTCCATGCTGTCTCTTCTCGATCGAGCATGAGGCGCAGGGACAACCTTCAGACTTGGTATGTGAGACCATGCTGTCTCTTCTCCATCCAGCATGAGGCGCTGGGACAACCTTCAGACCTAGGGGGTGAGACTATGCTGTCTCTTCTCCATCCAGAATGAGGCGATGGGACAGCCTTCAGACCTGGGGAGTGAGACCATGCTGTCTCTTCTCCATCCAGCATGAGGCGCAGGGACAGCCTTCAGACCTGGGGAGTGAGACCATGCTGTCTCTTCTCCATCCAGCAAGAAGCATGGTGACAATCTTCTGACGTGGAGAGTGAGACAATACTGTCTATTATCCATCCATCAGGAGGCGCTGTGACAGCCTTCAGACCTGGGGAGTGAGACAATGCATTCTCTTCCCCACCCAGCATGAGGCGCTGGGACAGTCTTCAGACCTAGGGAGTGGGACCATGCTGTCTCTTCTCCATCCAGCATGTTGCTCTGGGACATCCTTCAGATGTGGGGAGTGCGACCATGCTGTCTCTTCCCCATCCAGCATGATGCACTTGTACAGCCTTCAGACCTAGGGAGTGAGACCATGCTGTCTCTTCTCCACCCATCATGAGGCGCTGGGACAGCCTTCAGACCTAGGGGGTGACTCCATTCTGTCTCTTCTCGATCCAGCATGAGGCGCAGGGACAACCTTAAGACTTGGTATGTGAGACTTTGCTGTCTCTTCTCCATCCAGCATGAGGCGATGGGACAGCCTTCAGACCTAGGGAGTGAGACCATGCTGTCTCTTCTCCACCCAGCATGAGGCGCTGGGACAGCCTTCAGACCTAGGGGGTGAGACCATGCTGTCTCTTCTCGATCCAGCATGAGGCGCAGGGACAGCCTTCAGACTTGGTGAGTGAGACCATGCTGTCTCCTCTCCATCCAGCATGAGGGGCTGAGACAACCTTCAGACCTAGGGGGTGAGACCATGCTGCCTCTTCTCCATCCAGCATGAGGCGCTGGGACAGCCTTCAGACCTGGGGAGTGAGACCATGCTGTCTCTTCTCCATCCAGCTTGAGGCGCAGGGACAGCCTTCAGACCTGTGGAGTGAGACCATGCTGTCTCTTCTCCATCCAGCATTGAATGTAGAGACAGCCTTCAGACCCGGGGAGTGAGACCATGCTGTCTCTTCTCCATCCAGCAAGAAGCATGGTGACAATCTTCTGACGTGGAGAGTGAGACAATACTGTCTATTATCCATCCATCAAGAGGCGCTGTGACAGCTTTCAGACCTGGGGAGTGAGACCATGCATTCTCTTCCCCACCCAGCATGAGGCGCTGGGACAGTCTTCAGACCTAGGGAGTGGGACCATGCTGTCTCTTCTCCATCCAGCATGTGGCGCTGGGACAGCCTTCAGACCTGGGGAGTGAGACCATGCTGTCTCTTCTCCATCCAGCATGAGGCGCTGTGACAGCCTTTCTACCTGGGGAGTGAGACCATGCTGTCTCTTCTCCATCCAGCATGTGCGCAGGGACTGCCTTCAGACCTGGGAAGTGAAACCATGCTGTCTCTTCTCCATCCAGCAAGAAGCATGGTGACAATCTTCTGACGTGGAGAGTGAGACCATACTGTCTTTTATCTATCCAGCATGAGGTGCTGTGACAGCCTTCAGACCTGGGGACTGAGACTATGCTATCTCTTCTCCATCCAGCATTAGGCGCAGGGACAGCCTTCAGACCTAGGGAGTTGGACCATGCTGTCTCTTCTCCATCCAGCATGAGGCGCTGGGACAGCCTTCATACCTAGGGGGTGAGACCATGCTGTCTCTTCTCCATCCAGCATGAGGCGCTAGGACAGCCTTTAGACCTGGGGAGTGAGACCATGCTGTCTCTTCTCCATCCAGCATGAGGCCCTTGGACAGCCTTCAGACCTGGGGAGTGAGACCATACTGTCTATTATCCATCCATCAGGATGCGCTGTGACAGCCTTTGGACCTGGGGAGAGAGACCATGCATTCTCTTCCCCACCCAGCATGAGGCGCTGGGACAGCCTTCAGGCCTGGGGAGTGAGACCATGCTGTCTCTTCTCCATCCAGCCTGAGGTGCTGTGACAACCTTCAGACCTGAGGAGTGAGACCATACTGTCTCTTCTCCATCCAGCATGAGGCACTGTGACAGCCTTTATACCTGGGGAGTGAGACCATGCTGTCTCTTCTCCATCCAGCATGTGCGCAAGGACAGCCTTCAGACCTGGGAAGTGAGACCCTGCTGTCTCTTCTCCTTTCAGCAAGAAGCATAGTGACAATCTTCTGACGTGGAGAGTGAGACCATACTGTCTTTTATCCATCCATCAGGAGGCGCTGTGACAGCCTTCAGACCTGGGGAGTGAGACCATGCATTCTCTTCCCCACCCAGCATGAGCCGCTGTGACAGCCTTCAGACCTGGGGAGTGAGACCATCCTGTCTCTTCTCCATCCAGCATGAGGTGCAGGGACAGCCTTCAGACCTGGGGAGTGAGACCATGCTGTCTCTTCTCCATCCAGCAAGACGCATGGTGACAATCTTCTGACGTGGAGAGTGAGACAATACTGTCTATTATCCATCCATCAGGAGGCGCTGTGACAGCCTTCAGACCTGGGGAGTGAGACCATGCTATCTCGTCTCCATCCAGCATTAGGCGCAGGGACAGCCTTCAGACCTGGGGAGTGAGACCATGCTGTCTCTTCTCCATCCAGCAAAAAGCATGGTGACGATCTTCTGGCATGGAGAGTGAGACCATACTGTCTATTATCCATCCATCAGGAGGCGCTGTGACAGCCTTCAGACCTGGGGAGTGAGACCATGAATTCTCTTCCCCACCCAGCATGAGCCGCTGTGAAAGCCTTCAGACCTGGGGAGTGAGACCATGCTGTCTCTTCTCCATCCAGCAAGAAGCATGGTGACAATCTTCTGACGTGGAGAGTGAGACAATACTGTCTATTATCCATCCATCAGGAGGCGCTGTGACAGCCTTCAGACCAGGGGAGTGAGACCATGCATTCTCATCCCCACCCAGCATGAGGCGCTGGGACAGTCTTCAGACCTAGCGAGTGGGACCAAGCTGTCTCTTCTCCATCCAGCATGTGGCGATGGGACAGCCTTCAGACCTGGGGAGTGAGACCATGCTGTCTCTTCTCCATCCAGCATGAGGCGCTGTGACAGCCTTTCTACCTGGGGAGTGAGACCATGCTGTCTCTTCTCCATCCAGCATGTGCGCAGGGACAGCGTTCAGACCTGGGAAGTGAGACCATGCTGTCTCTTCTCCATCCAGCAAGAAGCATGGTGACAATCTTCTGAAGTGGAGAGTAAGACCATACTGTCTTTTATCTATCCAACATGAGGCGCTGTGACAGCCTTCAGGCCTGGGGAGTGAGACCATGCTATCTCTTCTCCATCCAGCATTAGGCGCAGGGACAGCCTTCAGACCTGGGGAGTGAGACCATGTTGTCTCTTCTCCATCCCGCAAGAAGCATGGTGACAATCTTCTGACGTGGAGAGTGAGACCATACTGTCTATTATCCATCCATCAGGAGGCGATGTGACAGCCTTCAGACGTGGGAGTGAGACCATGCCTTCTCTTCCCCAAGCAGCATGAGCAGCTGTGACAGCCTTCAGACCTGGTGAGTGAGACCATGCTGTCTCTTCTCCATCCAGCATGAGGCGCTGCAGCAGCCTTCAGACCTAAGGAGTGAGACCATGCTGTCTCTTCTCCACCCAGCATGAGGCGCTGGGACAGCCTTCAGACCTAGGGGGTGAGACCATGCTGTCTATTATCCATCAATCAGGAGGCGCTGTGACAGCCTTCTGACCTGTGGAGTGAGACCATGCATTCTCTTCCCCACCCA
This sequence comes from Triturus cristatus, assembly GCF_964204655.1. Classification (NCBI taxonomy): domain Eukaryota; kingdom Metazoa; phylum Chordata; class Amphibia; order Caudata; family Salamandridae; genus Triturus; species Triturus cristatus. Next base: position 172,478,167 of record NC_140579.1, on the reverse strand, counting down.
GCATGAGGCGTTGGGACAGTCTTCAGACCTAGGGAGTGGGACCATGCTGTCTCTTCTCCATCCAGCATGAGGCGCTGGGACAGTCTTCAGACCTAGGGAGTGGGACCATGCTGTCTCTTCTCCATCCAGCATGAGGCGCTGGGACAGCCTTCAGACCTAGGGAGTGAGACCATGCTGTCTCTTCTCCACCCAGCATGAGGCGCTGGGACAGCCTTCAGACCTAGGGGGTGAGACCATGCTGTCTCTTCTCGATCCAGCATGAGGCGCTGGGACAGCCTTCAGACCTAGGGGGTGAGACCATGCTGTCTCTTCTCGATCCAGCATGAGGCACAGGGACATCCTTCAGACTTGGTGAGTGAGACCATGCTGTCTCTTCTCCATCCAGCATGAGGTGACGGGACAACCTTCAGACCTAAGGGGTGAGACCATGCTGTCTCTTCTCCATCCAGCATGAGGTGCTGGGACAGCCTTCAGACCTCGGGAGTGAGACCATGCTGTCTCTTCTCCATCCAGCATTAGGCGTAGGGACAGCCTTCAGACCTGGGGAGTGAGACCATGCTGTCTCTTCTCCATACAGCAAGAAGCATGATGACAATCTTCTGGCGTGGAGAGTGAGACCATACTGTCTATTATCCATCCATCAGGAGGCGCTGTGACAGCCTTCAGACCTGGGGAGTGAGACCACGCATTCTCTTCCCCACCCAGCATGAGCCGCTGTGACAGCCTTCAGACCTGGGGAGTGAGACCATGCTGTCTCTTCTCCATCCAGCATGAGGCGCAGGGACAGCCTTCAGACCTGGGGAGTGAGGCCATGCTGTCTCTTCTCCATCCAGCAAGAAGCATGGTGACAATCTTCTGACGTGGAGAGTAGGACAATACTGTCTATTATCCATCCATCAGGAGGCGCTGTGACAGCCTTCAGACCTGGTGAGTGAGACCATGCATTCTCTTCCCCACCCAGCATGAGGTGCTGGGACAGTCTTCAGACCTAGGGAGTGGGACCAAGCTGTCTCTTCTCCATCCAGCATGTTGCGCTGGGACATCCTTCAGATGTGGGAGTGCGACCATGCTGTCTCTTCCCCATCCACAGGGGCACAGGGTCAGACTGATTTGCATACGGCCATGTCTGAACTGGGGTGGCAGAGTGGGCTAAAGAACGGTGATGGATCAAACCCAGATCTGTTGACTGGGTGTGAGTGTTTGATTGGGTCTGATGCTCCGTCCATCACCATCCCCTTTTGTACCGCTTTGTTCGCCATAAGTTGGCAGGGTCTGCTCAGACGTGAGTCCCTTGCCCACTTTGCCACTGGATTCAAGCAAGCCTCTCTGAAGACGGCTGAAATGCCAGAAACCGGTCCTAGGAAGCTTGTTTCCGGTCCAGGGAAGGCATGGCTTGGCAGTTCGGGCTGGACTGTTCCCATGAGGCACAGGGTCAGACTGATTTGCATACGGCCATGTCTGAACTGGGGTGGCAGAGTGGGCTAAAGAACGGTGAAGGATCAAACCCAGATCTGTTGACTGGGTGTGAGTGTTTGATTGGTTCTGATGCTCCGTCCATCACCACCCCCTTTTGTACCGTCTCTTCTCCATCCAGCATTGAGCGTAGAGACAGCCTTCAGACCTGGGGAGTGAGACCATGCTGTCTCTTCTCCATCCAGCAAGAAGCATGGTGACAATCTTCTGACGTGGAGAGTGAGACAATACTGTCTATTATCCATCCATCAGGAGGCGCTGTGACAGCTTTCAGACCTGGGGAGTGAGACCATGCATTCTCTTCCCCACCCAGCATGAGGCGCTGGGACAGTCTTCAGACCTAGGGAGTGGGACCATGCTGTCTCTTCTCCATCCAGCATGTGGCGCTGGGACAGCCTTCAGACCTGGGGAGTGAGACCATGCTGTCTCTTCTCCATCCAGCATGAGACGCTGTGACAGCCTTCAGACCTAAGCAATGAGACCATGCTGTGTCTTCTCCATCCAGCATGAGGTGCTGGGACAGCCTTCAGACCTGGGGAGTGAGACCATGCATTCTCTTCCCCACCCAGCATGAGGTGCTGAGACAGCCTTCATACCTGGGGAGTGAGACTATGCTGTCTCTTCTCCAGCCAGCATGAGGTGCTGTGACAGCCTTCAGACCTGGGGAGTGAGACCATACTGTCTCTTCTCCATCCAGCATGAGGTGCAGGGACAGCCTTCAGACCTGGGGAGTGAGACCCTGATGTCTCTTCTCCATCCAGCAAGGAGCATGGTGACAATCTTGTGATGTGGAGAGTGAGACCATACTGTCTATTATTCATCCATCAGGAGGCGCTGTGACAACCTTAAGACCTGGGGAGGGAGACCATGCATTCCCTTTCCCACCCAGCATGAGGCGCTGGGACAGTGTTCAGACCTAGGGAGTGGGACCCTGCTGTCTCGTCTCCATCCAGCATGAGGCGCTGGGACAGCCTTCAGACCTGGGGAGTGAGACCATGCTGTCTCTTCCCCATCCAGCATGAGGCGCTGGGACAGCCTTCAGACCTAGGGAGTGAGACCATGCTGTCTCTTCACCATCCAACTTGAGGCGCAGGGACAGCCTTCAGACCTGTGGAGTGAGACCATGCTGTCTCTTCTCCATCCAGCATTAGGCGTAGGGACAGCCTTCAGACCTGGGGAGTGAGTCCATGCTGTCTCTTCTCCATCCAGCAAGAAGCATGGTGACAATCTTGTGACGTGGAGAGTGAGACATACTGTCTATTATCCATCCATCAGGAGGCGCTGTGAAAGCCTTCAGACCTGGGGAGTGAGACCATGCATTCTCTTCCCCACTCAGCATGAGGTGCTGGGACAGCCTTCAGACCTGGGGAGTGAGACCATGCTGTCTCTTCTCCATCCAGCATGAGGTGCTGTGGCAGCCTTCAGACCTAGGGAGTGGGACCATGCTGTCTCTTCTCCATCCAACATGAGGCGCTTGGACAGCCTTCAGATCTGGGGAGTGAGACCATGCTGTCTCTTCCCCATCCAGCATGAGGCGCTGGGGCAGCCTTCAGACCTAGGGAGTGAGACCATTCTCTCTCTTCTCCACCCAGCATGAGGCGCAGGGACAGCCTTCAGACCTGGTGGGTGAGACCATGCTGTCTCTTCTCGATCCAGCATGAGGCGCTGGGACAGCCTTCAGATCTGGGGAGTGAGACAAAGCTGTCTCTTCTCCATCCAGCTTGAGGCGCAGGGACAGCCACCAGACCTGGGTAGTGAGACCATGCTGTCTCTTCCGCACCCAGCATGAGGCGCTGTAACAGCCTTCAGACCTAGGGAGTGAGACCATGCTGTCTCTTCCCCATCCAGCATGAGGCGCTGGGACAGCCTTCAGACCTAGGGGGTGAGACCATGCTGTCTCTTCTCAATCCAGCATGAGGCGCTGTGACAGCCTTCAGACCTGGGGAGTGAGACCATGCTGTCTCTTCTCCATCCAGCATGAGGCGCAGGGACAGCCTTCAGACCTGGGGAGTGAGGCCATGCTGTCTCTTCTCCATCCAGCAAGAAGCATGGTGACAATCTTCTGACGTGGAGAGTAGGACAATACTGTCTATTATCCATCCATCAGGAGGCGCTGTGACAGCCTTCAGACCTGGTGAGTGAGACCATGCATTCTCTTCCCCACCCAGCATGAGGTGCTGGGACAGTCTTCAGACCTAGGGAGTGGGACCAAGCTGTCTCTTCTCCATCCAGCATGTTGCGCTGGGACATCCTTCAGATGTGGGAGTGCGACCATGCTGTCTCTTCCCCATCCACAGGGGCACAGGGTCAGACTGATTTGCATACGGCCATGTCTGAACTGGGGTGGCAGAGTGGGCTAAAGAACGGTGATGGATCAAACCCAGATCTGTTGACTGGGTGTGAGTGTTTGATTGGGTCTGATGCTCCGTCCATCACCACCCCCTTTTGTACCGCTTTGTTCGCCATAAGTTGGCAGGGTCTGCTCAGACGTGAGTCCCTTGCCCACTTTGCCACTGGATTCAAGCAAGCCTGGCTGAAGACGGCTGAAATGCCAGAAACCGGTCCTAGGAAGCTTGTTTCCGGTCCAGGGAAGGCATGGCTTGGCAGTTCGGGCTGGACTGTTCCCATGAGGCACAGGGTCAGACTGATTTGCATACGGCCATGTCTGAACTGGGGTGGCAGAGTGGGCTAAAGAACGGTGAAGGATCAAACCCAGATCTGTTGACTGGGTGTGAGTGTTTGATTGGTTCTGATGCTCCGTCCATCACCACCCCCTTTTGTACCGTCTCTTCTCCATCCAGCATTGAGCGTAGAGACAGCCTTCAGACCTGGGGAGTGAGACCATGCTGTCTCTTCTCGATCCAGCAAGAAGCATGGTGACAATCTTCTGACGTGGAGAGTGAGACAATACTGTCTATTATCCATCCATCAGGAGGCGCTGTGACTGCTTTCAGACCTGGGGAGTGAGACCATGCATTCTCTTCCCCACCCAGCATGAGGCGCTGGGACAGTCTTCAGACCTAGGGAGTGGGACCATGCTGTCTCTTCTCCATCCAGCATGTGGCGCTGGGACAGCCTTCAGACCTGGGGAGTGAGACCATGCTGTCTCTTCTCCATCCAGCATGAGACGCTGTGACAGCCTTCAGACCTAAGCAATGAGACCATGCTGTGTCTTCTCCATCCAGCATGAGGCGCTGGGACAGCCTTCAGACCTGGGGAGTGAGAACATGCATTCTCTTCCCCACCCAGCATGAGGTGCTGAGACAGCCTTCATACCTGGGGAGTGAGACTATGCTGTCTCTTCTCCAGCCAGCATGAGGTGCTGTGACAGCCTTCAGACCTGGGGAGTGAGACCATACTGTCTCTTCTCCATCCAGCATGAGGTGCAGGGACAGCCTTCAGACCTGGGGAGTGAGACCCTGATGTCTCTTCTCCATCCAGCAAGGAGCATGGTGACAATTATGTGATGTGGAGAGTGAGACCATACTGTCTATTATTCATCCATCAGGAGGCGCTGTGACAACCTTCAGACCTGGGGAGGGAGACCATGCATTCCCTTTCCCACCCAGCATGAGGCGCTGGGACAGTGTTCAGACCTAGGGAGTGGGACCCTGCTGTCTCGTCTCCATCCAGCATGAGGCGCTGGGACAGCCTTCAGACCTGGGGAGTGAGACCATGCTGTCTCTTCCCCATCCAGCATGAGGCGCTGGGACAGCCTTCAGACCTAGGGAGTGAGACCATGCTGTCTCTTCACCATCCAACTTGAGGCGCAGGGACAGCCTTCAGACCTGTGGAGTGAGACCATGCTGTCTCATCTCCATCCAGCATTAGGCGTAGGGACAGCCTTCAGACCTGGGGAGTGAGTCCATGCTGTCTCTTCTCCATCCAGCAAGAAGCATGGTGACAATCTTGTGACGTGGAGAGTGAGACATACTGTCTATTATCCATCCATCAGGAGGCGCTGTGACAGCCTTCAGACCTGGGGAGTGAGACCATGCATTCTCTTCCCCACTCAGCATGAGGTGCTGGGACAGCCTTCAGACCTGGGGAGTGAGACCATGCTGTCTCTTCTCCATCCAGCATGAGGTGCTGTGGCAGCCTTCAGACCTAGGGAGTGGGACCATGCTGTCTCTTCTCCATCCAACATGAGGCGCTTGGACAGCCTTCAGATCTGGGGAGTGAGACCATGCTGTCTCTTCCCCATCCAGCATGAGGCGCTGGGACAGCCTTCAGACCTAGGGAGTGAGACCATTCTCTCTCTTCTCCACCCAGCATGAGGCGCAGGGACAGCCTTCAGACCTGGTGGGTGAGACCATGCTGTCTCTTCTCGATCCAGCATGAGGCGCTGGGACAGCCTTCAGATCTGGGGAGTGAGACAAAGCTGTCTCTTCTCCATCCAGCTTGAGGCGCAGGGACAGCCACCAGACCTGGGTAGTGAGACCATGCTGTCTCTTCCGCACCCAGCATGAGGCGCTGAAACAGCCTTCAGACCTAGGGAGTGAGACCATGCGGTCTCTTCCCCATCCAGCATGAGGCGCTGGGACAGCCTTCAGACCTAGGGGGTGAGACCATGCTGTCTCTTCTCAATCCAGCATGAGGTGCTGGGACAGCCTTCAGACCTGGGGAGTGAGACCATGCTATCTCTTCCCCATCCAGCTTGAGGCACAGGGACAGCCTTCAGTCCTAGGGAGTGAGACCATGCTGTCTCTTCTCCACCCAGCATGAGGAGCTGGGACAGCCTTCAGAGCTAGGGGGTGAGACCATGCCGTCTCTTCTCGATCTAGCATGAGGCGCTGGGACAGCCTTCAGACCTGGGGAGTGAGACCATGCTGTCTCTTCTCTATCCAGCTTGAGGCGCAGGGACAGCCTTCAGACCTGGGGAGTGAGACCATGCTGTCTCTTCTACATCCAGCATGAGGCGCTGTGACCGCCTTCAGACCTGGGGAGTGAGACCATACTGTCTCTTCTCCATCCAACATGAGGCACAGGGTCAGCCTTCAGATGTGGGGAGTGAGACCATGAATTCTCTTCCCCACCCAGCATAAGGCGCTGGGACAGCCTTCAGACCTAGGGAGTGGGACCGTGCTGTCTCTTCCCCATCCAGCATGAGGGGCTGGGACAGCCTTCAGACCTAGGGAGTGAGACCATGCTGTCTCTTCTCCATCCAGCATGAGGCGCAGTGACAGCCTTCAGACCTGGGGAGTGAGACCATGCTGTCTCTTCTCCATCCAGCATGAGGCGCAGGGACAGCCTTTAGAACTGGGGAGTGAGACTATGATGTCTTTTCTCCATCCAGCAAGAAGCATGGTGACAATCTTCTGACGTGGAGAGTGAGACCATACTGTCTATTATCCATCCATCAGGAGGCGCTATGACAGCCTTCAGACCTGGGGAGTGAGACCATGAATTCTCTTCCCCATCCAGCATGAGCCGCTGTGACGGCCTTCAGACCTGGTGAGTGAGACCATGCTGTCTCTTCTCCATCCAGCATGAGGCGCAGGGATAGCCTTCAGACCTGGGGAGTGAGACCATGCTGTCTCTTCTCCATCCAGCATGAGGCGCTGGGACAGCCTTCAGACCTGGGGAGTGAGACCATGCTGTCTCTTCTCCATCCAGCTTGAGGCGCAGGGACAGCCTTGAGACCATGCTGTCTCTTCTCCATCCAGCATTAGGCATAGGGACAGCCTTCAGACCTGGGGAGTGAGACCATGCTGTCTCTTCTCCATCCAGCAAGAAGCATGGAGACAATCTCCTGACGTGGAGAGTGAGACCATACTGTCTATTATCCATCCATCAGGAGGCGCTGTGACAGCATTCAGACCTGGGGAGTGAGACCATGCATTCTCTTCCCCAACCGGCATGAGCCGCTGTGACAGCCTTCAGACCTGGGGAGTGAGACCATGCTGTCTCTTCTCCATCCAGCATGATGCGCAGGGACAGCCTTCAGACCTGGGGAGTGAGACCATGCTGTCTCTTCTCCATCCAGCAGGAAGCATGGTGAAAATATTCTGACGTGGAGAGTGAGTCAATACTGTCTATTATCCATCCATCAGGAGGCGCTGTGACAGCCTTCAGACCTGGGGAGTGAGACCATGCATTCTCTTCCCCACCCAGCATGAGGTGCTGGGACAGTCTTCAGACCTAGGGAGTGGGACCATGCTGTCTCTTCTCCATCCAGCATGAGGCGCTGGGACAGCCTTCAGACCTGGAGAGTGAGACCATGCTGTCTCTTCCCCATCCAGCATGAGGCGCTGGGACAGCCTTCAGACCTAGGGAGTGAGACCATGCTTTCTCTTGCCCACCTAGCATGAGATGCTGAAACAGCCTCCAGACCTTGGGAGTGAGACCATGCTGTCCCTTCTTCACCCAGCTTGAGGCGCTGGGACAGCCTTCAGACCTGGGGAGTGAGACCATGCTGTCTCTTCTCCATTCAGCTTGAGGCGCAGGGACAGCCTTCAGTCTTGGTGAGTGAGACCATGCCGTCTCTTCTCCATCCATCATGATTCGCTGGGACAACCTTAAGACCTAGGGGGTGAGACCATGGTGTCTCTTCTCCATCCAGCATGAGGCGCAGGGACAGCCTTCAGACCTGGGGAGTGAGACCATGCTGTCTCTTCTCCATACAGCAAGAAGCATAGTGACAATATTCTGACGTAGAGAGTGAGACAATACTGTCTATTATCCAACCATCAGGAGGTGCTGTGACATCCTTCAGACCTGGGGAGTGAGATCATGCTGTCACTTCTCCATCCAGCATGAGGCGCTGCAACAGCCTACAGACCTAAGGAGTGAGACCATGCTGTCTCTTCTCTATCCAGCATGAGGTGCTGGGACAGCCTTCAGACCTGGGGAGTGAGATCATACTCTCTATTATCCATCAATCAGGAGGCGCTGTGACAGCCTTCAGACCTGTGGAGTGAGACCATACTGTCTTTTCTCCATCCAGCATGAGGTGCAGGGACAGCCTTAAGACCTGGGGGGTGAGACCATGATGTCTCTTCTACATCCAGCATGAGGCGCTGGGACAGCCTTCAGACCTGGGGAGTGAGACGATGCTGTCTCTTCACCATCCAGCATGAGGCGCTGGGACAGCCTTCAGACCTGGGGAGTGAGATCATACTGTCTATTATACATCAATCAGTAGGCGCTGTGACAGCCTTCAGACCTGGGGAGTGAGACCATACTGTCTCTTCTCCATCCAACATGAGGCACAGGGACAGCCTTCAGATGTGGGGGGTGAGACCATGAATTCTCTTCCTCACCCAGCATGAGGCGCTGGGACAGCCTTCAGACCTAGGGAGTGGGACCGTGCTGTCTCTTCCCCATCCAGCATGAGGGGCTGGGACAGCCTTCAGACCTAGGGGGTGAGACCATGCTGTCTCTTCTCCATCCAGCATGAGGCGCAGTGACAGCCTTCAGACCTGGGGAGTGAGACCATGCTGTCTCTTCTCCATCCAGCATGAGGGGCAGGGACAGCCTTTAGACCTGGGGAGTGAGACTATGATGTCTTTTCTCCATCCAGCAAGAATCATGGTGACAATCTTCTGACGTGGAGAGTGAGACCATACTGTCTATTATCCATCCATCAGGAGGCGCTATGACAGCCTTCAGACCTGGGGAGTGAAACCATGAATTCTCTTCCCCATCCAGCATGAGCCGCTGTGACAGCCTTCAGACCTGGTGAGTGAGACCATGCTGTCTCTCCTCCGTCCAGCATGAGGCGCAGGGATAGCCTTCAGACCTGGGGAGTGAGACCATGCTGTCTCTTCTCCATCCAGCATGAGGCGCTGGGACTGCCTTCAGACCTGGGGAGTGAGACCATGCTGTCTCTTCTCCATCCAGCTTGAGGCGCAGGGACAGCCTTGAGACCATGCTGTCTCTTCTCCATCCAGCATTAGGCATAGGGACAGCCTTCAGACCTAGGGAGTGGGACCGTGCTGTCTCTTCCCCATCCAGCATGAGGGGCTGGGACAGCCTTCAGACCTAGGGGGTGAGACCATGCTGTCTCTTCTCCATCCAGCATGAGGCGCAGTGACAGCCTTCAGACCTGGGGAGTGAGACCATGCTGTCTCTTCTCCATCCAGCATGAGGGGCAGGGACAGCCTTTAGACCTGGGGAGTGAGACTATGATGTCTTTTCTCCATCCAGCAAGAATCATGGTGACAATCTTCTGACGTGGAGAGTGAGACCATACTGTCTATTATCCATCCATCAGGAGGCGCTATGACAGCCTTCAGACCTGGGGAGTGAGACCATGAATTCTCTTCCCCATCCAGCATGAGCCGCTGTGACAGCCTTCAGACCTGGTGAGTGAGACCATGCTGTCTCTTCTCCGTCCAGCATGAGGCGCAGGGATAGCCTTCAGACCTGGGGAGTGAGACCCTGCTGTCTCTTCTCCATCCAGCATGAGGCGCTGGGACTGCCTTCAGACCTGGGGAGTGAGAACATGCTGTCTCTTCTCCATCCAGCTTGAGGCGCAGGGACAGCCTTGAGACCATGCTGTCTCTTCTCCATCCAGCATTAGGCATAGGGACAGCCTTCAGACCTGGGGAGTGAGTCCATGCTGTCTCTTCTCCATCCAGCAAGAAGCATGGTGACAATCTCGTGACGTGGAGAGTGAGACCATACTGTCTATTATCCATCCATCAGGAGGCACTGTGACAGCATTCAGACCTGGGGAGTGAGACCATGCATTCTCTTCCCCACCCAGCATGAGGTGCTGGGACAGTCTTCAGACCTAGGGAGTGGGACCATGCTGTCTCTTCTCCATCCAGCATGAGGCGCTGGGACAGCCTTCAGACCTCGGGAGTGAGACCATGCATTCTCTTCCCCAACCGGCATGAGCCGCTGTGACAGCCTTCACACCTGGGGAGTGAGACCATGCTGTCTCTTCTACATCCAGCATGAGGCGCAGGGACAGCCTTCAGACCTGGGGAGTGAGACCATGCTGTCTCTTCTTCTTCCAGCAGGAAGCATAGTGACAATCTTCTGACGTGGAGAGTGAGACAATACTGTCTATTATCCATCCATCAGGAGGCGCTGTGACAGCCTTCAGACCTGGGGAGTGAGACCATGCATTCTCTTCCCCACCCAGCATGAGGTGCTGGGACAGTCTTCAGACCTAGGGAGTGGGACCATGCTGTCTCTTCTCCATCCAGCATGAGGCGCTGGGACAGCCTTCAGACCTGGGGAGTGAGACCATGCTGTCTCTTCCCCATCCAGCATGAGGAGCTGGGACAGCCTTCAGACCTAGGGGGTGAGACCATGCTGTCTCTTCTCGATCCAGCTTGAGGCGCTGGGACAGCCTTCAGACCTGGGGAGTGAGACCATGCTGTCTCTTCTCCATTCAGCTTGAGGCGCAGGGACAGCCTTCAGATTTGGTGAGTGAGACCATGCTGTCTCTTCTCCATCCAGCAAGAAGCATAGTGACAATCTTCTGACGTGGAGAGTGAGACAATACTGTCTATTATCCAACCATCAAGAGGTGCTGTGACATCCTTCAGACCTGGGGAGTGAGACCATGCTGTCTCTTCTCCATCCAGCATGAGGCGCTGCGACAGCCTTCAGACCTAAGGAGTGAGACCATGCTGTCTCTTCTCCATCCAGCATGAGGTGCTGGGACAGCCTTCAGACCTGGGGAGTGAGATCATACTGTCTATTATCCACCAATCAGGAGGCGCTGTGACAGCCTTCAGACCTGGGGAGTGAGACCATACTGTCTTTTCTCCATCCAGCATGAGGTGCAGGGACAGCCTTCAGACCTGGGGGGGTGAGACCATGATGTCTCTTCTCCATCCAGCAAGAAGCATGGTGACAATCTTGTGACGTAGATAGCGAGACATACTGCCTATTATCCATCCATCAGGAGGCGCTCTGACAGCCTTCAGACCTGGGGAGTGAGACCATGCATTCTCTTCCCCACCCAGCATGAGGTGCTGGGACAGCATTCAGACCTGGAGAGTGAGACCATGATGTCTCTTCTCCATCCAGCATGAGGTGCTGTGGCAGCCTTCAGACCTAGGGAGTGGGACCATGCTGTCTCTTCTCCATCCAACATGAGGCGCTGGGACAGCCTTCAGACCTGGGGAGTGAGACCATGCTGTCTCTTCCCCATCCAGCATGAGGCACTGGGACAGCCTTCAGACCTAGGGAGTGAGACCATTCTGTCTCTTCTCCACCCAGCATGAGGCGCTGGGACAGCCTTCAGACCTAGGGGGTGAGACCATGCTATCTCTTCTCGATCCAGCATGAGGCACTGGGACAGCCTTCAGATCTGGGGAGTGAGACCAAGTTGTCTCTCCTCCATCCAGCTTGAGGCGCAGGGACAGCCTTCAGACCTGGGGAGTGAGACCATGCTGTCTCTTCCCCACCTAGCATGAGGTGCTGGGACAGCCTTCAGACCTGGGGAGTGAGACCATGCTGTCTCTTCTCCATCCAGCATGAGGTGCTGTGGCAGCCTTCAGACCTAGGGACTGGGACCATGCTGTCTCTTCTCCATCCAACATGAGGCGCTGGGACAGCCTTCAGACCTGGGGAGTGAGACCAAGCTGTCTCTCCTCCATCCAGCTTGAGGCGCAGGGACAGCCTTCAGACCTGGGGAGTGAGACCATGCTGTCTCTTCCCCACCTAGCATGAGACGCTGAAACAGCCTCCAGACCTTGGGAGTGAGACCATGCTGTCTCTTCTTCACCCAGCATGAGGCGCTGGGACAGCCTTCAGATCTAGGGGTGAGACCATGCTGTCTCTTCTCCACCCAGTATGAGGAGCTGGGACAGCCTTCAGACCTAGGGGGTGAGACCATGCTGTCTCTTCTCGATCCAGCATGAGGCGCTGGGACAGCCTTCACACCTGGGGAGTGAGACCATGCTGTCTCTTCCCCATCCAGCATGAGGCGCTGGGACAGCCTTCAGACCTGTGGAGTGACATCATACTGTCTATTATACATCAATCAGTAGGCGCTGTGACAACCTTCAGACCTGGGGAATGAGACCATACTGTCTCTTCTCCATTCAGCATGAGGCACAGGGACATCCTTCAGACCTGGGGAGTGAGACTATGATGTCTCTTCTCCATCCAACAAGAAGCATGGTGACAATCTTCTGAAGTGGAGAGTGAGACCATGCATTCTCTTCTCCACCCAGCATGAGGTGCTGGGACAGCCTTCAGACCTGGGGAGTGAGACCATGCTGTCTCTTCTCCATCCAGTATGAGGCGCTGTGACAGCCTTCAGACCTGGGGAGTGAGACCATACTGTCTCTTCTCCATCCAGCATGAGGCGCAGGAACAGCCTTCAGACCTGGGGAGTGAGACTATGATGTCTTTTCTCCATCCAGGAAGAAGCATGGTGACAATCTTCTGACGTGGAGAGTGAGACCATACTGTCTATTATCCATCCATCAGGAGGCGCTATGACAGCCTTCAGACCTGGGGAGTGAGACCATGAATTCTCTTCCCCATCCAGCATGAGGCGCTGGGACAGCCTTCCGACCAAAGGAGTGAGACCATGCTGTCTCGTCTCCATCCAGCATGAGGCACTTGGACAGCCTTCAGACCTGGGGAGCAAGATCATACTGTCTATTATCCATCAATCAGGAGGCGCTGTGACACCCTTCAGACCTGGGGAGTTAGACCATGCATTCTCTTCCCCACCCAGCATGAGGTGCTGGGACAGCCTTCAGACCTCGGGAGTGAGACTATGCTGTCTCTTCTCCGGCCAGCATGAGGCGCTGTGACAGACTTCAGTCCTGGGGAGTGAGACCAAACTGTGTCTTCTCCATCCAGCATGAGGCGCAGGGACAGCCTTCAGACCTTGGGAGTGAGACCATGATGTCTCTTCTCCATCCAGCAAGAAGCATGGTGACAATCTTGTGATGTGGAGAGTGAGACCATACTGTCTCTTCTCCATCCAGCATGAGGCGCTGGGACAGCCTTCAGACCTGGGGAGTGAGACCATGCTGTCTCTTCCCCATCCAGCATGAGGCGCTGGGACAGCCTTCAGACCTGGGGAGTGAGACCATGCTGTCTCTTCTCCATCCAGCTTGAGGCGCAGGGACAGCCTTCAGACTTGGTGAGTGAGACCATGCTGTCTCTTCTCCAACCAGTATGAGGCGCTGGGACAACCTTCAGACCTAGGAGGTGAGACCATGCTGTCTCTTCTCCATCCAGCATGAGGCGCTGGGACAGCCTTCAGACCTGGGGAGTGAGACCATGCTGTCTCTTCTCCATCCAGCTTGAAGCGCAGGACAGCCTTCAGACCTGTGGAGTGAGACCATGCTGTCTCTTCTCCATACAGCATTAGGCATAGGGACAGTCTTCAGACTTGGGGAGTGAGACCACTCTGTCTCTTCTCCATCCAGCATGGACGCAGGGACAGCCTTCATACCTAGGGAGTGAGACCATGCAGTCTCTTCTCCATCCAGCAAAAAGCATGGTAACAATCTTCTGACGTGAAGAGTGAGACCGTACTGTCTATTATCCTTCCAGCATCAGGCGCTGTGACAGCCTTCAGGCCTGGGGAGTGAGACCATACTATCTCTTCTCCATCCAGCATTAGGCGTAGGGACAGCCTTCAGACCTGGGGAGTGAGACCATGCTGTCTCTTCTCCATCCAGCAAGAAGCATGGTGACAATCTTATGACGTGGAGAGTGAGACCATACTGTCTATTATCCATCCATCAGGAGGTGCTGTGACATCCTTCAGACCTTGGGAGTGAGACCATGCTGTTTCTTCTCCATCCAGCATGAGGCGCTGGGACAGCCTTCAGACCTTGGGAGTGAGACCATGCTGTCTCTTCTCCATCCAGCAAGAGGCGCTGGGACAGCCTTCCGACCTGGGGAATGAGATCATACTGTCTATTATCCATGAATCCGGAGGCGCTGTGACAGCCTTCAGACCTGGGGAGTGAGACCATGCATTCTCTTCTCCACCCAGCATGAGGTGCTGGGACAGCCTTCAGACCTGGGGAGTGAGACCATGCTGTCTCTTCTCCATCCAGTATGAGGAGCTTTGACAGCCTTCAGACCTGGGGAGTGAGACCATACTGTCTCTTCTCCATCCAGCATGAGGCGCAGGGACAGCCTTCAGACCTGGGGAGTGAGATCATACTGTCTCTTCTCCATCCAGCATGAGGCACAGGGACAGCCTTCAGACCTGGGGAGTGAGACTATGATGTCTTTTCTCCATCCAGCAAGAAGCATGGTGACAATCTTCTGACGTGGAGAGTGAGACCATACTGTCTATTATCCATCCATCAGGAGGCGCTATGACAGCCTTCAGACCTGGGGAGTGAGACCATGAATTCTCTTCCCCATCCAGCATGAGGCGCTGGGACAGCCTTCAGACTTAGGGAGTGGGACCATGCTGTCTCTTCCCCATCCAGCATGAGGCGCTGCGACAGCCTTCAGACCTAGGGGGTGAGACCATGCTGTCTCTTCTCCATCCAGCATGAGGCGCAGGGACAGCCTTCAGACCTGGGGAGTGAGACCATGCTGTCTCTTCTCCATCCAGCTTAGGGCGCCGGGACAGCAGTCAGACCTGGGGAGTGAGAACATGCTGTCTCTTCTCCATCCAGCATGAGGCACTAGGACAGCCTTCAGACCTAGGAAGTGAGACCATGCTGTCTCTTCTCCATCCAGCATGAGGCCATTGGACAGCCTTCAGACCTGGGGAGTGAGACCATACTGTCTATTATCCATCCATTGCGAGGCGCTGTGACAGCCTTCGGACCTGGGGAGTGAGACCATGCATTCTCTTCCCCACCCAGCATGAGGCGCTGGGAAAGCCTTCAGGCCTGGGGAGTGAGACCATGCTGACTCTTCTCCATCCAGCCTGAGGTGCTGTGACAACCTTCAGACCTGAGGAGTGAGACCATACTGTCTCTTCTCCATCCAGCATGAGGCGCTGTGACAGCCTTTATAGCTGGGGAGTGAGACCATGCTGTCTCTTCTCCATCCAGCATAGGCGCAGGGACAGCCTTCAGACCTGGGGAGTGAGACCATGCTGTCTCTTCTCAATCCAGCAAGAAGCATGGTGACAATCTTCTGACGTGGAGAGTGAGACCATACTGTCTATTATCCATCCAGCATGAGGCGCTGTGACAGCATTCAGGCCTGGAGAGTGAGACCATGCTATCTCTTCTCCATCCAGCATTAGGCGCAGGGACAGCCTTCAGTCTTGGGGAGTGAGACCATGCTGTCTCTTCTCCACCCAGCAGGAAGCATGGTGAACATCTTCTGACGTGGAGAGTGAGAACATACTGTCTATTATCTATCCATCAGGAGGCACTGTGACAGCCTTAAGACCTGGGGAGTGAGGCCATGCATTCTCTTCCCCACCCAGCATGAGCTGCTGTGACAGCCTTCAGACCTGGGGAGTGAGACCATGCTGTCTCTTCTCCATCCAGCATGAGGCGCAGGGACAGCCTTCACACCTGGGGAATGAGACCATGCTGTATCTTCTCCATTCAGCAAGCATGGTGACAATCTTCTGACGTGGAGAGTGAGATCATACTGTCTATTATCCAACCATCAGGAGGCGCAGTGACTTCCTTCAGACCTAAGAAATGAGACCATGCTGTCTCTTCTCCATCCAGCATGAGGCGCTGTGACAACCTTCAGACCTGGGGAGTGAGATCATACTGTCTATTATTCATCAATCAGGAGGCGCTGTGACAGCCTTCAGACCTGGGGAGTGAGACTATGCATTCTCTTCCCCACCCAGCATGAGGTGCTGGGACAGCCTTCAGACCTGGGGAGTGAGACCATACTGTCTCTTCTCCATCCAGCCTGAGGTGCAGGGACAGCCTTCAGACCTGGGGAGTGAGACCATGCTGTCTCTTCTCCATCCAGCATGAGGCGCTGGGAAAGCCTTCAGACCTGGGGAGTGAGACATGCTGTCTATTCCCCATCCAGCATGAGGCGCTGGGACAGCCTTCAGACCTGGGGAGTGAGATCATGCTGTCTCTTCTCGATCCAGCATGAGGCGCTGGGACAGCCTTCAGACCTGGGGAGTGAGACCATGCTGTCTCTTCTCCATCCAGCTTGAGGCGCTGGGACAGCCTTCAGACCTGGGGAGTGAGATCATGCTGTCTATTATCCATCAATCAGGAGGCGCTGTGACAGCCTTCAGACCTGGGGAGTGAGACCATACTGTGTCTTCTCCATCCAGCATGAGGCACAGGGACAGCCTTCAGACCTGGGGAGTGAGACCATTATGTCTCTTCTCCATCCAACAAGAAGCATGGTGACAATCTTCTGACGTGGAGAGTGAGACCATACTGTCTATTATCCACCCATCAGGAGGCGCTGTGACAGCCTTCAGACCTGGGGAGTGAGACCATGAATTCTCTTCCCCACCCAGCGTGAGGCGCTGGGACAGCCTTCAGACCTAGGGAGTGGGACCGTACTGTCTCTTCCCCATCCAGCATGAGGTGCTGGGACAGATTTCAGACCTAGGGGGTGAGACCATGCTGTCTCTTCTCCATCCAGCATGAGGCGCTAGGACAGCCTTTAGACCTGGGGAGTGAGACCATGCTGTCTCTTCTCCATTCACCTTAGGGTGCCGGGACAGCCGTCAGACCTGGGGAGTGAGACCATGCTGTCTCCTCTCCATCCAGCATGAGGCGCTAGGACAGCCTTCAGACCTAGGGATTGAGACCATGCTGTCTCTTCTCCATCCAGCATGAGGCACTTGGACAGCCTTCAGACCTGGGGAGTGAGACCATACTGTCTATTATCCATCCATAAGGAGGCGCTGTGACAGCCTTCGGACCTGGGGAGTGAGACCATGCATTCTCTTCCCCACCCAGCATGAGGCGCTGGGACAGCCTTCAGGGCTGGGGAGTGAGACCATACTGTCTATTCCCCATCCAGCATGAGGCCCTGTGACAGCCTTTATACCTGGGGAGTGAGACCATGCTGTCTCTTCTCCATCCAGCAAGAAGCATGGTGACAATCTTCTGATGTGGAGAGTGAGACCATACTGTATTTTATCCATCCAGCATGAGGCGCTGTGACAGCCTTCAGGCCTGGGGAGTGAGACCATGCTATCTCTTCTCCATCCAGCATCAGGCGCAGGGACAGCATTCAGACCTTGGGAGTGAGACCATGTTGTCTCTTCTCCATCCAGCATGAGGCGCTGTGACAGCCTTTATACCTGGGGAGTGAGACCACGCTGTCTCTTCTCCTTTCAGCATGGGCGCAGGGACAGCCTTCATACCTAGGGAGTGAGACCATGCTGTCTCTTCTCCATCCAGCAAAAAGCATGGTGACAATCTTCTGACGTGGAGAGTGAGACCATACTGTCTATTATCCATCCAGCATGAGGCACTGTGACAGCCTTCAGGCCTGGGGAGTGAGATCATACTATCTCTTCTCCATCCAGCATGAGGCACAGGGACAGCCTTCAGACCTGGGGAGCGAAACTATGATGTCTCTTCTCCATCCAACAAGAAGCATGGTGACAATCTTCTGACACGGAGAGTGAGACCATACTGTCTGTTATACATCCATCAGGAGGCGCTGTGACAGCCTTCAGACCTGGGGAGTGAGACCATGAATTCTCTTCCTCACCCAGCATGAGGCGCTGGGATAGCCTTCAGACCTAGGGAGTGGGACCGTGCTGTCTCTTCCCCATCCAGCATGAGGTGCTGGGACAGCCTTCAGACCTAGGGGGTGAGACCATGCTGTCTCTTCTCCATCCAGCATGTGGCGCCGGGACAGCCGTCAGACCTGGGGAGTGAGACCATGCTGTCTCCTCTCCATTCAGCATGAGGTGCTAGGGCAGCCTTCAGACCTAGGGATTGAGACCATGCTGTCTCTTCTCCATCCAGCATGAGGCCCTTGGACAGCCTTCAGACCTGGGGAGTGAGACCATACTGTCCATCCATAAAGAGGCGCTGTGACAGCCTTCGGACCTGGGGAGTGAGACCATGCATTCTCTTCCCCACCCAGCATGAGGCGCTGGGACAGCCTTCAGACCTAGGGAGTTGGACCGTGCTGTCTCTTCCCCATCCAGCATGAGGTGCTGGGACAGCCTTCAGACCTAGGGGGTGAGACCATGCTGTCTCTTCTCCATCCATCTTAGGGAGCCGGGACAGCCGACAACATGGGGAGTGAGACCATGCTGTCTCTTCTCCATCCAGCATGAGGCGCTAGGACAGCCTTCAGACCAAGGGAGTGAGACCATGCTGTCTCTTCTCCATCCAGCATGAGGCCCTTGGACAGCCTTCAGACCTTGGGAGTGAGACCATATTGTCTATTATCACTCCATCAGGAGGCGCTGTGACAGCCTTCGGACCTGGGGAGTGAGACCATGCATTCTCTTCCCCACCCAGCATGAGGTGCTGGGACAGCCTTCAGGGCTGGGGAGTGAGACCATACTGTCTATTCCCCATCCAGCATGAGGCCCTGTGACAGCCTTTATACCTGGGGAGTGAGACCATGCTGTCTCTTCTCCATCCAGCAAGAAGCATGGTGACAATCTTCTGATGTGGAGAGTGAGACCATACTGTATTTTATCCATCCAGCATGAGACGCTGTGACAGCCTTCAGGCCTGGGGAGTGAGACCATGCTATCTCTTCTCCATCCAGCATCAGGCGCAGGGACAGCATTCAGACCTTGGGAGTGAGACCATGTTGTCTCTTCTCCATCCAGCATGAGGCGCTGTGACAGCCTTTATACCTGGGGAGTGAGACCACGCTGTCTCTTCTCCTTTCAGCATGGGCGCAGGGACAGCCTTCATACCTAGGGAGTGAGACCATGCTGTCTCTTCTCCATCCAGCAAAAAGCATGGTGACAATCTTCTGACGTGGAGAGTGAGACCATACTGTCTATTATCCATCCAGCATGAGGCACTGTGACAGCCTTCAGGCCTGGGGAGTGAGATCATACTATCTCTTCTCCATCCAGCATGAGGCACAGGGACAGCCTTCAGACCTGGGGAGCGAAACTATGATGTCTCTTCTCCATCCAACAAGAAGCATGGTGACAATCTTCTGACACGGAGAGTGAGACCATACTGTCTGTTATACATCCATCAGGAGGCGCTGTGACAGCCTTCAGACCTGGGGAGTGAGACCATGAATTCTCTTCCTCACCCAGCATGAGGCGCTGGGATAGCCTTCAGACCTAGGGAGTGGGACCGTGCTGTCTCTTCCCCATCCAGCATGAGGTGCTGGGACAGCCTTCAGACCTAGGGGGTGAGACCATGCTGTCTCTTCTCCATCCAGCATGTGGCGCCGGGACAGCCGTCAGACCTGGGGAGTGAGACCATGCTGTCTCCTCTCCATTCAGCATGAGGTGCTAGGGCAGCCTTCAGACCTAGGGATTGAGACCATGCTGTCTCTTCTCCATCCAGCATGAGGCCCTTGGACAGCCTTCAGACCTGGGGAGTGAGACCATACTGTCCATCCATAAGGAGGCGCTGTGACAGCCTTCGGACCTGGGGAGTGAGACCATGCATTCTCTTCCCCACCCAGCATGAGGCGCTGGGACAGCCTTCAGACCTAGGGAGTTGGACCGTGCTGTCTCTTCCCCATCCAGCATGAGGTGCTGGGACAGCCTTCAGACCTAGGGGGTGAGACCATGCTGTCTCTTCTCCATCCATCTTAGGGAGCCGGGACAGCCGACAACATGGGGAGTGAGACCATGCTGTCTCTTCTCCATCCAGCATGAGGCGCTAGGACAGCCTTCAGACCAAGGGAGTGAGACCATGCTGTCTCTTCTCCATCCAGCATGAGGCCCTTGGACAGCCTTCAGACCTTGGGAGTGAGACCATATTGTCTATTATCACTCCATCAGGAGGCGCTGTGACAGCCTTCGGACCTGGGGAGTGAGACCATGCATTCTCTTCCCCACCCAGCATGAGGTGCTGGGACAGCCTTCAGGCCCGGGGAGTGAGACCATGCGGTCTCTTCTCCATCCAGCCTGAGGCGCTGTGACAACCTTCAGACCTGAGGGGTGAGACCATACTGTCTCTTCTTCATCCAGCATGAGGCACAGGGACAGCCTTCAGACCCAGTTAGTGAGACCATGCTGTCTCTTCTCCAGCCAGCATGAGGCGCTGTGACAGCCTTCAGACCTGGGGAGTGAGACCATACTGTCTCTTCTCCATCCAGCATGAGGCGCTGCGACAGCCTTCAGACCTGGGGAGTGAGACCATGCTGTCTCTTCCCCATCCAGCATGAGGCGCTGTGACAGCCTTCAGACCTGGGGAGTGAGACCATACTGTCTCTTCTCCATCCAGCATGAGGCACAGGGACAGCCTTCAGACCTGGGGAGTGAGACTATGATGTCTCTTCTCCATCCAACAAGAAGCATGGTGACAATCTTCTGACATGAAGAGTGAGACCATACTGTCTATTATCCATCCATCAAGAGGCGCTGTGGCAGCCTTCAGACCTGGGGAGTGAGACCATGCATTCTCTTCCCCACCCAGCATGAGGCGCTGGGACAGCCTTCAGACCTAGGGAGTTGCACCGTGCTGTCTCTTCCCCATCCAGCATGAGGTGCTGGGACAGCCATCAGACCTAGGGGGTGAGACCATGCTGTCTCTTCTTCATCCAGCATGAGGCACTGGGACAGACTTTAGACCTAGGGAGTGAGACCATGCTGTCTCTTCTCCATCCATCTTAGGGAGCCGGGACAGCCATCAAACATGGGGAGTGAGACCATGCTGTCTCTTCTCCATCCAGCATGAGGCGCTAGGACAGCCTTCAGACCAAGGGAGTGAGACCATGCTGTCTCTTCTCCATCCAGCATTAGGCCCTTGGACAGCCTTCAGACCTGGGGAGTGAGACCATATTGTCTATTATCACTCCATCAGGAGGCGCTGTGACAGCCTTCGGACCTGGGAAGTGAGACCATGCATTCTCTTCCCCACCCAGCATGAGGTGCTGGGACAGCCTTCAGGCCCGGGGAGTGAGACCATGCGGTCTCTTCTCCATCCAGCCTGAGGCGCTGTGACAACCTTCAGACCTGAGGGGTGAGACCATACTGTCTCTTCTCCATCCAGCATGAGACGCTGTGACAGCCTTTATACCTGGGGTGTGAGACCATGCTGTCTCTTCTCCATCCAGCAAGAAGCATGGTGACAATCTTTTGAAGTGGAGAGTGAGACCATACTGTCTATTATCCATACATCAGGAGGCGCTGTGACAGCCTTCAGACCTGGGGAGTTAGAACATGCTGTCTCTTCTCCAGCCAGCATGAGGCGCTGTGACAGCCTTCAGACCTGGGGAGTGAGACCATACTGTCTCTTCTCCATCCAGCTGAAGGACTGGGCAATTTCTAAGACCCAGCGGTGCCAGGGGACAACACCTGAAACCTTCTGGGTTCACCTGTTTTGTCGTCCTTAACAAACAGAGACACGGGGTTCTTCCTCTGGTGTCAAAAGATCGTCTTTAATGACTGCAGTCAGGAACAGAAGTCACAGAAGTATCATGCAAGATAGATTCTAAGGAGACTGCTCGATTTGTACAAATCAGGTCGCTCCTTAAATACTGAATATTCTGCTTCGGGCAAACATTGCTGCAAGTTTACAATTATTCCCGTTTCTCTATTCCAAACAATAAGATCACACAATATCACATTCCCATCTCCAGGTGGCTGGCCTTCAATCACATGTTTCTGACATCCCTCTATTGAAAGGCCGGACCGCCCCATAATAAAATTGGTCACCTCCTCATCATAAAAGGCTAAAGGGAAAAGCAGGAACAGATGTAGAAAATAGAAGAGTCAGATAAGACATACTCGTAGGCTAATAAAAGAAGCGTGGTCTATTGTGTCAGGGTCAGTAGCTTAGCTCTGGCAGGACAGGACAGAAAACCAGTACGGCAGGGTCCGCCTCAGGCGACAGGGTCAGCTTTCGCCAAGTCATGCAGAAGTCGGCAGAACGCGCACTAGGGACTATGTGCCCTCGATGTTACCTAATCAGGGTCATTGTTCGGACATCGCTCATTCACTGACTATGTGAGGGCAATGATACAAAATGGACGTCGTGCACAAAATGGAACCCGTAGGTTCGAGCACAAGAATCAGTAATACATGACGAATCCTTCAGTGCAGCGTTGTGAAAACGCTTGCTTTATATTAGACTCATTATTTGCAATTCGCTAATGCCAGGATCGTCACGGTACCATTAGCTCAGAAACATGGGTTCAGTTTCCACGGAACCTCAGACCCTCCTTTTGCCCTTACATAGGCAAGCACTAATCGATATCCGAGTCGATACCTATTTTCATCAAATCACTGAGATGTTGCTGAAGCATCATCCTTTCCATCAATACCTCTCTAGTAACAGGTGGCCTTCTTGCACAGGTTGTGGCGCAAAGACCACATAAGGCAGGACCACACTGGACACAGAGACAGCACGAAAACAGGAGAGCTAAGGCAGCCCCAATGATCATCAGAACCCTCCATCCCCACGCAGATAATAGGTTCCAAAACCATCCAGTTAGCGACCACTCCCCTTCATCCATATGTATAGAATCAGAGATCTTATGCAACTTGGAAATTGCCTCATAAACTGTCGGAGCATTATCCGGAATAAAAACACAGCAACTCGATCAGATCACTTTACACACTCCACCTCGATCAGCAAGTACCACATCAAGAACCATACGGTTCTGCAACGCCATAAGGCGATCCGCTTGAAGCTCAGCCGTCAAGTTACCAAGGGCACCAGCCGTTACATTAACAGTGGATTCAACTACACGAGTCAGTTGTCTCAGGTTCCTACTATTAACCATAGGTCCCCAAAACGGCAGAAAACCCTTGAGGAAGTCTCCCACTTCCTGACCCGCAGTGTCTTCCTGACTAACAACGCCCCTCACAATTCTGGCCTTGTGATAATCAGAGGCAGCCGTAAATGTAGGCGGCAGTAAGTTAGCAACATAACATGTTCCTGAAAAATCTGGGGGCAACCATGTGTATGCTCGGTCATAACAGACAAAGTATGTACCCTTGGCAGCCAAAAACGCAGGAGAAGACTATGATGGAAAAACGTACGTTTCAGTACAGTCACTCTTCCCTAGCTGAGCTCTCGTATTCTGACCATTGCCTTGCAAACAAAAACGACCTAAGTGTGGTACGACCCAAATCGGAGATGAGCTCTTGCACTGTTTCTCACCCAGACTAATGCTATACCCAGTCGCATTCCAACCCACATAAGCTCGCAACTCGTCCTTAGGAATGGAAGAATATGCATCGATATCTCTACTCATATCGGCAACTCCTCTTACCAAGGCTTTATTGCTAGAGCTATATCTTGTAGAGCGTGGTGGTCGCGGGGGATAGGTCTCAAGCGCAAAGAGGAACATAGTCTGGAATGCCCACGATGACCCATTATAGCTAAAAGGCAGAACTAGATACGGGATACCTTTATCGACGGTATACGGCATTAAACCACATACCCAGCAATTAGTCATATTCATCACTAGTTGGTGTTGGTGCAGGAGTTGAATAAATGAGTTGTTCACGAACTCAGAACGTCTCGCTTGTTCGTGTTCAGGTAAAAAGTGAAAAGAGTGCGAAGAAGCAGTCGTAACAGGAAAGGAAACGTGAGGAGGCACCGTAGACATAATAGGTACAAAAATTAACTGGGCACCACAGACAATTCCACCCATCAGAGTTATCAAGACAATCAAAAACATTAGGGCACACTGGATCAGGAAACATTTGTTGTGCAATATTTCATGCAATTTCACTTTACGCTCAATCATAGTATTAACACCTCGCAGCGCAGGAAGCTCCATCCTCTACTCGAGCCGTCTGTGGCGGTTGGTTTGTACCTGTTCGGAAATGCGTCCGTTAGCCTTGGGAGTTCCCAAAGACCAACCGGGGGAACCGACCTAGCGTCTGGTAACCTGCAAATCAAAACTAGGCACACGTCACGGCCCTACGGCGAACCCGGATGGCCGGTTCTAAATATATAAAAAAAAAAAAAAACAACAACGCACACAGCAAACTTCCTGGCTGAGGAGAATACAATTGTCCAAAGATGAGTTGTCAGGGCAGAGGGGGCAAAGGAAAAACACGAAAGGGTATTCACTTTATTAGTCCTTGGAATGGGAGCGTAAAGAGTAACAATGTCTTCCAGGTTGTGTCTGTTCTTCGAACAAGGGACCAGATGGCGAAACAGTGTTCCATTGTTCAGGTGAATGTTTGAACGGAGTAATGTTCGAATCCAGGGGCAAAGGCACAGTTCCAGGTGAAGCAGCAGTGTTCTTCAGGTTAGCAGACTCAAGACCTTTAAATTGTGCATCGCTGAACGGGACAAGCCTAGGAACACACTCTGTCTCAGAATTGCCAATTCCCTGTCTAATCCATTTGTCATACGGTAAAGGAAGCGGTACACGTTTCGTATGGGCAGCGTGTACCCAATGCTTTCTTCCAGCCAATCGAACAGCAGTTCGTGTTGACAACAGGACCTGGAACGGTCCGATATATCTTGGCTCCAAGCTTCTTGATTTCCCAAAGTTCTTTACGACCACGAAATCGCCAGGCTGTAACTTGTGTCCTGGTCCCTCTGTTGGCTTTGGCAGAGCCTAAAAAAACCTGTTGATGAATGGCACTTAGTTTAGCAGTCAAGTCATAAAGGTAATCGATCAACATGGGATATTCGAGCTGGGTGAATTCTTTAGGTCTAGGGACTCCCCAAACGTTCGCAGGACGACCAAACACAATTTCATACGGGCTAAGCCCTATTCGAGAGTGAACAGTCGCCCTAGTGGATAGAAGAGCCAGAGGCAATGCATCTGGCCATGACAACCCAGTGGTCGTTTGGATCTTGGCTATCTTCAATTTCAGAGTCCCATTATAACCCTCAACAAGACCTGCGGACTGTGGGTTATTTGCACTATGGAACTTCTGTCTAATCCCCAAACCCACACACACGCTCTTCATGACCTTTCCCACAAACTCACTTCCGTTATCCGACCATACAATCCGTGGCATGCCAAAGCTAGGGAAAAACTCTTTGAGAAGGACTTTGGCTGTGGACAGGGCTGTATTATCCTTCAAGGGGTAGGCTTCAATCCATCGTGAAAATGCACAAACTACAACAAGGACATACTTAAGGTTGTTACACCTTTCCATATGAATGAAGTCTAATTGGATAACCTCAAAGGGACAAGTCAGGGGAGCAAAATGACCAGCTGGAGTTGGAGTTCCCTTGCCAGGATTATGCATCAGGCACACCATGCAATTCTTAACCACCCTCTCCGCACACTTAGAAATTCCATCATTCTTCCATACCGGGGCCAACAACTTGAAAATTCCTTTCGCACTAATGTGTGCCATTCCATGTGCCATTGTAACTACTGCAAGCACATACGCATCAGGTAACATCCATCTTTGATGTTCTGACAGATCGATCCAACAACCAGTCGAATCCAATTTACCCGTACTGTCTTTCCACACATTCTTCTCACTCTCAGTAGCCTCATTCTGAATTGACTTCACACTCTCAATCGTGTCTTCACACATTCCAGCATCCGTAACCCATCTTGCAGAACTTGCAACATACATTCGACTCGTCATGTTCTTTGCCGTCTTTTTCGCAATCTCATCTGCAAATGCATTACCACGACCAACATCATCCGTGACCTTCCGATGAGCACTACACTTCACAATTGCAACTTGCTTTGGCAAAGTAAGTGATTCCAGAAGCTCATTCACCAATTGTCCATGCTGTATTTTTGTCCCGTGGGACGTCAAAAATCCTCTCTCTCTCCATAATCGTCCAAAACTATGTGCAACACCAAACGCATACTGGCTATCGGTAAAGACGTTCACTCTCTTTCCCTTGGCCAAAACGCACGCTCTCGTCAGCGCAATTAACTCTGCAGCTTGTGCAGAATTCTGACTTACTCTCGCAGTCTCAACAATCGTACTTAATGTCGTCACAGCATACACGGCAGTCACATCACCGTTCGACAACTTAAAGCACGAACCATCCACATACAAAGTACCATCCGGATCTGACAACGGGGTATCTTTCAAATCGATCCGACGCTTCGTTTCTTCTTCAGTTCGCAAACAACAATCATGTGGTTCTGAATCGCTCGATTCTACAGTAGTCGGCAACAATGTGGCTGGGTTCAACACAACACTCTTAATCTGAATATGACTTGCCAAGAGTGTCAGCTCATAGCCTGACAACCTAGCACTCGTGAGATGTTGAGTTTTTGTTCTGTTCAATAAAGTATCTACTGCATGTGGAACCATTACCACTAACATATTATTCATGACCAGACCAGCAGACTGTTGAATAGACACAGCAGCTGCCGCTGCCGCTCTAAGGCAACTCAGCAATGCTCTTGCTACTGGATCTAAGGTCGAAGAAAAATACGCACACGGACGCTGTTTATCACCAAATTGTTGTGTCAACACGCTCAACGCGCAACCCTCTCGTTCATGAACGTATAGTGTAAATGGTTTACTGTAGTCAGGGGTACCCAACACAGGAGCTGAACACAACGCATCGCGTAGCTCAGAAAAACTCTTCTGGCAGTCATCAGACCATGGCAGAGGATTCGAAACATCTTTGCACGTGAGAGCTAACAAAGGCTTTGCTAACAACGAAAAATTTGGGATCCATTGTCTGCAGTATGATGTGATACCCAAAAAGGCACGTACTTCTCTTTGAGTGTTTGGCACAGTCATTTGAGCAATTGCTCTAATTCGTTCTGGGGTCAACCTTCGTCCCTCCTTTGACAAGAGATGACCTAAATAGGTCACCTCTTGGCGACAATATTGCAGCTTAGAAGGTGACACCTTGTGATGTAAATTGGACAAATGCTGTAGCAAAGATATCGTAGCTGCTTTGCAAGTTGTCTTGTCATCAGCAGCCACTAAAAGATCATCTACGTACTGGATCAAAGCAGCCCCAACAGGCAATACAAAGGTATAAAGCTGGCTTTTCAGAGCCTGACTATATATCGAAGGACTTTCACAATAACCTTGAGGTGCGCGCTTGAATCTGAAGCTACGACCACCCAAGCAGAAAGCAAAAATGTCCCTACTCTCTTCTGCTATCGGGATGCTAAAGAAGGCATTCTTCAAGTCAATCACCGAAAACCAGGTAGCTGAAGCAGGAATCAATGTCAATAAAGCTGTGATATCGGGAACCACAGGAAACTGCGGAACCACAATCTTGTTTACTTCTCTAAGGTCAATTACGAAACGATACACAGGAGGTTGGGAAGAATCGGTACGTTTCAAAATCGGCAAAACAGGACTATTACACACATTACCTCGTGTTTCTTCGATCACACCCTTCTGGATCAAATCGTGGATAATCGCTAAGAGTGCTCGTTCACCATCGCTCGAAATTCGATACTGCGGAATTCGTGGTAACCTGACATTCGGTCTGAGCTGAACAACATATGGGGGAATTTCCAGAAGACCCACATCATTAGGACCCGTAGCCCAAAGAGATTCGGGGAGCGAACGCAATTCTTGTGGAAGCCTATCTGTCGCCACATACATAGGAGAGATCACTTTCCTGCCCAATGTAAGTTGTACTCCCGATGGGGAACAATGCATTGTCGCATACAATCGTTTCAACAGGTCCAAACCCAGCAAGTTCTCACCACAACCAGTAGTCAAAATCAACGGTGCTTCTAACTTACATGGTCCAATTGAAAGGGACAAAGGACTAGAGACTGGATTACGAACAGGGGCGCCAGAGAATCCCACTGAGACATTAGTTAAGCCAGACAAGGGTGCGCCAGGGAGTTTAGAATGTTTGATTGAACTTTTTGCCGCACCAGTATCCCACAGAAAAGGCTCAACCACACTTGATAAAGCTACTGAAACGTAAGGCCCACTCTGATCAACTGGAACTGACACTACTCCCTCTCTTTGTCCATGGCTATCCTAGCAGTCATTATACGCAGTACTCTCGCCGTCGACATAGTAGTCATCTACATGGTACTGCGGAGATATATCAGATTGCACCTTCGATTGGTCAAAACAATTAAGAGAACTTTGTGATGGAAGAGAACGCTCATTCTGAGAAGGCGTGACACCACGTCCTCTACCTCTAGAGATTTGTTGGAAACCACGACCTCTCTGAACTGGCACACCATTCATACGCTGTCGCAGAGCAGGGCACTCGTTCTTATAATGACCCTCTTCCTTGCAGTATGCACATTGATTCAATCCTAACAATGGCCTAGAAACGAGGTACTCTGGTCTCAGTTGTACTCTCGGAAACGGTATCTGTTGCTGAAATTGCGTACGTTGCTGTGAATCGTTCTGATTCGAGCGAGGCGGATACGCCTGCTGCAACAACACCTTAGTCTTCAGGTCCTTCATTTTCCTCTCTACACGTTCTTTTTCTTCCTTATCTCTATTCTCGTAATATTGGGCTGTGGCTAGAATCTGAGCCATTGAAGAGACAGCCCAAGCACTTTCTGAGTCTTTCAACTTGTTGCACAAGTCAGGCAGCAAGTTAAACACGAACTTATCAACAAATAGTCTCTGGCCTCCCTCTGAACTCATATCTTGGCCGCTGTGGTCCACAAAAGTCTCCTCAAATTGCGTGAAAAAGTCAGACACACTTTCATCCTTCTTCTGCTTACAGGCCGACAATTTATCCCAGTTTACTCTCAACGCTGGCATCAGCGTCTTCATTAGATTAACTATCCTACCTGGTAACTCCGCTACTAGGGGTTCAGGTTTTGCACCTCCTACTTGGAGAGCATCCGCCGCTAAAATAGCAGTCCAGATACCACCTAACTCGTTCGGATGATCCTCATGGCGGATTTTCGCCCATACCGGTTGTGGCACTACATTGCCAAACAACATCTCAATATCTGCAATGTTCATAATACAGACGTCTACTGTCTGGGACAATTCTTTATAGTAACCAGCGGGATTCTTACGTGGGTCTGGCAAAGTCTGTTTTAATGCTAGTACTTCAGACCTTTTCCATGGGACATGTATCCAAACTCTCTGAAAATGTGCCGGAGCGGCCGCAATACCTCTCCCTGCATCAGCCTGTACTGCATCACGCCATACTGGCGGAACCTCTCTCATAGGATACTGTCCTAACATCTTCTTTGCCGAGGAATCATTCGCAAACAAAACTCTAGACGGTAATACAGACCTATAGGCAAGAAGCCGTTCCAACGCATGTCTAGCATCAGAGCCCACAATCATACCTTTCGCAAATTGACTCTGGAGTTCGAGCATTTCAGCAGGGGCTGAGTCTAATTCATCGTTGTCCCATTCGTCTCGCAACAACTTACACATCTCCTCGAACACATATCTTTGAGTCGGTTCATTCCACTGGGAAAATGTATCGTAAACTATACGACAACTATACCTATCGGGTTTCAAAATCCATCTATGAGCCATCGAATCTAATAATGCTCGTTCCCTAGACGCAGGGAGCTGGCTACGTCTCTGCATGGAGTCAGAAACGACGGGCGCAATTAGCGACCCAAAAAGAGGAGACAGAAAACTAGGGACAGTGTGGAATATTCGCCGACGAGCGGAAGGTGAAGTAGACATAAGGGCGGGAGAAACAGCATTCAGCGAAAGCGAAGGAGCAAAAGGGGTAACAGAAACAGGAGTGACAGGCGTAGTAAGGTGAGGTGTAGCAGTTAAAGACGAAAAAGGCAACCCAGGAAGAGGGGGTGCCGGAGGAACATAACCTTGCTGAGGAACAGGAGGTGGTGGAGGAACTACCACGGGCTGACCAGCAGCCGGTTGTACAGCAGGAGGAACAAAAAGGGCTGTAGCGCTGTGTACAAAAGGAGGTGGTGACTTCAGTAAATAAGACATCAGAGGATCCTTTTCGGGGTCCTCTTTCGGCTTATTGGGACATGATGGCAAAACAGGGTAGCACTTATCAATTGCCATGCTATGTTGTCTAGTGAAAATCTTGGTCGCTTTCTCTTCTTCATCATCCTTAAACTGCCTAGCAGCTTGCATAATGGAGACACCTTTTTCTCGCTTATCCTTTTTAGCCTGTTTGATTTCTTTCTGCTTGGCTTCTTTGCGCCATAGACGAAAGGAGTCAAACATCGCCGGCCGGGCTTTCTTCTCAAATAACTTCGCCTCCAAATTATCCAAAATTGTAGTTTCAAAACTACCATGTAATGGCCATCTGAGAACACCATCTTTCCTCGTATAGCGGACCCATACCTCGTTATACGTGATAGGGCCCACACCATGCTTCGAATAGAGCTCATAAGTCGGAGTTCCAACCGGAGGTATCGGACAAGAGTCCTCCAATCGGGAATCCTTGTTGCAACATCCAAGACAAGACAAGAAACCAAGACTACGGTTAGGCATTTTCGCTCACTAACCGAGTTTCAAACTTCAAGGGGCTATCTCTATCGATACACTCGTAAATGTACGAGACCCTCGGTTTTTGGGAACTGCAGCTACCAAATAATCCTAAGGACCAAACTAAACCAAATGCAATGGAACCATGCAAACCAAAACTAAGGATCAAAGAACTCGAGTTAAACCTAAGGACTGGGAGCGACTCACGTATACTTAACTGAAAGATCAATGACGTCACCAGGAAGACCCGTCTATCGTCTCGCCGTACTAAGGACTACGCCAGGCTCCAAAACAGGTCGACAGTCAGGGCGCCAGTCCTTTGCAGCCGCCTGGAAGCGGGAACCTTCGTGGAAAAAGACCTTCGGACCACTTATGCGACATACATGGATCGATGACATGGGGTGCACCTCCCTGGGAAATTTCACACGAAGCTCCTCACAATCTTCAGGCTAGGACCGGAACCGCTCGATGTCGCACCACCCTAGGGCGCCAACTGAAGGACTGGGCAATTTCTAAGACCCAGCGGTGCCAGGGGACAACACCTGAAACCTTCTGGGTTCACCTGTTTTGGCGTACTTAACAAACAGAGACACGGGGTTCTTCCTCTGGCGTCAAAAGATCGTCTTTAATGACTGCAGTCAGAAACAGAAGTCACAGAAGTATCATGCAAGATAGATTCTAAGGAGACTGCTCGATTTGTACAAAGCAGGTCGCTCCTTAAATACCGAATATTCTGCTTCGGGCAAACATTCCTGCAAGTTTACAATTATTCCCGTTTCTGTATTCCAAACAATAAGATCACACAATATCACATTCCCATCTCCAGGTGGCTGGCCTTCAATCACATGTTTTTCACATCCCTTTATTGAAAGGCCGGACCGCCCCATAATAAAATTGGTCACCTCCTCATCATAAAAGGCTAAAGGGAAAAGCAGGAACAGATGTAGAAAATAGAAGAGTCAGATAAGACATATTCGTAGGCTAATAAAAGAAGCGTGGTCTATTGTGTCAGGGTCAGTAGCTTGGCTCAGGCAGGACAGGACAGACAACCAGTACGGCAGGGTCCGCCTCAGGCGACAGGGTCAGCTTTCGCCAAGTCATGCAGAAGTCGGCAGAACGCGCACTAGGGACTACGTGCCCTCGAGGTTACCTAATCAGGGTCATTGTTCGGACATCGCTCATTCACTAACTATGTGAGGGCAATGATACAAAATGGACGTCGTGCACGAAATGGAACCCGTAGGTTCGAGCACAAGAATCAGTAATACATGACGAATCCTTCAGTGCAGCGTTGCGAAAACGCTTGCTTTATATTAGACTCATTATTTGCAATTCGCTAATGCCAGGATCGTCACGGTACCTGTAGCTCAGAAACATGGGTTCAGTTTCCACGGAACCTCACAGCATGAGGCGCAAGGACAGCCTTCAGACCTGGGGAGTAAGACCATGATGTCTCTTCTCCATCCAGCAAGAAGCATGGTGACAATCTTGTGATGTGGAGAGTGAGACCATACTGTCTCTTCTCCATCCAGCATGAGGCGCTGGGACAACCTTCAGACCTAGGGAGTGAGACCATGCTGTCTCTTCCCCATCCAGCATGAGGCGCTGGGACAGCATTCAGACTTAGGGAGTGAGACCATGCTGTCTCTTCTCCACCCAGCATGAGGCGCTGGGACAGCCTTCAGACCTAGGGGGTGAGACCATGCTGTCTCTTCTCGATCCAGCATGAGGCGCTGGGACAGCCTTCAGACCTGGGGAGTGAGACCATGCTGTCTCTTCTCCATCCAGCATGTACGCAGGGACAGCCTTCAGACCTGGGAAGTGAGACCATGCTGTCTCTTCTCCATCCAGCAAGAAGCATGGTGACAATCTTCTGACGTGGAGAGTGAGACCATACTGTCTTTTATCGATCCCGCATGAGGCGCTGTGACAGCCTTCAGGCCTGGGGAGTGAGACCATGCTATCTCTTCTCAATCCAGCAGTAGGCTCAGGGACAGCCTTCAGACCTGGGGAGTGAGACCATGCTGTCTCTTCTCCATCCAGCAAGAAGCATGGTGACAATCTTCTGACGTGGAGAGTGAGACCATACTGTCTTTTATCCATCCCGCATGAGGCGCTGTGACAGCCTTCAGGCCTGGGGAGTGAGACCATGCTATCTCTTATCCATCCAGCATGAGGTGCTGGGACAGCCTTCAGACCTGGGGAGTGAGACCATGCTGTCTCTTCTCCATCATGCTTGAGGCGCAGGGACAGACTTCAGACCTCTGGAGTGAGACCATGCTGTCTCTTCTCCTTCCAGCATTAGGCGTAGGGACAGCCTTCAGACATGGGGAGAGACCATGCTGTCTCTTCTCCATCAACATGAGGCGCTATGACAGCCTTTATACCTGGGGAGTGAGACCACGCTGTCTCTTCTCCATCCCTCATGGACGCACGGACAGCCTTCATACCTAGGGAGTGAGACCATGCTGTCTCTTCTCCATCCAGCAAAAAGCATGGTGACAATCTTCTGACGTGGAGAGTGAGAACATACTGTCTATTATCCATCCAGCATGAGGCGCTGTGACAGCCTTCAGGCCTGGGGAGTGAGACCATATTATCTCTTCTCCATCCAGCATTAGGCGTAGGGACAGCCTTCTGACCTGGGGAGTGAGACCATGCTATCTCTTCCCCACCCAGCTTGAGCTGCAGGGACAGCCTTCAGGCCTGGGGAGTGAGACTATGCTGTCTCTTCTCCATCCAGCAAGAAGCATGGTGACAATCTTATGACGTTGAGAGTGAGACCATACTGTCTATTATCTATCCATCAGGAGGTGCTGTGACATCCTTCAGACCTGGGGAGTGAGACCATGCTGTTTCTTCTCCATCCAGCATGAGGCGCTGGGACAGCCTTCAGACCTTGGGAGGGAGACCATGCTGTCTCTTTTCCATCCAGAATGAGGCGCTGGGACAGCCTTCCGACCTGGGGAATGAGATCATACTGTCTATTATCCATCAATCCGGAGGCGCTGTGACAGCCTTCAGACCTGGGGAGTGAGACCCTGCATTCTCTTCCCCACCCAGCATGAGGTGCTGGGACAGCCTTCCGACTTGGGGAATGAGATCATACTGTCTATTATCCATCAATCCGGAGGCGCTATGACAGCCTTCAGACCTGGGGAGTGAGACCATACTGTCTCTTCTCCATCCAGCATGAGGTGCTGTGACAGCCTTCAGACCTAGGGAGTAAAACCATGCTGTCTCTACTCCATACTGCATGAGGCGCTGCGACAGCCTTCAGACCAAGGGAGTAAAACCATGCTGTCTCTACTCCATCCAGCATTAGGCCCTTGGACAGCCTTCAGACCTGGGGAGTGAGATCATACTGTCTATTATCCATCAATCCGGAGGCACTGTGACAGCCTTCAGACCTGGGGAGTGAGACCCTGCATTCTCTTCCCCACCCAGCATGAGGTTCTGGGACAGCCTTCAGACCTGGGGAGTGAGACCATGCTGTCTCTTCTCCATCCAGCATGAGGCGCTGTGACAGCCTTCAGACATGGGGAGTGAGACCATATTGTCTCTTCTCCATCCAGCATGAGGCGCTGCGACAGCCTTCAGACCTAGGGAGTAAAACCATGCTGTCTCTACTCCATCCAGCATTAGGCCCTTGGACAGCCTTCAGACCTGGGTTGTGAGATCATACTGTCTATTATCCATCAATCCGGAGGCACTGTGACAGCCTTCAGACCTGGGGAGTGAGAACCTGCATTCTCTTCCCCACCCAGCATGAGGTTCTGGGACAGCCTTCAGACCTGGGGAGTGAGACCATGCTGTCTCTTCTCCATCCAGCATGAGGCGCTGTGACAGCCTTCAGACCTGGGGAGTGAGACCATACTGTCTCTTCTCCATCCAGCATGAGGCGCTGCGACAGCCTTCAGACCTAGGGAGTAAAACCATGCTGTCTCTACTCCATCCAGCATTAGGCCCGTGGACAGCCTTCAGACCTGGGGAGTGAGACCATTCTGTCTATGATCCATCCATCAGGAGGCGCTGTGACAGCCTTCAGACCTGGGGAGTGAGACCATTCTGTCTATGTTCCATCCAGCATGAGGCGCTGTGACAGCCTTCAGACCTGGGGAGTGAGCCAATACTGTCTCTTCTCCATCCAGCATGATGCGCTGCGACAGCCTTCAGACCTAGGGAGTAAAACCATGCTGTCTCTACTCCATCCAGCATTAGGCCCTTGGACAGCCTTCAGACCTGGGGAGTGAGACCATTCTGTCTATTATCCATCAATCAGAAGGCGCTGTGACAGCATTCAGACCTGGGGAGTGAGACCATACTGTCTCTTCTCCATCCAGCATGAGGCACTGGGACAGCCTTCAGACCTAGGGAGTAAAACCATGCTGTCTCTACTCCATCCAGCATTAGGCCCTTGGACAGCCTTCAGACCTGGGGAGTGAGACCATTCTGTCTATGATCCATCCATCAGGAGGCACTGTGGCAGCCTTCGGACCTGGGGAGTGAGACCAAGCATTCTCTTCCCCACCCAGCATGAGGCGCTGGGACAGCCTTCAGGCCTGGGGAGTGAGACCATGCGGTCTCTTCTCCATCCAGCCTGAGGCGCTGTGACAACCTTCAGACCTGGGGAGTGAGACCATACTGTCTCTTCTCCATCCAGCATGAGGCGCTGCGACAGCCTTCAGACCTTAGGAGTGAGACCATGCTGTCTCTTCTCCATCCAGCATGAGGTGCTGGGACAGACATCAGACCTGGGGAGCAAGATAATACTGTCTATTATCCATCAATCAGAAGGCGCTGTGACAGCCTTCAGACCTGGGGAGTGAGACCATACTGTCTCTTCTCCATCCTGCATGAGGCGCAGGGACAGCCTTCAGACCTAGGGAGTGGGACCATGCTGTCTTTTCTCCATCCAGCATGAGGCGCTGGGACAGCCTTCAGACCTGCGGAGTGAGACCATGCTGTCTCTTCTCCATCCAACATGAGGCGCTATGACAGCCTTTATACCTGGGGAGTGAGATCAAGCTGTCTCTTCCCCATCCAGCAGGGACAGCCTTCATACCTAGGGAGTGAGACCATGCTGTCTCTTCTCCATCCAGCAAAAAGCCTGGTGACAATCTTCTGACGTGGAGCGTGAGAACATACTGTCTATTATCCATCCAGCATGAGGCGCTGTGACAGCCTTCAGGCCTGGGGAGTGAGACCATACTATCTCTTCTCCATCCAGCATTAGGCGTAGGGACAGCCTTCAGACCTGGGGAGTGAGACCATGCTGTCTATTCCCCACCCAGCTTGAGCCGCAGGGACAGCCTTCAGACCTGGGGAGTGAGACTATGCTGTCTCTTCTCCATCCAGCAAGAAGCATGGTGACAATCTTATGACGTGGAGAGTGAGACCATACTGTCTATTATCCATCCATCAGGAGGCGCTGTGACATCCTTCAGACCTGAGTAGTGAGACCATACTGTCTCTTCTCCATCCAGCATGAAGCACTGTGACAGCCTTTATACCTGGGTAGTTAGACCATGCTGTCTCTTCTCCATCCAGCATGTGCGCAGGGACAGCCTTCAGACCTGGGGAGTGAGACCATGCTGTCTCTTCTCCATCCAGCAAGAAGCGTGGTGACAATCTTCTGACGTGGAGAGTGAGACCATACTGTCTTTTATCCATCCAGCATGAGGCTCTGTGACAGCCTTCAGGCCTGGGGAGTGAGACCATGCTATCTCTTCTCCATCCAGCATTAGGCACAGGGACAGCCTTCAGACCTGGGGAGTGAGACCATGCTGTCTCTTCTCCATCCAGCAAGAAGCATAGTGACAATCTTCTGACGTGGAGAGTGAGACCATACTGTCTATTATCCATCCATCAGGAGGTGCTGTGACAGCCTTCAGACCTGGGGAGTGAGACCATGCATTCTCTTCCCCACCCAGCATGAGCCGCTCTGACAACCTTCAGACCTGAGGAGTGAGACCATACTGTGTCTTCTCCATCCAGCATGAGGCGCAGGGACAGCCTTCAGACATGGGAAGTGAGACCATGCTGACTCTTCTCCATCAAGCATGAGGAGCTGCGACAGCCTTCAGACCTAAGGAGTGAGACCATGCTGTCTCTTCTACATCCAGCATGAGGCACTTGGACAGCCTTCAGACCTGGGGAGTGAGATCATACTGTCTATTATCCATCAAACAGGAGGCGCTGTGACAGCCTTCAGACCTGAGGAGTGAGATAATGCATTTTCTTCCCCACCCAGCATGAGGTGCTGGGACAGCCTTCAGACCTCGGGAGTGAGACTATGCTGTCTCTTCTCGATCCAGCATGAGGCGCTGGGACAGCCTTCAGACCTGGGGAGTGAGACCATGCTGTCTCTTCTCCATCCAGCATGTACGCAGGGACAGCCTTCAGACCTGGGGAGTGAGACTATGATGTCTCTTCTCCATCCAGCAAAAAGTATGGTGACAATCTTCTGACGTGGAGAGTGAGAACATACTGTCTATTATCTATCCAGCATGAGGCGCTGTGACAGCCTTCAGGCCTTTGGAGTGAGACCATACTATCTCTTCTCCATCCAGCATTAGGCGTAGGGACAGCCTTCAGACCTGGGGAGTGAGACCATGCTTTCTCTTCCCCACCCAGCTTGAGCCGCAGGGACAGCCTTCAGACCTGGGGAGTGAGACTATGCTGTCTCTTCTCCATCCAGCAAGAAGCATGGTGACAATCTTATGACGTGGAGAGTGAGACCATACTGTCTATTATCCATCCATCAGGAGGCGCTGTGACATCCTTCAGACCTGGGGAGTGAGACCATGCTGTTTCTTCTCCATCCAGCATGAGGCGCAGGGACAGCATTCAGACCTGGGGAGTGAGACCATAAAGTCTCTTATCTATCCAGCATGAGGCGCTGCGACATCCTTCAGACCTGGGGAGTGAGACCATGCTGTCTCTTCTCCATCCAGCATGAGGCGCAGGGACAGCATTCAGACCTGGGGAGTGAGACCATAAAGTCTCTTATCTATCCAGCATGAGGTACTGCGACAGCCTTCAGACTTGGGGTGTGAGACCATGCTGTCTCTTCCCCATCCAGCATGAGGCGCTGGGACAGCCTTCAGACCTGGGGAGTGGGATCATACTGTCTATTATACATCAATCAGTAGGCGCTGTGACAGCCTTCAGACCTGGGGAGTGAGACCATACTGTCTCTTCTCCATCCAGCATGAGGCACAGGGACAGCCTTCAGACCTGGGGAGTGAGACTATGATGTCTCTTCTCCATCCAACAAGAAGCATGGTGACAATCTTCTGACGTGGAGAGTGAGACTATATTGTCTATTATCCATCCATCAAGAGGCGCTGTGACAGCCTTCAGACCTGGGGAGTGAGACCATGAATTCTCTTCCCCACCCAGCATGAGGCGCTGGGACAGCCTTCAGACCTAGGGAGCTGGACCGTGCTGTCTCTTCCCCATCCAGCATGAGGTGCTGGGACAGCCTTCAGACCTAGGGGGTGAGACCATGCTGTCTCTTCTCCATCCAGCATGAGGCACTGGGACAGACTTTAGACCTAGGGAGTGAGACCATGCTGTGTCTTCTCCATCCATCTTAGGGAGCCGGGACAGCCGTCAAACATGGGGAGTGAGACCATGCTGTCTCTTCTCCATCCAGCATGAGGCGCTAGGATAGCCTTCAGACCAAGGGAGTGAGACCATGCTGTCTCTTCTCCATCCAGCATGAGGCCCTTGGACAGCCTTCGGACCTGGGGAGTGAGACCATGCATTCTCTTCCCCACCCAGCATGAGGTGCTGGGACAGCCTTCAGGCCCGGGGAGTGAGACCATGCGGTTTCTTCTCCTTCCAGCCTGAGGCGCTGTGACAACCTTCAGACCTGAGGGGTGAGACCATACTGTCTCTTCTCCATCCAGCATGATGCGCTGTGACAGCCTTTATACCTGGGGAGTGAGACCATGCTGTCTCTTCTCCATCCAGCAAGAAGCATGGTGACAATCTTCTGACGTGGAGAGTGAGACCATACTGTCTATTATCCATCCATCAGGAGGCGCTGTGACAGCCTTCAGACCTGGGGAGTGAGACCCTGCATTCTCTTCCCCACACAGCATGAGCAGCTGTGACAGCCGTCAGACCTGGGAGTGAGACCATGCTGTATCTTCTCCATCCAGCATGAGGCACAGGTACAGCCTTCAGACCTGGGGAGTGAGACCATGCTGTCTCTTCTCCAGCCAGCATGAGGCGCTGTGACAGCCTTCAGACCTGGGGAGTGAGAC
Source organism: Triturus cristatus (assembly GCF_964204655.1). Lineage (NCBI taxonomy): Eukaryota > Metazoa > Chordata > Amphibia > Caudata > Salamandridae > Triturus > Triturus cristatus. The sequence goes on along the minus strand of NC_140579.1, from coordinate 172,439,119 downwards.
CATACTGTCTCTTCTCCATCCAGCATGAGGCGCTGCGACAGACTTCAGACCTGGGGAGTGAGACCATGCTGTCTTTTCCCCATCCAGCATGAGGCGCTGGGACAGCCTTCAGACCTGGGGAGTGAGATCATACTGTCTATTATACATCAATCAGTAGGCGCTGTGACAGCCTTCAGACCTGGGGAGTGAGACCATACTGTCTCTTCTCCATCCAGCATGAGGCACAGGGACATCCTTCAGACCTGGGGAGTGAGACTATGATGTCTCTTCTCCATCCAACAAGAAGCATGGTGACAATCTTCTGACGTGAAGAGTGAGACCATACTGTCTATTATCCATCCATCAAGAGGCGCTGTGACAGCCTTTAGACCTGGGGAGTGAGACCATGAATTCTCTTCCCCACCCAGCATGAGGCTCTGGGACAGCCTTCAGACCTAGGGAGTTGGACCGTGCTGTCTCTTCCCCATCCAGCATGAGGTGCTGGGACAGCCTTCAGACCTAGGGGGTGAGACCATGCTGTCTTTTCTCCATCCAGCATGAGGTACTGGGACATACTTTAGACCTAGGGAGTGAGACCATGCTGTCTCTTCTCCATCCATCTTAGGGAGCCGGGACAGCCGTCAAACATGGGGAGCGAGACCATGCTGTCTCTTCTCCATCCAGCATGAGGCGCTAGGACAGCCTTCAGACCAAGGGAGTGAGACCATGCTGTCTCTTCTCCATCCAGCATGAGGCCCTTGGACAGCCTTCAGACCTGGGCATTGAGACCATATTGTCTATTATCATTCCATCAGGAGGCGCTGTGACAGCCTTCGGACCTGGGGAGTGAGACCATGCATTCTCTTCCCCACCCAGCATGAGGTGCTGGGACAGCCTTCAGGCCCGGGGAGTGAGACCATGCGGTCTCTTCTCCATCCAGCCTGAGGCGCTGTGACAACCTTCAGACCTGAGGAGTGAGACCATACTGTCTCTTCTCCATCCAGCATGAGGCGCTGTGACAGCCTTAATACCTTCGGAGTGAGACCATGCTGTCTCTTCTCCATCCAGCAAGAAGCATGGTGACAATCTTTTGACGTGGAGAGTGAGACCATACTGTCTATTATCCATCCATCAGGAGGCGCTGTGACAGCCTTCAGACCTGGGGAGTGAGACCATGCATTCTCTTCCCCACCCAGCATGAGCCGCTGTGACAGCCTTCAGACCTGGGAGTGAGACCATGCTGTCTCTTCTCCATCCAGCATAAGGCACAGGGACAGCCTTCAGACCTGGGGAGTGAGACCATGCTGTCTCTTCTCCAGCCAGCATGAGGCGCTGTGACAGCCTTCAGACCTGGGGAGTGAGACCATACTGTCTCTTCTTCATACAGCATGAGGCGCAGGGACAGCCTTCAGACCTGGGGAGTGAGACCATGATGTCTCTTCTCCATCCAGCAAGAAGCATGGTGACAATCTTGTGATGTGGAGAGTGAGACCATACTGTCTCTTTTCCATCCAGCATGAGGCGCTGGGGCAGCCTTCAGACCTGGGGAGTGAGACCATGCTGTCTCTTCCCCATCCAGCATGAGGTGCTGCGACAGCATTCAGACCTATGGAGTGAGACCATGCTGTCTCTTCTCCACCCAGCATGAGGCGCTGGGACAGCCTTCAGACCTAGGGGGTGAGACCATGCTGTCTCTTCTCGATCCAGCATGAGGCACTGGGACAGCCTTCAGACCTGGGGAGTGAGACCATGCTGTCTCTTCTCCATCCAGTATGTACGCAGGGACAGCCTTCAGACCTGGGAAGTGAGACCATGCTGTCTCTTCTCCATCCAGCAAGAAACATGGTGACAATCTTCTGACGTGGAGAGTTAGACCATACTGTCTTTTATCCATCCCGCCTGAGGCGCTGTGACAGCCTTCAGGCCTGGGGAGTGAGACCATGCTATCTCTTCTCAATCTAGCAGTAGGCTCAGGGACAGCCATCAGACCTGGGGAGTGAGACCATGCTGTCTCTTCTCCATCCAGCAAGAAGCATGGTGACAATCTTCTGACGTGGAGAGTGAGACCATACTGTCTTTTATCCATCCCTCATGAGGCGCTGTGACAGCCTTCGGGCCTGGGGAGTGAGACCATGCTATCTCTTCTCCATCCAGCATGAGGCGCTGGGACAGCCTTCAGACCTGGGGAGTGAGACCATGCTGTCTCTTCTCCATCATGCTTGAGGCGCAGGGACAGACTTCAGACCTGTGGAGTGAGACCATGCTGTCTCTTCTCCATCCAGCATTAGGCTTAGGGACAGCCTTCAGACATAGGGAGTGAGACCATGCTGTCTCTTCTCCATCCAACATGAGGCGCTATGACAGCGTTTATACCTGGGGAGTGAGACCACGCTGTCTCTTCTCCATCCAGCATGGACGCAGGGACAGCCTTCATACCTAGAGAGTGAGACCATGCCGTCTCTTCTCCATCCAGCAAAAAGCATGGTGACAATCTTCTGACGTGGAGAGTGAGAACATACTGTCTATTATCCATCCAGCATGAGGCGCTGTGACAGCCTTCAGGCCTGGGGAGTGAGACCATACTATCACTTATCCATCCAGCATTAGGCGTAGGGACAGCCTTCAGACCTGGGGAGTGAGACCATGCTGTCTCTTCTCCATCCAGCATGAGGCGCTGGGACAGCCTTCCGACCTGGGGAATGAGATCATACTGTCTATTATCCATCAAACCGGAGGCGCCGTGACAGCCTTCAGACCTGGGGAGTGAGACCCTGCATTCTCTTCCCCACCCAGCATGAGGTGCTGGAACAGCCTTCAGACCTGGGGAGTGAGACCAGGCTGTCTCTTCTCCATCCAGCATGAGGCGCGGTGACAGCCGTCAGACCTGGGGAGTGAGACCATACTGACTCTTCTCCATCCAGCATGAGGCGCTGTGACAGCCTTCAGACCTAAGGAGTGAGACCATGCTGTCTCTTCTCCATCCAGCATGAGGTGCTGGGACAGACATCAGACCTGGGGAGCGAGATCATACTGTCTATTATCCATCAATCAGAAGGCGCTGTGACAGCCTTCAGACCTGGGGATTGAGACCATGCTGTCTCTTCTCCATCCAACATGAGGCGCTATGACAGCCTTTATACCTGGGGAGTGAGACCACGCTGTCTCTTCTCCATCCAGCATGGACGCAGGGACAGCCTTCATACCTAGGGAGTGAGACCATGATGTCTCTTCTCCATCCAGCAAAAAGTATGGTGACAATCTTCTGACGTGGAGAGTGAGAACATACTGTCTATTATCCATCCATAATGAGGCGCTGTGACAGCCTTCAGGCCTGGGGAGTGAGACCATACTATCTCTTCTCCATCCAGCATTAGGCGTAGGGACAGCCTTCAGACCTGGGGAGTGAGACCATGCTGTCTCTTCCCCACCCAGCTTGAGCCGCAGGGACAGCCTTCAGACCTGGGGAGTGAGACTATGCTGTCTCTTCTCCATCCAGCAAGAAGCATGGTGACAATCTTATGACGTGGAGAGTGAGACCATACTGTCTATTATCCATCCATCAGGAGGCGCTGTGACATCCTTCAGACCTGGGGAGTAAGACCATGCTGTTTCTTCTCCATCCAGCATGAGGCGCTGGGACAGCCTTCAGACCTTGGGAGTGAGACCATGCTGTCTCTTCTCCATCCATCATGAGGCGCTGGGACCACCTTCCGACTTGGGGAAAGAGATCATACTCTCTATTATCCATCAATCCGGAGGCGCTGTGACAGCCTTCAGACCTGGGGAGTGAGACCCTGCATTCTCTTCCCCACCCAGCATGAGGTTCTGGGACAGCCTTCAGACTTGGGGAGTGAGACCATACTGTCTCTTCTCCATCCAGCATGAGGCGCTGTGACAGCCTTCAGACCTGGGGAGTGAGACCATACTGTCTCTTCTCCATCCAGCATGAGGCGCTGCGACAGCCTTCAGACCTAGGGAGTAAAACCATGCTGTCTCTACTCCATCCATTTGTCTCCCCCCTACCATTCCATCTGGTTGACTTAGCACCAAGATACTCCTTGGAGTGGTAGCCGCCCTATATAAGTTTACTTTTACATTACATTACATTACATTACATTAGGCCCTTGGACAGCCTTCAGACCTGGGGAGTGAGACCATTCTGTCTATGATCCATCTATCAGGAGGCGCTGTGACAGCCTTCAGACCTGGGGAGTGAGACCATTCTGTCTGTGATCCATCCAGCATGAGGCGCTGTGACAGCCTTCAGGCCTGGGGAGTAAAACTATGCTGTCTCTACTCCATCCAGCATTAGGCCCTTGGACAGCCTTCAGACCTGGGGAGTGAGACCATTCTGTCTATGATCCATCTATCAGGAGGCGCTGTGACAGCCTTCAGACCTGGGGAGTGAGACCATTCTGTCTATGATCCATCCAGCATGAGGCGCTGTGACAGCCTTCAGACCTGGGGAGTGAGACCATACTGTCTCTTCTCCATCCAGCATGAGGCGCTGCGACAGCCTTCATACCTAGGGAGTAAAACCATGCTGTCTCTACTCCATCCAGCATTAGGCCCTTGGACAGCCTTCAGACCTGGGGAGTGAGACCATTCTGTCTATGATCCATCCAGCATGAGGCGCTGTGACAGCCTTCAGACCTGGGGAGTGAGACCATACTGTCTCTTCTCCATCCAGCATGAGGCGCTGCGACAGCCTTCATACCTAGGGAGTAAAACCATGCTGTCTCTACTCCATCCAGCATTAGTCCCTTGGACAGCCTTCAGACCTGGGGAGTGAGACCATTCTGTCTATTATCCATCAATCAGAAGGCGCTGTGACAGCCTTCAGACCTGGGGAGTGAGACCATACTGTCTCTTCTCCATCCAGCATGAGGCGCTGGGACAGTCTTCAGACCTAGGGAGTAAAACCATGCTGTCTCTACTCCATCCAGCATTAGGCCCTTGGACAGCCTTCAGGCCTGGGGAGTGAGACCATGCTGTCTCTTCCCCACCCAGCTTGAGCCGCAGGGACAGCCTTCAGGCCTGGGGAGTGAGACTATGCTGTCTCTTCTCCATCCAGCAAGAAGCATGGTGACAATCTTATGATGTTGAGAGTGAGACCATACTGTCTATTATCCATCCATCAGGAGGCGCTGTGACATCCTTCAGACCTGGGGAGTGAGACTATGCTGTTTCTTCTCCATCCAGCATGAGGCGCTGGGACAGCCTTCAGACCTTGGGAGTGAGACCATGCTGTCTCTTCTCCATCCAGCATGAGGCGCTGGGACAGCCTTCCGACCTGGGGAATTAGATCATACTGTCTATTATCCATCAAACCGGAGGCGCTGTGACAGCCTTCAGACCTGGGGAGTGAGACCCTGCATTCTCTTCCCCACCCATCATGAGGTGCTGGGACAACCTTCAGACCTGGGGAGTGAGACCAGGCTGTCTCTTCTCCATCCAGCATGAGGCGCTGTGACAGCCGTCAGACCTGGGGAGTGAGACCATACTGTCTCTTCTCCATCCAGCATGAGGCGCTGCGACAGCCTTCAGACCTAAGGAGTGAGACCATGCTGTCTCTTCTCCATCCAGCATGAGGTGCTGGGACAGACATCAGACCTGGGGAGCGAGATCATACTGTCTATTATCCATCAATCAGAAGGCGCTTTGACAGCCTTCAGACCTTGGGAGTGAGACCATGCTGTCTCTTCTCCATCCAACATGAGGCGCTATGACAGCCTTTATACGTGGGGAGTGAGACCACGCTGTCTCTTCTCCATCCAGCATGGACGCAGGGACAGCCTTCATACCTAGGGAGTGAGACCGTGGTGTCTATTATCCAACAATCAGAAGGCGCTGTGACAGCCTTCAGACCTGGGGAGTGAGACCATGCTGTCTCTTCTCCATCCAACATGAGGCGCTGTGACAGCCTTTATACCTGGGCAGTGAGACCACGCTGTCTCTTCTCCATCCAGCATGGACGCAGGGACAGCCTTCATACCTAGGGAGTGAGACCATGCTGTCTCTTCTCCATCCAGCAAAAAGCATGGTGACAATCTTCTGACGTGGAGAGGGAGAACATACTGTCTATTATCCATCCAGCATGAGGTGCTGTGACAGCCTTCAGGCCTGGGGAGTGAGACCATACTGTCTATTATCCATCAATCAGAAGGAGCTGTAACAGCCTTCAGACCTGGGGAGTGAGACCATGCTGTCTCTTCTCCATCGAACATGAGGCGCTATGACAGCCTTTATACGTGGGGAGTGAGACCATGCTGTCTCTTCTCCATCCAGCATGGATGCAGGGACAGCCTTCATACCTAGGGAGTGAGACCAGGCTGTCTCTTCTCCATCCAGCAAAAAGTATGGTGACAATCTTCTGACGTGGAGAGTGAGAACATACTGTCTATTATCCATCCAGCATGAAGCGCTGTGACAGCCTTCAGGCCTTTGGAGTGAGACCATACTATCTCTTCTCCATCCAGCATTAGGCGTAGGGACAGCCTTCAGACCTGGGGAGTGAGACCATGCTGTCTCTTCCCCACCCAGCTTGAGCCGCAGGGACAGCCTTCAGACCTGGGGAGTGAGACTAGACCTGGGGAGTGGGATCATACTGTCTATTATACATCAATCAGTAGGCGCTGTGACAGCCTTCAGACCTGGGGAGTGAGACCATACTGTCTCTTCTCCATCCAGCATGAGGCACAGGGACAGCCTTCAGACCTGGGGAGTGAGACTATGATGTCTCTTCTCCATCCAACAAGAAGCATGGTGACAATCTTCTGACGTGGAGAGTGAGACTATACTGTCTATTGTCCATCCATCAAGAGGCGCTGTGACAGCCTTCAGACCTGGGGAGTGAGACCATGAATTCTCTTCCCCACCCAGCATGAGGCGCTGGGACAGCCTTCAGACCTAGGGAGCTGGACCATGCTGTCTCTTCCCCATCCAGCATGAGGTGCTGGGACAGCCTTCAGACCTAGGGGGTGAGACCATGCTGTCTCTTCTCCATCCAGCATGAGGCACTGGGACAGACTTTAGACCTAGGGAGTGAGACCATGCTGTGTCTTCTCCATCCATCTTAGGGAGCCGGGACAGCCGTCAAACATGGGGAGTGAGACCATGCTGTCTCTTCTCCATCCAGCATGAGGCGCTAGGATATCCTTCAGACCAAGGGAGTAAGACCATACTATCTCTTCTCCATCCAGCATTAGGCGTAGGGACAGCCTTCAGACCTGGGGAGTGAGACCATGCTGTCTCTTCCCCACCCAGCTTGAGCCGCAGGGACAGCCTTCAGACCTGGGGAGTGAGACTATGCTGTCTCTTCTCCATCCAGCAAGAAGCATGGTGACAATCTTATGACGTGGAGAGTGAGACCATACTGTCTATTATCCATCCATCAGGAGGCGCTGTGACATCCTTCAGACCTAGGGAGTGAGACCATGCTGTTTCTTCTCCATCCAGCATGAGGCGCAGGGACAGCATTCAGACCTGGGGAGTGAGACCATAAAGTCTCTTATCTATCCAGCATGAGGCGCTGCGACAGCCTTCAGACCTGGGAGTGAGACCATACTGTCTATTATCCATCCATCAGGAGACGCTGTGACATCCTTCAGACCTGGGGAGTGAGACCATGCTGTCTCTTCTCCATCCAGCATGAGGCGCAGGGACAGCATTCAGACCTGGGGAGTGAGACCATAAAGTCTCTTATCTATCCAGCATGTGGTGCTGTGACAGCCTTCAGACTTGGGGAGTGAGACCATGCTGTCTCTTCCCCATCCAGCATGAGGCGCTGGGACAGCCTTCAGACCTGGGGAGTGGGATCATACTGTCTATTATACATCAATCAGTAGTCGCTGTGACAGCCTTCAGACCTGGGAAGTGAGACCATACTGTCTCTTCTCCATCCAGCATGAGGCACAGGGACAGCCTTCAGACCTGGGGAGTGAGACTATGATGTCTCTTCTCCATCCAACAAGAAGCATGGTGACAATCTTCTGACGTGGAAAGTGAGACTATACTGTCTATTGTCCATCCATCAAGAGGCGCTGTGACAGCCTTCAGACCTGGGGAGTGAGACCATGAATTCTCTTCCCCACCCAGCATGAGGCGCTGGGACAGCCTTCAGACCTAGGGAGCTGGACCGTGCTGTCTCTTCCCCATCCAGCATGAGGTGCTGGGACAGCCTTCAGACCTAGGGGGTGAGACCATGCTGTCTCTTCTCCATCCAGCATGAGGCACTGGGACAGACTTTAGACCTAGGGAGTGAGACCATGCTGTGTCTTCTCCATCCATCTTAGGGAGCCGGGACAGCCGTCAAACATGGGGAGTGAGACCATGCTGTCTCTTCTCCATCCAGCATGAGGCGCTAGGATATCCTTCAGACCAAGGGAGTAAGACCATGCTGTCTCTTCTCCATCCAGCATGAGGCCCTTGGACAGCCTTCAGACATGGGGAGTGAGACCATATTGTCTATTATCACTCCATCAGGAGGCGCTGTGACAGCCTTCGGACCTGGGGAGTGAGACCATGCATTCTCTTCCCCACCCAGCATGAGGTGCTGGGACAGCCTTCAGGCCCGGGGAGTGAGACCATGCGGTCTCTTCTCCATCCAGCCTGAGGCGCTGTGACAACCTTCAGACCTGAGGGGTGAGACCATACTGTCTCTTCTCCATCCAGCATGATGCGCTGTGACAGCCTTTATACCTGGGGAGTGAGACCATGCTGTCTCTTCTCCATCCAGCAAGAAGCATGGTGACAATCTTCTGACGTGGAGAGTGAGACCATACTGTCTATTATCCATCCATCAGGAGGCGCTGTGACAGCCTTCAGACCTGGGGAGTGAGACCCTGCATTCTCTTCCCCACACAGCATGAGCCGCTGTGACAGCTGTCAGACCTGGGAGGGAGACCATGCTGTATCTTCTCCATCCAGCATGAGGCACAGGGACAGCCTTCAGACCTGGGGAGTGAGACCATGCTGTCTCTTCTCCAGCCAGCATGAGGCGCTGTGACATCCTTCGGACCTGGGGAGTGAGACCATACTGTCTCTTCTCCATCCAGCATGAGGCGCTGCGACAGACTTCAGTCCTGGGGAGTGAGACCATGCTGTTTTTTCCCCATCCAGCATGAGGCGCTGGGACAGCCTTCAGACCTGGGGAGTGAGATCATACTGTCTATTATACATCAATCAGTAGGCGCTGTGACAGCCTTCAGACCTGGGGAGTGAGACCATACTGTCTCTTCTCCATCCAGCATGAGGCACAGGGAAAGCCTTCAGACCTGGGGAGTGAGACTATGATGTCTCTTCTCCATCCAACAAGAAGCATGGTGACAATCTTCTGACGTGAAGAGTGAGACCATACTGTCTATTATCCATCCATCAAGAGGCGCTGTGACAGCCTTTTGACCTGGGGAGTGAGACCATGAATTCTCTTCCCCACCCAGCATGAAGCTCTGGGACAGCCTTCAGACCTAGGGAGTTGGACCGTGCTGTCTCTTCCCCATCCAGCATGAGGTGCTGGGACAGCCTTCAGACCTAGGGGGTGAGACCATGCTGTCTTTTCTCCATCTAGCATGAGGCACTGGGACAGACTTTAGACCTAGGGAGTGAGACCATGCTGTCTCTTCTCCATCCATCTTAGGGAGCTGGGACAGCCGTCAAACATGGAGAGCGAGACCATGCTGTCTCTTCTCCATCCAGCATGAGGCGCTAGGACAGCCTTCAGACCAACGGAGTGAGACCATGCTGTCTCTTCTCCATCCAGCATGAGGCCCTTGGACAGCCTTCAGACCTGGGGAGTGAGACCATATTGTCTATTATCACTCCATCAGGAGGCGCTGTGACAGCCTTCAGACCTAGGGGGTGAGACCATGCTGTCTCTTCTCCATCCAGCATGAGGCACTGGGACAGACTTTAGACCTAGGGAGTGAGACCATGCTGTGTCTTCTCCATCCATCTTAGGGAGCCGGGACAGCCGTCAAACATGGGGAGTGAGACCATGCTGTCTCTTCTCCATCCAGCATGAGGCGCTAGGATATCCTTCAGACCAAGGGAGTAAGACCATGCTGTCTCTTCTCCATCCAGCATGAGGCCCTTGGACAGCCTTCAGACATGGGGAGTGAGACCATATTGTCTATTATCACTCCATCAGGAGGCGCTGTGACAGCCTTCGGTCCTGGGGAGTGAGACCATGCATTCTCTTCCCCACCCAGCATGAGGTGCTGGGACAGCCTTCAGGCCCGGGGAGTGAGACCATGCGGTCTCTTCTCCATCCAGCCTGAGGCGCTGTGACAACCTTCAGACCTGAGGGGTGAGACCATACTGTCTCTTCTCCATCCAGCATGATGCGCTGTGACAGCCTTTATACCTGGGGAGTGAGACCATGCTGTCTCTTCTCCATCCAGCAAGAAGCATGGTGACAATCTTCTGACGTGGAGAGTGAGACCATACTGTCTATTATCCATCCATCAGGAGGCGCTGTGACAGCCTTCAGACCTGGGGAGTGAGACCCTGCATTCTCTTCCCCACACAGCATGAGCCGCTGTGACAGCTGTCAGACCTGGGAGTGAGACCATGCTGTATCTTCTCCATCCAGCATGAGGCACAGGGACAGCCTTCAGACCTGGGGAGTGAGACCATGCTGTCTCTTCTCCAGCCAGCATGAGGCGCTGTGACAGCCTTCAGACCTGGGGAGTGAGACCATACTGTCTCTTCTCCATCCAGCATGAGGCGCTGCGACAGACTTCAGACCTGGGGAGTGAGACCATGCTGTCTTTTCCCCATCCAGCATGAGGCGCCGGGACAGCCTTCAGACCTGGGGAGTGAGATCATACTGTCTATTATACATCAATCAGTAGGCGCTGTGACAGCCTACAGACCTGGGGAGTGAGACCATACTGTCTCTTCTCCATCCAGCATGAGGCACAGAGACAGCCTTCAGACCTGGGGAGTGAGACTATGATGTCTCTTCTCCATCCAACAAGAAGCATGGTGACAATCTTCTGACGTGAAGAGTGAGACCATACTGTCTATTATCCATCCATCAAGAGGCGCTGTGACAGCCTTTAGACCTGGGGAGTGAGACTATGAATTCTCTTCCCCACCCAGCATGAGGCTCTGGGACAGCCTTCAGACCTAGGGAGTTGGACCGTGCTGTCTCTTCCCCATCCAGCATGAGGTGCTGGGACAGCCTTCAGACCTAGGGGGTGAGACCATGCTGTCTTTTCTCCATCTAGCATGAGGCACTGGGACAGACTTTAGACCTAGGGAGTGAGACCATGCTGTCTCTTCTCCATCCATCTTAGGGAGCTGGGACAGCCGTCAAACATGGAGAGCGAGACCATGCTGTCTCTTCTCCATCCAGCATGAGGCGCTAGGACAGGCTTCAGACCAACGGAGTGAGACCATGCTGTCTCTTCTCCATCCAGCATGAGGCCCTTGGACAGCCTTCAGACCTGGGGAGTGAGACCATATTGTCTATTATCACTCCATCAGGAGGCGCTGTGACAGCCTTCGGACCTGGGGAGTGAGACCATGCATTCTCTTCCCAACCCAGCATGAGGTGCTGGGACAGCCTTCAGGCCCAGGGAGTGAGACCATGCGGTCTCTTCTCCATCCAGCCTAAGGCGCTGTGACAACCTTCAGACCTGAGGAGTGAGACCATACTGTCTCTTCTCCATCCAGCATGAGGCGCTGTGACAGCCTTTATACCTTGGGAGTGAGACCATGCTGTCTCTTCTCCAACCAGCAAGAAGCATGGTGACAATCTTTTGACGTGGAGAGTGAGACCATACTGTCTATTATCCATCCATCAGGAGGCGCTGTGACAGCCCTCAGACCTGGGGAGTGAGACCATGCATTCTCTTCCCCACCCAGCAGGAGCCGCTGTGACAGCCTTCAGACCTGGGGAGTGAGACCATGCTGTCTCTTCTCCATCCAGCATGAGGCACAGGGACAGCCTTCAGACCTGGGGAGTGAGACTATGCTGTCTCTTCTCCAGCGGGCATGAGGCGCTGTGACAGCCTTCAGACCTGGGGAGTGAGACCATACTGTCTCTTCTCCATACAGCATAAGGCGCAGGGACAGCCTTCAGACCTGGGGAGTGAGACCATGATGTCTCTTCTCCATCCAGCAAGAAGCATGGTGACAATCTTGTGATGTGGAGAGTGAGACCATACTGTCTCTTCTCCATCCAGCATGAGGCGCTAAGACAGCCTTCAGACCTGGGGAGTGAGACCATGCTGTCTCTTCCCCATCCAGCATGAGGCGCTGGGACAGCATTCAGACCTATGGAGTGAGACCATGCTGTCTCTTCTCTACCCAGCATGAGGCGCTGGGACAGCCTTCAGACCTAGGGGGTGAGACCATGCTGTCTCTTCTCGATCCAGCATGAGGCGCTGGGACAGCATTCAGACCTGGGGAGTGAGACCATGCTGTCTCTTCTCCATCCAGCATGTACGCAGGGACAGCCTTCAGACCTGGGAAGTGAGACCATGCTGTCTCTGCTCCATCCAGCAAAAAGCATGGTGACAATCTTCTGACGTGGAGAGTGAGACCATACTGTCTTTTATCCATCCCGCATGAGGCGCTGTGACAGCCTTCAGGCCTGGGGAGTGAGACCATGCTATCTCTTCTCAATCCAGCAGTAGGCTCAGGGACAGCCTTCAGACCTGGGGAGTGAGACCATGCTGTCTCTTCTCCATCCAGCAAGAAGCATGGTGACAATCTTCTGACATGGAGAGTGAGACCATACTGTCTTTTATCCATCCCGCATGAGGCGCTGTGACAGCCTTCAGGCCTGGGGAGTGAGACCATGCTATCTCTTCTCCATCCAGCATGAGGCGCTGGGACAGCCTTTATACCTGGGGAGTGAGACCATGCTGTCTCTTCTCCATCCAGCATGGACGAAGGGACAGCCTTCATACCTAGGGAGTGAGACCATGCCGTCTCTTCTCCATCCAGCAAAAAGCATGGTGACAATCTTCTGACGTGGAGAGTGAGAACATACTGTCTATTATCCATCCAGCATGAGGCGCTGTGACAGCCTTCAGGCCTGGGGAGTGAGACCATACTATCTCTTCTCCATCCAGCATTAGGCGCTGGGACAGCCTTCAGACCTTGGGAGTGAGACCATGCTGTCTCTTCTCCATCCAGCATGAGGCGCTGGGACAGCCTTCTGACCTGGGGAATGAGATCATACTGTCTATTATCCATCAAACCGGAGGCGCTGTGACAGCCTTCAGACCTGGGGAGTGAGACCCTGCATTCTCTTCCCCACCCAGCATGAGGTGCTGGGACAGCCTTCAGACCTGGGGAGTGAGACCAGGCTGTCTCTTCTCCATCCAGCATGAGGCGCTGTGACAGCCGTCAGACCTGGGGAGTGAGACCATGCTGTCTCTTCTCCATCCAGCATGAGGCGCTGCGACAGCCTTCAGACCTAAGGAGTGAGACCATGCTGTCTCTTCTCCATCCAGCATGAGGTGCTGGGACAGACATCAGACCTGGGGAGCGAGATCATACTGTCTATTATCCATCAATCAGAAGGCGCTGTGACAGCCTTCAGACCTGGGGATTGAGACCATTCTGTCTCTTCTCCATCCAACATGAGGCGCTATGACAGCCTTTATACCTGGGGAGTGAGACCACGCTGTCTCTTCTCCATCCAGCATGGACGCAGGGACAGCCTTCATACCTAGGGAGTGAGACCATGCTGTCTCTTCTCCATCCAGCAAAAAGTATGGTGACAATCTTCTGACGTGGAGAGTGAGAACATACTGTCTATTATCCATCCATCAGGAGGCGCTGTGACATCCTTCAGACCTGGGGAGTAAGACCATGCTGTTTCTTCTCCATCCAGCATGAGGCGCTGGGACAGCCTTCAGACCTTGGGAGTGAGACCATGCTGTCTCTTCTCCATCCAGCATGAGGCGCTGGGACCGCCTTCCGACTTGGGGAAAGAGATCATACTGTCTATTATCCATCAATCCGGAGGCGCTGTGACAGCCTTCAGACCTGGGGAGTGAGACCCTGCATTCTCTTCCCCACCCAGCATGAGGTTCTGGGACAGCCTTCAGACTTGGGGAGTGAGACCATGCTGTCTCTTCTCCATCCAGCATGAGGCGCTGGGACAGCCTTCCGACCTGGGGAATGAGATCATACTGTCTATTATCCATCAAACCGGAGGCACTGTGACAGCCTTCAGACCTGGGGAGTGAGACCCTGCATTCTCTTCCCCACCCAGCATGAGGTGCTGGGACAGCCTTCAGACCTGGGGAGTGAGACCAGGCTGTCTCTTCTCCATCCAGCATGAGGCGCTGTGACAGCCTTCAGACCTGGGGAGTGAGACTATGCTGTCTCTTCTCCATCCAGCAAGAAGCATGGTGACAATCTTATGATGTGGAGAGTGAGACCATACTGTCTATTATCCATCCATCAGGAGGCGCTGTGACATCCTTCAGACCTGGGGAGTAAGACCATGCTGTTTCTTCTCCATCCAGCATGAGGCGCTGGGACAGCCTTCAGACCTTGGGAGTGAGACCATGCTGTCTCTTCTCCATCCAGCATGAGGCGCTGGGACCGCCTTCCGACTTGGGGAAAGAGATCATACTGTCTATTATCCATCAATCCGGAGGCGCTGTGACAGCCTTCAGACCTGGGGAGTGAGACCCTGCATTCTCTTCCCCACCCAGCATGAGGTTCTGGGACAGCCTTCAGACTTGGGGAGTGAGACCATGCTGTCTCTTCTCCATCCAGCATGAGGCGCTGTGACAGCCTTCAGACCTGGGGAGTGAGACCATACTGTCTCTTCTCCATCCAGCATGAGGCGCTGCGACAGCCTTCAGACCTAGGGAGTAAAACCATGCTGTCTCTACTCCATCCAGCATTAGGCCCTTGGACAGCCTTCAGACCTGGGGAGTGAGATCATACTGTCTATTATCCATCAATCCAGAGGCACTGTGACAGCCTTCAGACCTGGGGTGTGAGACCCTGCATTCTCTTCCCCACCCAGCATGAGGTTCTGGGACAGCCTTCAGACCTGGGAAGTGAGACCATGCTGTCTCTTCTCCATCCAGCATGAGGCGCTGTGACAGCCTTCAGACCTGGGGAGTGAGACCATCCTGTCTATTCTCCATCCAGCATGAGGCGCTGCGACAGCCTTCAGACCTAGGGAGTAAAACCATGCTGTCTCTACTCCATTCAGCATTAGGCCCTTGGACAGCCTTCAGACATGGAGAGTGAGACCATGCTGTCTCTTCTCCATCCAGCATGAGGCGCTGTGACAGCCTTCAGACCTGGGGAGTGAGACCATACTGTGTATTCTCCATCCTGCATGAGGCGCTGCGACAGCCTTCAGACCTAGGGAGTGAGACCATGCTGTCTCTACTCCATCCAGCATGTACGCAGGGACAGCCTTCAGACCTGGGAAGTGAGACCATGCTGTCTCTTCTCCATCTGGCAAAAAGCATGGTGACAATCTTCTGACGTGGAGAGTGAGACCATACTGTCTTTTATCCATCCCGCATGAGGCGCTGTGACAGGCTTCAGGCCTGGGGAGTGAGACCATGCTATCTCTTCTCAATCCAGCAGTAGGCTCAGGGACAGCCTTCAGACCTGGGGAGTGAGACCATGCTGTCTCTTCTCCATCCAGCAAGAAGCATGGTGACAATCTTCTGACATGGAGAGTGAGACCATACTGTCTTTTATCCATCCCGCATGAGGCGCTGTGACAGCCTTCAGGCCTGGGGAGTGAGACCATGCTATCTCTTCTCCATCCAGCATGAGGCGCTGGGACAGCCTTTATACCTGGGGAGTGAGACCACGCTGTCTCTTCTCCATCCAGCATGGACGCAGGGACAGCCTTCATACCTAGGGAGTGAGACCATGCCGTCTCTTCTCCATCCAGCAAAAAGCATGGTGACAATCTTCTGACGTGGAGAGTGAGAACATACTGTCTATTATCCATCCAGCATGAGGCGCTGTGACAGCCTTCAGGCCTGGGGAGTGAGACCATACTATCTCTTCTCCATCCAGCATTAGGCGTAGGGACAGCCTTCAGACCTGGGGAGTGAGACCATGCTGTCTCTTCCCCACCCAGCTTGAGCCGCAGGGACAGCCTTCAGGCCTGGGGAGTGAGACTATGCTGTCTCTTCTCCATCCAGCAAGAAGCATGGTGACAATCTTATGACGTTGAGAGTGAGACCATACTGTCTATTATCCATCCACCAGGAGGCGCTGTGACATTCCTCAGACCTGGGGAGTGAGACCATGCTGTTTCTTCTCCATCCAGCATGAGGCGCTGGGACAGCTTTCAGACCTTGGGAGTGAGACCATGCTGTCTCTTCTCCATCCAGCATGAGGCGCTGGGACAGCCTTCCGACCTGGGGAATGAGATCATACTGTCTATTATCCATCAAACCGGAGGCACTGTGACAGCCTTCAGACCTGGGGAGTGAGACCCTGCATTCTCTTCCCCACCCAGCATGAGGTGCTGGGACAGCCTTCAGACCTGGGGAGTGAGACCAGGCTGTCTCTTCTCCATCCAGCATGAGGCGCTGTGACAGCCGTCAGACCTGGGGAGTGAGACCATGCTGTCTCTTCTCCATCCAGCATGAGGCGCTGCGACAGCCTTCAGACCTAAGGAGTGAGACCATGCTGTCTCTTCTCCATCCAGCATGAGGTGCTGGGACAGACATCAGACCTGGGGAGCGAGATCATACTGAATATTATCCATCAATCAGAAGGCGCTGTGACAGCCTTCAGACCTGGGGATTGAGACCATGCTGTCTCTTCTCCATCCAACATGAGGCACTATGACAGCCTTTATACCTGGGGAGTGAGACCACGCTGTCTCTTCTCCATCCAGCATGGACGCAGGGACAGCCTTCATACCTAGGGAGTGAGACCATGCTGTCTCTTCTCCATCCAGCAAAAAGTATGGTGACAATCTTCTGACGTGGAGAGTGAGAACATACTGTCTATTATCCATCCAGCAAGAGGCGCTGTGACAGCCTTCAGGCCTGGTGAGTGAGACCATACTATCTCTTCTCCATCCAGCATTAGGTGTAGGGACAGCCTTCAGACCTGGGGAGTGAGACCATGCTGTCTCTTCTCCATCCAGCATGAGGCGCAGGGACAGCATTCAGACCTGGGGAGTGAGACCATAAAGTCTCTTATCTATCCAGCATGTGGTGCTGTGACAGCCTTCAGACTTGGGGAGTGAGACCATGCTGTCTCTTCCCCATCCAGCATGAGGAGCTGGGACAGCCTTCAGACCTGGGGAGTGGGATCATACTGTCTATTATACATCAATCAGTAGTCGCTGTGACAGCCTTCAGACCTGGGAAGTGAGACCATACTGTCTCTTCTCCATCCAGCATGAGGCACAGGGACAGCCTTCAGACCTGGGGAGTGAGACTATGATGTCTCTTCTCCATCCAACAAGAAGCATGGTGACAATCTTCTGACGTGGAAAGTGAGACTATACTGTCTATTATCCATCCATCAAGAGGCGCTGTGACAGCCTTCAGACCTGGGGAGTGAGACCATGAATTCTCTTCCCCACCCAGCATGAGGCGCTGGGACAGCCTTCAGACCTAGGGAGCTGGACCGTGCTGTCTCTTCCCCATCCAGCATGAGGTGCTGGGACAGCCTTCAGACCTAGGGGGTGAGACCATGCTGTCTCTTCTCCATCCAGCATGAGGCACTGGGACAGACTTTAGACCTAGGGAGTGAGACCATGCTGTGTCTTCTCCATCCATCTTAGGGAGCCGGGACAGCCGTCAAACATGGGGAGTGAGACCATGCTGTCTCTTCTCCATCCAGCATGAGGCGCTAGGATATCCTTCAGACCAAGGGAGTAAGACCATGCTGTCTCTTCTCCATCCAGCATGAGGCCCTTGGACAGCCTTCAGACATGGGGAGTGAGACCATATTGTCTATTATCACTCCATCAGGAGGCGCTGTGACAGCCTTCGGACCTGGGGAGTGAGACCATGCATTCTCTTCCCCACCCAGCATGAGGTGCTGGGACAGCCTTCAGGCCCGGGGAGTGAGACCATGCGGTCTCTTCTCCATCCAGCCTGAGGCGCTGTGACAACCTTCAGACCTGAGGGGTGAGACCATACTGTCTCTTCTCCATCCAGCATGATGCGCTGTGACAGCCTTTATACCTGGGGAGTGAGACCATGCTGTCTCTTCTCCATCCAGCAAGAAGCATGGTGACAATCTTCTGACGTGGAGAGTGAGACCATACTGTCTATTATCCATCCATCAGGAGGCGCTGTGACAGCCTTCAGACCTGGGGAGTGAGACCCTGCATTCTCTTCCCCACACAGCATGAGCCGCTGTGACAGCTGTCAGACCTGGGAGGGAGACCATGCTGTATCTTCTCCATCCAGCATGAGGCACAGGGACAGCCTTCAGACCTGGGGAGTGAGACCATGCTGTCTCTTCTCCAGCCAGCATGAGGCGCTGTGACAGCCTTCGGAGCTGGGGAGTGAGACCATACTGTCTCTTCTCCATCCAGCAGGAGGCGCTGCGACAGACTTCAGACCTGGGGAGTGAGACCATGCTGTTTTTTCCCCATCCAGCATGAGGCGCTGGGACAGCCTTCAGACCTGGGGAGTGAGATCATACTGTCTATTATACATCAATCAGTAGGCGCTGTGACAGCCTTCAGACCTGGGGAGTGAGACCATACTGTCTCTTCTCCATCCAGCATGAGGCACAGGGAAAGCCTTCAGACCTGGGGAGTGAGACTATGATGTCTCTTCTCCATCCAACAAGAAGCATGGTGACAATCTTCTGACGTGAAGAGTGAGACCATACTGTCTATTATCCATCCATCAAGAGGCGCTGTGACAGCCTTTTGACCTGGGGAGTGAGACCATGAATTCTCTTCCCCACCCAGCATGAAGCTCTGGGACAGCCTTCAGACCTAGGGAGTTGGACCGTGCTGTCTCTTCCCCATCCAGCATGAGGTGCTGGGACAGCCTTCAGACCTAGGGGGTGAGACCATGCTGTCTTTTCTCCATCTAGCATGAGGCACTGGGACAGACTTTAGACCTAGGGAGTGAGACCATGCTGTCTCTTCTCCATCCATCTTAGGGAGCTGGGACAGCCGTCAAACATGGAGAGCGAGACCATGCTGTCTCTTCTCCATCCAGCATGAGGCGCTAGGACAGCCTTCAGACCAACGGAGTGAGACCATGCTGTCTCTTCTCCATCCAGCATGAGGCCCTTGGACAGCCTTCAGACCTGGGGAGTGAGACCATATTGTCTATTATCACTCCATCAGGAGGCGCTGTGACAGCCTTCAGACCTAGGGGGTGAGACCATGCTGTCTCTTCTCCATCCAGCATGAGGCACTGGGACAGACTTTAGACCTAGGGAGTGAGACCATGCTGTGTCTTCTCCATCCATCTTAGGGAGCCGGGACAGCCGTCAAACATGGGGAGTGAGACCATGCTGTCTCTTCTCCATCCAGCATGAGGCGCTAGGATATCCTTCAGACCAAGGGAGTAAGACCATGCTGTCTCTTCTCCATCCAGCATGAGGCCCTTGGACAGCCTTCAGACATGGGGAGTGAGACCATATTGTCTATTATCACTCCATCAGGAGGCGCTGTGACAGCCTTCGGTCCTGGGGAGTGAGACCATGCATTCTCTTCCCCACCCAGCATGAGGTGCTGGGACAGCCTTCAGGCCCGGGGAGTGAGACCATGCGGTCTCTTCTCCATCCAGCCTGAGGCGCTGTGACAACCTTCAGACCTGAGGGGTGAGACCATACTGTCTCTTCTCCATCCAGCATGATGCGCTGTGACAGCCTTTATACCTGGGGAGTGAGACCATGCTGTCTCTTCTCCATCCAGCAAGAAGCATGGTGACAATCTTCTGACGTGGAGAGTGAGACCATACTGTCTATTATCCATCCATCAGGAGGCGCTGTGACAGCCTTCAGACCTGGGGAGTGAGACCCTGCATTCTCTTCCCCACACAGCATGAGCCGCTGTGACAGCTGTCAGACCTGGGAGTGAGACCATGCTGTATCTTCTCCATCCAGCATGAGGCACAGGGACAGCCTTCAGACCTGGGGAGTGAGACCATGCTGTCTCTTCTCCAGCCAGCATGAGGCGCTGTGACAGCCTTCAGACCTGGGGAGTGAGACCATACTGTCTCTTCTCCATCCAGCATGAGGCGCTGCGACAGACTTCAGACCTGGGGAGTGAGACCATGCTGTCTTTTCCCCATCCAGCATGAGGCGCTGGGACGGCCTTCAGACCTGGGGAGTGAGATCATACTGTCTATTATACATCAATCAGTAGGCGCTGTGACAGCCTACAGACCTGGGGAGTGAGACCATACTGTCTCTTCTCCATCCAGCATGAGGCACAGAGACAGCCTTCAGACCTGGGGAGTGAGACTATGATGTCTCTTCTCCATCCAACAAGAAGCATGGTGACAATCTTCTGACGTGAAGAGTGAGACCATACTGTCTATTATCCATCCATCAAGAGGCGCTGTGACAGCCTTTAGACCTGGGGAGTGAGACTATGAATTCTCTTCCCCACCCAGCATGAGGCTCTGGGACAGCCTTCAGACCTAGGGAGTTGGACCGTGCTGTCTCTTCTCCATCCATCTTAGGGAGCTGGGACAGCCGTCAAACATGGAGAGCGAGACCATGCTGTCTCTTCTCCATCCAGCATGAGGCGCTAGGACAGGCTTCAGACCAACGGAGTGAGACCATGCTGTCTCTTCTCCATCCAGCATGAGGCCCTTGGACAGCCTTCAGACCTGGGGAGTGAGACCATATTGTCTATTATCACTCCATCAGGAGGCGCTGTGACAGCCTTTGGACCTGGGGAGTGAGACCATGCATTCTCTTCCCAACCCAGCATGAGGTGCTGGGACAGCCTTCAGGCCCAGGGAGTGAGACCATGCGGTCTCTTCTCCATCCAGCCTAAGGCGCTGTGACAACCTTCAGACCTGAGGAGTGAGACCATACTGTCTCTTCTCCATCCAGCATGAGGCGCTGTGACAGCCTTTATACCTTGGGAGTGAGACCATGCTGTCTCTTCTCCAACCAGCAAGAAGCATGGTGACAATCTTTTGACGTGGAGAGTGAGACCATACTGTCTATTATCCATCCATCAGGAGCCGCTGTGACAGCCTTCAGACCTGGGGAGTGAGACCATGCTGTCTCTTCTCCATCCAGCATGAGGCACAGGGACAGCCTTCAGACCTGGGGAGTGAGACTATGCTGTCTCTTCTCCAGCGGGCATGAGGCGCTGTGACAGCCTTCAGACCTGGGGAGTGAGACCATACTGTCTCTTCTCCATACAGCATAAGGCGCAGGGACAGCCTTCAGACCTGGGGAGTGAGACCATGATGTCTCTTCTCCATCCAGCAAGAAGCATGGTGACAATCTTGTGATGTGGAGAGTGAGACCATACTGTCTCTTCTCCATCCAGCATGAGGCGCTAAGACAGCCTTCAGACCTGGGGAGTGAGACCATGCTGTCTCTTCCCCATCCAGCATGAGGCGCTGGGACAGCATTCAGACCTATGGAGTGAGACCATGCTGTCTCTTCTCTACCCAGCATGAGGCGCTGGGACAGCCTTCAGACCTAGGGGGTGAGACCATGCTGTCTCTTCTCGATCCAGCATGAGGCGCTGGGACAGCCTTCAGACCTGGGGAGTGAGACCATGCTGTCTCTTCTCCATCCAGCATGTACGCAGGGACAGCCTTCAGACCTGGGAAGTGAGACCATGCTGTCTCTTCTCCATCCAGCAAAAAGCATGGTGACAATCTTCTGACGTGGAGAGTGAGACCATACTGTCTTTTATCCATCCCGCATGAGGCGCTGTGACAGCCTTCAGGCCTGGGGAGTGAGACCATGCTATCTCTTCTCAATCCAGCAGTAGGCTCAGGGACAGCCTTCAGACCTGGGGAGTGAGACCATGCTGTCTCTTCTCCATCCAGCAAGAAGCATGGTGACAATCTTCTGACATGGAGAGTGAGACCATACTGTCTTTTATCCATCCCGCATGAGGCGCTGTGACAGCCTTCAGGCCTGGGGAGTGAGACCATGCTATCTCTTCTCCATCCAGCATGAGGCGCTGGGACAGCCTTTATACCTGGGGAGTGAGACCACGCTGTCTCTTCTCCATCCAGCATGGACGAAGGGACAGCCTTCATACCTAGGGAGTGAGACCATGCCGTCTCTTCTCCATCCAGCAAAAAGCATGGTGACAATCTTCTGACGTGGAGAGTGAGAACATACTGTCTATTATCCATCCAGCATGAGGCGCTGTGACAGCCTTCAGGCCTGGGGAGTGAGACCATACTATCTCTTCTCCATCCAGCATTAGGCGTAGGGACAGCCTTCAGACCTGGGGAGTGAGACCATGCTGTCTCTTCCCCACCCAGCTTGAGCCGCAGGGACAGCCTTCAGGCCTGGGGAGTGAGACTATGCTGTCTCTTCTCCATCCAGCAAGAAGCATGGTGACAATCTTATGACGTTGAGAGTGAGACCATACTGTCTATTATCCATCCACCAGGAGGCGCTGTGACATCCTTCAGACCTGGGGAGTGAGACCATGCTGTTTCTTCTCCATCCAGCATGAGGCGCTGGGACAGCCTTCAGACCTTGGGAGTGAGACCATGCTGTCTCTTCTCCATCCAGCATGAGGCGCTGGGACAGCCTTCTGACCTGGGGAATGAGATCATACTGTCTATTATCCATCAAACCGGAGGCGCTGTGACAGCCTTCAGACCTGGGGAGTGAGACCCTGCATTCTCTTCCCCACCCAGCATGAGGTGCTGGGACAGCCTTCAGACCTGGGGAGTGAGACCAGGCTGTCTCTTCTCCATCCAGCATGAGGCGCTGTGACAGCCGTCAGACCTGGGGAGTGAGACCATGCTGTCTCTTCTCCATCCAGCATGAGGCGCTGCGACAGCCTTCAGACCTAAGGAGTGAGACCATGCTGTCTCTTCTCCATCCAGCATGAGGTGCTGGGACAGACATCAGACCTGGGGAGCGAGATCATACTGTCTATTATCCATCAATCAGAAGTCGCTGTGACAGCCTTCAGACCTGGGGATTGAGACCATTCTGTCTCTTCTCCATCCAACATGAGGCGCTATGACAGCCTTTATACCTGGGGAGTGAGACCACGCTGTCTCTTCTCCATCCAGCATGGACGCAGGGACAGCCTTCATACCTAGGGAGTGAGACCATGCTGTCTCTTCTCCATCCAGCAAAAAGTATGGTGACAATCTTCTGACGTGGAGAGTGAGAACATACTGTCTATTATCCATCCATCAGGAGGCGCTGTGACATCCTTCAGACCTGGGGAGTAAGACCATGCTGTTTCTTCTCCATCCAGCATGAGGCGCTGGGACAGCCTTCAGACCTTGGGAGTGAGACCATGCTGTCTCTTCTCCATCCAGCATGAGGCGCTGGGACCGCCTTCCGACTTGGGGAAAGAGATCATACTGTCTATTATCCATCAATCCGGAGGCGCTGTGACAGCCTTCAGACCTGGGGAGTGAGACCCTGCATTCTCTTCCCCACCCAGCATGAGGTTCTGGGACAGCCTTCAGACTTGGGGAGTGAGACCATGCTGTCTCTTCTCCATCCAGCATGAGGCGCTGTGACAGCCTTCAGACCTGGGGAGTGAGACCATACTGTCTCTTCTCCATCCAGCATGAGGCGCTGCGACAGCCTTCAGACCTAGGGAGTAAAACCATGCTGTCTCTACTCCATCCAGCATTAGGCCCTTGGACAGCCTTCAGACCTGGGGAGTGAGATCATACTGTCTATTATCCATCAATCCGGAGGCACTGTGACAGCCTTCAGACCTGGGGTGTGAGACCCTGCATTCTCTTCCCCACCCAGCATGAGGTTCTGGGACAGCCTTCAGACCTGGGAAGTGAGACCATGCTGTCTCTTCTCCATCCAGCATGAGGCGCTGTGACAGCCTTCAGACCTGGGGAGTGAGACCATCCTGTCTATTCTCCATCCAGCATGAGGCGCTGCGACAGCCTTCAGACCTAGGGAGTAAAACCATGCTGTCTCTACTCCATTCAGCATTAGGCCCTTGGACAGCCTTCAGACATGGAGAGTGAGACCATGCTGTCTCTTCTCCATCCAGCATGAGGCGCTGTGACAGCCTTCAGACCTGGGGAGTGAGACCATACTGTCTATTCTCCATCCTGCATGAGGCGCTGCGACAGCCTTCAGACCTAGGGAGTGAGACCATGCTGTCTCTACTCCATCCAGCATGTACGCAGGGACAGCCTTCAGACCTGGGAAGTGAGACCATGCTGTCTCTTCTCCATCTGGCAAAAAGCATGGTGACAATCTTCTGACGTGGAGAGTGAGACCATACTGTCTTTTATCCATCCCGCATGAGGCGCTGTGACAGGCTTCAGGCCTGGGGAGTGAGACCATGCTATCTCTTCTCAATCCAGCAGTAGGCTCAGGGACAGCCTTCAGACCTGGGGAGTGAGACCATGCTGTCTCTTCTCCATCCAGCAAGAAGCATGGTGACAATCTTCTGACATGGAGAGTGAGACCATACTGTCTTTTATCCATCCCGCATGAGGCGCTGTGACAGCCTTCAGGCCTGGGGAGTGAGACCATGCTATCTCTTCTCCATCCAGCATGAGGCGCTGGGACAGCCTTTATACCTGGGGAGTGAGACCACGCTGTCTCTTCTCCATCCAGCATGGACGCAGGGACAGCCTTCATACCTAGGGAGTGAGACCATGCCGTCTCTTCTCCATCCAGCAAAAAGCATGGTGACAATCTTCTGACGTGGAGAGTGAGAACATACTGTCTATTATCCATCCAGCATGAGGCGCTGTGACAGCCTTCAGGCCTGGGGAGTGAGACCATACTATCTCTTCTCCATCCAGCATTAGGCGTAGGGACAGCCTTCAGACCTAGGGAGTGAGACCATGCTGTCTCTTCCCCACCCAGCTTGAGCCGCAGGGACAGCCTTCAGGCCTGGGGAGTGAGACTATGCTGTCTCTTCTCCATCCAGCAAGAAGCATGGTGACAATCTTATGACGTTGAGAGTGAGACCATACTGTCTATTATCCATCCACCAGGAGGCGCTGTGACATTCCTCAGACCTGGGGAGTGAGACCATGCTGTTTCTTCTCCATCCAGCATGAGGCGCTGGGACAGCTTTCAGACCTTGGGAGTGAGACCATGCTGTCTCTTCTCCATCCAGCATGAGGCGCTGGGACAGCCTTCCGACCTGGGGAATGAGATCATACTGTCTATTATCCATCAAACCGGAGGCACTGTGACAGCCTTCAGACCTGGGGAGTGAGACCCTGCATTCTCTTCCCCACCCAGCATGAGGTGCTGGGACAGCCTTCAGACCTGGGGAGTGAGACCAGGCTGTCTCTTCTCCATCCAGCATGAGGCGCTGTGACAGCCGTCAGACCTGGGGAGTGAGACCATGCTGTCTCTTCTCCATCCAGCATGAGGCGCTGCGACAGCCTTCAGACCTAAGGAGTGAGACTATGCTGTCTCTTCTCCATCCAGCATGAGGTGCTGGGACAGACATCAGACCTGGGGAGCGAGATCATACTGAATATTATCCATCAATCAGAAGGCGCTGTGACAGCCTTCAGACCTGGGGATTGAGACCATGCTGTCTCTTCTCCATCCAACATGAGGCACTATGACAGCCTTTATACCTGGGGAGTGAGACCACGCTGTCTCTTCTCCATCCAGCATGGACGCAGGGACAGCCTTCATACCTAGGGAGTGAGACCATGCTGTCTCTTCTCCATCCAGCAAAAAGTATGGTGACAATCTTCTGACGTGGAGAGTGAGAACATACTGTCTATTATCCATCCAGCATGAGGTGCTGTGACAGCCTTCAGGCCTGGTGAGTGAGACCATACTATCTCTTCTCCATCCAGCATTAGGTGTAGGGACAGCCTTCAGACCTGGGGAGTGAGACCATGCTGTCTCTTCCCCACCCAGCTTGAGCCGCAGGGACAGCCTTCAGACCTGGGGAGTGAGACTATGCTGTCTCTTCTCCATCCAGCAAGAAGCATGGTGACAATCTTATGATGTGGAGAGTGAGACCATACTGTCTATTATCCATCCATCAGGAGGCGCTGTGACATCCTTCAGACCTGGGGAGTAAGACCATGCTGTTTCTTCTCCATCCAGCATGAGGCGCTGGGACAGCCTTCAGACCTTGGGAGTGAGACCATGCTGTCTCTTCTCCATCCAGCATGAGGCGCTGGGACCGCCTTCCGACTTGGGGAAAGAGATCATACTGTCTATTATCCATCAATCCGGAGGCGCTGTGACAGCCTTCAGACCTGGGGAGTGAGACCCCGCATTCTCTTCCCCACCCAGCATGAGGTTCTGGGACAGCCTTCAGACTTGGGGAGTGAGACCATGCTGTCTCTTCTCCATCCAGCATGAGGCGCTGTGACAGCCTTCAGACCTGGGGAGTGAGACCATACTGTCTCTTCTCCATCCAGCATGAGGCGCTGCGACAGCCTTCAGACCTAGGGAGTAAAACCATGCTGTCTCTACTCCATCCAGCATTAGGCCCTTGGACAGCCTTCAGACCTGGGGAGTGAGATCATACTGTCTATTATCCATCAATCCGGAGGCACTATGACAGCATTCAGACCTGGGGTGTGAGACCCTGCATTCTCTTCCCCACCCAGCATGAGGTTCTGGGACAGCCTTCAGACCTGGGAAGTGAGACCATGCTGTCTCTTCTCCATCCAGCATGAGGCGCTGTGACAGCCTTCAGACCTGGGGAGTGAGACCATACTGTCTATTCTCCATCCAGCATGAGGCGCTGCGACAGCCTTCAGACCTATGGAGTAAAACCATGCTGTCTCTACTCCATCCAGCATTAGGCCCTTGGACAGCGTTCAGACGTGGGGAGTGCGACCATTCTGTCTATGATCCATCTATCAGGAGGCGCTGTGACAGTCTTCAGACCTGGGGAGTGAGACCATTCTGTCTATGATCCATCCAGCATGAGGCGCTGTGACAGCCTTCAGACCTGGGGAGTAAAACCATGCTGTCTCTACTCCATCCAGCATTAGGCCCTTGGACAGCCTACAGACCTGGGGAGTGAGACCATTCTGTCTATGATCCATCTATCAGGAGGCGCTGTGACAGCCTTCAGACCTGGGGAGTGAGACCATTCTGTCTATGATCCATCCAGCATGAGGCGCTGTGACAGCCTTCAGACCTGGGGAGTGAGACCATACTGTCTCTTCTCCATCCAGCATGAGGCGCTGCGACAGCCTTCATACCTAGGGAGTAAAACCATGCTGTCTCTACTCCATCCAGCATTAGGCCCTTGGACAGCCTTCGGACCTGGGGAGTGAGACCATTCTGTCTATTATCCATCAATCAGAAGGCGCTGTGACAGCCTTCAGACCTGGGGAGTGAGACCATACTGTCTCTTCTCCATTCAGCATGAGGCGCAGGGACAGCCTTCAGACCTAGGGAGTGGGACCATGCTGTCTCTTCTCTATCCAGCATGAGGGGCTTGGACAGCCTTCAGACCTAGGGAGTAAAACCATGCTGTCTCTACTCCATCCAGCATTAGGCCCTTGGACAGCCTTCAGGCCTGGGGAGTGAGACCATACTATCTCTTCTTTATCCAGCATTAGGCGTAGGGACAGCCTTCAGACCTGGGGAGTGAGACCATGCTGTCTCTTCCCCACCCAGCTTGAGCCGCAGGGACAGCCTTCAGGCCTGGGGAGTGAGACTATGCTGTCTCTTCTCCATCCAGCAAGAAGCATGGTGACAATCTTATGACGTTGAGAGTGAGACCATACTGTCTATTATCCATCCATCAGGAGGCGCTGTGACATCCTTCAGACCTGGGGAGTGAGACCATGCTGTTTCTTCTCCATCCAGCATGAGGCGCTGGGACAGCCTTCAGACCTTGGGAGTGAGACCATGCTGTCTCTTCTCCATCCAGCATGAGGCGCTGGGACAGCCTTCCGACCTGGGGAATTAGATCATACTGTCTATTATCCATCAAACCGGAGGCGCTGTGACAGCCTTCAGACCTGGGGAGTGAGACCCTGCATTCTCTTCCCCACCCATCATGAGGTGCTGGGACAGCCTTCAGACCTGGGGAGTGAGACCAGGCTGTCTCTTCTCCATCCAACATGAGGCGCTATGACAGCCTTTATACGTGGGGAGTGAGACCACGCTGTCTCTTCTCCATCCAGCATGGACGCAGGGACAGCCTTCATACCTAGGAAGTGAGACCATGCTGTCTATTATCCATCAATCAGAAGGCGCTGTGACAGCCTTCAGACCTGGGGAGTGAGACCATGCTGTCTCTTCTCCATCCAACATGAGGCGCTATGACAGGCTTTATACCTGGGTAGTGAGACCACGCTGTCTCTTCTCCATCCAGCATGGACGCAGGGACAGCCTTCATACCTAGGGAGTGAGACCAGGCTGTCTCTTCTCCATCCAGCAAAAAGTATGGTGACAATCTTCTGACGTGGAGAGTGAGACCATACTGTCTATTATCCATCCATCAGGAGGCGCTGTGACATCCTTCAGACCTGGGGATTGAGACCATGCTGTCTATTATCCATCAATCAGAAGGCGCTGTGACAGCCTTCAGACCGGGGGAGTGAGACCATGCTGTCTCTTCTCCATCCAGCATGGACGCAGGGACAGCCTTCATACCTAGGGAGTGAGAACATGCTGTCTCTTCTCCATCCAGCAAAAAGCATGGTGACAATCTTCTGACGTGGAGAGGGAGAACATTCTGTCTATTATCCATCCAGCATGAGGTGCTGTGACAGCCTTCAGGCCTGGGGAGTGAGACCATACTGTCTATTATCCATCAATCAGAAGGCGCTGTGACAGCCTTCAGACCTGGGGAGTGAGACCATGCTGTCTCTTCTCCATCCAACATGAGGCGCTATGACAGCCTTTATACGTTGGGAGTGAGACCACGCTGTCTCTTCTCCATCCAGCATGGACGCAGGGACAGCCTTCATACCTAGGGAGTGAGACCAGGCTGTCTCTTCTCCATCCAGCAAAAAGTATGGTGACAATCTTCTGACGTGGAGAGTGAGACCATACTGTCTATTATCCATCCATCAGGAGGCGCTGTGACATCCTTCAGACCTGGGGACTGAGACCATGCTGTTTCTTCTCCATCCAGCATGAGGCGCAGGGACAGCATTCAGACCTGGGGAGTGAGACCATAAAGTCTTTTATCTATCCAGCATGAGGCGCTGCGACAGCCTTCAGACCTGGGAGTGAGACCATACTGTCTATTATCCATCCATCAGGAGACGCTGTGACATCCTTCAGACCTGGGGAGTGAGACCATGCTGTCTCTTCTCCATCCAGCATGAGGTGCAGGGACAGCCTTCAGACCTGGGGAGTGGGATCATACTGTCTATTATACATCAATCAGTAGGCGCTGTGACAGCCTTCAGACCTGGGGAGTGAGACCATACTGTCTCTTCTCCATCCAGCATGAGGCACAGGGACAGCCTTCAGACCTGGGGAGTGAGACCATGCTGTCTCTTCTCCATCCAGCAAGAAGCATGGTGACAATCTTCTGACGTGGAGAGTGAGACCATACTCTCTTTTATCCATCTAGCATGAGGCGCTGTGACAGCCTTCAGGCCTGGGGAGTGAGACCATGCTATCTCTTCTCCATCCAGCCTTAGGCACAGGGACAGCATTCATAACTGGGGAGTGAGACCATGCTGTCTCTTCTCCATCCAGCATGAGGCGCTGTGACAGCCTTTATACCTGGGGAGTGAGACTACGCTGTCTCTTCTCCATGCAGCATGGGCGCAGGGGCAGCCTATATAGCTAGGGAGTGAGACCATGCTGTCTCTTCTCCATCCAGCAAAAACCATGGTGACAATCTTCTGACGTGGAGAGTGAGACCATACTGTCTATTATCCATCCAGCATGAGGCGCTGTGACAGCCTTCAGGCCTGGGGAGTGAGACCATACTATCTCTTATCCATCCAGCATGCGGCACAGAGACAGCCTTCAGACCTGGGGAACGAGACTATGATGTCTCTTCTCCATCCAACAAGAAGCATGGTGACAATCTTCTGACGTGGAGAGTGAGACCATACTGTCTATTAAACATTCATCAGGAGGCGCTGTGACAGCCTTCAGACCTGGGGAGTGAGACCATGAGTTCTCTTCCCCACCCAGCATGAGGCGCTGGGACAGCCTTCAGACATAGGGAGTGGGACCGTGCTGTCTCTTCCCCATCCAGCATGAGTTGCTGGGACAGCCTTCAGACCTAGGGGGTGAGACCATGCTGTCTCTTCTCCATCCAGCAAGAGGCGCTAGGACAGCCTTTAGACCTTGGGAGTGAGACCATGCTGTCTCTTCTCCATCCAGCATGAGGCCCTTGGACAGCCTTCAGACCTGGGGAGTGAGACCATACTGTCCATTATCCATCCATCAGGAGGCGCTGTGACAGCCTTCGGACCTGGGGAGTGAGACCATGCATTCTCTTCCCTACCCAGCATGAGGTGCTGGGACAGCCTTCAGACCTGGGGAGTGAGACCATGCTGTCTCTTCTCCATCCAGCTTGAGGCGCAGGGACAGCCTTCAGACTTGGTGAGTGAGACCATTCTGTCTCTTCTCCATCCAGCATGAGGCGCTGGGGCAACCTTCAGACCTAGGGAGTGAAACCATGCTGTCTCTTCTCCATCCAGCTTAGGGTGCCGGGACAGCCGTCAGACCAGGGGAGTGAGACCATGCTTTCTCTTCTCCATCCAGCATGAGGCGCTAGGACAGCCTTCAGACCTAGGGAGTGAGACCATGCTGTATCTTCTCCATCCAGCATGAGGCCCTTGGACAGCCATCAGACCTGGGGAGTGAGACCATGCATTCTCTTCCCCACTCAGCATGAGGCGCGGGGACAGCCTTCAGGCCTGGGGAGTGAGACCATGCTGTCTCTTCTCCATCCAGCCTGAGGCGCTGTGATAACCTTCAGACCTGAGGAGTGAGACCATACTGTGTCTTCTCCATCCAGCATGAGGCGCTGGGACAGCCTTCAGACCTAGGGAGTGAGATCATACTGTCTATTATCCATCAATCAGGAGGCGCTGTGACAGCCTTCAGACCTGGGGAGTGAGACCATGCTGTCTCTACTCCATCCAGCATGAAGCATGGTGACAATCTTGTGATGTGGAGAGTGAGACCATACTGTCTATTATCCATCCATCAGGAGGCGCTGCGACAGCCTTCAGACCTGGGGAGTGAGACCATGCATTCTCTTCAAAACCAAGCATGAGGCGCTGGGACAGTCTTCAGACCTAGGGAGTGGGACCATGCTGTCTCTTCTCCATCCAGCATGAGGCACTGGGACAGCCTTCAGACCTAGGGAGTGAGACCATGCTGTCTCTTCTCCACCCACCATGAGGCACTGGGACAGCCTTCAGACCTATGGGGTGACACCCTGCTGTCTCTTCTCGATCCAGCATGAGGCGCAGGGACAGCCTTCAGACTTGGTGAGTGAGACCATGCTGTCTCTTCTCCATCCAGCATGAGGCGCTGGGACAACCTTCAGACCCAGGGGGTGAGACCATGCTGTCTCGTCTCCATCCAGCATGAGGCACTGGTACAGCCTTCAGACCTGGGGAGTGAGACCATGCTGTCTCTTCTCCATCCAGCTTGAGGCGCAGGGACAGCCTTCAGACCTGTGGAGTGAGACCATGCTGTCTCTTCTCCATCCAGCATTAGGCGTAGGGACAGCCTTCAGACCTGGGGTGTGAGACCATGCTGTCTCTTCTCCATCCAGCAAGAAGCATGATGACAATCTTCTGACGTGGAGAGTGAGACCATACTGTCTATTATCCATCCATCAGGAGGCGCTGTGACAGCCTTCAGACCTGGGGAGTGAGACCATGCTGTCTCTTCTCCATCCAGCATGAGGCGCAGGGACAGCCTTCAGACCTGGGGAGTGAGACTATGCTGTCTCTTCTCCATCCAGCAAGAAGCATGGTGACAATCTTCTGACGTGGAGAGTGAGACAATACTGTCTATTATCCAACCATCAGGAGGTGCTGTGACATCCTTCAGACCTGGGGAGTGAGACCATGCTGTCTCTTCTCTATCCAGCATGAGGCGCTGCAACAGCCTTCAGACCTAAGGAGTGAGACCATGTTGTCTCTTCTCCATCCAGCATGAGGTGCAGGGACATCCTTCAGACCTAGGGAGTGGGACCATGCTGTCTCTTCTCCATCCAGCATGAGGTGCTGGGACAGCCTTCAAACCTGTGGAGTGAGACCATGCTGTCTCTTCCCCATCCAGCATGAGGAGCTGGGACAGCCTTCAGACCTGGGGAGTGAGACCATGCTGTCTCTTTTCCATCCAGCATGAGGTGCAGGGAGAGCCTTCGTTTCTAGGGAGTGGGACCATGCTGTCTCTTCTCCATCCAGCATGAGGCGCTGGGACAGCCTTCAAACCTGTGGAGTGAGACCATGCTGTCTCTTCACCATCCAGCATGAGGCGCTGTGACAGTCTTCAGGCCTGGGTAGTGATACCATGCATTCTGTTCCCCACCCAGCTTGAGCCGCAGGGACAGCCTTCAGACCTGGGGATTGAGACCATGCTGTCTCTTCTCCATCCAGCAAGAAGCATGGTGACAATCTTATGACGTGGAGATTGAGACCATACTGTCTATTATCCATCCATCAGGAGGCGCTGTGACATCCTTCAGACCTGGGGAGTGAGACCATGCTGTCTCTTCTCCATCCAGCAAGAGGCGCTGGAACAGCTTTCCGACCTGGGGAATGAGATCATACTGTCTATTATCCATGATTTCGGAGGCGCTGTGACAGCCTTCAGACCTGGGGAGTGAGACCATGCTGTCTCTTCTCCACCCAGCATGAGGTGCTGGTACAGCCTTCAGACATAGGGGGTGAGACCATGCTGTCTCTTCTTGATCCAGCTTGAGGTGCTGGGACAGCCTTCAGACCTAGGGAGTGAGACCATGCTGTCTCTTCTCCATCCAGCATGAGGCGCTGGGGCAGCCTTCAGACCTGGAGAGTGAGATCATACTGTCTACTATCCATCAATCAGGAGGCACTGTGACAGCCTTCAGACCTGGGGAGTGAGACCAGATTGTCTCTTCTCCATCCAGCATGAGGCACAGGGACAGCCTTCAGACCTGGGGAGTGAGACTATGATGTCTCTTCTCTATCCAGCATGAGGCGCTGGGACAACCTTCAGACCTAGGAGGTGAGACCATGCTGTTTCTTCTCCATCCAGCATGAGGCGCTGGGACAGCCTTCAGACCTGAGGAGTGAGACCATGCTGTCTCTTCTCCATCCAGCTTGAGGCGCAGGGACAGCCTTCAGACCTGTGGAGTTAGACCATGCTGTCTCTTCTCCATCCAGCATTAGGCGTAGGGACAGCCTTCAGACCTGGGGAGTGAGACCACGCTGTCTCTTCTCCATCCAGCATGGACGCAGGGACAGCCTTCATACCTAGGGAGTGAGACCATGCAGTCTCTTCTCCATCCAGCAAAAAGCATGGTGACAATCTTCTGACGTGGAGAGTGAGACCATACTGTCTATTATCCATCCAGCATGAGGCGCTGTGACAGCCTTCAGGCCTGGGGAGTGATACCATGCATTCTCTTCCCCACCCAGCTTGAGCCGCAGGGACAGCCTTCAGACCTGGGGATTGAGATCATGCTGTCTCTTCTCCATCCAGCAAGAAGCATGGTGACAATCTTATGACGTGGAGATTGAGACCATACTGTCTATTATCCATCCATCAGGAGGCGCTGTGACATCCTTCAGACCTGGGGAGTGAGACCATGCTGTTTCTTCTCCATCCAGCATGAGGCGCTGGGACAGCCTTCAGACCTTGGGAGTGAGACCATGCTGTCTCTTCTCCATCCAGCAAGAGGCGCTGGAACAGCCTTCCGACCTGGGGAATGAGATCATACTGTCTATTATTCATGAGTTCGGAGGCGCTGTGACAGCCTTCAGACCTGGGGAGTGAGACCATGCTGTCTCTTCTCCATCCAGTATGAGGCGCTGTGACAGCCTTCAGACCTGGGGAGTGAGACCATACTGTCTCTTCTCCATCCAGCATGAGGCACAGGGACAGCCTTCAGACCTGGGGAGTGAGACTATGATGTCTTTTCTCCATCCAGCAAGAAGCATGGTGACAATCTTCTGACGTGGAGAGTGAGACCATACTGTCTATTATCCATCCATCAGGAGGCGCTATGACAGCCTTCAGACCAGGGGAGTGAGACCATGAATTCTCTTCCCAATCCAGCATGAGGCGCTTGGACAGCCTTCAGACCTAGGGAGTGGGACCATGCTGTCTCTTCCCCATCCAGCATGAGGCGCTGGGACAGACTTCAGACCTAGGGGGTGAGACCATGCTGTCTCTTCTCCGTCCAGCATGAGGCGCAGGGACAACCTTCAGACCTGGGGAGTGAGACCATGCTGTCTCTTCTCCATCCAGCTTACGGCGTCGGGACAGCAGTCAGACCTGGGGAGTGAGAACATGCTGTCTCTTCTCCATCCAGCATAAGGCACTAGGACAGCCTTCAGACCTAGGGAGTGAGACCATGCTGTCTCTTCTCCATCCAGCATGAGGTCCTTGGACAGCCTTTGGACCTGGGGAGTGAGACCATGCATTCTCTTTCCCACCCAGCATGAGGCGCTGGGAAAGCCTTCAGGCCTGGGGAGTGAGACCATGCTGACTCTTCTCCATCCAGCCTGAGGCGCTGTGACAACCTTCAGACCTGAGGAGTGAGACCATACTGTCTCTTCTCCATCCAGCATGAGGCGCTGTGACAGCCTTTATACCTGGGGAGTGAGACCATGCTGTCTCTTCTCCATCCAGCATGGGCGCAGGGACAGCCTTCAGACCTGGGGAGTGAGACCATGCTGTCTCTTCTCCATCCAGCAAGAAGCATGGTGACAATCTTCTGACGTGGAGAGTGAGACCATACTGTTTATTATCCATCCAGCATGAGGCGCTTAGACAGCATTCACGCCTGGAGAGTGAGACCTTGCTATCTCTTCTCCATCCAGCATGGGCGCAGGGACAGCCTTCAGACATGGGGAGTGAGACCATGCTGTCTCTTCTCCATCCAGCAGGAAGCATGGTGACAATCTTCTGACGTGGAGAGTGAGACCATACTGTCTATTATCCATCCATCAGGAGGCACTGTGACAGCCTTCAGACCTGGGGAGTGAAGCCATGCATTCTCTTCCCCAACCAGCATGAGCTGCTGTGACAGCCTTCAGACCTGGGGAGTGAGACCATGCTGTTTCTTCTCCATCCAGCATGAGGCGCAGGGACAGCCTTCAGACCTGGGGAGTGAGACCATGCTGTATCTTCTCTATTCAGCAAGAAGCATGGTGACAATCTTCTGACGTGGAGAGTGAGACCATACTGTCTATTATCCAACCAACAGGAGGCGCTGTGACAGCCTTCAGACCTGGGGAGTGAGACCATGCTGTCTCTTCTCCATCCAGCATAAGGCACTAGGACAGCCTTCAGACCTAGGGAGTGAGACCATGCTGTCTCTTCTCCATCCAGCATGAGGTCCTTGGACAGCCTTTGGACCTGGGGAGTGAGACCATGCATTCTCTTTCCCACCCAGCATGAGGCGCTGGGACAGCCTTCAGGCCTGGGGAGTGAGACCATGCTGACTCTTCTCCATCCAGCCTGAGGCGCTGTGACAACCTTCAGACCTGAGGAGTGAGACCATACTGTCTCTTCTCCATCCAGCATGAGGCGCTGTGACAGCCTTTATACCTGGGGAGTGAGACCATGCTGTCTCTTCTCCATCCAGCATGGGCGCAGGGACAGCCTTCAGACCTGGGGAGTGAGACCATGCTGTCTCTTCTCCATCCAGCAAGAAGCATGGTGACAATCTTCTGACGTGGAGAGTGAGACCATACTGTTTATTATCCATCCAGCATGAGGCGCTTAGACAGCATTCACGCCTGGAGAGTGAGACCATGCTATCTCTTCTCCATCCAGCATGGGCGCAGGGACAGCCTTCAGACATGGGGAGTGAGACCATGCTGTCTCTTCTCCATCCAGCAGGAAGCATGGTGACAATCTTCTGACGTGGAGAGTGAGACCATACTGTCTATTATCCATCCATCAGGAGGCACTGTGACAGCCTTCAGACCTGGGGAGTGAAGCCATGCATTCTCTTCCCCAACCAGCATGAGCTGCTGTGACAGCCTTCAGACCTGGGGAGTGAGACCATGCTGTTTCTTCTCCATCCAGCATGAGGTGCAGGGACAGCCTTCAGACCTGGGGAGTGAGACCATGCTGTATCTTCTCTATTCAGCAAGAAGCATGGTGACAATCTTCTGACGTGGAGAGTGAGACCATACTGTCTATTATCCAACCAACAGGAGGCGCTGTGACAGCCTTCAGACCTGGGGAGTGAGACCATGCTGTCTCTTCTCCATCCAGAATGAGGCGCTGTGACAGCCTTCAGACCTGGGGAGTGAGACCATACTGTCTCTTCTCCATCCAGCATGAGGCACAGGGACAGCCTTCAGACCTGGGGAGTGAGACTATGATGTCTTTTCTCCATCCAGCAAGAAGCATGGTGACAATCTTCTGACGTGGAGAGTGAGACCATACTGTCTATTATCCATCCATCAGGAGGCGCTATGACAGCCTTCAGACCAGGGGAGTGAGACCATGAATTCTCTTCCCAATCCAGCATGAGGCGCTGGGACAGCCTTCAGACCTAGGGAGTGGGACCATGCTGTCTCTTCTCCATCCAGCATGAGGTGCTGGGACAGCCTTCAGACCTGGGGAGTGAGATCATACTGTCTATTATCCATCAATCAGGAGGCGCTGTGACAGCCTTCAGACCTGGGGAGTGAGACTATGCATTCTCTTCCCCACCCAGCATGAGGTGCTGGGACAGCCTTCAGACCTGGGGAGTGAGACTATGCTGTCTCTTCTCCAGGCAGCATGAGGCGCTGTGACAGCCTTCATACCTGGGGAGTGAGACCATGCATTCTCCTCCCCACCCAGCATGAGGCGCTGGGACAGCCTTCAGACCTAGGGAGTGAGACCATGCTGTCTCTTCTCCATCCAGCATGAGGTCCTTGGACAGCCTTTGGACCTGGGGAGTGAGACCATGCATTCTCTTTCCCACCCAGCATGAGGCGCTGGGACAGCCTTCAGGCCTGGGGAGTGAGACCATGCTGACTCTTCTCCATCCAGCCTGAGGCGCTGTGACAACCTTCAGACCTGAGGAGTGAGACCATACTGTCTCTTCTCCATCCAGCATGAGGCGCTGTGACAGCCTTTATACCTGGGGAGTGAGACCATGCTGTCTCTTCTCCATCCAGCATGGGCGCAGGGACAGCCTTCAGACCTGGGGAGTGAGACCATGCTGTCTCTTCTCCATCCAGCAAGAAGCATGGTGACAATCTTCTGACGTGGAGAGTGAGACCATACTGTTTATTATCCATCCAGCATGAGGCGCTTAGACAGCATTCACGCCTGGAGAGTGAGACCATGCTATCTCTTCTCCATCCAGCATGGGCGCAGGGACAGCCTTCAGACATGGGGAGTGAGACCATGCTGTCTCTTCTCCATCCAGCAGGAAGCATGGTGACAATCTTCTGACGTGGAGAGTGAGACCATACTGTCTATTATCCATCCATCAGGAGGCACTGTGACAGCCTTCAGACCTGGGGAGTGAAGCCATGCATTCTCTTCCCCAACCAGCATGAGCTGCTGTGACAGCCTTCAGACCTGGGGAGTGAGACCATGCTGTTTCTTCTCCATCCAGCATGAGGTGCAGGGACAGCCTTCAGACCTGGGGAGTGAGACCATGCTGTATCTTCTCTATTCAGCAAGAAGCATGGTGACAATCTTCTGACGTGGAGAGTGAGACCATACTGTCTATTATCCAACCAACAGGAGGCGCTGTGACAGCCTTCAGACCTGGGGAGTGAGACCATGCTGTCTCTTCTCCATCCAGAATGAGGCGCTGTGACAGCCTTCAGACCTGGGGAGTGAGACCATACTGTCTCTTCTCCATCCAGCATGAGGCACAGGGACAGCCTTCAGACCTGGGGAGTGAGACTATGATGTCTTTTCTCCATCCAGCAAGAAGCATGGTGACAATCTTCTGACGTGGAGAGTGAGACCATACTGTCTATTATCCATCCATCAGGAGGCGCTATGACAGCCTTCAGACCAGGGGAGTGAGACCATGAATTCTCTTCCCAATCCAGCATGAGGCGCTGGGACAGCCTTCAGACCTAGGGAGTGGGACCATGCTGTCTCTTCTCCATCCAGCATGAGGTGCTGGGACAGCCTTCAGACCTGGGGAGTGAGATCATACTGTCTATTATCCATCAATCAGGAGGCGCTGTGACAGCCTTCAGACCTGGGGAGTGAGACTATGCATTCTCTTCCCCACCCAGCATGAGGTGCTGGGACAGCCTTCAGACCTGGGGAGTGAGACTATGCTGTCTCTTCTCCAGGCAGCATGAGGCGCTGTGACAGCCTTCATACCTGGGGAGTGAGACCATGCATTCTCCTCCCCACCCAGCATGAGGCGCTGGGACAGCCTTCAGACCTAGGGAGTGAGACCATGCTGTCTCTACTCCACAAAGCATGAGGCGCTGGGACAGCCTTCAGACCTAGGGGGTGAGACCATGCTGTCTCTTCTCGATCAAGCATGAGGCGCTGGAACAGCCTTCAGACCTGGGGAGTGGGACCATGCTGTCTCTTCTCCATCCAGCATGAGGTGCTGGGACAGCCTTCAGACCTGGGGAGTGAGATCATACTGTCTATTATCCATCAATCAGGAGGCGCTGTGACAGCCTTCAGACCTGGGGAGTGAGACTATGCATTCTCTTCCCCACCCAGCATGAGGTGCTGGGACAGCCTTCAGACCTGGGGAGTGAGACTATGCTGTCTCTTCTCCAGGCAGCATGAGGCGCTGTGACAGCCTTCATACCTGGGGAGTGAGACCATGCATTCTCCTCCCCACCCAGCATGAGGCGCTGGGACAGCCTTCAGACCTAGGGAGTGAGACCATGCTGTCTCTACTCCACAAAGCATGAGGCGCTGGGACAGCCTTCAGACCTAGGGGGTGAGACCATGCTGTCTCTTCTCGATCAAGCATGAGGCGCTGGAACAGCCTTCAGACCTGGGGAGTGAGACCATGCTGTCTCTTCTCCATCCAGCTTGAGGCGCTGGGACAGCCTTCAGACCTGGGGAGTGAGATCATGCTGTCTATTAACCATCAATCAGGAGGCGCTGTGACAGCCTTCAGACCTGGGGTGTGAGAAAATACTGTCTCTTCTCCATCCAGCATGAGGCACGGGGACAGCCTTCAGACCTGGGGAGTGAGACTATGATGTCTCTTCTCCATCCAACAAGAAGCATGGTGACAATCTTCTGACGTGGAGAGTGAGACCATACTGTCTATTATCCACCCATCAGGAGGCGCTGTGACAGCCTTCAGACCTGGGGAGTGAGACCAGGAGTTCTCTTCCCCACCCAGCGTGAGACACTGGGACAGCCTTCAGACCTAGGGAGTGGGACCGTACCGTCTCTTCCCCATCCAGCATGAGGTGCTGGGACAGATTTCAGACCTAGGGGGTGAGACCATGCTGTCTCTTCTCCATCCAGCATGAGGCGCTAGGACAGCCTTTAGACCTGGGGAGTGAGACCATGCTGTCTCTTCTCCATCCAGCTTAGGGTGCCGGGCCAGCCGTCAGACCTGGGGAGTGAGACCATCCTGTTTCTTCTCCATCCAGCATGAGGCGCTAGGACAGCCTTTAGACCTGGGGAGTGAGACCATGCTGTCTCTTCTCCATCCAGCATGTGCGCAGGGACAGCCTTCAGACCTGGGAAGTAAGACCATGCTGTCTCTTCTCCATCCAGCAAAAAGCATGGTGACAATCTTCTGACGTGGAGAGTGAGACCATACTGTCTATTATCCATCCAGCAGGAGGCGCTGGGACAGCCTTCAGGCCTGGGGAGTGAGACCATGCTGACTCTTCTCCATCCAGCCTGAGGCGCTGTGACAACCTTCAGACCTGAGGAGTGAGACCATACTGTCTCTTCTCCATCCAGCATGAGGCGCTGTGACAGCCTTTATACCTGGGGAGTGAGACCATGCTGTCTCTTCTCCATCCAGCATGGGCGCAGGGACAGCCTTCAGACCTGGGGAGTGAGACCATGCTGTCTCTTCTCCATCCAGCAAGAAGCATGGTGACAATCTTCTGACGTGGAGAGTGAGACCATACTGTTTATTATCCATCCAGCATGAGGCGCTTAGACAGCATTCACGCCTGGAGAGTGAGACCATGCTATCTCTTCTCCATCCAGCATGGGCGCAGGGACAGCCTTCAGACATGGGGAGTGAGACCATGCTGTCTCTTCTCCATCCAGCAGGAAGCATGGTGACAATCTTCTGACGTGGAGAGTGAGACCATACTGTCTATTATCCATCCATCAGGAGGCACTGTGACAGCCTTCAGACCTGGGGAGTGAAGCCATGCATTCTCTTCCCCAACCAGCATGAGCTGCTGTGACAGCCTTCAGACCTAGGGAGTGAGACCATGCTGTTTCTTCTCCATCCAGCATGAGGTGCAGGGACAGCCTTCAGACCTGGGGAGTGAGACCATGCTGTATCTTCTCTATTCAGCAAGAAGCATGGTGACAATCTTCTGACGTGGAGAGTGAGACCATACTGTCTATTATCCAACCAACAGGAGGCGCTGTGACAGCCTTCAGACCTGGGGAGTGAGACCATGCTGTCTCTTCTCCATCCAGAATGAGGCGCTGTGACAGCCTTCAGACCTGGGGAGTGAGACCATACTGTCTCTTCTCCATCCAGCATGAGGCACAGGGACAGCCTTCAGACCTGGGGAGTGAGACTATGATGTCTTTTCTCCATCCAGCAAGAAGCATGGTGACAATCTTCTGACGTGGAGAGTGAGACCATACTGTCTATTATCCATCCATCAGGAGGCGCTATGACAGCCTTCAGACCAGGGGAGTGAGACCATGAATTCTCTTCCCAATCCAGCATGAGGCGCTGGGACAGCCTTCAGACCTAGGGAGTGGGACCATGCTGTCTCTTCTCCATCCAGCATGAGGTGCTGGGACAGCCTTCAGACCTGGGGAGTGAGATCATACTGTCTATTATCCATCAATCAGGAGGCGCTGTGACAGCCTTCAGACCTGGGGAGTGAGACTATGCATTCTCTTCCCACCCAGCATGAGGTGCTGGGACAGCCTTCAGACCTGGGGAGTGAGACTATGCTGTCTCTTCTCCAGGCAGCATGAGGCGCTGTGACAGCCTTCACACCTGGGGAGTGAGACCATGCATTCTCCTCCCCACCCAGCATGAGGCGCTGGGACAGCCTTCAGACCTAGGGAGTGAGACCATGCTGTCTCGACTCCACAAAGCATGAGGCGCTGGGACAGCCTTCAGACCTAGGGGGTGAGACCATGCTGTCTCTTCTCAATCAAGCATGAGGCGCTAGAACAGCCTTCAGACCTGGGGAGTGAGACCATGCTGTCTCTTCTCCATCCAGCTTGAGGCGCTGGGACAGCCTTCAGACCTGGGGAGTGAGATCATGCTGTCTATTAACCATCAATCAGGAGGCGCTGTGACAGCCTTCAGACCTGGGGTGTGAGAAAATACTGTCTCTTCTCCATCCAGCATGAGGCACAGGGACAGCCTTCAGACCTGGGGAGTGAGACTATGATGTCTCTTCTCCATCCAACAAGAAGCATGGTGACAATCTTCTGACGTGGAGAGTGAGACCATACTGTCTATTATCCACCCATCAGGAGGCGCTGTGACAGCCTTCAGACCTGGGGAGTGAGACCAGGAGTTCTCTTCCCCACCCAGCGTGAGACACTGGGACAGCCTTCAGACCTAGGGAGTGGGACCGTACCGTCTCTTCCCCATCCAGCATGAGGTGCTGGGACAGATTTCAGACCTAGGGGGTGAGACCATGCTGTCTCTTCTCCATCCAGCATGAGGCGCTAGGACAGCCTTTAGACCTGGGGAGTGAGACCATGCTGTCTCTTCTCCATCCAGCTTAGTGTGCCGGGCCAGCCGTCAGACCTGGGGAGTGAGACCATCCTGTTTCTTCTCCATCCAGCATGAGGCGCTAGGACAGCCTTTAGACCTGGGGAGTGAGACCATGCTGTCTCTTCTCCATCCAGCATGTGCGCAGGGACAGCCTTCAGACCTGGGAAGTAAGACCATGCTGTCTCTTCTCCATCCAGCAAAAAGCATGGTGACAATCTTCTGACGTGGAGAGTGAGACCATACTGTCTATTATCCATCCAGCAGGAGGCGCTGGGACAGCCTTCAGGCCTGGGGAGTGAGACCATGCTGACTCTTCTCCATCCAGCCTGAGGCGCTGTGACAACCTTCAGACCTGAGGAGTGAGACCATACTGTCTCTTCTCCATCCAGCATGAGGCGCTGTGACAGCCTTTATACCTGGGGAGTGAGACCATGCTGTCTCTTCTCCATCCAGCATGGGCGCAGGGACAGCCTTCAGACCTGGGGAGTGAGACCATGCTGTCTCTTCTCCATCCAGCAAGAAGCATGGTGACAATCTTCTGACGTGGAGAGTGAGACCATACTGTTTATTATCCATCCAGCATGAGGCGCTTAGACAGCATTCACGCCTGGAGAGTGAGACCATGCTATCTCTTCTCCATCCAGCATGGGCGCAGGGACAGCCTTCAGACATGGGGAGTGAGACCATGCTGTCTCTTCTCCATCCAGCAGGAAGCATGGTGACAATCTTCTGACGTGGAGAGTGAGACCATACTGTCTATTATCCATCCATCAGGAGGCACTGTGACAGCCTTCAGACCTGGGGAGTGAAGCCATGCATTCTCTTCCCCAACCAGCATGAGCTGCTGTGACAGCCTTCAGACCTGGGGAGTGAGACCATGCTGTTTCTTCTCCATCCAGCATGAGGTGCAGGGACAGCCTTCAGACCTGGGGAGTGAGACCATGCTGTATCTTCTCTATTCAGCAAGAAGCATGGTGACAATCTTCTGACGTGGAGAGTGAGACCATACTGTCTATTATCCAACCAACAGGAGGCGCTGTGACAGCCTTCAGACCTGGGGAGTGAG
Organism: Triturus cristatus; assembly: GCF_964204655.1. NCBI lineage: Eukaryota > Metazoa > Chordata > Amphibia > Caudata > Salamandridae > Triturus > Triturus cristatus. Next base: position 172,395,968 of record NC_140579.1, on the reverse strand, counting down.
ACCATGCTGTCTCTTCTCCATCCAGAATGAGGCGCTGTGACAGCCTTCAGACCTGGGGAGTGAGACCATACTGTCTCTTCTCCATCCAGCATGAGGCACAGGGACAGCCTTCAGACCTGGGGAGTGAGACTATGATGTCTTTTCTCCATCCAGCAAGAAGCATGGTGACAATCTTCTGACGTGGAGAGTGAGACCATACTGTCTATTATCCATCCATCAGGAGGCGCTATGACAGCCTTCAGACCAGGGGAGTGAGACCATGAATTCTCTTCCCAATCCAGCATGAGGCGCTGGGACAGCCTTCAGACCTAGGGAGTGGGACCATGCTGTCTCTTCTCCATCCAGCATGAGGTGCTGGGACAGCCTTCAGACCTGGGGAGTGAGATCATACTGTCTATTATCCATCAATCAGGAGGCGCTGTGACAGCCTTCAGACCTGGGGAGTGAGACTATGCATTCTCTTCCCCACCCAGCATGAGGTGCTGGGACAGCCTTCAGACCTGGGGAGTGAGACTATGCTGTCTCTTCTCCAGGCAGCATGAGGCACTGTGACAGCCTTCACACCTGGGGAGTGAGACCATGCATTCTCCTCCCCACCCAGCATGAGGCGCTGGGACAGCCTTCAGACCTAGGGAGTGAGACCATGCTGTCTCTACTCCACAAAGCATGAGGCGCTGGGACAGCCTTCAGACCTAGGGGGTGAGACCATGCTGTCTCTTCTCGATCAAGCATGAGGCGCTGGAACAGCCTTCAGACCTGGGGAGTGAGACCATGCTGTCTCTTCTCCATCCAGCTTGAGGCGCTGGGACAGCCTTCAGACCTGGGGAGTGAGATCATGCTGTCTACTAACCATCAATCAGGAGGCGCTGTGACAGCCTTCAGACCTGGGGTGTGAGAAAATACTGTCTCTTCTCCATCCAGCATGAGGCACGGGGACAGCCTTCAGACCTGGGGAGTGAGACTATGATGTCTCTTCTCCATCCAACAAGAAGCATGGTGACAATCTTCTGACGTGGAGAGTGAGACCATACTGTCTATTATCCACCCATCAGGAGGGGCTGTGACAGCCTTCAGAACTGGGGAGTGAGACCAGGAGTTCTCTTCCCCACCCAGCGTGAGACACTGGGACAGCCTTCAGACCTAGGGAGTGGGACCGTACCGTCTCTTCCCCATCCAGCATGAGGTGCTGGGACAGATTTCAGACCTAGGGGGTGAGACCATGCTGTCTCTTCTCCATCCAGCATGAGGCGCTAGGACAGCCTTTAGACCTGGGGAGTGAGACCATGCTGTCTCTTCTCCATCCAGCTTAGGGTGCCGGGCCAGCCGTCAGACCTGGGGAGTGAGACCATCCTGTTTCTTCTCCATCCAGCATGAGGCGCTAGGACAGCCTTTAGACCTGGGGAGTGAGACCATGCTGTCTCTTCTCCATCCAGCATGTGCGCAGGGACAGCCTTCAGACCTGGGAAGTAAGACCATGCTGTCTCTTCTCCATCCAGCAAAAAGCATGGTGACAATCTTCTGACGTGGAGAGTGAGACCATACTGTCTATTATCCATCCAGCAGGAGGCGCTGTGACAGCCTTCAGGCCTGGGGAGTGAGACCATGCTATCTCTTCTCCATCCAGCATCAGGCGCAGGGACAGCATTCAGACCTTGGGAGTGAGAGTCTGGTGTCTCTTCTCCATCCAGCATGAGGCGCTGTGACAGCCTTTATACCTGAGGAATGAGACCACGATGTCTCTTCTCCTTTCAGCATGGGCGCAGGGACACCCTTCATACCTAGGGAGTGAGACCATGCTGTCTCTTCTCCATCCAGCTTGAGGCGCTGGGACAGCCTTCAGACCTGGGGAGTGAGATCATGCTGTCTATTATCCATCAATCAGGAGGCGCTGTGACAGCCTTCGGTCCTGGGGAGTGAGACCATGAATTCTCTTTCCCACCAAGGATGAGGTGCTGGGACAGCCTTCAGACCTAGGGAGAGGGACCGTGCTGTCTCTTCCCCATCCAGCATGAGGTGGTGGGACAGCCTTCAGACCTAGGGGGTGAGACCATGCTGTCTCTTCTCCATCCAGCATGAGGCGCTAGGACAGCCTTTAGACCTGGGGAGTGAGACCATGCTGTCTCTTCTCCATCCAGCTTAGGGAGCTGGGACAGCCGTCAGACCTGGGGAGTGAGACCATGCTGTCTCTTTTCCATCCAGCATGAGGCGCTAGGACAGCCTTCAGACCTTGGGAGCAAGACTATGCTGTCTCTTCTCCATCCAGCATGAGGCCCTTGGACTGCCTTCAGACCTGGGGAGTGAGACCATACTGTCTATTATCCATCCATCAGGAGGCGCTGTGACACCATTCGGACCTGGGGAGTGAGACCATGCATTCTCTTCCCCACCCAGCATGAGGCGCTGGGACAGCCTTCAGACTTAGGATGTGCGACCATGCTGTCTCTTCTCCATCCAGCCTGAGGCGCTGTGACAACCTTCAGACCTGAGGAGTGAGACCATACTGTCTCTTCTCCATCCAGCATGAGGCGCTGTGACAGCCTTTATACCTGGGGAGTGAGACCATGCTGTCTCTTCTCCATCCAGCATGTACGCAGGGACAGCCTTCAGACCTGGGAAGTGAGACCATGCTGTCTCTTCTCCATCCAACAAGAAGCATGGTGACAATCTTCTGACGTGGAGAGTGAGACCATACTGTCTTTTATCCACCCAGCATGAGGCGCTGTGACAGCCTTCAGGCCTGGGGAGTGAGACCATGCTATCTCTTCTCAATCCAGCAGTAGGCTCAGGGACAGCCTTCAGACTTGGGGAGTGAGACCATGCTGTCTCTTCTCCATCCAGCAAGAAGCATGGTGACAATCTTCTGACGTGGAGAGTGAGACCATACTGTCTATTATCCATCCATCAGGAGGCGCTGTGACAGCCTTCAGACCTGGGAGTGAGACCATGCATTCTCTTCCCTACCCAGCATGAGCCGCTGTGACAGCCTTCAGACCTGGTGAGTGAGACCATGCTGTCTCTTCTCCATCCAGCATGAGGCGCAGGGACAGCATTCAGACCTGGGGAGTGAGACCATAAAGTCTCTTATCCATCCAGCATGAGGCGCTGCGACAGCCTTCAGACCTGGGGAGTGAGACCGTGCTGTCTCTTCCCCATCCAGCATGAGGCGCTGGGACAGCCTTCAGACCTGGGGAGTGAGATCATACTGTCTATTATACATCAATCAGTAGGCGCTGTGACAGCCTTCAGACCTGGGGAGTGAGACCATACTGTCTATTCTCCATCCAGCATGAGGCACAGGGACAGCCTTCAGACCTGGGGAGTGAGACTATGATGTCTCTTCTCCATCCAACAAGAAGCATGGTGACAATCTTCTGCTGTGGAGAGTGAGACCATACTGTCTATTATCCATCCATCAAGAGGCGCTGTGACAGCCTTCAGACCTGGGGAGTGAGACCATGAATTCTCTTCCCCACCCAGCATGAGGCGCTGGGACAGCCTTCAGACCTAGGGAGTTGGACCGTGCTGTCTCTTCCCCATCCAGCATGAAGTGCTGGGAGAGCCTTCAGACCTAGGAGGTGAGACCATGCTGTCTCTTCTCCGTCCAGCATGAGGCACTAGGACAGACTTTAGACCTAGGGAGTGAGACCATGCTGTCTCTTCTCCATCCATCTTAGGGAGCTGGGACAGCCGTCAAACATGGGGAGTGAGACCATGCTGTCTCTTCTCCATCCAGCATGAGGCCCTTGGACAGCCTTCAGACCTGGGGAGTGAGACCATATTGTCTATTATCCATCCATCAGGAGGCGCTGTGACAGCCTTCGGACCTGGGAAGTGAGACCATGCATTCTCTTCCCCACCCAGCATGAGGTGCTGGGACAGCCTTCAGGCCCGGAGAGTGAGACCATGCGGTCTCTCCTCCATCCAGCCTGAGGCGCTGTGACAACCTTCAGACCTGAGAGGGGAGACCATACTGTCTCTTCTCTATCCAGCATGAGGCGCTTTGACAACCTTTATACCTGGGGAGTGAGACCATGCTGTCTCCTCTCCATCTAGCATTAGGCGTAGGGACAGCCTTCAGACCTGGGGAGTGAGACCACGCTGTCTCTTCTCCATCCAGCATGGATGCAGCGACAGCCTTCATACCTAGGGAGTGAGACCATGCAGTCTCTTCTCCATCCAGCAAAAAGCATTGGTGACAATCTTCTGACGTGGAGAGTGAGACCATACTGTCTATTATCCATCCAGCAGGAGGCGCTGTGACATCCTTCAGACCTGGGGAGTGAGACCATGCTGTCTCTTCTCCATCCAGCATGTGCGCAAGGACAGCCTTCAGACCTGGGAAGTAAGACCATGCTGTCTCTTCTCTATCCAGCAAGAAGCATGGTGACAATCTTCTGACGTGGAGAGTGAGACCATACTGTCTTTTATCCATCTAGCATGAGGCGCTGTGACAGCCTTGAGGCCTGGGAAGTGAGACCATGCTCTCTCTTCTCCATCCAGCATAAGGCGCAGGGACAGCGTTCATACCTGGGGAGTGAGACCATGCTGTCTCTTCTCCATCCAGCATGAGGCGCTGTGACAGCCTTTATACCTGGGGAGTGAGACCACGCTGTCTCTTCTCCATCCAGCATGGGCAGCCTTCATACCTAGGGAGTGAGACCATGCTGTCTCTTCTCCATCCAGCAAAAAGCATGGTGACAATCTTCTGACGTGGAGAGTGAGACCATACTGTATATTATCCATCCAGCATGAGGTGCTGTGACAGCCTTCAAGCCTGGGGAGTGAGACCATACTATCTCTTCTCCATCCAGCATGCGGCGCAGGGATAGCCTTCAGACCTGGGGAACGAGACTATGATGTCTCTTCTCCATCCAACAAGAAGCATGGTGACAATCTTCTGACGTGGAGAGTGAGACCATACTGTCTATTAAACATTCATCAGGAGGCGCTGTGACAGCCTTCAGACCTGGGGAGTGAGACCATGAATTCTCTTCTCCACCCAGCATGAGGCGCTGGGACAGCCTTCAGACCTAGGGAGTGGGACCGTGCTGTCTCTTCCCCATCCAGCATGAGGTGCTGGGACAGCCTTCAGACCTAGGGGGTGAGACCATGCTGTCTCTTCTCCATCCAGCAAGAGGCGCTAGGACAGCCTTTAGACCTTGGGAGTAAGACCATGCTGTCTCTTCTCCATCCAGCTTAGGGTGCCGGGACAGCCGTCAGACCTGGGGAGTGAGACCATGCTGTCTCTTCTCCATCCAGCATGAGGCGCTAGGACAGCCTTCAGACCTAGGGAGTGAGGCCATGCTGTCTCTTCTCCATCCAGCATGAGGCCCTTGGACAGCCTTCAGACTTGGGGAGTGAGACCATACTGTCTATTATCCATCCATCAGGAGGCGCTGTGACAGCCTTCGGACCTGGGGAGTGAGACCATGCATTCTCTTACCCACCCAGCATGAGGTGCTGGGACAGCCTTCAGACCTGGGGAGTGAGACCATGCTGTCTCTTCTCCATCCAGCATGAGGCGCTGGGACAATCTTCAGACCCAGGGAGTGAGACCATGCTGTCTCTTCTCCATCCAGCTTAGGGTGCCAGGACAGCCGTCAGACCTGGGGAGTTAGACCATGCTGTCTCTTCTCCATCCAGCATGAGGCGCTAGGACAGCCTTCAGACCTAGGGAGTGAGACCATGCTGTCTCTTCTCCATCCAGCATGAGGCCCTTGGACAGCCTTCAGACCTGGGGAGTGAGACCATACTGTATATTATCCATCCATTAGGAGGCGCTGTGACAGCCTTCGGACCTGGGGAGTGAGACCATGCATTCTCTTCCCCACCTAGCATGAGGCGCTGGGACAGCCTTCAGGCCTGGGGAGTAAGACCATGCTGTCTCTTCTCCATCCAGCCTGAGGCGCTGTGATAACCTTCAGACCTGAGGAGTGAGACCATACTGTGTCTTCTCCATCCAGCATGAGGCGCTGGGACAGCCTTCAGACCTGGGGAGTGAGATCATACTGTCTATTATCCATCAATCAGGAGGCGCTGTGACAGCCTTCAGACCTGGGGAGTGAGACCATGCTGTCTCTTCTCCATCCAGCATGAAGCATGGTGACAATCTTGTGATGTGGAGAGTGAGACCATACTGTCTATTATCCATCCATCAGGAGGCGCGGTGACAGCCTTCAGACCTGGGGAGTGAGACCATGCATTCTCTTCAAAACCCAGCATGAGGCGCTGGGACAGCCCTCAGACCTAGGGACTGGGACCATGCTGTCTCTTCTCCATCCAGCATGAGGCACTGGGACAGCCTTCAGACCTAGGGAGTGAGACCATGCTATCTTTTCTCCACCCAGCATGAGGCGCTGGGACAGCCTTCAGACCTATGGGGTGACACCCTGCTGCCTCTTCTCGATCCAGCATGAGGCGCAGGGACAGCCTTCAGACTTGGTGAGTGAGACCATGCTGTCTCTTCTCCATCCAGCATGAGGTGCTGGGACAACCTTCAGACCCAGGGGGTGAGACCATGCTGTCTCTTCTCCATCCAGCATGAGGCACTGGGACAGCCTTCAGACCTGGGCAGTGAGACCATGCTGTCTCTTCTCCATCCAGCTTGAGGCGCAAGGACAGCCTTCAGACCTGTGGAGTGAGACCATGCTGTCTCTTCTCCATCCAGCATTAGGCGTAGGGACAGCCTTCAGACCTGGAGAGTGAGACCATGCTGTCTCTTCTCCATCCAGCAAGAAGCCTGGTGACAATCTTCTGACGTGGAGAGTGAGGCCATACTGTCTATTATCCATCCATCAGGAGGCGCTGTGACAGCCTTCAGACCTGGGGAGTGAGACCATGCATTCTGTTCCCCACCCAGCATGAGCCGCTGTGACAGCCTTCAGACCTGGGGAGTGAGACCATGCTGTCTCTTCTCCATCCAGCATGAAGCGCTGTGACAGCCTTTATACCTGGGGAGTGAGACCATTCTGTCTCTTCTCCATCCAGCAAGAAGCATGGTGACAGTCTTCTGACGTGGAGAGTGAGACCATACTGTCTTTTATCCATCCAGCATGAGGCGCTGTGACAGCCTTCAGGCCTGGGGTGTGAGACCATGCTATCTCTTCTCCATCCAGCATTAGGAGCAGGGACAGCCTTTCAGACCTGGGGAGTGAGATCATGCTGTCTCTTCTCCATCCAGCGAGAAGCATGGTGACAATCTTCTGACGTGGAGAGTGAGACCATACTGTCTATTATCCATCCATCAGGAGGTGCTGTGACAGCCTTCAGACCTGGGGAGTGAGATAATACTGTCTATTACCCATCAAACAGGAGGTGCTGTGACAGCCTTCAGACCTGGGGAGTGAGATCATGCATTTTCTTCCGCAACCAGCATGAGGTGCTGGGACAGCCTTCAGACCTCGGGAGTGAGACTATGCTGTCTCTTCTCCAGCCAGCATGAGGCGCTGTGACAGCCTTCAGACCTGGGGAGTGAGACCATACTGTCTCTTCTCCATCCAGTATGAGGCGCAGGGACAGCTTTCAGACCTGGGGAGTGAGACCATGATGTCTCTTCTCCATCCAGCAAGAAGCATGGTGACAATCTTTTGATGTGGAGAGTGAGACCATACTGTCTCTTCTCCATCCAGCATGAGGCGCTGGGACAGCCTTCAGACCTGGGGAGTGAGACCATGCTGTCTCTTCTCCATCCAGCATGAGGTGCTGCGACAGCCTTCAGACCTAAGGAGTGAGACCATGCTGTCTCTTCTCCATCCAGCATGAGGCACTTGGACAGCCTTCAGACCTGGGGAGTGAGATCATACTGTCTATTATCCATCAAACAGGAGGGGCTGTGACAGCCTTCAGACCTGGGGAGTGAGACCATGCATTTTCTTCCCCACCAAGCATGAGGTGCTGGGACAGCCTTCAGACCTCCGGAGTGAGACTATCCTGTCTCTTCTCCAGTCAGCATGAGGTGCTGTGACAGCCTTCCGACCTGGGGAGTGAGACCATACTGTCTCTTCTCCATCCAGTAAGAAGCATGGTGACAATCTTTTGATTTGGAGAGTGAGACCATACTGTCTCTTTTCCATCCAGCATGAGGCGCTGGGCCAGCCTTCAGACCTGGGGAGTGAGACCATGCTGTCTCTTCCCCATCCAGCATGAGGCGCTAGGACAGCTTTCAGACCTAGGGATTGAGACCGTGCTGTCTCTTCTCCATCCAGCATGAGGCCCTTGGACAGCCTTCAGACCTGGGGAGTGAGACCATACTGTCTATTATCCATCCATCAGTAGGCGCTGTGACGGCCTTCGGACCTGGGGAGTGAGACAATGCGTTCTCTTCCCCACCCAGCATGAGGCGCTGGGACAGCCTTCAGGCCTGGGGAGTGAGACCATGCTGTCTCTTCCCCATCCAGCCTGAGGCGCTGTGACAACCTTCAGACCTGAGGAGTGAGACCATACTGTCTCTTCTCCATCCAGCATGAGGTGCTGTGACAGCCTTTATACCTGGGGAGTGAGACCATGCTGTCTCTTCTCCATCCAGCATGTGCGCAAGGACAGCCTTCAGACCTGGGAAGTAAGACCATGCTGTCTCTTCTCCATCCAGCAAGAAGCATGGTGACAATCTTCTGACGTGGAGAGTGAGACCATACTGTCTTTTATGCATCTAGCATGAGGCGCTGTGACAGCCTTGAGGCATGGGGAGTGAGACCATGCTCTCTCTTCTCCATCCAGCATAATGCGCAGGGACAGCGTTCAGGCACGTGCTATGGCCGAATACGGTCTCTGAGACCCATCTTGGGCTTTTTTGAACCCCAAGTCCGTCAGATGATCATCCAGGCCACGGTGCTGTCTAATATTGACTACTGCAATGTCCTCATGCTAGGCTCCAATCAATCCACAATCTACAGACTTCAAAGAGCGCAGAATGCGGCTGCACGCAGTCTGTTCGGTCTGCCTAAAAACTGTCATATCTCCCCCATACTTCATCGTCTGCATTGGTTGCCTGCAAAGCAACGCATTCAATTTAAGGCACTGTGCCTTAAACATAAAATTCTCTACTCCTTGGGCCCAAAAATTCTGCAAAATCTAAGTTCTCTATATGTCCCTACTCGGGCTCTCCGTTCTGCAGATTTGCTTTTGGCCCACATTCCTAGGATCTGGAGAAGTAGAGCTGGAGGTCGATCCTTTAGATACCTGGCCCCAAAATTATGGAACACAATCCCGCTCGAAGCTCGTGTTATTACGAATCATCTGCTCTTCAGGAAGAGAATTAAGACCTGGCTATTTGCCACTCTCTAGCCCGACTCTATGGCTCTTCCTTCCTTTGGCCTGGTTGCTCAGTATCTAGTCCGTCTGCAAAGCGCTGGGACGCCCCGTTGCTGGGGTAGCCATGCGCTATACAAGCTACCATAACATAACATAACATAACATAACATACCTGGGGAGTGAGACCATGCTGTCTCTTCTCCATCCAGCATGAGGCGCTGTGACAGCCTTTATGCCTGGGGAGTGAGACCACGCTGTCTCTTCTCCATCCAGCATGGGCAGCCTTCATACCTAGGGAGTGAGACCATGCTGTCTCTTCTCCATCCAGCAAAAAGCATGGTGACAATCTTCTGACGTGGAGAGTGAGACCATACTGTCTATTATTTATCCAGCATGAGGCGCTGTGACAGCCTTCAAGCCTGGGGAGTGAGACCATACTATCTCTTCTCCATCCAGCATGCGGCGCAGGGATAGCCTTCAGACCTGTGGAACGAGACTATGATGTCTCTTCTCCATCCAACAAGAAGCATGGTGACAATCTTCTGACGTGGAGAGTGAGACCATACTGTCTATTAAACATTCATCAGGAGGCGCTGTGACAGCCTTCAGACCTGGGGAGTGAGACCATGAATTCTCTTCTCCACCCAGCATGAGGCGCTGGGACAGCCTTCAGACCTAGGGAGTGGGACCGTGCTGTCTCTTCCCCATCCAGCATGAGGTGCTGGGACAGCCTTCAGACCTAGGGGGTGAGACCATGCTGTCTCTTCTCCATCCAGCAAAAGGCGCTAAGACAGCCTTTAGACCTTGGGAGTAAGACCATGCTGTCTCTTCTCCATCCAGCTTAGGGCGCCGGGACAGCCGTCAGACCTGGGGAGTGAGACCATGCTGTCTCTTCTCCATCCAGCATGAGGCGCTAGGACAGCCTTCAGACCTAGGGAGTGAGGCCATGCTGTCTCTTCTCCATCCAGCATGAGGCCCTTGGACAGCCTTCAGACTTGGGGAGTGAGACCATACTGTCTATTATCCATCCATCAGGAGGCGCTGTGACAGCCTTCGGACCTGGTGAGTGAGACCATGCATTCTCTTACCCACCCAGCATGAGGCGCTGGGACAATCTTCAGACCTAGGGAGTGAGACCATGCTGTCTCTTCTCCATCCAGCTTAGGGTGCCAGGACAGCCGTCAGACCTGGGGAGTTAGACCATGCTGTCTCTTCTCCATCCAGCATGAGGCGCTAGGACAGCCTTCAGACCTAGAGAGTGAGACCATGCTGTCTCTTCTCCATCCAGCATGAGGCCCTTGGAGAGCCTTCAGACCTGGGGAGTGAGACCATACTGTCTATTATCCATCCATTAGGAGGCGCTGTGACAGCCTTCGGACCTGGGGAATGAGACCATGCATTCTCTTCCCCACCCAGCATGAGGCGCTGGGACAATCTTCAGACCTAGGGAGTGAGACCATGCTGTCTCTTCTCCATCCAGCTTAGGGTGCCAGGACAGCCGTCAGACCTGGGGAGTGAGACCATGCTGTCTCTTCTCCATCCAGCATGAGGCGCTAGGACAGCCTTCAGACCTAGGGAGTGAGGCCATGCTGTCTCTTCTCCATCCAGCATGAGGCCCTTGGACAGCCTTCAGACTTGGGGAGTGAGACCATGCATTCTCTTACCCACCCAGCATGAGGTGCTGGGACAGCCTTCAGACCTGGGGAGTGAGACCATGCTGTCTCTTCTCCATCCAGCATGAGGCGCTGGGACAATCTTCAGACCTAGGGAGTGAGACCATGCTGTCTCTTCTCCATCCAGCTTAGGGTGCCAGGACAGCCGTCAGACCTGGGGAGTTAGACCATGCTGTCTCTTCTCCATCCAGCATGAGGCGCTAGGACAGCCTTCAGACCTAGGGAGTGAGACCATGCTGTCTCTTCTCCATCCAGCATGAGGCCCTTGGACAGCCTTCAGACCTGGGGAGTGAGACCATACTGTCTATTATCCATCCATTAGGAGGCGCTGTGACAGCCTTCGGACCTGGGGAGTGAGACCATGCATTCTCTTCCCCACCCAGCATGAGGCGCTGGGACAGCCTTCAGGCCTGGGGAGTGAGACCATGCTGTCTCTTCCCCATCCAGCCTGAGGCGCTGTGACAACCTTCAGACCTGAGGAGTGAGACCATACTGTCTCTTCTCCATCCAGCATGAGGTGCTGTGACAGCCTTTATACCTGGGGAGTGAGACCATGCTGTCTCTTCTCCATCCAGCATGTGCGCAAGGACAGCCTTCAGACCTGGGAAGTAAGACCATGCTGTCTCTTCTCCATCCAGCAAGAAGCATGGTGACAATCTTCTGACGTGGAGAGTGAGACCATACTGTCTTTTATCCATCTAGCATGAGGCGCTGTGACAGCCTTGAGGCCTGGGGAGTGAGACCATGCTCTCTCTTCTCCATCCAGCATAAGGCGCAGGGACAGCGTTCATACCTGGGGAGTGAGACCATGCTGTCTCTTCTCCATCCAGCATGAGGCGCTGTGACAGCCTTTATACCTGGGGAGTGAGACCACGCTGTCTCTTCTCCATCCAGCATGGGCAGCCTTCATACCTAGGGAGTGAGACCATGCTGTCTCTTCTCCATCCAGCAAAAAGCATGGTGACAATCTTCTGACGTGGAGAGTGAGACCATACTGTCTATTATCCATCCAGCATGAGGCGCTGTGACAGCCTTCAAGCCTGGGGAGTGAGACCATACTATCTCTTCTCCATCCAGCATGCGGCGCAGGGATAGCCTTCAGACCTGTGGAACGAGACTATGATGTCTCTTCTCCATCCAACAAGAAGCATGGTGACAATCTTCTGACGTGGAGAGTGAGACCATACTGTCTATTAAACATTCATCAGGAGGCGCTGTGACAGCCTTCAGACCTGGGGAGTGAGACCATGAATTCTCTTCTCCACCCAGCATGAGGCGCTGGGACAGCCTTCAGACCTAGGGAGTGGGACTGTGCTGTCTCTTCCCCATCCAGCTTGAGGTGCTGGGACATCCTTCAGACCTAGGGGGTGAGACCATGTTGTCTCTTCTCCATCCAGCAAAAGGCGCTAGGACAGCCTTTAGACCTTGGGAGTAAGACCATGCTGTCTCTTCTCCATCCAGCTTAGGGCGCCGGGACAGCCGTCAGACCTGGGGAGTGAGACCATGCTGTCTCTTCTCCATCCAGCATGAGGCGCTAGGACAGCCTTCAGACCTAGGGAGTGAGGCCATGCTGTCTCTTCTCCATCCAGCATGAGGCCCTTGGACAGCCTTCAGACTTGGGGAGTGAGACCATGCATTCTCTTACCCACCCAGCATGAGGTGCTGGGACAGCCTTCAGACCTGGGGAGTGAGACCATGCTGTCTCTTCTCCATCCAGCATGAGGCGCTGGGACAATCTTCAGACCTAGGGAGTGAGACCATGCTGTCTCTTCTCCATCCAGCTTAGGGTGCCAGGACAGCCGTCAGACCTGGGGAGTTAGACCATGCTGTCTCTTCTCCATCCAGCATGAGGTGCTAGGACAGCCTTCAGACCTAGGGAGTGAGACCATGCTGTCTATTATCCATCCATTAGGAGGCGCTGTGACAGCCTTCGGACCTGGGGAGTGAGACCATGCATTCTCTTCCCCACCCAGCATGAGGCGCTGGGACAGCCTTCAGGCCTGGGGAGTGAGACCATGCTGTCTCTTCTCCATCCAGCCTGAGGCGCTGTGATAACCTTCAGACCTGAGGAGTGAGACCATACTGTGTCTTCTCCATCCAGCATGAGGCACTGGGACAGCCTTCAGACCTGGGGAGTGAGATCATACTGTCTATTATCCATCAATCAGGAGGCGCTGTGACAGCCTTCAGACCTGGGGAGTGAGACCATGCTGTCTCTTCTCCATCCAGCATGAAGCATGGTGACAATCTTGTGATGTGGAGAGTGAGACCATACTGTCTATTATCCATCCATCAGGAGGCGCGGTGACAGCCTTCAGACCTGGGGAGTGAGACCATGCATTCTCTTCCCCACCCAGCATGAGCCGCTGTGACAGTCTTCAGACCTAGGGAGTGGGACCATGCTGTCTCTTCTCCATCCAGCATGAGGCACTGGGACAGCCTTCAGACCTAGGGAGTGAGACCATGCTGTCTCTTCTCCACCCAGCATGAGGCGCTGGGACAGCCTTCAGACCTATGGGGTGACACCCTGCTGTCTCTTCTCGATCCAGCATGAGGCGCAGGGACAGCCTTCAGACTTGGTGAGTGAGACCATGCTGTCTCTTCTCCATCCAGCATGAGGCGCTGGGACAACCTTCAGACCCAGGGGGTGAGACCATGCTGTCTCTTCTCCATCCAGCATGAGGCACTGGGACAGCCTTCAGACCTGGGCAGTGAGACCATGCTGTCTCTTCTCCATCCAGCTTGAGGCGCAAGGACAGCCTTCAGACCTGTGGAGTGAGACCATGCTGTCTCTTCTCCATCCAGCAAGAAGCATAGTGACAATCTTCTGACGTGGAGAGTGAGGCCATACTGTCTATTATCCATCCATCAGGAGGCGCTTTGACAGCCTTCAGACCTGGGGAGTGAGACCATGCATTCTGTTCCCCACCCAGCATGAGCCGCTGTGACAGCCTTCAGACCTGGGGAGTGAGACCATGCTGTCTCTTCTCCATCCAGATTGAGGCGCAGAGACAGCCTTCAGACCTGGGGAGTGAGACTATGCTGTCTCTTCTCCATCCAGCAAGAAGCATGGTGACAATCTTCTGACGTGGAGAGTGAGACAATACTGTCTATTATCCAACCATCAGGAGGTGCTGTGACATCCTTCAGACCTGGGAAGTGAGACCATGCAGTCTCTTCTCTATCCAGCATGAGGCGCTGCAACAGACTTCAGACCTAAGGAGTGAGACCATGCTGTCTCTTCTCCATCCATCAGGAGGCGCTGTGACATCCTTCAGACCTGGGGAGTGAGACCATGCATTCTCTTCCCCACCCAGCATGAGCCGCTGTGACAGCCTTCAGACCTGGGGAGTGAGACCATGCTGTCTCTTCTCCATCCAGCAAGAGGCGCCGGGACAGCCGTCAGACCTGGGGAGTGAGACCATGCTGTCTCTTCTCCATCCAGCATGAGGTGCTAGGACAGCCTTCAGACCTAGGGAGTGAGGCCATGCTGTCTCTTCTCCATCCAGCATGAGGCCCTTGGACAGCCTTCAGACCTGGGGAGTGAGACTATACTGTCTATTATCCATCCATCAGGAGGCGCTGTGACAGCCTTCGGACCTGGGGAGTGAGACCATGCATTCTCTTCCCCACCCAGCATGAGGCGCTGGGACAGCCTTCAGACCTATGGGGTGACACCCTGCTGTCTCTTCTCGATCCAGCATGAGGCGCAGGGACAGCCTTCAGACTTGGTGAGTGAGACCATGCTGTCTCTTCTCCATCCAGCATGAGGTGCTGGGACAACCTTCAGACCCAGGGGGTGAGACCATGCTGTCTCTTCTCCATCCAGCATGAGGCACTGGGACAGCCTTCAGACCTGGGGAGTGAGACCATGCTCTCTCTTCTCCATCCAGCTTGAGGCGCAAGGACAGCCTTCAGACCTGTGGAGTGAGACCATGCTGTCTCTTCTCCATCCAGCATTAGGCGTAGGGACAGCCTTCAGACCTGGAGAGTGAGACCATGCTGTCTCTTCTCCATCCAGCAAGAAGCATGGTGACAATCTTCTGACGTGGAGAGTGAGACCATACTGTCTATTATCCATCCATCAGGAGGCGCTGTGACAGCCTTCAGACCTGGGGAGTGAGACCATGCATTCTCTTCCCCACCCAGCATGAGCTGCTGTGACAGCCTTCAGACCTGGGGAGTGAGACCATGCTGTCTCTTCTCCATCCAGCATGAGGCGCAGGGACAGCCTTCAGACCTGGGGAGTGAGACTATGCTGTCTCTTGTCCATCCAGCAAGAAGCATGGTGACAATCCTCTGACGTGGAGAGTGAGACAATACTGTCTATTATCCAACCATCAGGCGGTGCTGTGACATCCTTCAGACCTGGGGAGTGAGACCATGCAGTCTCTTCTCTTTCCAGCATGAGGCGCTGCAACAGCCTTCAGACCTAAGGAGTGAGACCATGCTGTCTCTTCTCCATCCAGCATGAGGTGCTGTGACAGCCTTCAGACCTAGGGGTGAGACCATGCTGTCTCTTCTCCATCCAGCATGAGGCGCTGGGACAGCCTTCAAACCTGTGGAGTGAGACCATGCTGTCTCTTCCCCATCCAGCATGAGGCACTGGGACAGCCTTCAGACCTGGGGAGTGAGACCATGCTGTCTCTTCTCCATCCAGCATGAGGTGCAGGGACAGCCGTCAGACCTATGGAGTGGGACCGTGCTGTCTCTTCTCCATCCAGCATGAGGCGCTGGGACAGCCTTCAAACCTGTGGAGTGAGACCATGCTGTCTCTTCCCCATCCAGCATGAGGCGCTGGACAGCCTTCAGACCTGGGGAGTGAGACCATGCTGTCTCTTCTTCACCCAGCATGAGGTGCTGGTACAGCCTTCAGACCTAGGGGGTGAGACAATGCTGTCTCTTTTCGATCCAGCATGAGTCGCTGGGACAGCCTTCAGACCTGGGGAGTGAGACCATGCAGTCTCTTCTCAATCCAGCTTGAGGCACTAGGACAGACTTCAGACCTAGGGAGTGAGACCATGCTGTCTCTTCTCCATCCAGCATGAGGCGCTGGGGCAGCCTTCAGACCTGGGGAGTGAGATCATACTGTCTACTATCCATCAATCAGGAGGCGCTGTGACAGCCTTCAGACCTGAGGAGTGAGACCAGATTGTCTCTTCTCCATCCAGCATGAGGCACAGGGACAGCCTTCAGACCTGGGGAGTGAGACCATGATGTCTCTTCTCCATCCAACAAGAAGCATGGTGACAATCTTCTAACGTGGAGAGTGAGACCACACTGTCTCTTCTCCATCCAGCATGAGGCGCTGGGACAGCCTTCAGACCTGGGGAGTGAGACCATGCTGTCTCTTCTCCATCCAGCATGAGGCGCTGTGACAGCCTTTATACCTGGGGAGTGAGACCACGCTGTCTCTTCTCCATCCAGCATGGGCAGCCTTCATACCTAGGGAGTGAGACCATGCTGTCTCTTCTCCATCCAGCAAAAAGCATGGTGACAATCTTCTGACGTGGAGAGTGAGACCATACTGTCTATTATCCATCCAGCATGAGGCGCTGTGACAGCCTTCAAGCCTGGGGAGTGAGACCATACTATCTCTTCTCCATCCAGCATGCGGCGCAGGGATAGCCTTCAGACCTGTGGAACGAGACTATGATGTCTCTTCTCCATCCAACAAGAAGCATGGTGACAATCTTCTGACGTGGAGAGTGAGACCATACTGTCTATTAAACATTCATCAGGAGGCGCTGTGACAGCCTTCAGACCTGGGGAGTGAGACCATGAATTCTCTTCTCCACCCAGCATGAGGCGCTGGGACAGCCTTCAGACCTAGGGAGTGGGACTGTGCTGTCTCTTCCCCATCCAGCTTGAGGTGCTGGGACATCCTTCAGACCTAGGGGGTGAGACCATGCTGTCTCTTCTCCATCCAGCAAAAGGCGCTAGGACAGCCTTTAGACCTTGGGAGTAAGACCATGCTGTCTCTTCTCCATCCAGCTTAGGGCGCCGGGACAGCCGTCAGACCTGGGGAGTGAGACCATGCTGTCTCTTCTCCATCCAGCATGAGGCGCTAGGACAGCCTTCAGACCTAGGGAGTGAGGCCATGCTGTCTCTTCTCCATCCAGCATGAGGCCCTTGGACAGCCTTCAGACTTGGGGAGTGAGACCATGCATTCTCTTACCCACCCAGCATGAGGTGCTGGGACAGCCTTCAGACCTGGGGAGTGAGACCATGCTGTCTCTTCTCCATCCAGCATGAGGCGCTGGGACAATCTTCAGACCTAGGGAGTGAGACCATGCTGTCTCTTCTCCATCCAGCTTAGGGTGCCAGGACAGCCGTCAGACCTGGGGAGTTAGACCATGCTGTCTCTTCTCCATCCAGCATGAGGTGCTAGGACAGCCTTCAGACCTAGGGAGTGAGACCATGCTGTCTCTTCTCCATCCAGCATGAGGCCCTTGGACAGCCTTCAGACCTGGGGAGTGAGACCATACTGTCTATTATCCATCCATTAGGAGGCGCTGTGACAGCCTTCGGACCTGGGGAGTGAGACCATGCATTCTCTTCCCCACCCAGCATGAGGCGCTGGGACAGCCTTCAGGCCTGGGGAGTGAGACCATGCTGTCTCTTCTCCATCCAGCCTGAGGCGCTGTGATAACCTTCAGACCTGAGGAGTGAGACCATACTGTGTCTTCTCCATCCAGCATGAGGCACTGGGACAGCCTTCAGACCTGGGGAGTGAGATCATACTGTCTATTATCCATCAATCAGGAGGCGCTGTGACAGCCTTCAGACCTGGGGAGTGAGACCATGCTGTCTCTTCTCCATCCAGCATGAAGCATGGTGACAATCTTGTGATGTGGAGAGTGAGACCATACTGTCTATTATCCATCCATCAGGAGGCGCGGTGACAGCCTTCAGACCTGGGGAGTGAGACCATGCATTCTCTTCCCCACCCAGCATGAGCCGCTGTGACAGTCTTCAGACCTAGGGAGTGGGACCATGCTGTCTCTTCTCCATCCAGCATGAGGCACTGGGACAGCCTTCAGACCTAGGGAGTGAGACCATGCTGTCTCTTCTCCACCCAGCATGAGGCGCTGGGACAGCCTTCAGACCTATGGGGTGACACCCTGCTGTCTCTTCTCGATCCAGCATGAGGCGCAGGGACAGCCTTCAGACTTGGTGAGTGAGACCATGCTGTCTCTTCTCCATCCAGCATGAGGCGCTGGGACAACCTTCAGACCCAGGGGGTGAGACCATGCTGTCTCTTCTCCATCCAGCATGAGGCACTGGGACAGCCTTCAGACCTGGGCAGTGAGACCATGCTGTCTCTTCTCCATCCAGCTTGAGGCGCAAGGACAGCCTTCAGACCTGTGGAGTGAGACCATGCTGTCTCTTCTCCATCCAGCAAGAAGCATAGTGACAATCTTCTGACGTGGAGAGTGAGGCCATACTGTCTATTATCCATCCATCAGGAGGCGCTTTGACAGCCTTCAGACCTGGGGAGTGAGACCATGCATTCTGTTCCCCACCCAGCATGAGCCGCTGTGACAGCCTTCAGACCTGGGGAGTGAGACCATGCTGTCTCTTCTCCATCCAGATTGAGGCGCAGAGACAGCCTTCAGACCTGGGGAGTGAGACTATGCTGTCTCTTCTCCATCCAGCAAGAAGCATGGTGACAATCTTCTGACGTGGAGAGTGAGACAATACTGTCTATTATCCAACCATCAGGAGGTGCTGTGACATCCTTCAGACCTGGGAAGTGAGACCATGCAGTCTCTTCTCTATCCAGCATGAGGCGCTGCAACAGACTTCAGACCTAAGGAGTGAGACCATGCTGTCTCTTCTCCATCCATCAGGAGGCGCTGTGACATCCTTCAGACCTGGGGAGTGAGACCATGCATTCTCTTCCCCACCAAGCATGAGCCGCTGTGACAGCCTTCAGACCTGGGGAGTGAGACCATGCTGTCTCTTCTCCATCCAGCAAGAGGCGCTAGGACAGCCTTTAGACCTTGGGAGTAAGACCATGCTGTCTCTTCTCCATCCAGCTTAGGGCGCCGGGACAGCCGTCAGACCTGGGGAGTGAGACTATACTGTCTATTATCCATCCATCAGGAGGCGCTGTGACAGCCTTCGGACCTGGGGAGTGAGACCATGCATTCTCTTCCCCACCCAGCATGAGGCGCTGGGACAGCCTTCAGACCTATGGGGTGACACCCTGCTGTCTCTTCTCGATCCAGCATGAGGCGCAGGGACAGCCTTCAGACTTGGTGAGTGAGACCATGCTGTCTCTTCTCCATCCAGCATGAGGTGCTGGGACAACCTTCAGACCCAGGGGGTGAGACCATGCTGTCTCTTCTCCATCCAGCATGAGGCACTGGGACAGCCTTCAGACCTGGGGAGTGAGACCATGCTCTCTCTTCTCCATCCAGCTTGAGGCGCAAGGACAGCCTTCAGACCTGTGGAGTGAGACCATGCTGTCTCTTCTCCATCCAGCATTAGGCGTAGGGACAGCCTTCAGACCTGGAGAGTGAGACCATGCTGTCTCTTCTCCATCCAGCAAGAAGCATGGTGACAATCTTCTGACGTGGAGAGTGAGACCATACTGTCTATTATCCATCCATCAGGAGGCGCTGTGACAGCCTTCAGACCTGGGGAGTGAGACCATGCATTCTCTTCCCCACCCAGCATGAGCTGCTGTGACAGCCTTCAGACCTGGGGAGTGAGACCATGCTGTCTCTTCTCCATCCAGCATGAGGCGCAGGGACAGCCTTCAGACCTGGGGAGTGAGACTATGCTGTCTCTTGTCCATCCAGCAAGAAGCATGGTGACAATCCTCTGACGTGGAGAGTGAGACAATACTGTCTATTATCCAACCATCAGGCGGTGCTGTGACATCCTTCAGACCTGGGGAGTGAGACCATGCAGTCTCTTCTCTTTCCAGCATGAGGCGCTGCAACAGCCTTCAGACCTAAGGAGTGAGACCATGCTGTCTCTTCTCCATCCAGCATGAGGTGCTGTGACAGCCTTCAGACCTAGGGGTGAGACCATGCTGTCTCTTCTCCATCCAGCATGAGGCGCTGGGACAGCCTTCAAACCTGTGGAGTGAGACCATGCTGTCTCTTCCCCATCCAGCATGAGGCACTGGGACAGCCTTCAGACCTGGGGAGTGAGACCATGCTGTCTCTTCTCCATCCAGCATGAGGTGCAGGGACAGCCGTCAGACCTATGGAGTGGGACCGTGCTGTCTCTTC
Organism: Triturus cristatus; assembly: GCF_964204655.1. Classification (NCBI taxonomy): domain Eukaryota; kingdom Metazoa; phylum Chordata; class Amphibia; order Caudata; family Salamandridae; genus Triturus; species Triturus cristatus. Next base: position 172,375,798 of record NC_140579.1, on the reverse strand, counting down.
TCCATCCAGCATGAGGCGCTGGGACAGCCTTCAAACCTGTGGAGTGAGACCATGCTGTCTCTTCCCCATCCAGCATGAGGCGCTGGACAGCCTTCAGACCTGGGGAGTGAGACCATGCTGTCTCTTCTTCACCCAGCATGAGGTGCTGGTACAGCCTTCAGACCTAGGGGGTGAGACAATGCTGTCTCTTTTCGATCCAGCATGAGTCGCTGGGACAGCCTTCAGACCTGGGGAGTGAGACCATGCAGTCTCTTCTCAATCCAGCTTGAGGCACTAGGACAGACTTCAGACCTAGGGAGTGAGACCATGCTGTCTCTTCTCCATCCAGCATGAGGCGCTGGGGCAGCCTTCAGACCTGGGGAGTGAGATCATACTGTCTACTATCCATCAATCAGGAGGCGCTGTGACAGCCTTCAGACCTGAGGAGTGAGACCAGATTGTCTCTTCTCCATCCAGCATGAGGCACAGGGACAGCCTTCAGACCTGGGGAGTGAGACCATGATGTCTCTTCTCCATCCAACAAGAAGCATGGTGACAATCTTCTAACGTGGAGAGTGAGACCACACTGTCTCTTCTCCATCCAGCATGAGGCGCTGGGACAGCCTTCAGACCTGGGGAGTGAGACCATGCTGTCTCTTCCCCATCCAGCATGAGGCGCTGGGACAGCCTTCAGACCTGGGGAGTGAGACCATGCTGTCTCTTCTCCATCCAGCTTGAGGCACACGGACAGCCTTCAGACTTGGTGAGTGATACCATGCTGTCTCTTCTCCAACCAGCATGAGGCGCTGGGACCACCTTCAGACCTAGGAGGTGAGACCATGCTGTCTCTTCTCCATCCAGCATGAGGTGCTGGGACAGCCTTCACACCTGGGGAGTGAGACCATGCTGTCTCTTCTCCATCCAGCTTGAGGCGCAGGGACAGCCTTCAGACCTGTGGAGTGAGACCATGCTGTCTCTTCTCCATCCAGCATTAGGCATAGAGACAGCCTTCAGACCTGGGAAGTGAGACCACGCTGTCTCTTCTCCATCCAGCATGGACGCAGGGACAGCCTTCATACCTAGGGAGTGAGACCATGCAGTCTCTTCTCCATCCAGCAAAAAGCATGGTGACAATCTTCTGACGTGGAGAGTGAGACCATACTGTCTATTATCCATCCAGCATGAGGCGCTGTTACAGCCTTCAGGCCTGGGGAGTGAGACCATGCATTCTCTTCCCCACCCAGCTTGAGCTGCAGGGACAGCCTTCAGACCTGGGGAGTGAGACTATGCATTCTCTTCCCCACCCAGCATGAGGTGCTGGGACAGCCTTCAAACCTGGGGAGTGAGACTATGCTGTCTCTTCTCCAGCCAGCTTGAGGCGCAGGGACAGCCTTCAGACTTGGTGAGTGAGACCATACTATCTCTTCTCCATCCAGCATTAGGCATAGGGACAGCCTTCAGACCTGGGGAGTGAGACCATGCTGTCTCTTCGCCATCCAGCTTGAGGCGCAGGGACAGACTTCAGACCTGTGGAGTGAGACCATGCTGTCTCTTCTCCATCCAGCATTAGGCGTAGGGACAGCCTTCAGACCTTGGGAGTGAGACCATGCTGTCTCTTCTCCATCCAACATGAGGCGCTATGACAGCCTTTATACCTGGGGAGTGAGACCTCGCTGTCTCTTCTCCATCCAGCATGGACGCAGGGACAGCCTTCATACCTAGGGAGTGAGACCATGCTGTCTCTTCTCCATCCAGCAAAAAGCATGGTGACAATCTTCTGACGTGGAGAGTGAGACCATACTGTCTATTATCCATCCATCAGGAGGGGCTGTAACAGCCTTCAGACCTGGGGAGTGAGACCATGCATTCTCTTCCCCTCCCAGCTTGAGCCGCAGGGACAGCCTTCAGACCTGGGGAGTGAGACTATGCTGTCTCTTCTCCATCCAGCAAGAAGCATGGTGACAATCTTATGACGTGGAGAGTGAGACCATACTGTCTATTATCCATCCATCAGGAGGTGCTGTGACATCCTTCAGACCTGGGGAGTGAGACCATGCTGTTTCTTCTCCATCCAGCATGAGGCGCTGGGACAGCCTTCAGACCTTGGGAGTGAGACCATGCTGTCTCTTCTCCATCCAGCATGAGGCGCTGGGACAGCCTTCCGACCTGGGGAATGAGATCATACTGTCTATTATCCATGAATCCGGAGGCGCTGTAACAGCCTTCAGACCTGGGGAGTGACACCATGCTGTCTCTTCCCCACCCAGCATGAGGTGCTGGGACAGCCTTCAGACCTGGGGAGTGAGACCATGCTGTCTCTTCTCCATCCATCATGAGGCGCAGTGACAGCCTTCAGACCTGGGGAGTGAGACCATACTGTCTCTTCTCCATCCAGCATGAGGCGCTGCGACAGCCTTCAGACCTAAGGAGTGAGACCATGCTGTCTCTTCTCCATCCAGCATGAGGTGCTGGGACAGCCTTCAGACCTGGGGAGCGAGAAAATACTGTCTCTTCTCCATCCAGCATGAGGCGCAGGGACAGCCTTCAGATCTAGGGAGTGGGACCATGCTGTCTCTTCTCCATCCAGCATGAGGCCCTTGGACAGCCTTCAGACCTGGGGTGTGAGACCATTCTGTCTATTATCCATCCATCAGGAGGGGCTGTGACAGCCTTCCGGCCTGGGGAGTGAGACCATTTGGTCTCTTCCCCACCCAGCATGAGGTGCTGGGACAGCCTTCAGACCTGGGGAGTGAGACCATGCTGTCTCTTCTCCATCCATCATGAGGCGCAGTGACAGCCTTCAGACCTGGGGAGTGAGACCATACTGTCTCTTCTCCATCCAGCATGAGGCGCTGCGACAGCCTTCAGACCTGAGGAGTGAGACCATGCTGTCTCTTCTCCATCCAGCATGAGGTGCTGGGACAGCCTTCAGACCTGGGGAGCGAGAAAATACTGTCTCTTCTCCATCCAGCATGAGGCGCAGGGACAGCCTTCAGACCTAGGGAGTGGGACCATGCTGTCTCTTCTCCATCCAGCATGAGGCCCTTGGACAGCCTTCAGACCTGGGGCGTGAGACCATTCTGTCTATTATCCATCCATCAGGAGGGGCTGTGACAGCCTTCGGACCTGGGGAGTGAGACCATGCGGTCTCTTCTCCATCCAGCCTGAGGCGCTGTGACAACCTTCAGACCTGAGGAGTGAGACCATACTGTCTCTTCTCCATCCAGCATGAGGCACAGGGACAGCCTTCAGACCTGGGGAGTGAGACTATGATGTATTTTCTCCATCCAGCAAGAAGCATGGTGACAATCTTCTGACATGGAGAGTGAGACCATACTGTCTATTATCCATCCATCAGGAGGCGGTATGACAGCCTTCAGACCTGGGGAGTGAGACCATGAATTCTCTTCCCAATCCAGCATGAGGCACTGGGACAGCCTTCAGACCTAGGTAGTGGGACCATGCTGTCTCTTCCCCATCCAGCATGAGGCGCTGGGACAGCCTTCAGACCTAGGGGGTGAGACCATGCTGTCTCTTTCCATCCAGCATGAGGCGCAGGGACAGCCTTCAGACCTGGGAAGTAAGACCATGCTGTCTCTTCTCCATCCAGCAAGAAGCATGGTGACAATCTTCTGACGTGGAGAGTGAGACCATACTGTCTTTTATCCATCTAGCATGTGGCGCTGTGACAGCCTTGAGGCCTGGGGAGTGAGACCATGCTATCTCTTCTCCATCCAGCATTAGGCGCAGGGACAGCGTTCATACCTGGGGAGTGAGACCATGCTGTCTCTTCTCCGTCCAGCATGAGGCGCTGTGACAGCCTTTATACCTGGGGAGTGAGACCACGCTGTCTCTTCTCCATCCAGCATGGGCAGCCTTCATACCTAGGGAGTGAGACCATGCTGTCTCTTCTCCATCCAGCAAAAAGCATGGTGACAATCATCTGACGTGGAGAGTGAGACCATACTGTCTATTATCCATCCAGCATGAGGCGCTGTGAAAGCCTTCAGGCCTGGGGAGTGAGACCATACTATCTCTTCTCCATCCAGCATGCGGTGCAGGGATAGCCTTCAGACCTGGGGAACGAGACTATGATGTCTCTTCTCCATCCAACAAGAAGCATGGTGACAATCTGCTGACGTGGAGAGTGAGACCATACTGTCTATTAAACATTCATCAGGAGGCGCTGTGACAGCCTTCAGACCTGGGGAGTGAGACCATGAATTCTCTTCTCCACCCAGCATGAGGCGCTGGGACAGCCTTCAGACCTAGGGAGTGGGACCGTGCTGTCTCTTCCACATCCAGCATGAGGTGCTGGGACAGCCTTCAGACCTCGGCGTGAGACCATGCTGTCTCTTCTCCATCCAGCAAAAGGCGCTAGGACAGCCTTTAGACCTTGGGAGTAAGACCATGCTGTCTCTTCTCCATCCAGCTTAGGGCGCCGGGACAGCCGTCAGACCTGGGGAGTGAGACCATGCTGTCTCTTCTCCATCCAGCATGAGGCGCTAGGACAGCCTTCAGACCTAGGGAGTGAGGCCATGCTGTCTCTTCTCCATCCAGAATGAGGCCCTTGGACAGCCTTCAGACCTGGGGAGTGAGACCATACTGTCTATTATCCATCCATCAGGCGGTGCTGTGACAGCCTTCGGACCTGTGGAGTGAGACCATGCATTCTCTTCCCCACCCAGCATGAGGTGCTGGGACAGCCTTCAGACCTGGGGAGTGAGACCATGCTGTCTCTTCTCCATCCAGCTTGAGGCGCAGGGACAGCCTTCAGACTTGGTGAGTGAGACCATGCTCTCTCTTCTCCATCCAGCATGAGGCGCTGGGACAACCTTCAGACCTAGGGAGTGAGACCATGCTGTCTCTTCTCCATCCAGCTTAGGGTGCCGGGACAGCCGTCAGACCTGGGGAGTGAGACCATGCTGTCTCTTCTCCATCCAGCATGAGGCGCTAGGACAGCCTTCAGACCTAGGGAATGAGACCATGCTGTCTCTTCTCCATCCAGCATGAGGCCCTTGGACAGCCTTCAGACCTGGGGAGTGAGACCATACTGTCTATTATCCATCCATTAGGAGGCGCTGTGACAGCCTTCGGACCTGGGGAGTGAGACCATGCATTCTCTTCCCCACCCAGCATGAGGCGCTGGGACAGCCTTCAGGCCTGGGGAGTGAGACCATGCTGTCTCTTCTCCATCCAGCCTGAGGCGCTGTGATAACCTTCAGACCTGAGGAGTGAGACCATACTGTGTCTTCTCCATCCAGCATGAGGCGCTGGGACAGCCTTCAGACCTGGGGAGTGAGATCATACTGTCTATTATCCATCAATCAGGAGGCACTATGACAGCCTTCAGACCTGGGGAGTGAGACCATGCTGTCTCTTCTCCATCCAGCATGAAGCATGGTGACAATCTTGTGATGTGGAGAGTGAGACCATACTGTCTATTATCCATCCATCAGGAGGCGCTGTGACATTCTTCAGACCTGGGGAGTGAGACCATGCATTCTCTTCAAAACCCAGCATGAGGCGCTGGGACAGTCTTCAGACCTAGGGAGTGGGACCATGCTGTCTCTTCTCCACCCAGCATGAGGCGCTGGGACAGCCTTCAGACCTATGGGGTGACACCCTGCTGTCTCTTCTCCATCCAGCATGAGGTACTGGGACAACCTTCAGACCCAGGGGGTGAGACCATGCTGTCTCTTCTCCATCCAGCATGAGGCACTGGGACAGCCTTCAGACCTGGGGAGTGAGACCATGCTCTCTCTTCACCATCCAGCTTGAGGCGCAAGGACAGCCTTCAGACCTGTGGAGTGAGACCATGCTGTCTCTTCTCCATCCAGCATTAGGTGTAGGGACAGCCTTCAGACCTGGAGAGTGAGACCATACTGTCTATTATCCATCCATCAGGAGGCGCTGTGACAGCCTTCAGACCTGGGGAGTGAGACCATGCATTCTCTTCCCAACCCAGCATGAGCCGCTGTGACAGCCTTCAGACCTGGGGAGTGAGACCATGCTGTCTCTTCTCCATCCAGCATGAGGCGCAGGGACAGCCTTCAGACCTGGGGAGTGAGACTATGCTGTCTCTTCTCCATCCAGCAAGAAGCATGGTGACAATCCTCTGACGTGGAGAGTGAGACAATACTGTCTATTATCCAACCATCAGGCGGTGCTGTGACATCCTTCAGACCTGGGGAGTGAGACCATGCAGTCTCTTCTCTATCCAGCATGAGGCGCTGCAACAGCCTTCAGACCTAAGGAGTGAGACCATGCTGTCTCTTCTCCATCCAGCATGAGGTGCAGGGACATCCTTCAGAACTAGGGAGTGGGACCATGCTGTCTCTTCTCCATCCACCATGAGGCGCTGGGACAGCCTTCAAACCTGTGGAGTGAGACCATGCTGTCTCTTCCCCATCCAGCATGAGGCACTGGGACAGCCTTCAGACCTGGGGAGTGAGACCATGCTGTCTCTTCTCCATCCAGCATGAGGTGCAGGGACAGCCGTCAGACCTAGGGAGTTGGACCGTGCTGTCTCTTCTCCATCCAGCATGAGTCGCTGGGACAGCCTTCAAACCTGTGGAGTGAGACCATGCTGTCTCTTCCCCATCCATCATGAGGCGCTAAGACAGCCTTCAGACCTGGGGAGTGAGACCATGCTGTCTCTTCTTCACCCAGCATGAGGTGCTGGTACAGCCTTCAGACCTAGGGGGTGAGACCATGCTGTCTCTTTTCGATCCAGCATGAGGCGCTGGGACAGCCTTCAGACCTGGGGAGTGAGACCATGCAGTCTCTTCTCAATCCAGCTTGAGGCGCTGGGACAGCCTTCAGACCTAGAGAGTGAGACCATGCTGTCTCTTTTCCATCCAGCATGAGGCGCTGGGGCAGCCTTCAGACGTGGGGAGTGAGATCATACTGTCTACTATCCATCAATCAGGAGGCGCTGTGACAGCCTTCAGACCTGAGGAGTGAGACCAGATTGTCTTTTCTCCATCCAGCATGAGGCACAGGGACAGCCTTCAGACCTGGGGAGTGAGACTATGATGTCTCTTCTCCATCCAACAAGAAGCATGGTGACAATCTTCTGACGTGGTGAGTGAGACCACACTGTCTCTTCTCCATCCAGCATGAGGCGCTGGGACAGCCTTCAGACCTGGGGAGTGAGACCATGCTGTCTCTTCTCCATCCAGCTTCAGGCGCAGGGACAGCCTTCAGACTTGGTGAGTGAGACCATGCTGTCTCTTCTCCAACCAGCATGAGGCGCTGGGAAAACCTTCAGACCTAGGAGGTGAGACCATGCTGTCTCTTCTCCATCCAGCATGAGGCGCTGGGACAGCCTTCAGACCTGGGGAGTGAGACCATGCTGTCTCTTCTCCATCCAGCTTGAGGCGCAGGGACAGCCTTCAGACCTGTGGAGTGAGACCATGCTGTCTCTTCTCCATCCAGCATTAGGCGTAGAGACAGCCTTCAAACCTGGGAAGTGAGACCACGCTGTCTCTTCTCCATCCAGAATGGACGCAGGGACAGCCTTCATACCTAGGGAGTGAGACCATGCAGTCTCTTCTCCATCCAGCAAAAAGCATGGTGACAATCTTCTGACGTGGAGAGTGAGACCATACTGTCTATTATCCATCCAGCATGAGGCGCTGTTACAGCCTTCAGGCCTGGGGAGTGAGACCATGCATTCTCTTCCCCACCCAGCTTGAGCTGCAGGGACAGCCTTCAGACATGGGGAGTGAGACCATGCTGTCTCTTCTCCATCCAGCAAGAAGCATGGTGACAATCTTATGACGTGGAGATTGAGACCATACTGTCTATTATCCATCCATCAGGAGGCGCTGTGACATCCTTCAGACCTGGGGAGTGAGACCATGCTGTTTCTTCTCCATCCAGCATGAGGCGCTGGGACAGCCTTCAGACCTTGGGAGTGAGACCATGCTGTCTCTTCTCCATCCAGCAAGAGGCGCTGGGACAGCCTTCCGACCTGGGGAATGAGATCATACTGTCTATTATCCAATTAATCCGGAGGCGCTGTGACAGCCTTCAGACCTGGGGAATGAGACCATGCTGTCTCTTCTCCATCCAGTATGAGGCGCTGTGACAGCCTTCAGACCTGGGGAGTGAGACCATACTGTCTATTATCCATCCATCAGGAGGCGGTATGACAGCCTTCAGACCTGGGGAGTGAGACCATGAATTCTCTTCCCTATCCAGCATGAGGCACTGGGACAGCCTTCAGACCTAGGTAGTGGGACCATGCTGTCTCTTCCCCATCCAGCATGAGGCGCTGGGATAGCCTTCAGACCTAGGGGGTGAGACCATGCTGTCTCTTTCCATCCAGCATGAGGCGCAGGGACAGCCTTCAGACCTGGGGAGTGAGACCATGCTGTCTCTTCTCCATCCAGCTTAGGGCGCCGGGACAGCAGTCAGACCTGGGGAGTGAGAACATGCTGTCTCTTCTCCATCCAGCATAAGGCACTAGGACAGCCTTCATACCTAGGGAGTGAGACCATGCTGTCTCTTCTCCATCCAGCATGAGGTCCTTGGACAGCGTTCAGACCTGAGGAGTGAGACCATACTGTCTATTATCCATCCATTAGGAGGCGCTGTGACAGCCTTCGGACCTGGGGAGTGAGACCAGGCATTCTCTTTCCCACCCAGCATGAGGCGCTGGGACAGCCTTCAGGCCTGGGGAGTGAGACCATGCTGACTCTTCTCCATACAGCCTGAGGCGCTGTGACAACCTTTATACCTGGGGAGTGAGACCATGCTGTCTCTTCTCCATCCAGCATGGGCGCTGGGACAGCCTTCAGACCTGGGGAGTGAGATCATACTGTCTATTATCCATCAATCAGGAGGCGCTATGACAGCCTTCAGACCTGGGGAGTGAGACCATGCTGTCATTTCTCCATCCAGCATGAAGCATGGTGACAATCTTGTGATGTGGAGAGTGAGACCATACTGTCTATTATCCATCCATCAGGAGGCGCTGTGACATTCTTCAGACCTGGGGAGTGAGACCATGCATTCTCTTCAAAACCCAGCATGAGGCACTGGGACAGTCTTCAGACCTAGGGAGTGGGACCATGCTGTCTCTTCTCCACCCAGCATGAGGCGCTGGGACAGCCTTCAGACCTATGGGGTGACACCCTGCTGTCTCTTCTCGATCCAGCATGAGGCGCAGGGACAAACTTCAGACTTGGTGAGTGAGACCATGCTGTCTCTTCTCCATCCAGCATGAGGCGCTGGGACAACCTTCAGACCCAGGGGGTGAGACCATGCTGTCTCTTCTCCATCCAGCATGAGGCACTGGGACAGCCTTCAGACCTGGGGAGTGAGACCATGCTCTCTCTTCTCCATCCAGCTTGAGGCGCAAGGACAGCCTTCAGACCTGTGGAGTGAGACCATGCTGTCTCTTCTCCATCCACCATTAGGCGTAGGGACAGCCTTCAGACCTGGAGAGTGAGACCATGCTGTCTCTTCTCCATCCAGCAAGAAGCATGGTGACAATCTTCTGACGTGGAGAGTGAGACCATACTGTCTATTATCCATCCATCAGGAGGCGCTGTGACAGCCTTCAGACCTGGGGAGTGAGACCAAGCATTCTCTTCCCCACCCAGCATGAGCCGCTGTGACAGCCTTCAGACCTGGGGAGTGAGACCATGCTGTCTCTTCTCCATCCAGCATGAGGCGCAGGGACAGCCTTCAGACCTGGGGAGTGAGACTATGCTGTCTCTTCTCCATCCAGCAAGAAGCATGGTGACAATCCTCTGACGTGGAGAGTGAGACAATACTGTCTATTATCCAACCATCAGGCGGTGCTGTGACATCCTTCAGACCTGGGGAGTGAGACCATGCAGTCTCTTCTCTATCCAGCATGAGGCGCTGCAACAGCCTTCAGACCTAAGGAGTGAGACCATGCTGTCTCTTCTCCATCCAGCATGAGGTGCAGGGACAGCCGTCAGACCTAGGGAGTTGGACCGTGCTGTCTCTTCTCCATCCAGCATGAGGCGCTGGGACAGCCTTCAAACCTGTGGAGTGAGACCATGCTGTCTCTTCCCCATCCAGCATGAGGCGCTGGGACAGCCTTCAGACCTGGGGAGTGAGACCATGCTGTCTCTTTTCCATCCAGCAAGAAGCATGGTGACAGTCTTCTGACGTGGAGAGTGAGACCATACTGTCTTTTATCCATCCAGCATGAGGCGCTGTGACAGCCTTCAGGCCTGGGGAGTGAGACCATGCTATCTCTTCTCCATCCAGCATTAGGAGCAGGGACATCCTTTCAGACCTGGGGAGTGAGACCATGCTGTCTCTTCTCCATCCAGCAAGAAGCATGGTGACAATCTTCTGACGTGGAGAGTGAGACCATACTGTCTATAATCCATCCATCAGGAGGCGCTGTGATAGCCTTCAGACCTGGGGAGTGAGACCATGCATTCTCTTCCCCACCAAGCATGAGCCGCTGTGACAGCCTTCAGACCTGGGGATTGAGACCATGCTGTCTCTTCTCCATCCAGCATGAGGCGCAGGGACAGCCTTCAGACATGGGAAGTGAGACCATGCTGACTCTTCTCCATCAAGCATGAGGCGCTGCGACAGCCTTCAGACCTAAGGAGTGAGACCATGCTGTCTCTTCTCCATCCAGCATGAGGCACTTGGACAGCCTTCAGACCTGGGGAGTGAGATAATACTGTCTATTACCCATCAAACAGGAGGCGCTGTGACAGCCTTCAGACCTGGGGAGTGAGATCATGCATTTTCTTCCGCAACCAGCATGAGGTGCTGGGACAGCCTTCAGACCTCGGGAGTGATACTATGCTGTCTCTTCTCCAGCCAGCATGATGCGCTGTGACAGCCTTCAGACCTGGGGAGTGACACCATACTGTCTCTTCTCCATCCAGCATGAGGCGCAGGGACAGCCTTCAGACCTGGGGAGTGAGACCATGATGTCTCTTCTCCATCCAGCAAGAAGCATGGTGACAATCTTTTGATGTGGAGAGTGAGACCATACTGTCTCTTCTCTATCCAGCATGAGGCGCTGGGACAGCCTTCAGACCTGGGGAGTGAGACTATGCTGTCTCTTCTCCATCCAGCATGAGGCGCAGGGACAGCCTTCAGACATGGGGAGTGAGACCATGCTGTCTCTTCTCCATCCAGCATGAGGTGCTGCGACAGCCTTCAGACCTAAGGAGTGAGACCATGATGTCTCTTCTCCATCCAGCATGAGGCACTTGGACAGCCTTCAGACCTGGGGAGTGAGATCATACTGTCTATTATCCATCAAACAGGAGGCGCTGTGACAGCCTTCAGACCTGGGGAATGAGACCATGCATTTTCTTCCCCACCAAGCATGAGGTGCTGGGACAGCCTTCAGACCTCGGGAGTGAGACTATGCTGTCTCTTCTCCAGTCAGCATGAGGCGCTGTGACAGCCTTCCGACCTGGGGAGTGAGACCATACTGTCTCTTCTCCATCCAGCAAGAAGCATGGTGACAATCTTTTGATGTGGAGAGTGAGACCATACTGTCTCTTCTCCATCCAGCATGAGGCGCTGGGCCAGCCTTCAGACCTGGGGAGTGAGACCATGCTGTCTCTTCCCCATCCATCATGAGGCGCTAAGACAGCCTTCAGACCTGGGGAGTGAGACCATGCTGTCTCTTCTTCACCCAGCATGAGGTGCTGGTACAGCCTTCAGACCTAGGGGGTGAGACCATGCTGTCTCTTTTCGATCCAGCATGAGGCGCTGGGACAGCCTTCAGACCTGGGGAGTGAGACCATGCAGTCTCTTCTCAATCCAGCTTGAGGCGCTGGGACAGCCTTCAGACCTAGGGAGTGAGACCATGCTGTCTCTTCTCCATCCAGCTTGAGGCGCAGGGACAGCCTTCACACCTGTGGAGTGAGACCATGCTGTCTCTTCTCCATCCAGCATTAGGCGTAGAGACAGCCTTCAGACCTGGGAAGTGAGACCACGCTGTCTCTTCTCCATCCAGAATGGACGCAGGGACAGCCTTCATACCTAGGGAGTGAGACCATGCAGTCTCTTCTCCATCCAGCAAAAAGCATGGTGACAATCTTCTGACGTGGAGAGTGAGACCATACTGTCTATTATCCATCCAGCATGAGGCGCTGTTACAGCCTTCAGGCCTGGGGAGTGAGACCATGCATTCTCTTCCCCACCCAGCTTGAGCTGCAGGGACAGCCTTCAGACCTGGGGAGTGAGACCATGCTGTCTCTTCTCCATCCAGCAAGAAGCATGGTGACAATCTTATGACGTGGAGATTGAGACCATACTGTCTATTATCCATCCATCAGGAGGCGCTGTGACATCCTTCAGACCTGGGGAGTGAGACCATGCTGTTTCTTCTCCATCCAGCATGAGGCACTGGGACAGCCTTCAGACCTTGGGAGTTAGACCATGCTGTCTCTTCTCCATCCAGCAAGAGGCGCTGGGACAGCCTTCCGACCTGGGGAATGAGATCATACTGTCTATTATCCAATTAATCCGGAGGCGCTGTGGCAGCCTTCAGACCTGGGGAATGAGACCATGCTGTCTCTTCTCCATCCAGTATGAGGCGCTGTGACAGCCTTCAGACCTGGGGAGTGAGACCATACTGTCTCTTCTCCATCCAGCATGAGGCACAGGGACAGCCTTCAGACCTGGGGAGTGAGACTATGATGTCTTTTCTCCATCCAGCAAGAAGCATGGTGACAATCTTCTGACATGGAGAGTGAGACCATACTGTCTATTATCCATCCATCAGGAGGCGGTATGACAGCCTTCAGACCTGGGGAGTGAGACCATGCTGTCTCTTCTCCATCCAGCTTGAGGCGCAGGGACAGCCTTCAGACCTGTGGAGTGAGACCATGCTGTCTCTTCTCCATCCAGCATTAGGCGTAGAGACAGCCTTCAGACCTGGGAAGTAAGACCACGCTGTCTCTTCTCCATCCAGAATGGACGCAGGGACAGCCTTCATACCTAGGGAGTGAGACCATGCAGTCTCTTCTCCATCCAGCAAAAAGCATGGTGACAATCTTCTGACGTGGAGAGTGAGACCATACTGTCTATTATCTATCCAGCATGAGGCGCTGTTACAGCCTTCAGGCCTGGGGAGTGAGACCATGCATTCTCTTCCCCACCCAGCTTGAGCTGCAGGGACAGCCTTCAGACCTGGGGAGTGAGACCATGCTGTCTCTTCTCCATCCAGCAAGAAGCATGGTGACAATCTTATGACGTGGAGATTGAGACCATACTGTCTATTATCCATCCATCAGGAGGCGCTGTGACATCCTTCAGACCTGGGGAGTGAGACCATGCTGTTTCTTCTCCATCCAGCATGAGGCGCTGGGACAGCCTTCAGACCTTGGGAGTGAGACCATGCTGTCTCTTCTCCATCCAGCAAGAGGCGCTGGGACAGCCTTCCGACCTGGGGAATGAGATCATACTGTCTATTATCCAATTAATCCGGAGGCGCTGTGACAGCCTTCAGACCTGGGGAATGAGACCATGCTGTCTCTTCTCCATCCAGTATGAGGCGCTGTGACAGCCTTCAGACCTGGGGAGTGAGACCATACTGTCTCTTCTCCATCCAGCATGAGGCACAGGGACAGCCTTCAGACCTGGGGAGTGAGACTATGATGTCTTTTCTCCATCCAGCAAGAAGCATGGTGACAATCTTCTGACATGGAGAGTGAGACCATACTGTCTATTATCCATCCATCAGGAGGCGGTATGACAGCCTTCAGACCTGGGGAGTGAGACCATGAATTCTCTTCCCTATCCAGCATGAGGCACTGGGACAGCCTTCAGACCTAGGTAGTGGGACCATGCTGTCTCTTCCCCATCCAGCATGAGGCGCTGGGATAGCCTTCAGACCTAGGGGGTGAGACCATGCTGTCTCTTTCCATCCAGCATGAGGCGCAGGGACAGCCTTCAGACCTGGGGAGTGAGACCATGCTGTCTCTTCTCCATCCAGCTTAGGGCGCCGGGACAGCAGTCAGACCTGGGGAGTGAGAACATGCTGTCTCTTCTCCATCCAGCATAAGGCACTAGGACAGCCTTCATACCTAGAGAGTGAGACCATGCTGTCTCTTCTCCATCCAGCATGAGGTCCTTGGGCAGCCTTCAGACCTGGGGATTGAGACCATACTGTCTATTATCCATCCATTAGGAGGCGCTGTGACAGCCTTCGGACCTGGGGAGTGAGACCAGGCATTCTCTTTCCCACCCAGCATGAGGCGCTGGGACAGCCTTCAGGCCTGGGGAGTGAGACCATGCTGACTCTTCTCCATACAGCCTGAGGCGCTGTGACAACCTTTATACCTGGGGAGTGAGACCATGCTGTCTCTTCTCCATCCAGCATGGGCGCTGGGACAGCCTTCAGACCTGGGGAGTGAGATCATACTGTCTATTATCCATCAATCAGGAGGCGCTATGACAGCCTTCAGACCTGGGGAGTGAGACCATGCTGTCTCTTCTCCATCCAGCATGAAGCATGGTGACAATCTTGTGATGTGGAGAGTGAGACCATACTGTCTATTATCCATCCATCAGGAGGCGCTGTGACATTCTTCAGACCTGGGGAGTGAGACCATGCATTCTCTTCAAAACCCAGCATGAGGCGCTGGGACAGTCTTCAGACCTAGGGAGTGGGACCATGCTGTCTCTTCTCCACCCAGCATGAGGCGCTGGGACAGCCTTCAGACCTATGGCGTGACACCCTGCTGTCTCTTCTCGATCCAGCATGAGGCGCAGGGACAGCCTTCAGACTTGGTGAGTGAGACCATGCTGTCTCTTCTCCATCCAGCATGAGGCGCTGGGACAACCTTCAGACCCAGGGGGTGAGACCATGCTGTCTCTTCTCCATCCAGCATGAGGCACTGGGACAGCCTTCAGACCTGGGGAGTGAGACCATGCTCTCTCTTCTCCATCCAGCTTGAGGCGCAAGGACAGCCTTCAGACCTGTGGAGTGAGACCATGCTGTCTCTTCTCCATCCAGCATTAGGCGTAGGGACAGCCTTCAGACCTGGAGAGTGAGACCATGCTGTCTCTTCCCCACCCAGCATGAGCCGCTGTGACAGCCTTCAGACCTGGGGAGTGAGACCATGCTGTCTCTTCTCCATCCAGCATGAGGCGTAGGGACAGCCTTCAGACCTGGGGAGTGAGACTATGCTGTCTCTTCTCCATCCAGCAAGAAGCATGGTGACAATCCTCTGACGTGGAGAGTGAGACAATACTGTCTATTATCCAACCATCAGGCGGTGCTGTGACATCCTTCAGACCTGGGGAGTGAGACCATGCAGTCTCTTCTCTATCCAGCATGAGGCGCTGCAACAGCCTTCAGACCTAAGGAGTGAGACCATGCTGTCTCTTCTCCATCCAGCATGAGGTGCAGGGACATCCTTCAGACCTAGGGAGTGGGACCATGCTGTCTCTTCTCCATCCACCATGAGGCGCTGGGACAGCCTTCAAACCTGTGGAGTGAGACAATGCTGTCTCTTCCCCATCCAGCATGAGGCACTGGGACAGCCTTCAGACCTGGGGAGTGAGACCATGCTGTCTCTTCTCCATCCAGCATGAGGTGCAGGGACAGCCGTCAGACCTAGGGAGTTGGACCGTGCTGTCTCTTCTCCATCCAGCATGAGGCGCTGGGACAGCCTTCAAACCTGTGGAGTGAGACCATGCTGTCTCTTCCCCATCCAGCATGAGGCGCTGGGACAGCCTTCAGACCTGGTGAGTGAGACCATGCTGTCTCTTCTTCACCGAGCATGATGTGCTGGTACAGCCTTCAGACCTAGGGGGTGAGACCATGCTGTCTCTTTTCGATCCAGCATGAGGCGCTGGGACAGCCTTCAGACCTGGGGAGTGAGACCATGCAGTCTCTTCTCAATCCAGCTTGAGGCGCTGGGACAGCCTTCAGACCTAGGGAGTGAGACCATGCTGTCTCTTCTCCATCCAGCATGAGGCGCTGGGGCAGCCTTCAGACCTGGGGAGTGAGATCATACTGTCTACTATCCATCAATCAGGAGGCGCTGTGACAGCCTTCAGACCTGAGGAGTGAGACCAGATTGTCTCTTCTCCATCCAGCATGAGGCACAGGGACAGCCTTCAGACCTGGGGAGTGAGACTATGATGTCTCTTCTCCATCCAACAAGAAGCATGGTGACAATCTTCTGACGTGGTGAGTGAGACCACACTGTCTCTTCTCCAACCAGCATGAGGCGCTGGGACAACCTTCAGACCTAGGAGGTGAGACCATTCTGTCTCTTCTCCATCCAGCATGAGGCGCTGGGACAGCCTTCAGACCTGGGGAGTGAGACCATGCTGTCTCTTCTCCATCCAGCTTGAGGCGCAGGGACAGCCTTCAGACCTGTGGAGTGAGACCATGCTGTCTCTTCTCCATCCAGCATTAGGCGTAGAGACAGCCTTCAGACCTGGGAAGTGAGACCACGCTGTCTCTTCTCCATCCAGCATGGACGCAGGGACAGCCTTCATACCAAGGGAGTGAGACCATGCAGTCTCTTCTCCATCCAGCAAAAAGCATGGTGACAATCTTCTGACGTGGAGAGTGAGACCATACTGTCTATTATCCATCCAGCATGAGGCGCTGTTACAGCCTTCAGGCATGGGGAGTGAGACCATGCATTCTCTTCCCCACCCAGCTTGAGCTGCAGGGACAGCCTTCAGACCTGGGGAGTGAGACCATGCTGTCTCTTCTCCATCCAGCAAGAAGCATGGTGACAATCTTATGACGTGGAGATTGAGACCATACTGTCTATTATCCATCCATCAGGAGGCGCTGTGACATCCTTCAGACCTGGGGAGTGAGACCATGCTGTTTCTTCTCCATCCAGCATGAGGCGCTGGGACAGCCTTCAGACCTTGGGAGTGAGACCATGCTGTCTCTTCTCCATCCAGCAAGAGGCGCTGGGACAGCCTTCCGACCTGGGGAATGAGATCATACTGTCTATTATCCAATTATTCCGGAGGCGCTGTGACAGCCTTCAGCCCTGGGGAACGAGACCATGCTGTCTCTTCTCCATCCAGTATGAGGCACTGTGACAGCCTTCAGACCTGGGGAGTGAGACCATACTGTCTCTTCTCCATCCAGCATGAGGCACAGGGACAGCCTTCAGACCTGGGGAGTGAGACTATGATGTCTTTTCTCCATCCAGCAAGAAGCATGGTGACAATCTTCTGACATGGAGAGTGAGATCATACTGTCTATTATCCATCCATCAGGAGGCGGTATGACAGCCTTCAGACCTGGGGAGTGAGACCATGAATTCTCTTCCCAATCCAGCATGAGGCACTGGGACAGCCTTCAGACCTAGGTAGTGGGACCATGCTGTCTCTTCCCCATCCAGCATGAGGCGCTGGGACAGCCTTCAGACCTAGGGGGTGAGACCATGCTGTCTCTTTCCATCCAGCATGAGGCGCAGGGACAGCCTTCAGTCCTGGGGAGTGAGACCATGCTGTCTCTTCTCCATCAAGCATAAGGCACTAGGACAGCCTTCATACCTAGGGAGTGAGACCATGCTGTCTCTTCTCCATCCAGCATGAGGTCCTTGGACAGCCTTCAGACCTGGGGAGTGAGACCATACTGTCTATTATCCATCCATTAGGAGGCGCTGTGACAGCCTTCGGACCTGGGGAGTGAGACCAGGCATTCTCTTTCCCACCCAGCATGAGGCGCTGGGACAGCCTTCAGGCCTGGGGAGTGAGACCATGCTGACTCTTCTCCATGCAGCCTGAGGCGCTGTGACAACCTTTATACCTGGGGAGTGAGACCATGCTGTCTCTTCTCCATCCAGCATGGGCGCTGGGACAGCCTTCAGACCTGGGGAGTGAGATCATACTGTCTATTATCCATCAATCAGGAGGCGCTATGACAGCCTTCAGACCTGGGGAGTGAGACCATGCTGTCTCTTCTCCATCCAGCATGAAGCATGGTGACAATCTTGTGATGTGGAGAGTGAGACCATACTGTCTATTATCCATCCATCAGGAGGCGCTGTGACATTCTTCAGACCTGGGGAGTGAGACCATGCATTCTCTTCAAAACCCAGCATGAGGCGCTGGGACAGTCTTCAGACCTAGGGAGTGGGACCATGCTGTCTCTTCTCCACCCAGCATGAGGCGCTGGGACAGCCTTCAG
Organism: Triturus cristatus; assembly: GCF_964204655.1. NCBI lineage: Eukaryota > Metazoa > Chordata > Amphibia > Caudata > Salamandridae > Triturus > Triturus cristatus. The sequence goes on along the minus strand of NC_140579.1, from coordinate 172,357,671 downwards.
ACCTATGGCGTGACACCCTGCTGTCTCTTCTCGATCCAGCATGAGGCGCAGGGACAGCCTTCAGACTTGGTGAGTGAGACCATGCTGTCTCTTCTCCATCCAGCATGAGGCGCTGGGACAACCTTCAGACCCAGGGGGTGAGACCATGCTGTCTCTTCTCCATCCAGCATGAGGCACTGGGACAGCCTTCAGACCTGGGGAGTGAGACCATGCTCTCTCTTCTCCATCCAGCTTGAGGCGCAAGGACAGCCTTCAGACCTGTGGAGTGAGACCATGCTGTCTCTTCTCCATCCAGCATTAGGCGTAGGGACAGCCTTCAGACCTGGAGAGTGAGACCATGCTGTCTCTTCTCCATCCAGCAAGAAGCATGGTGACAATCTTCTGACGTGGAGAGTGAGACCATACTGTCTATTATCCATCCATCAGGAGGCGCTGTGACAGCCTTCAGACCTGGGGAGTGAGACCATGCATTCTCTTCCCCACCCAGCATGAGCCGCTGTGACAGCCTTCAGACCTGGGGAGTGAGACCATGCTGTCTCTTCTCCATCCAGCATGAGGCGCAGGGACAGCCTTCAGACCTGGGGAGTAAGACTATGCTGTCTCTTCTCCATTTATTTTTTTTTTATTTATTTTATGGAATTTGTAGAGCGCGCAGCTACCCCCGAAGGGGTGTCCCGGCGCTAAAATCCAGGGGTTACTGAGTGGAAAAGGGGAGAGAAGAAAATGTGATGCAAGGGAATCTAAAGTCCGGAGAAGAGCCAGGTTTTGAGTTTGGCTCGGAAGATGGTTTCAGAGGGGCAGAACCTCAGCTCAAGTGGAAGGGAGTTCCAAAGTCTGGCAGCAATGACACCGAAACCTCTGCCTCCGGTTCTGGACAGTCTAAAACGGGGCGAGATCAGGAGGCGGAGGTCATTGGACCTCAAGGATCTGGTGGAGCAGGATATCGAAGCCCGATTTTTCAGGTAAGTAGGGCCGAAGTTGTTGACGGCTCGATATGTAAGGGTGAGAACCTTAAACTGGATGCGGCTAGCCACAGGGAGCCAGTGGAGTTGCCTTCGATATGCAGAGACAGATTGACGGTAAGGGATGTTACCGATCAGTCTGGCTGCAGCATTCTGGACAATCTGCAGTCGACCAATCAGGTACTGCGGAGCCCCTGCATAGAGGCTATTAGCATAGTCCAGGTGGGACGTAATGAGGGCCTGGGTGACTGTGCGGCGGGAATCCGTGGGAAGGTACGGGAGGATCTTTTTTATCATCCGTAGTTTCATGAAGCAGGCGGAGGTAACCTTATTGATCTGGGTTTTACATGACAAGGAGTCATCGAATTGGAAGCCCAGATTCCGCGCCGAGCGAACCGGGGTAGGGGCAGGATCGAGAGCTGTCGGCCACCACCAAGAAGAGGGAATAGAGGTGTTCTGATTGAAAAACAGGACCTCCGTTTTATCTGCATTTAATCTCAAATGGTTCGTAGTCATCCAGCCGCTGATGTTATTCAGGCATTGGCGAAAGTTGAGGAATGCGGAGTCCGAGTGGTCCCGGAAAGAAAACACCAACTGTGTGTCGTCGGCGTAGGATACCACCCTGACTCCGTAGGACTCAACGACGTCAGCCAGGGGGGCCAGATAGACGTTGAAGAATAGGGGGCTAAGGGCGGAGCCCTGTGGCACCCCACATGACAGAGGTTTTTCCTCTGACTTGAAGGGGCGTAGTAGTACTCTTTGGCTTCTGGATGAGAGAAAGGACTTGATCCATCCGAGGGCAGAGCCACCGATGCCTATCTGCCTGAGGCGGTCCAGGAGGATGGGGTGAGAGACCGTATCGAAAGCTGCGGACAGGTCGAGGAGAACCAGCATGGCCTCCTCGCCCCTGTCCACACACTCCCGAATGGTCTCAGATACCTCCAGCAGGGCCGTTTCGGTACTGAATCCTGCTCTGAAACCGGATTGGGATCCATGAAGCAGAGAGTGGTTTTCCAGATAGTCCGTAAGTTGGAGCTGTACTGCTTTTTCCAGGACTTTGGCAGGTTTGGGAAGGAGGGAGATGGGACGGTAGTTAGAGAAGACAGTGGGGTCTGCGTCTGCCTTTTTCAAAATAGGGATCACCAGTGCCTCCTTCCAGGTGGTGGGGAAGAAGCCATGGTGAAGGGAGGCATTCCAGACGGTAAGGAAAGGGCAGGCCAGTGAGGGTGCCAGTTCTCCCATGATTTTGGCGGGAACAGGATCAGAGGGGGCGCCAGATTTGCAGGCGATGAGCAGTCTAATAGCCTCGTCCATGTTTAGTTTGTTGAATGCAAGGAAAGATGGAGACTCAGGGGGGCTAGAAGTAGGAGATGGAGTGACTGACTCAGTGGGGAAGGAGACACACAGTTTGTTTATTTTTTCTAGAAAAAAATCTGAGAGTCCCTCACAAAGGGCCTGACTGGCGGTGTTCTGGGGGGCTCTAGCCGGAGGGTTAATAAAGTCTTTGACGACGCTAAAGAGCGTTTTTGAAGAGTTTTTGGCTTTATTAATTTGAGCGGCAAAGTGGTCTTTCATCGCGCCTTTTTTAAGTTTGAGAAATTGTTTAAGTGCCGTTCTGTAAAGATGTTTGGCTTCAGAGTCGTAGTTGAGCCTCCACTTGCGCTCAAGGGCCTTACATTTGCTTTTCTCCTCCCGAAGGGAGGTGGAGAACCAGGGAGCAGAGGGCCGCGACCTGGTGGAGGAGATGGTTATCTGGGGGGAAATAGAATCAATAGCCTTAAGGAGAGTAGAATTTAACCTGGAGACATTTTCATCAATGTCCGGGGAAAGGTACTCCGAATGGTAGTGGAATATGGGATCCAGGGTAGCGCAGGTGACCTTATGCCACTTTCTTCCCAATTCCTTTCTATGGGCCAGTTGGGCAGGTTTGCGTCCTAAAGTAAGAAGAAAAGGGACGAGGAAGTGATCGGTCCAGGTTAGAGGGAGAGGCTGAAGGGCAGTGATGAGCGAAAAATTTGCAAAGATAAGGTCCAGGGTGTGGCCTGCCACATGGGTGGGACCTGCAACCAATTGTTTAAGATTGAGGCTTTCCATGGTGTCGACCAGGTTAGTAGCCTTAGCGCATAGCGGGTTGTCGATGTGGAGGTTAAAATCGCCCAGGACAATGAAATTTTGATGTTTAATAGAAAGATCAGCCAATAAGTGGACAAGGGCATTGAGGGAGGGCGTGGAGACAGGAGGGGGACAGTATACTAGTGTGCCAGCTAAGATTGCTGATGCATTGTCGGAGATGGAGAAGTACATAGCTTCGATTGTGCCTATTGCACTGAGTCTAGTGAAAGTCAACTGGAAAGAGGATTTAAGTATGACGGCAAGACCACCACCAGACTTACCTCCGGTCCGATTCAGGCATTTGATGTCATAACCTGGGGGGATGGCCAGATAGATATCTGGTGAGGAAGAGTCAGTGATCCAGGACTCGGTTAGGAAAAGAATATCCCATTCCTCAGACGAAATGGACATCCAGATGTCGTTGGCGTGACGGGGTAAAGATCGGCAATTAATCAGACCTGCACGTAAGGTGTACTGATTAGGGGAAGAGGGATGCGGTGGTGAGCAAGGGGAGAGACGGGGTTGACAGGGCGGGAGTGTAAAGCTGCATTGTGGGCAGAGATAATGAGCGGCTTCCAGATGACTCGGGATGCAGCGGGGGCAGGTCGGGCATAGATGTGAATTAAGTAGGTGTAGTTGGGCAGAAGTCCAGCAGATGCGGGTGGGGCTGGTTGAAGAGGCAGGGGGACTGGCCCTAGGCCCGATCCAGGCCCGGACGGGCCCAGACGGGCTTGCCTTTGGCGCGCCTTCTGCGCGCTGACGGCGCGCCCGCTGCGCCCGTCCGCTGCGCTTCCTGGCGAGGCACATCCTTTATGTCCGTGTGAGAGGGAACATGGGGGTGTGGCCAGCTGAGGTGGGCGTGTCCGCCGTGGCGCCTCGCCCTCAGTGATGGCGATAGATGGCGTTCGTTGCAGCGCTAGGAGCGCTGTTTAAAGTGCACAGGTGAGTGAAGTTAAGGCAAAGTATCACACAACAAAGATTTTAAAATGCTAAGATTCACTCCCGGCTTCCGCCTCAGGAGACTCCCGAATTAAAGTGACGCGCTTTCCAGCCGCGCGCACTTTATAGTGTGTCAGGGGAGGGGGCGTGGCCAGCTGAGGTGGGCGTGTCCGCCGTGGCGCCTCGCCCTCAGTGATGGCGATAGATGGCGTTCGTTGCAGCGCTAGGAGCGCTGTTTAAAGTGCACAGGTGAGTGAAGTTAAGGCAAAGTATCACACAACAAAGATTTTAAAATGCTAAGATTCACTCCCGGCTTCCGCCTCAGGAGACTCCCGAATTAAAGTGACGCGCTTTCCAGCCGCGCGCACTTTATAGTGTGTCAGGGGAGGGGGCGTGGCCAGCTGAGGTGGGCGTGTCCGCCGTGGCGCCTCGCCCTCAGTGATGGCGATAGATGGCGTTCGTTGCAGCGCTAGGAGCGCTGTTTAAAGTGCACAGGTGAGTGAAGTTAAGGCAAAGTATCACACAACAAAGATTTTAAAATGCTAAGATTCACTCCCGGCTTCCGCCTCAGGACTCCCGAATTAAAGTGACGCGCTTTCCAGCCGCGCGCACTTTATAGTGTGTCAGGGGAGGGGGCGTGGCCAGCTGAGGTGGGCGTGTCCGCCGTGGCGCCTCGCCCTCAGTGATGGCGATAGATGGCGTTCATTGCAGCGCTAGGAGCGCTGTTTAAAGTGCACAGGTGAGTGAAGTTAAGGCAAAGTATCACACAACAAAGATTTTAAAATGCTAAGATTCACTCCCGGCTTCCGCCTCAGGAGACTCCCGAATTAAAGTGACGCGCTTTCCAGCCGCGCGCACTTTATAGTGTGTCAGGGGAGGGGGCGTGGCCAGCTGAGGTGGGCGTGTCCGCCGTGGCGCCTCGCCCTCAGTGATGGCGATAGATGGCGTTCGTTGCAGCGCTAGGAGCGCTGTTTAAAGTGCACAGGTGAGTGAAGTTAAGGCAAAGTATCACACAACAAAGATTTTAAAATGCTAAGATTCACTCCCGGCTTCCGCCTCAGGAGACTCCCGAATTAAAGTGACGCGCTTTCCAGCCGCGCGCACTTTATAGTGTGTCAGGGGAGGGGGCGTGGCCAGCTGAGGTGGGCGTGTCCGCCGTGGCCCCTCGCCCTCAGTGATGGCGATAGATGGCGTTCGTTGCAGCGCTAGGAGCGCTGTTTAAAGTGCACAGGTGAGTGAAGTTAAGGCAAAGTATCACACAACAAAGATTTTAAAATGCTAAGATTCACTCCCGGCTTCCGCCTCAGGAGACTCCCGAATTAAAGTGACGCGCTTTCCAGCCGCGCGCACTTTATAGTGTGTCAGGGGAGGGGGCGTGGCCAGCTGAGGTGGGCGTGTCCGCCGTGGCGCCTCGCCCTCAGTGATGGCGATAGATGGCGTTCGTTGCAGCGCTAGGAGCGCTGTTTAAAGTGCACAGGTGAGTGAAGTTAAGGCAAAGTATCACACAACAAAGATTTTAAAATGCTAAGATTCACTCCCGGCTTCCGCCTCAGGAGACTCCCGAATTAAAGTGACGCGCTTTCCAGCCGCGCGCACTTTATAGTGTGTCAGGGGAGGGGGCGTGGCCAGCTGAGGTGGGCGTGTCCGCCGTGGCGCCTCGCCCTCAGTGATGGCGATAGATGGCGTTCGTTGCAGCGCTAGGAGCGCTGTTTAAAGTGCACAGGTGAGTGAAGTTAAGGCAAAGTATCACACAACAAAGATTTTAAAATGCTAAGATTCACTCCCGGCTTCCGCCTCAGGAGACTCCCGAATTAAAGCATCCAGCAAGAAGCATGGTGATAATCCTCTGACGTGGAGAGTGAGACAATACTGTCTATTATCCAACCATCAGGCGGTGCTGTGACATCCTTCAGACCTGGGGAGTGAGACCATGCAGTCTCTTCTCTATCCAGCATGAGGCGCTGCAACAGCCTTCAGACCTAAGGAGTGAGACCATGCTGTCTCTTCTCCATCCAGCATGAGGTGCAGGGACATCCTTCAGACTTAGGGAGTGGGACCATGCTGTCTCTTCTCCATCCACCATGAGGCGCTGGGACAGCCTTCAAACCTGTGGAGTGAGATCATGCTGTCTCTTCCCCATCCAGCATGAGGCACTGGGACAGCCTTCAGACCTGGGGAGTGAGACCATGCTGTCTCTTCTCCATCCAGCATGAGGTGCAGGGACAGCCGTCAGACCTAGGGAGTTGGACCGTGCTGTCTCTTCTCCATCCAGCATGAGGCGCTGGGACAGCCTTCAAACCTGTGGAGTGAGACCATGCTGTCTCTTCCCCATCCAGCATGAGGCGCTGGGACAGCCTTCAGACCTGGGGAGTGAGACCATGCTGTCTCTTCTTCACCGAGCATGATGTGCTGGTACAGCCTTCAGACCTAGGGGGTGAGACCATGCTGTCTCTTTTCGATCCAGCATGAGGCGCTGGGACAGCCTTCAGACCTGGGGAGTGAGACCATGCAGTCTCTTCTCAATCCAGCTTGAGGCGCTGGGACAGCCTTCAGACCTAGGGAGTGAGACCATGCTGTCTCTTCTCCATCCAGCATGAGGCGCTGGGGCAGCCTTCAGACCTGGGGAGTGAGATCATACTGTCTACTATCCATCAATCAGGAGGCGCTGTGACAGCCTTCAGACCTGAGGAGTGAGACCAGATTGTCTCTTCTCCATCCAGCATGAGGCACAGGGACAGCCTTCAGACCTGGGGAGTGAGACTATGATGTCTCTTCTCCATCCAACAAGAAGCATGGTGACAATCTTCTGACGTGGTGAGTGAGACCACACTGTCTCTTCTCCATCCAGCATGAGGCGCTGGGACAGCCTTCAGACCTGGGGAGTGAGACCATGCTGTCTCTTACCCATCCAGCATGAGGCGCTGGGACAGCCTTCAGACCTGGGGAGTGAGACCATGCTCTCTCTTCTCCATCCAGCTTGAGGCGCAGGGACAGCCTTCAGACTTGGTGAGTGAGACCATGCTGTCTCTTCTCCAACCAGCATGAGGCGCTGGGACAACCTTCAGACCTAGGAGGTGAGACCATTCTGTCTCTTCTCCATCCAGCATGAGGCGCTGGGACAGCCTTCAGACCTGGGGAGTGAGACCATGCTGTCTCTTCTCCATCCAGCTTGAGGCGCAGGGACAGCCTTCAGACCTGTGGAGTGAGACCATGCTGTCTCTTCTCCATCCAGCATTAGGCGTAGAGACAGCCTTCAGACCTGGGAAGTGAGACCACGCTGTCTCTTCTCCATCCAGCATGGACGCAGGGACAGCCTTCATACCTAGGGAGTGAGACCATGCAGTCTCTTCTCCATCCAGCAAAAAGCATGGTGACAATCTTCTGACGTGGAGAGTGAGACCATACTGTCTATTATCCATCCAGCATGAGGCGCTGTTACAGCCTTCAGGCCTGGGGAGTGAGACCATGCATTCTCTTCCCCACCCAGCTTGAGCTGCAGGGACAGCCTTCAGACCTGGGGAGTGAGACCATGCTGTCTCTTCTCCATCCAGCAAGAAGCATGGTGACAATCTCATGACGTGGAGATTGAGACCATACTGTCTATTATCCATCCATCAGGAGGCGCTGTGACATCCTTCAGACCTGGGGAGTGAGACCATGCTGTTTCTTCTCCATCCAGCATGAGGCGCTGGGACAGCCTTCAGACCTTGGGAGTGAGACCATGCTGTCTCTTCTCCATCCAGCAAGAGGCGCTGGGACAGCCTTCCGACCTGGGGAATGAGATCATACTGTCTATTATCCAATTAATCCGGAGGCGCTGTGACAGCCTTCAGGCCTGGGGAATGAGACCATGCTGTCTCTTCTCCATCCAGTATGAGGCGCTGTGACAGCCTTCAGACCTGGGGAGTGAGACCATACTGTCTCTTCTCCATCCAGCATGAGGCACAGGGACAGCCTTCAGACCTGGGGAGTGAGACTATGATGTCTTTTCTCCATCCAGCAAGAAGCATGGTGACAATCTTTTGACATGGAGAGTGAGATCATACTGTCTATTATCAATCCATCAGGAGGCGGTATGACAGCCTTCAGACCTGGGGAGTGAGACCATGAATTCTCTTCCCAATCCAGCATGAGGCACTGGGACAGCCTTCAGACCTAGGTAGTGGGACCATGCTGTCTCTTCCCCATCCAGCATGAGGCGCTGGGACAGCCTTCAGACCTAGGGGTTGAGACCATGCTGTCTCTTTCCATCCAGCATGAGGCGCAGGGACAGCCTTCAGTCCTGGGGAGTGAGACCATGCTGTCTCTTCTCCATCAAGCATAAGGCACTAGGACAGCCTTCATACCTAGGGAGTGAGACCATGCTGTCTCTTCTCCATCCAGCATGAGGTCCTTGGACAGCCTTCAGACCTGGGGAGTGAGACCATACTGTCTATTATCCATCCATTAGGAGGCGCTGTGACAGCCTTCGGACCTGGGGAGTGAGACCAGGCATTCTCTTTCCCACCCAGCATGAGGCGCTGGGACAGCCTTCAGGCCTGGGGAGTGAGACCATGCTGACTCTTCTCCATCCAGCCTGAGGCGCTGTGACAGCCTTCAGACCTGGGGAGTGAGACCATGCTGTCTCTTCTCCATCCAGCATGAAGCGCTGTGACAGCCTTTATACCTGGGGAGTGAGACCATGCTGTCTCTTCTCCATCCAGCATGTGCGCAGGGACAGCCTTCAGACTTGCTGAGTGAGACCATGCTGTCTCTTCTCCAACCAGCATGAGGCGCTGGGACAACCTTCAGACCTAGGAGGTGAGACCATTCTGTCTCTTCTCCATCCAGCATGAGGCGCTGGGACAGCCTTCAGACCTGGGGAGTGAGACCATGCTGTCTCTTCTCCATCCAGCTTGAGGCGCAGGGACAGCCTTCAGACCTGTGGAGTGAGACCATGCTGTCTCTTCTCCATCCAGCATTAGGCGTAGAGACAGCCTTCAGACCTGGGAAGTGAGACCACGCTGTCTCTTCTCCATCCAGCATGGACGCAGGGACAGCCTTCATACCTAGGGAGTGAGACCATGCAGTCTCTTCTCCATCCAGCAAAAAGCATGGTGACAATCTTCTGACGTGGAGAGTGAGACCATACTGTCTATTATCCATCCAGCATGAGGCGCTGTTACAGCCTTCAGGCCTGGGGAGTGAGACCATGCATTCTCTTCCCCACCCAGCTTGAGCTGCAGGGACAGCCTTCAGACCTGGGGAGTGAGACCATGCTGTCTCTTCTCCATCCAGCAAGAAGCATGGTGACAATCTCATGACGTGGAGATTGAGACCATACTGTCTATTATCCATCCATCAGGAGGCGCTGTGACATCCTTCAGACCTGGGGAGTGAGACCATGCTGTTTCTTCTCCATCCAGCATGAGGCGCTGGGACAGCCTTCAGACCTTGGGAGTGAGACCATGCTGTCTCTTCTCCATCCAGCAAGAGGCGCTGGGACAGCCTTCCGACCTGGGGAATGAGATCATACTGTCTATTATCCAATTAATCCGGAGGCGCTGTGACAGCCTTCAGGCCTGGGGAATGAGACCATGCTGTCTCTTCTCCATCCAGTATGAGGCGCTGTGACAGCCTTCAGACCTGGGGAGTGAGACCATACTGTCTCTTCTCCATCCAGCATGAGGCACAGGGACAGCCTTCAGACCTGGGGAGTGAGACTATGATGTCTTTTCTCCATCCAGCAAGAAGCATGGTGACAATCTTCTGACATGGAGAGTGAGATCATACTGTCTATTATCAATCCATCAGGAGGCGGTATGACAGCCTTCAGACCTGGGGAGTGAGACCATGAATTCTCTTCCCAATCCAGCATGAGGCACTGGGACAGCCTTCAGACCTAGGTAGTGGGACCATGCTGTCTCTTCCCCATCCAGCATGAGGCGCTGGGACAGCCTTCAGACCTAGGGGGTGAGACCATGCTGTCTCTTTCCATCCAGCATGAGGCGCAGGGACAGCCTTCAGTCCTGGGGAGTGAGACCATGCTGTCTCTTCTCCATCAAGCATAAGGCACTAGGACAGCCTTCATACCTAGTGAGTGAGACCATGCTGTCTCTTCTCCATCCAGCATGAGGTCCTTGGACAGCCTTCAGACCTGGGGAGTGAGACCATACTGTCTATTATCCATCCATTAGGAGGCGCTGTGACAGCCTTCGGACCAGGGGAGTGAGACCAGGCATTCTCTTTCCCACCCAGCATGAGGTGCTGGGACAGCCTTCAGGCCTGGGGAGTGAGACCATGCTGACTCTTCTCCATCCAGCCTGAGGCGCTGTGACAACCTTCAGACCTGAGGAGTGAGACCATACTGTCTCTTCTCCATCCAGCATGAAGCGCTGTGACAGCCTTTATACCTGGGGAGTGAGACCATGCTGTCTCTTCTCCATCCAGCATGTGCGCAGGGACAGCCTTCAGACCTGGGGAGTGAGACCATGCTGTCTCTTTTCCATCCAGCAAGAAGCATGGTGACAGTCTTCTGACGTGGAGAGTGAGACCATACTGTCTTTTATCCATCCAGCATGAGGCGCTGTGACAGCCTTAAGGCCTGGGGAGTGAGACCATGCTATCTCTTCTCCATCCAGCATTAGGAGCAGGGACATCCTTTCAGACCTGGGGAGTGAGACCATGCTGTCTCTTCTCCATCCAGCAAGAAGCATGGTGACAATCTTCTGACGTGGAGAGTGAGACCATACTGTCTATAATCCATCCATCAGAAGGCGCTGTGACAGCCTTCAGACCTGGGGAGTGAGACCATGCATTCTCTTCCCCACCAAGCATGAGCCGCTGTGACAGCCTTCAGACCTGGGGATTGAGACCATGCTGTCTCTTCTCCATCCAGCATGAGGCGCAGGGACAGCCTTCAGACATGGGAAGTGAGACCATGCTGACTCTTCTCCATCAAGCATGAGGCGCTGCGACAGCCTTCAGACCTAAGGAGTGAGACCATGCTGTCTCTTCTCCATCCAGCATGAGGCACTTGGACAGCCTTCAGACCTGGGGAGTGAGATAATACTGTCTATTACCCATCAAACAGGAGGCGCTGTGACAGCCTTCAGACCTGGGGAGTGAGATCATGCATTTTCTTCCGCAACCAGCATGAGGTGCTGGGACAGCCTTCAGACCTCGGGAGTGAGACTATGCTGTCTCTTCTCCAGCCAGCATGAGGCGCTGTGACAGCCTTCAGACCTGGGGAGTGAGACCATACTGTCTCTTCTCCATCCAGCATGAGGCGCAGGGACAGCCTTCAGACCTGGGGAGTGAGACCATGATGTCTCTTCTCCATCCAGCAAGAAGCATGGTGACAATCTTTTGATGTGGAGAGTGAGACCATACTGTCTCTTCTCCATCCAGCATGAGGCGCTGGGACAGCCTCAGACCTGGGGAGTGAGACCATGCTGTCTCTTCTCCATCCAGCATGAGGCGCAGGGACAGCCTTCAGACATGGGGAGTGAGACCATGCTGTCTCTTCTCCATCCAGCATGAGGCACTTGGACAGCCTTCAGACCTGGGGAGTGAGATCATACTGTCTATTATCCATCAAACAGGAGGCGCTGTGACAGCCTTCAGACCTGGGGAATGAGACCATGCATTTTCTTCCCCACCAAGCATGAGGTGCTGGGACAGCCTTCAGACCTCGGGAGTGAGACTATGCTGTCTCTTCTCCAGTCAGCATGAGGCGCTGTGACAGCCTTCCGACCTGGGGAGTGAGACCATACTGTCTCTTCTCCATCCAGCAAGAAGCATGGTGACAATCTTTTGATGTGGAGAGTGAGACCATACTGTCTCTTCTCCATCCAGCATGAGGCGCTGGGCCAGCCTTCAGACCTGGGGAGTGAGACCATGCTGTCTCTTCCCCATTCAGCATGAGGCGCTGGGACAGCCTTCAGACCTAGGGAGTGAGACCATGCTGTCTCATCTCCATCCACCATGAGGCGCAGGGACAGCCTTCAGACCTGGGGAGTGAGACCATGCTCTCTCTTCTCCATCCAGCATGAGGCGCTGGGACAGCCTTCAGACCTAGTGAGTGAGACCGTGCTGTCTCTTCTCCATCCAGCATGAGGCCCTTGGACAGCCTTCAGACCTGGGTAGTGAGACCATACTGTCTAATATCAATCCATCAGGAGGCGCTGTGACAGCCTTCGGACCTGGGGAGTGAGACCATGCGTTCTCTTCCCCACCCAGCATGTGGCGCTGTGACAGCCTTGAGGCCTGGGGAGTGAGACCATGCTATCTCTTCTCCATCCAGCATTAGGCGCAGGGACAGCGTTCATACCTGGGGAGTGAGACCATGCTGTCTCTTCTCCATCCAGCATGAGGCGCTGTGACAGCCTTTATACCTGGGGAGTGAGACCACGCTGTCTCTTCTCCATCCAGCATGGGCAGCCTTCATACCTAGGGAGTGAGACCATGCTGTCTCTTCTCCATCCAGCAAAAAGCATGGTGACAATCTTCTGACGTGGAGAGTGAGACCATCCTGTCTATTATCCATCCAGCATGAGGCGCTGTGAAAGCCTTCAGGCCTGGGGAGTGAGACCATACTATCTCTTCTCCATCCAGCATGCGGTGCAGGGATAGCCTTCAGACCTGGGGAACGAGACTATGATGTCTCTTCTCCATCCAACAAGAAGCATGCATTGACAATCTGCTGACGTGGAGAGTGAGACCATACTGTCTATTAAACATTCATCAGGAGGCGCTGTGACAGCCTTCAGACCTGGGGAGTGAGACCATGAATTCTCTTCTCCACCCAGCATGAGGCGCTGGGACAGCCTTCAGACCTAGGGAGTGGGACCGTGCTGTCTCTTCCACATCCAGCATGAGGTGCTGGGACAGCCTTCAGACCTTGGCGTGAGACCATGCTGTCTCTTCTCCATCCAGCAAAAGGCGCTAGGACAGCCTTTAGACCTTGGGAGTAAGACCATGCTGTCTCTTCTCCATCCAGCTTAGGGCGCCGGGACAGCCGTCAGACCTGGGGAGTGAGACCATGCTGTCTCTTCTCCATCCAGCATGAGGCGCTAGGACAGGCTTCAGACCTAGGGAGTGAGGCCATGCTGTCTCTTCTCCATCCAGCATGAGGCCCTTGGACAGCCTTCAGACCTGGGGAGTGAGACCATACTGTCTATTATCCATCCATCAGGAGGTGCTGTGACAGCCTTCGGACCTGGGGAGTGAGACCATGCATTCTCTTCCCCACCCAGCATGAGGTGCTGGGACAGCCTTCAGACCTGGGGAGTGAGACCATGCTGTCTCTTCTCCATCCAGCTTGAGGCGCAGGGACAGCCTTCAGACTTGGTGAGTGAGACCATGCTCTCTCTTCTCCATCCAGCATGAGGCGCTGGGGCAACCTTCAGACCTAGGGAGTGAGACCATGCTGTCTCTTCTCCATCCAGCTTAGGGTGCCGGGACAGCCGTCAGACCTGGGGAGTGAGACCATGCTGTCTCTTCTCCATCCAGCATGAGGCGCTAGGACAGCCTTCAGACCTAGGGAGTGAGACCATGCTGTCTCTTCTCCATCCAGCATGAGGCCCTTGGACAGCCTTCAGACCTGGGGAGTGAGACCATACTGTCTATTATCCATCCATTAGGAGGCGCTGTGTCAGCCTTCGGACCTGGGGAGTGAGACCATGCATTCTCTTCCCCACCCAGCATGAGGCGCTGGGACAGCCTTCAGGCCTGGGGAGTGAGACCATGCTGTCTCTTCTCCATCCAGCCTGAGGCGCTGTGATAACCTTCAGACCTGAGGAGTGAGACCATACTGTGTCTTCTCCATCCAGCATGAGGCGCTGGGACAGCCTTCAGACCTGGGGAGTGAGATCATACTGTCTATTATCCATCAATCAGGAGGCGCTATGACAGCCTTCAGACCTGGGGAGTGAGACCATGCTGTCTCTTCTCCATCCAGCATGAAGCATGGTGACAATCTTGTGATGTGGAGAGTGAGACCATACTGTCTATTATCCATCCATCAGGAGGCGCTGTGACATTCTTCAGACCTGGGGAGGGAGACCATGCATTCTCTTCAAAACCCAGCATGAGGCGCTGGGACAGTCTTCAGACCTAGGGAGTGGGACCATGCTGTCTCTTCTCCACCCAGCATGAGGCGCTGGGACAGACTTCAGACCTATGGGGTGACACCCTGCTGTCTCTTCTCGATCCAGCATGAGGTGCAGGGACAGCCTTCAGACTTGGTGAGTGAGACCATGCTGTCTCTTCTCCATCCAGCATGAGGCACTGGGACAACCTTCAGACCCAGGGGGTGAGACCATGCTGTCTCTTCTCCATCCAGCATGAGGCACTGGGACAGCCTTCAGACCTGGGGAGTGAGACCATGCTGTCTCTTCTCCATCCAGCATTAGGCGTAGGGACAGCCTTCAGACCTATGGGGTGACACTCTGCTGTCTCTTCTCGATCCAGCATGAGGTGCAGGGACAGCCTTCAGACTTGGTGAGTGAGACCATGCTGTCTCTTCTCCATCCAGCATGAGGCACTGGGACAACCTTCAGAACCAGGGGGTGAGACCATGCTGTCTCTTCTCCATCCAGCTTGAGGCGCAAGGACAGCCTTCAGACCTGTGGAGTGAGACCATGCTGTCTCTTCTCCATCCAGCAAGAGGCGCTGGGACAGCCTTCCGACCTGGGGAATGAGATCATACTGTCTATTATCCAATTAATCCGGAGGCGCTGTGACAGCCTTCAGGCCTGGGGAATGAGACCATGCTGTCTCTTCTCCATCCAGTATGAGGCGCTGTGACAGCCTTCAGACCTGGGGAGTGAGACCATACTGTCTCTTCTCCATCCAGCATGAGGCACAGGGACAGCCTTCAGACCTGGGGAGTGAGACTATGATGTCTTTTCTCCATCCAGCAAGAAGCATGGTGACAATCTTCTGACATGGAGAGTGAGATCATACTGTCTATTATCAATCCATCAGGAGGCGGTATGACAGCCTTCAGACCTGGGGAGTGAGACCATGAATTCTCTTCCCAATCCAGCATGAGGCACTGGGACAGCCTTCAGACCTAGGTAGTGGGACCATGCTGTCTCTTCCCCATCCAGCATGAGGCGCTGGGACAGCCTTCAGACCTAGGGGGTGAGACCATGCTGTCTCTTTCCATCCAGCATGAGGCGCAGGGACAGCCTTCAGTCCTGGGGAGTGAGACCATGCTGTCTCTTCTCCATCAAGCATAAGGCACTAGGACAGCCTTCATACCTAGGGAGTGAGACCATGCTGTCTCTTCTCCATCCAGCATGAGGTCCTTGGACAGCCTTCAGACCTGGGGAGTGAGACCATACTGTCTATTATCCATCCATTAGGAGGCGCTGTGACAGCCTTCGGACCTGGGGAGTGAGACCAGGCATTCTCTTTCCCACCCAGCATGAGGCGCTGGGACAGCCTTCAGGCCTGGGGAGTGAGACCATGCTGACTCTTCTCCATCCAGCCTGAGGCGCTGTGACAGCCTTCAGACCTGGGGAGTGAGACCATGCTGTCTCTTCTCCATCCAGCATGAAGCGCTGTGACAGCCTTTATACCTGGGGAGTGAGACCATGCTGTCTCTTCTCCATCCAGCATGTGCGCAGGGACAGCCTTCAGACTTGGTGAGTGAGACCATGCTGTCTCTTCTCCAACCAGCATGAGGCGCTGGGACAACCTTCAGACCTAGGAGGTGAGACCATTCTGTCTCTTCTCCATCCAGCATGAGGCGCTGGGACAGCCTTCAGACCTGGGGAGTGAGACCATGCTGTCTCTTCTCCATCCAGCTTGAGGCGCAGGGACAGCCTTCAGACCTGTGGAGTGAGACCATGCTGTCTCTTCTCCATCCAGCATTAGGCGTAGAGACAGCCTTCAGACCTGGGAAGTGAGACCACGCTGTCTCTTCTCCATCCAGCATGGACGCAGGGACAGCCTTCATACCTAGGGAGTGAGACCATGCAGTCTCTTCTCCATCCAGCAAAAAGCATGGTGACAATCTTCTGACGTGGAGAGTTAGACCATACTGTCTATTATCCATCCAGCATGAGGCGCTGTTACAGCCTTCAGGCCTGGGGAGTGAGACCATGCATTCTCTTCCCCACCCAGCTTGAGCTGCAGGGACAGCCTTCAGACCTGGGGAGTGAGACCATGCTGTCTCTTCTCCATCCAGCAAGAAGCATGGTGACAATCTCATGACGTGGAGATTGAGACCATACTGTCTATTATCCATCCATCAGGAGGCGCTGTGACATCCTTCAGACCTGGGGAGTGAGACCATGCTGTTTCTTCTCCATCCAGCATGAGGCGCTGGGACAGCCTTCAGACCTTGGGAGTGAGACCATGCTGTCTCTTCTCCATCCAGCAAGAGGCGCTGGGACAGCCTTCCGACCTGGGGAATGAGATCATACTGTCTATTATCCAATTAATCCGGAGGCGCTGTGACAGCCTTCAGGCCTGGGGAATGAGACCATGCTGTCTCTTCTCCATCCAGTATGAGGCGCTGAGACAGCCTTCAGACCTGGGGAGTGAGACCATACTGTCTCTTCTCCATCCAGCATGAGGCACAGGGACAGCCTTCAGACCTGGGGAGTGAGACTATGATGTCTTTTCTCCATCCAGCAAGAAGCATGGTGACAATCTTCTGACATGGAGAGTGAGATCATACTGTCTATTATCAATCCATCAGGAGGCGGTATGACAGCCTTCAGACCTGGGGAGTGAGACCATGAATTCTCTTCCCAATCCAGCATGAGGCACTGGGACAGCCTTCAGACCTAGGTAGTGGGACCATGCTGTCTCTTCCCCATCCAGCATGAGGCGCTGGGACAGCCTTCAGACCTAGGGGGTGAGACCATGCTGTCTCTTTCCATCCAGCATGAGACGCAGGGACAGCCTTCAGTCCT
Organism: Triturus cristatus; assembly: GCF_964204655.1. Taxonomy (NCBI): domain Eukaryota; kingdom Metazoa; phylum Chordata; class Amphibia; order Caudata; family Salamandridae; genus Triturus; species Triturus cristatus. The sequence goes on along the minus strand of NC_140579.1, from coordinate 172,340,747 downwards.
GGGGAGTGAGACCATGCTGTCTCTTCTCCATCAAGCATAAGGCACTAGGACAGCCTTCATACCTAGTGAGTGAGACCATGCTGTCTCTTCTCCATCCAGCATGAGGTCCTTGGACAGCCTTCAGACCTGGGGAGTGAGACCATACTGTCTATTATCCATCCATTAGGAGGCGCTGTGACAGCCTTCGGACCTGGGGAGTGAGACCAGGCATTCTCTTTCCCACCCAGCATGAGGCGCTGGGACAGCCTTCAGGCCTGGGGAGTGAGACCATGCTGACTCTTCTCCATCCAGCCTGAGGCGCTGTGACAACCTTCAGACCTGAGGAGTGAGACCATACTGTCTCTTCTCCATCCAGCATGAAGCGCTGTGACAGCCTTTATACCTGGGGAGTGAGACCATGCTGTCTCTTCTCCATCCAGCATGTGCGCAGGGACAGCCTTCAGACCTGGGGAGTGAGACCATGCTGTCTCTTTTCCATCCAGCAAGAAGCATGGTGACAGTCTTCTGACGTGGAGAGTGAGACCATACTGTCTTTTATCCATCCAGCATGAGGCGCTGTGACAGCCTTAAGGCCTGGGGAGTGAGACCATGCTATCTCTTCTCCATCCAGCATTAGGAGCAGGGACATCCTTTCAGACCTGGGGAGTGAGACCATGCTGTCTCTTCTCCATCCAGCAAGAAGCATGGTGACAATCTTCTGACGTGGAGAGTGAGACCATACTGTCTATAATCCATCCATCAGAAGGCGCTGTGACAGCCTTCAGACCTGGGGAGTGAGACCATGCATTCTCTTCCCCACCAAGCATGAGCCGCTGTGACAGCCTTCAGACCTGGGGATTGAGACCATGCTGTCTCTTCTCCATCCAGCATGAGGCGCAGGGACAGCCTTCAGACATGGGAAGTGAGACCATGCTGACTCTTCTCCATCAAGCATGAGGCGCTGCGACAGCCTTCAGACCTAAGGAGTGAGACCATGCTGTCTCTTCTCCATCCAGCATGAGGCACTTGGACAGCCTTCAGACCTGGGGAGTGAGATAATACTGTCTATTACCCATCAAACAGGAGGCGCTGTGACAGCCTTCAGACCTGGGGAGTGAGATCATGCATTTTCTTCCGCAACCAGCATGAGGTGCTGGGACAGCCTTCAGACCTCGGGAGTGAGACTATGCTGTCTCTTCTCCAGCCAGCATGAGGCGCTGTGACAGCCTTCAGACCTGGGGAGTGAGACCATACTGTCTCTTCTCCATCCAGCATGAGGCGCAGGGACAGCCTTCAGACCTGGGGAGTGAGACCATGATGTCTCTTCTCCATCCAGCAAGAAGCATGGTGACAATCTTTTGATGTGGAGAGTGAGACCATACTGTCTCTTCTCCATCCAGCATGAGGCGCTGGGACAGCCTTCAGACCTGGGGAGTGAGACCATGCTGTCTCTTCTCCATCCAGCATGAGGCGCAGGGACAGCCTTCAGACATGGGGAGTGAGACCATGCTGTCTCTTCTCCATCCAGCATGAGGCACTTGGACAGCCTTCAGACCTGGGGAGTGAGATCATACTGTCTATTATCCATCAAACAGGAGGCGCTGTGACAGCCTTCAGACCTGGGGAATGAGACCATGCATTTTCTTCCCCACCAAGCATGAGGTGCTGGGACAGCCTTCAGACCTCGGGAGTGAGACTATGCTGTCTCTTCTCCAGTCAGCATGAGGCGCTGTGACAGCCTTCCGACCTGGGGAGTGAGACCATACTGTCTCTTCTCCATCCAGCAAGAAGCATGGTGACAATCTTTTGATGTGGAGAGTGAGACCATACTGTCTCTTCTCCATCCAGCATGAGGCGCTGGGCCAGCCTTCAGACCTGGGGAGTGAGACCATGCTGTCTCTTCCCCATTCAGCATGAGGCGCTGGGACAGCCTTCAGACCTAGGGAGTGAGACCATGCTGTCTCATCTCCATCCACCATGAGGCGCAGGGACAGCCTTCAGACCTGGGGAGTGAGACCATGCTCTCTCTTCTCCATCCAGCATGAGGCGCTGGGACAGCCTTCAGACCTAGGGAGTGAGACCGTGCTGTCTCTTCTCCATCCAGCATGAGGCCCTTGGACAGCCTTCAGACCTGGGTAGTGAGACCATACTGTCTAATATCAATCCATCAGGAGGCGCTGTGACAGCCTTCGGACCTGGGGAGTGAGACCATGCGTTCTCTTCCCCACCCAGCATGTGGCGCTGTGACAGCCTTGAGGCCTGGGGAGTGAGACCATGCTATCTCTTCTCCATCCAGCATTAGGCGCAGGGACAGCGTTCATACCTGGGGAGTGAGACCATGCTGTCTCTTCTCCATCCAGCATGAGGCGCTGTGACAGCCTTTATACCTGGGGAGTGAGACCACGCTGTCTCTTCTCCATCCAGCATGGGCAGCCTTCATACCTAGGGAGTGAGACCATGCTGTCTCTTCTCCATCCAGCAAAAAGCATGGTGACAATCTTCTGACGTGGAGAGTGAGACCATCCTGTCTATTATCCATCCAGCATGAGGCGCTGTGAAAGCCTTCAGGCCTGGGGAGTGAGACCATACTATCTCTTCTCCATCCAGCATGCGGTGCAGGGATAGCCTTCAGACCTGGGGAACGAGACTATGATGTCTCTTCTCCATCCAACAAGAAGCATGCATTGACAATCTGCTGACGTGGAGAGTGAGACCATACTGTCTATTAAACATTCATCAGGAGGCGCTGTGACAGCCTTCAGACCTGGGGAGTGAGACCATGAATTCTCTTCTCCACCCAGCATGAGGCGCTGGGACAGCCTTCAGACCTAGGGAGTGGGACCGTGCTGTCTCTTCCACATCCAGCATGAGGTGCTGGGACAGCCTTCAGACCTTGGCGTGAGACCATGCTGTCTCTTCTCCATCCAGCAAAAGGCGCTAGGACAGCCTTTAGACCTTGGGAGTAAGACCATGCTGTCTCTTCTCCATCCAGCTTAGGGCGCCGGGACAGCCGTCAGACCTGGGGAGTGAGACCATGCTGTCTCTTCTCCATCCAGCATGAGGCGCTAGGACAGCCTTCAGACCTAGGGAGTGAGGCCATGCTGTCTCTTCTCCATCCAGCATGAGGCCCTTGGACAGCCTTCAGACCTGGGGAGTGAGACCATACTGTCTATTATCCATCCATCAGGAGGTGCTGTGACAGCCTTCGGACCTGGGGAGTGAGACCATGCATTCTCTTCCCCACCCAGCATGAGGTGCTGGGACAGCCTTCAGACCTGGGGAGTGAGACCATGCTGTCTCTTCTCCATCCAGCTTGAGGCGCAGGGACAGCCTTCAGACTTGGTGAGTGAGACCATGCTCTCTCTTCTCCATCCAGCATGAGGCGCTGGGGCAACCTTCAGACCTAGGGAGTGAGACCATGCTGTCTCTTCTCCATCCAGCTTAGGGTGCCGGGACAGCCGTCAGACCTGGGGAGTGAGACCATGCTGTCTCTTCTCCATCCAGCATGAGGCGCGAGGACAGCCTTCAGACCTAGGGAGTGAGACCATGCTGTCTCTTCTCCATCCAGCATGAGGCCCTTGGACAGCCTTCAGACCTGGGGAGTGAGACCATACTGTCTATTATCCATCCATTAGGAGGCGCTGTGTCAGCCTTCGGACCTGGGGAGTGAGACCATGCATTCTCTTCCCCACCCAGCATGAGGCGCTGGGACAGCCTTCAGGCCTGGGGAGTGAGACCATGCTGTCTCTTCTCCATCCAGCCTGAGGCGCTGTGATAACCTTCAGACCTGGGGAGTGAGATCATACTGTCTATTATCCATCAATCAGGAGGCGCTATGACAGCCTTCAGACCTGGGGAGTGAGACCATGCTGTCTCTTCTCCATCCAGCATGAAGCATGGTGACAATCTTGTGATGTGGAGAGTGAGACCATACTGTCTATTATCCATCCATCAGGAGGCGCTGTGACATTCTTCAGACCTGGGGAGGGAGACCATGCATTCTCTTCAAAACCCAGCATGAGGCGCTGGGACAGTCTTCAGACCTAGGGAGTGGGACCATGCTGTCTCTTCTCCACCCAGCATGAGGCGCTGGGACAGACTTCAGACCTATGGGGTGACACCCTGCTGTCTCTTCTCGATCCAGCATGAGGTGCAGGGACAGCCTTCAGACTTGGTGAGTGAGACCATGCTGTCTCTTCTCCATCCAGCATGAGGCACTGGGACAACCTTCAGACCCAGGGGGTGAGACCATGCTGTCTCTTCTCCATCCAGCATGAGGCACTGGGACAGCCTTCAGACCTGGGGAGTGAGACCATGCTGTCTCTTCTCCATCCAGCATTAGGCGTAGGGACAGCCTTCAGACCTATGGGGTGACACCCTGCTGTCTCTTCTCGATCCAGCATGAGGTGCAGGGACAGCCTTCAGACTTGGTGAGTGAGACCATGCTGTCTCTTCTCCATCCAGCATGAGGCACTGGGACAACCTTCAGAACCAGGGGGTGAGACCATGCTGTCTCTTCTCCATCCAGCTTGAGGCGCAAGGACAGCCTTCAGACCTGTGGAGTGAGACCATGCTGTCTCTTCTCCATCCAGCATTAGGCGTAGGGACAGCCTTCAGACCTGGAGAGTGAGACCATGCTGTCTCTTCTCCATCCATCAAGAAGCATGGTGACAATCTTCTGACGTGGAGAGTGAGACCATACTGTCTATTATCCATCCATCAGGAGGCGCTGTGACAGCCTTCAGACCTGGGGAGTGAGACCATGCATTCTCTTCCCCACCCAGCATGAGCCGCTGTGACAGCCTTCAGACCTGGGGAGTGAGACCATGCTGTCTCTTCTCCATCCAGCATGAGGCGCAGGGACAGCCTTCAGACCTGGGGAGTGAGACTATGCTGTCTCTTCTCCATCCAGCAAGAAGCATGGTGACAATCCTCTGACGTGGAGAGTGAGACAATACTGTCTATTATCCAACCATCAGGCGGTGCTGTGACATCCTTCAGCCCTGGGGAGTGAGACCATGCAGTCTCTTCTCTATCCAGCATGAGGCGCGGCAACAGCCTTCAGACCTAAGGAGTGAGACCATGCTGTCTCTTCTCCATCCAGCATGAGGTGCAGGGACATCCTTCAGAACTAGGGAGTGGGACCATGCTGTCTCTTCTCCATCCACCATGAGGCGCTGGGACAGCCTTCAAACCTGTGGAGTGAGACCATGCTGTCTCTTCCCCATCCAGCATGAGGCACTGGGACAGCCTTCAGACCTGGGGAGTGAGACCATGCTGTCTCTTCTCCATCCAGCATGAGGTGCAGGGACAGCCGTCAGACCTAGGGAGTTGGGCCGTGCTGTCTCTTCTCCATCCAGCATGAGTCGCTGGGACAGCCTTCAAACCTGTGGAGTGAGACCATGCTGTCTCTTCCCCATCCATCATGAGGCGCTAAGACAGCCTTCAGACCTGGGGAGTGAGACCATGCTGTCTCTTCTTCACCCAGCATGAGGTGCTGGTACAGCCTTCAGACCTAGGGGGTGAGACCATGCTGTCTCTTTTCGATCCAGGATGAGGCGTTGGGACAGCCTTCAGACCTGGGGAGTGAGACCATGCAGTCTCTTCTCAATCCAGCTTGAGGCGCTGGGACAGCCTTCAGACCTAGGGAGTGAGACCATGCTGTCTCTTCTCCATCCAGCATGAGGCGCTGGGGCAGCCTTCAGACCTGGGGAGTGAGATCATACTGTCTACTATCCATCAATCAGGAGGCGCTGTGACAGCCTTCAGACCTGAGGAGTGAGACCAGATTGTCTCTTCTCCATCCAGCATGAGGCACAGGGACAGCCTTCAGACCTGGGGAGTGAGACTATGATGTCTCTTCTCCATCCAACAAGAAGCATGGTGACAATCTTCTGACGTGGTGAGTGAGACCACACTGTCTCTTCTCCATCCAGCAAGAGGCGCTGGGACAGCCTTCAGACCTGGGGAGTGAGACCATGCTGTCTCTTACCCATCCAGCATGAGGCGCTGGGACAGCCTTCAGACCTGGGGAGTGAGACCATGCTGTCTCTTCTCCATCCAGCTTGAGGCGCAGGGACAGCCTTCAGACTTGGTGAGTGAGATCATGCTGTCTCTTCTCCAACCAGCATGAGGTGCTGGGAAAACCTTCAGACCTAGGAGGTGAGATCATGCTGTCTCTTCTCCATCCAGCATGAGGCGCTGGGACAGCTTTCAGACCTGGGGAGTGAGACCATGCTGTCTCTTCTCCATCCAGCTTGAGGCGCAGGGACAGCCTTCAGACCTGTGGAGTGAGACCATGCTGTCTCTTCTCCATCCAGCATTAGGCGTAGAGACAGCCTTCAGACCTGGGAAGTGAGACCACGCTGTCTCTTCTCCATCCAGAATGGACGCAGGGACAGCCTTCATACCTAGGGAGTGAGACCATGCAGTCTCTTCTCCATCCAGCAAAAAGCATGGTGACAATCTTCAGATGTGGAGAGTGAGGCCATACTGTCTATTATCCATCAGGCATGAGGCGCTGTTACAGCCTTCAGGCCTGGGGAGTGAGACCATGCATTCTCTTGACCACCCAGCTTGAGCTGCAGGGACAGCCTTCAGACCTGGTGAGTGAGACCATGCTGTCTCTTCTCCATCCAGCAAGAAGCATGGTGACAATCTTATGACGTGGAGATTGAGACCATACTGTCTATTATCCATCCATCAGGAGGCGCTGTGACATCCTTCAGACCTGGGGAGTGAGACCATGCTGTTTCTTCTCCATCCAGCATGAGGCGCTGGGACAGCCTTCAGACCTTGGGAGTGAGACCATGCTGTCTCTTCTCCATCCAGCAAGAGGCGCTGGGACACCCTTCCGACCTGGGGAATGAGATCATACTGTCTATTACCCAATTAATCCGGAGGCGCTGTGACAGCCTTCAGACCTTGGGAGTGAGACCATGCTGTCTCTTCTCCATCCAGCAAGAGGCGCTGGGACACCCTTCCGACCTGGGGAATGAGATCATACTGTCTATTATCCAATTAATCCGGAGGCGCTGTGACAGCCTTCAGACCTGGGGAATGAGACCATGCTGTCTCTTCTCCATCCAGTATGAGGCGCTGTGACAGCCTTCAGACCTGGGGAGTGAGACCATGCTGTCTCTTCTCCATCCAGCATGGGCGCTGGGACAGCCTTCAGACCTGGGGAGTGAGATCATACTGTCTATTATCCATCAATCAGGAGGCGCTATGACAGCCTTCAGACCTGGGGAGTGAGACCATGCTGTCTCTTCTCCATCCAGCATGAAGCATGGTGACAATCTTGTGATGTGGAGAGTGAGACCATACTGTCTATTATCCATCCATCAGGAGGCGCTGTGACATTCTTCAGACCTGGGGAGTGAGAGCATGCATTCTCTTCAAAACCCAGCATGAGGCGCTGGGACAGTCTTCAGACCTAGGGAGTGGGACCATGCTGTCTCTTCTCCACCCAGCATGAGGCGCCGGGACAGCCTTCAGACCTATGGGGTGGCACCCTGCTGTCTCTTCTCGATCCAGCATGAGGCGCAGGGACAGCCTTCAGACTTGGTGAGTGAGACCATGCTGTCTCTTCTCCATCCAGCATGAGGTGCTGGGACAACCTTCAGACCCAGGGGGTGAGACCATGCTGTCTCTTCTCCATCCAGCATGAGGCACTGGGACAGCCTTCAGACCTGGGGAGTGAGACCATGCTCTCTCTTCTCCATCCAGCTTGAGGCGCAAGGACAGCCTTCAGACCTGTGGAGTGAGACCATGCTGTCTCTTCTCCATCCAGCATTAGGCGTAGGGACAGCCTTCAGACCTGGAGAGTGAGACCATGCTGTCTCTTCTCCATCCAGCAAGAAGCATGGTGACAATCTTCTGACGTGGAGAGTGAGACCATACTGTCTATTATCCATCCATCAGGAGGCGCTGTGACAGCCTTCAGACCTGGGGAGTGAGACCATGCATTCTCTTCCCCACCCAGAATGAGCCGCTGTGACAGCCTTCTGACCTGGGGAGTGAGACCATGCTGTCTCTTCTCCATCCAGCATGAGGCGCAGGGACAGCCTTCAGACCTGGGGAGTGAGACTATGCTGTCTCTTCTCCATCCAGCAAGAAGCATGGTGACAATCCTCTGACGTGCAGAGTGAGACAATACTGTCTATTATCCAACCATCAGGCGGTGCTGTGACATCCTTCAGACCTGGGGAGTGAGACCATGCAGTCTCTTCTCTATCCAGCATGAGGCGCTGCAACAGCCTTCAGACCTAAGGAGTGAGACCATGCTGTCTCTTCTCCATCCAGCATGAGGTGCAGGGACATCCTTCAGACCTAGGGAGTGGGACCATGCTGTCTCTTCTCCATCCACCATGAGGCGCTGGGACAGCCTTCAAACCTGTGGAGTGAGACCATGCTGTCTCTTCCCCTTCCAGCATGAGGCACTGGGACAGCCTTCAGACCTGGGGAGTGAGACCATGCTGTCTCTTTTCGATCCAGCATGAGGCGCTGGGACAGCCTTCAGACCTGGGGAGTGAGACCATGCAGTCTCTTCTCAATCCAGCTTGAGGTGCAGGGACAGCCGTCAGACCTAGGGAGTTGGACCGTGCTGTCTCTTCTCCATCCAGCATGAAGCGCTGGGACAGCCTTCAAACCTGTGGAGTGAGACCATGCTGTCTCTTCCCCATCCAGCATGAGGCGCTGGGACAGCCTTCAGACCTGGGGAGTGAGACCATGCTGTCTCTTCTTCACCCAGCATGAGGTGCTGGTACAGCCTTCAGACCTAGGGGGTGAGACCATGCTGTCTCTTTTCGATCCAGCATGAGGCGCTAGGACAGCCTTCAGACCTGGGGAGTGAGACCATGCAGTCTCTTCTCAATCCAGCTTGAGGCGCTGGAACAGCCTTCAGACCTAGGGAGTTAGACCATGCTGTCTCTTCTCCATCCAGCATGAGGCGCTGGGGCAGCCTTCAGACCTGGGGAGTGAGATCATACTGTCTACTATCCATCAATCAGGAGGCGCTGTGACAGCCTTCAGACCTGAGGAGTGAGACCAGATTGTCTCTTCTCCATCCAGCATGAGGCACAGGGACAGCCTTCAGACCTGGGGAGTGAGACTATGATGTCTCTTCTCCATCCAACAAGAAGCATGGTGACAATCTTCTGACGTCGTGAGTGAGACCACACTGTCTCTTCTCCATCCAGCATGAGGCGCTGGGACAGCCTTCAGACCTGGGGAGTGAGACCATGCTGTCTCTTACCCATCCAGCATGAGGCGCTGGGACAGCCTTCAGACCTGGGGAGTGAGACCATGCTCTCTCTTCTCCATCCAGCTTGAGGCGCAGGGACAGCCTTCAGACTTGGTGAGTGAGCCCATGCTGTCTCTTCTCCAACCAGCATGAGGCGCTGGGACAACCTTCAGAACTTGGAGGTGAGACCATTCTGTCTCTTCTCCATCCAGCATGATGCGCTGGGACAGCCTTCAGACCTGGGGAGTGAGACCATGCTGTCTCTTCTCCATCCAGCTTGAGGCGCAGAGACAGCCTTCAGACCTGTGGAGTGAGACCATGCTGTCTCTTCTCTATCCAGCATTAGGCGTAGAGACAGCCTTCAGACCTGGGAAGTGAGACCACGCTGTCTCTTCTCCATCCAGCATGGACGCAGGGACAGCCTTCATACCTAGGGAGTGAGACCATGCAGTCTCTTCTCCATCCAGCAAAAAGCATGGTGACAATCTTCTGACGTGGAGAGTGAGACCATACTGTCTATTATCCATCCAGCATGAGGCGCTGTTACAGCCTTCAGGCCTGGGGAGTGAGACCATGCATTCTCTTCCCCACCCAGCTTGAGCTGCAGGGACAGCCTTCAGACCTGGGGAGTGAGACCATGCTGTCTCTTCTCCATCCAGCAAGAAGCATGGTGACAATCTTATGACGTGGAGATTGAGACCATACTGTCTATTATCCATCCATCAGGAGGCGCTGTGACATCCTTCAGACCTGGGGAGTGAGACCATGCTGTTTCTTCTCCATCCAGCATGAGGCGCTGGGACAGCCTTCAGACCTTGGGAGTGAGACCATGCTGTCTCTTCTCCATCCAGCATTAGGTGTAGAGACAGCCTTCAGACCTGGGAAGTGAGACCACGCTGTCTCTTCTCCATCCAGCATGGACGCAGGGACAGCCTTCATACCAAGGGAGTGAGACCATGCAGTCTCTTCTCCATCCAGCAAAAAGCATGGTGACAATCTTCTGACGTGGAGAGTGAGACCATACTGTCTATTATCCATCCAGCATGAGGCGCTGTTACAGCCTTCAGGCCTGGGGAGTGAGACCATGCATTCTCTTCCCCACCCAGCTTGAGCTGCAGGGACAGCCTTCAGACCTGGGGAGTGAGACCATGCTGTCTCTTCTCCATCCAGCAATAAGCATGGTGACAATCTTATGACGTGGAGATTGAGACCATACTGTCTATTATCCATCCATCAGGAGGCGCTGTGACATCCTTCAGACCTGGGGAGTGAGACCATGCTGTTTCTTCTCCATCCAGCATGAGGCGTTGGGACAGCCTTCAGACCTTGGGAGTGAGACCATGCTGTCTCTTCTCCATCCAGCAAGAGGCGCTGGGACAGCCTTCCGACCTGGGGAATGAGATCATACTGTCTATTATCCAATGATTCCGGAGGCGCTGTGACAGCCTTCAGCCCTGGGGAACGAGACCATGCTGTCTCTTCTCCATCCAGTATGAGGCACTGTGACAGCCTTCAGACCTGGGGAGTGAGACCATACTGTCTCTTCTCCATCCAGCATGAGGCACAGGGACAGCCTTCAGACCTGGGGAGTGAGACTATGATGTCTTTTCTCCATCCAGCAAGAAGCATGGTGACAATCTTCTGACATGGAGAGTGAGATCATACTGTCTATTATCCATCCATCAGGAGGCGGTATGACAGCCTTCAGACCTGGGGAGTGAGACCATGAATTCTCTTCCCAATCCAGCATGAGGCACTGGGACAGCCTTCAGACCTAGGTAGTGGGACCATACTGTCTCTTCCCCATCCAGCATGAGGCGCTGGGACAGCCTTCAGACCTAGGGGGTGAGACCATGCTGTCTCTTTCCATCCAGCATGAGGCGCAGGGACAGCCTTCAGTCCTGGGGAGTGAGACCATGCTGTCTCTTCTCCATCAAGCATAAGGCACCAGGACAGCCTTCATACCTAGGGAGTGAGACCATGCTGTCTCTTCTCCATCCAGCATGAGGTCCTTGGACAGCCTTCAGACCTGGGGAGTGAGACCATACTGTCTATTATCCATCCATTAGGAGGCGCTGTGACAGCCTTCGGACCTGGGGAGTGAGACCAGGCATTCTCTTTCCCACCCAGCATGAGGCGCTGGGACAGCCTTCAGGCCTGGGGAGTGAGACCATGCTGACTCTTCTCCATACAGCCTGAGGCGCTGTGACAACCTTTATACCTGGGGAGTGAGACCATGCTGTCTCTTCTCCATCCAGCATGGGCGCTGGGACAGCCTTCAGACCTGGGGAGTGAGATCATACTGTCTATTATCCATCAATCAGGAGGCGCTATGACAGCCTTCAGACCTGGGGAGTGAGACCATGCTGTCTCTTCTCCATCCAGCATGAAGCATGGTGACAATCTTGTGATGTGGAGAGTGAGACCATACTGTCTATTATCCATCCATCAGGAGGCGCTGTGACATTCTTCAGACCTGGGGAGTGAGACCATGCATTCTCTTCAAAACCCAGCATGAGGCGCTGGGACAGTCTTCAGACCTAGGGAGTGGGACCATGCTGTCTCTTCTCCACCCAGCATGAGGCGCTGGGACAGCCTTCAGACCTATGGCGTGACACCCTGCTGTCTCTTCTCGATCCAGCATGAGGCGCAGGGACAGCCTTCAGACTTGGTGAGTGAGACCATGCTGTCTCTTCTCCATCCAGCATGAGGCGCTGGGACAACCTTCAGACCCAGGGGGTGAGACCATGCTGTCTCTTCTCCATCCAGCATGAGGCACTGGGACAGCCTTCAGACCTGGGGAGTGAGACCATGCTCTCTCTTCTCCATCCAGCTTGAGGCGCAAGGACAGCCTTCAGACCTGTGGAGTGAGACCATGCTGTCTCTTCTCCATCCAGCATTAGGCGTAGGGACAGCCTTCAGACCTGGAGAGTGAGACCATGCTGTCTCTTCTCCATCCAGCAAGAAGCATGGTGACAATCTTCTGACGTGGAGAGTGAGACCATACTGTCTATTATCCATCCATCAGGAGGCGCTGTGACAGCCTTCAGACCTGGGGAGTGAGACCATGCATTCTCTTCCCCACCCAGCATGAGCCGCTGTGACAGCCTTCAGACCTGGGGAGTGAGACCATGCTGTCTCTTCTCCATCCAGCATGAGGCGCAGGGACAGCCTTCAGACCTGGGGAGTAAGACTATGCTGTCTCTTCTCCATCCAGCAAGAAGCATGGTGATAATCCTCTGACGTGGAGAGTGAGACAATACTGTCTATTATCCAACCATCAGGCGGTGCTGTGACATCCTTCAGACCTGGGGAGTGAGACCATGCAGTCTCTTCTCTATCCAGCATGAGGCGCTGCAACAGCCTTCAGACCTAAGGAGTGAGACCATGCTGTCTCTTCTCCATCCAGCATGAGGTGCAGGGACATCCTTCAGACCTAGGGAGTGGGACCATGCTGTCTCTTCTCCATCCACCATGAGGCGCTGGGACAGCCTTCAAACCTGTGGAGTGAGATCATGCTGTCTCTTCCCCATCCAGCATGAGGCACTGGGACAGCCTTCAGACCTGGGGAGTGAGACCATGCTGTCTCGTCTCCATCCAGCATGAGGTGCAGGGACAGCCGTCAGACCTAGGGAGTTGGACCGTGCTGTCTCTTCTCCATCCAGCATGAGGCGCTGGGACAGCCTTCAAACCTGTGGAGTGAGACCATGCTGTCTCTTCCCCATCCAGCATGAGGCGCTGGGACAGCCTTCAGACCTGGGGAGTGAGACCATGCTGTCTCTTCTTCACCGAGCATGATATGCTGGTACAGCCTTCAGACCTAGGGGGTGAGACCATGCTGTCTCTTTTCGATCCAGCATGAGGCGCTGGGACAGCCTTCAGACCTGGGGAGTGAGACCATGCAGTCTCCTCTCAATCCAGCTTGAGGCGCTGGGACAGCCTTCAGACCTAGGGAGTGAGACCATGCTGTCTCTTCTCCATCCAGCATGAGGCGCTGGGGCAGCCTTCAGACCTGGGGAGTGAGATCATACTGTCTACTATCCATCAATCAGGAGGCGCTGTGACAGCCTTCAGACCTGAGGAGTGAGACCAGATTGTCTCTTCTCCATCCAGCATGAGGCACAGGGACAGCCTTCAGACCTGGGGAGTGAGACTATGATGTCTCTTCTCCATCCAACAAGAAGCATGGTGACAATCTTCTGACGTGGTGAGTGAGACCACACTGTCTCTTCTCCATCCAGCATGAGGCGCTGGGACAGCCTTCAGACCTGGGGAGTGAGACCATGCTGTCTCTTACCCATCCAGCATGAGGCGCTGGGACAGCCTTCAGACCTGGGGAGTGAGACCATGCTCTCTCTTCTCCATCCAGCTTGAGGCGCAGGGACAGCCTTCAGACTTGGTGAGTGAGACCATGCTGTCTCTTCTCCAACCAGCATGAGGCGCTGGGACAACCTTCAGACCTAGGAGGTGAGACCATTCTGTCTCTTCTCCATCCAGCATGAGGCGCTGGGACAGCCTTCAGACCTGGGGAGTGAGACCATGCTGTCTCTTCTCCATCCAGCTTGAGGCGCAGGGACAGCCTTCAGACCTGTGGAGTGAGACCATGCTGTCTCTTCTCCATCCAGCATTAGGCGTAGAGACAGCCTTCAGACCTGGGAAGTGAGACCACGCTGTCTCTTCTCCATCCAGCATGGACGCAGGGACAGCCTTCATACCTAGGGAGTGAGACCATGCAGTCTCTTCTCCATCCAGCAAAAAGCATGGTGACAATCTTCTGACGTGGAGAGTGAGACCATACTGTCTATTATCCATCCAGCATGAGGCGCTGTTACAGCCTTCAGGCCTGGGGAGTGAGACCATGCATTCTCTTCCCCACCCAGCTTGAGCTGCAGGGACAGCCTTCAGACCTGGGGAGTGAGACCATGCTGTCTCTTCTCCATCCAGCAAGAAGCATGGTGACAATCTCATGACGTGGAGATTGAGACCATACTGTCTATTATCCATCCATCAGGAGGCGCTGTGACATCCTTCAGACCTGGGGAGTGAGACCATGCTGTTTCTTCTCCATCCAGCATGAGGCGCTGGGACAGCCTTCAGACCTTGGGAGTGAGACCATGCTGTCTCTTCTCCATCCAGCAAGAGGCGCTGGGACAGCCTTCCGACCTGGGGAATGAGATCATACTGTCTATTATCCAATTAATCCGGAGGCGCTGTGACAGCCTTCAGGCCTGGGGAATGAGACCATGCTGTCTCTTCTCCATCCAGTATGAGGCGCTGTGACAGCCTTCAGACCTGGGGAGTGAGACCATACTGTCTCTTCTCCATCCAGCATGAGGCACAGGGACAGCCTTCAGACCTGGGGAGTGAGACTATGATGTCTTTTCTCCATCCAGCAAGAAGCATGGTGACAATCTTCTGACATGGAGAGTGAGATCATACTGTCTATTATCAATCCATCAGGAGGCGGTATGACAGCCTTCAGACCTGGGGAGTGAGACCATGAATTCTCTTCCCAATCCAGCATGAGGCACTGGGACAGCCTTCAGACCTAGGTAGTGGGACCATGCTGTCTCTTCCCCATCCAGCATGAGGCGCTGGGACAGCCTTCAGACCTAGGGGGTGAGACCATGCTGTCTCTTTCCATCCAGCATGAGGCGCAGGGACAGCCTTCAGTCCTGGGGAGTGAGACCATGCTGTCTCTTCTCCATCAAGCATAAGGCACTAGGACAGCCTTCATACCTAGGGAGTGAGACCATGCTGTCTCTTCTCCATCCAGCATGAGGTCCTTGGACAGCCTTCAGACCTGGGGAGTGAGACCATACTGTCTATTATCCATCCATTAGGAGGCGCTGTGACAGCCTTCGGACCTGGGGAGTGAGACCAGGCATTCTCTTTCCCACCCAGCATGAGGCGCTGGGACAGCCTTCAGGCCTGGGGAGTGAGACCATGCTGACTCTTCTCCATCCAGCCTGAGGCGCTGTGACAGCCTTCAGACCTGGGGAGTGAGACCATGCTGTCTCTTCTCCATCCAGCATGAAGCGCTGTGACAGCCTTTATACCTGGGGAGTGAGACCATGCTGTCTCTTCTCCATCCAGCATGTGCGCAGGGACAGCCTTCAGACTTGGTGAGTGAGACCATGCTGTCTCTTCTCCAACCAGCATGAGGCGCTGGGACAACCTTCAGACCTAGGAGGTGAGACCATTCTGTCTCTTCTCCATCCAGCATGAGGCGCTGGGACAGCCTTCAGACCTGGGGAGTGAGACCATGCTGTCTCTTCTCCATCCAGCTTGAGGCGCAGGGACAGCCTTCAGACCTGTGGAGTGAGACCATGCTGTCTCTTCTCCATCCAGCATTAGGCGTAGAGACAGCCTTCAGACCTGGGAAGTGAGACCACGCTGTCTCTTCTCCATCCAGCATGGACGCAGGGACAGCCTTCATACCTAGGGAGTGAGACCATGCAGTCTCTTCTCCATCCAGCAAAAAGCATGGTGACAATCTTCTGACGTGGAGAGTGAGACCATACTGTCTATTATCCATCCAGCATGAGGCGCTGTTACAGCCTTCAGGCCTGGGGAGTGAGACCATGCATTCTCTTCCCCACCCAGCTTGAGCTGCAGGGACAGCCTTCAGACCTGGGGAGTGAGACCATGCTGTCTCTTCTCCATCCAGCAAGAAGCATGGTGACAATCTCATGACGTGGAGATTGAGACCATACTGTCTATTATCCATCCATCAGGAGGCGCTGTGACATCCTTCAGACCTGGGGAGTGAGACCATGCTGTTTCTTCTCCATCCAGCATGAGGCGCTGGGACAGCCTTCAGACCTTGGGAGTGAGACCATGCTGTCTCTTCTCCATCCAGCAAGAGGCGCTGGGACAGCCTTCCGACCTGGGGAATGAGATCATACTGTCTATTATCCAATTAATCCGGAGGCGCTGTGACAGCCTTCAGGCCTGGGGAATGAGACCATGCTGTCTCTTCTCCATCCAGTATGAGGCGCTGTGACAGCCTTCAGACCTGGGGAGTGAGACCATACTGTCTCTTCTCCATCCAGCATGAGGCACAGGGACAGCCTTCAGACCTGGGGAGTGAGACTATGATGTCTTTTCTCCATCCAGCAAGAAGCATGGTGACAATCTTCTGACATGGAGAGTGAGATCATACTGTCTATTATCAATCCATCAGGAGGCGGTATGACAGCCTTCAGACCTGGGGAGTGAGACCATGAATTCTCTTCCCAATCCAGCATGAGGCACTGGGACAGCCTTCAGACCTAGGTAGTGGGACCATGCTGTCTCTTCCCCATCCAGCATGAGGCGCTGGGACAGCCTTCAGACCTAGGGGGTGAGACCATGCTGTCTCTTTCCATCCAGCATGAGGCGCAGGGACAGCCTTCAGTCCTGGGGAGTGAGACCATGCTGTCTCTTCTCCATCAAGCATAAGGCACTAGGACAGCCTTCATACCTAGTGAGTGAGACCATGCTGTCTCTTCTCCATCCAGCATGAGGTCCTTGGACAGCCTTCAGACCTGGGGAGTGAGACCATACTGTCTATTATCCATCCATTAGGAGGCGCTGTGACAGCCTTCGGACCTGGGGAGTGAGACCAGGCATTCTCTTTCCCACCCAGCATGAGGCGCTGGGACAGCCTTCAGGCCTGGGGAGTGAGACCATGCTGACTCTTCTCCATCCAGCCTGAGGCGCTGTGACAACCTTCAGACCTGAGGAGTGAGACCATACTGTCTCTTCTCCATCCAGCATGAAGCGCTGTGACAGCCTTTATACCTGGGGAGTGAGACCATGCTGTCTCTTCTCCATCCAGCATGTGCGCAGGGACAGCCTTCAGACCTGGGGAGTGAGACCATGCTGTCTTTTTTCCATCCAGCAAGAAGCATGGTGACAGTCTTCTGACGTGGAGAGTGAGACCATACTGTCTTTTATCCATCCAGCATGAGGCGCTGTGACAGCCTTAAGGCCTGGGGAGTGAGACCATGCCATCTCCTCTCCATCCAGCATTAGGAGCAGGGACATCCTTTCAGACCTGGGGAGTGAGACCATGCTGTCTCTTCTCCATCCAGCAAGAAGCATGGTGACAATCTTCTGACGTGGAGAGTGAGACCATACTGTCTATAATCCATCCATCAGAAGGCGCTGTGACAGCCTTCAGACCTGGGGAGTGAGACCATGCATTCTCTTCCCCACCAAGCATGAGCCGCTGTGACAGCCTTCAGACCTGGGGATTGAGACCATGCTGTCTCTTCTCCATCCAGCATGAGGCGCAGGGACAGCCTTCAGACATGGGAAGTGAGACCATGCTGACTCTTCTCCATCAAGCATGAGGCGCTGCGACAGCCTTCAGACCTAAGGAGTGAGACCATGCTGTCTCTTCTCCATCCAGCATGAGGCACTTGGACAGCCTTCAGACCTGGGGAGTGAGATAATACTGTCTATTACCCATCAAACAGGAGGCGCTGTGACAGCCTTCAGACCTGGGGAGTGAGATCATGCATTTTCTTCCGCAACCAGCATGAGGTGCTGGGACAGCCTTCAGACCTCGGGAGTGAGACTATGCTGTCTCTTCTCCAGCCAGCATGAGGCGCTGTGACAGCCTTCAGACCTGGGGAGTGAGACCATACTGTCTCTTCTCCATCCAGCATGAGGCGCAGGGACAGCCTTCAGACCTGGGGAGTGAGACCATGATGTCTCTTCTCCATCCAGCAAGAAGCATGGTGACAATCTTTTGATGTGGAGAGTGAGACCATACTGTCTCTTCTCCATCCAGCATGAGGCGCTGGGACAGCCTTCAGACCTGGGGAGTGAGACCATGCTGTCTCTTCTCCATCCAGCATGAGGCGCAGGGACAGCCTTCAGACATGGGGAGTGAGACCATGCTGTCTCTTCTCCATCCAGCATGAGGCACTTGGACAGCCTTCAGACCTGGGGAGTGAGATCATACTGTCTATTATCCATCAAACAGGAGGCGCTGTGACAGCCTTCAGACCTGGGGAATGAGACCATGCATTTTCTTCCCCACCAAGCATGAGGTGCTGGGACAGCCTTCAGACCTCGGGAGTGAGACTATGCTGTCTCTTCTCCAGTCAGCATGAGGCGCTGTGACAGCCTTCCGACCTGGGGAGTGAGACCATACTGTCTCTTCTCCATCCAGCAAGAAGCATGGTGACAATCTTTTGATGTGGAGAGTGAGACCATACTGTCTCTTCTCCATCCAGCATGAGGCGCTGGGCCAGCCTTCAGACCTGGGGAGTGAGACCATGCTGTCTCTTCCCCATTCAGCATGAGGCGCTGGGACAGCCTTCAGACCTAGGGAGTGAGACCATGCTGTCTCATCTCCATCCACCATGAGGCGCAGGGACAGCCTTCAGACCTGGGGAGTGAGACCATGCTCTCTCTTCTCCATCCAGCATGAGGCGCTGGGACAGCCTTCAGACCTAGGGAGTGAGACCGTGCTGTCTCTTCTCCATCCAGCATGAGGCCCTTGGACAGCCTTCAGACCTGGGTAGTGAGACCATACTGTCTAATATCAATCCATCAGGAGGCGCTGTGACAGCCTTCGGACCTGGGGAGTGAGACCATGCGTTCTCTTCCCCACCCAGCATGTGGCGCTGTGACAGCCTTGAGGCCTGGGGAGTGAGACCATGCTATCTCTTCTCCATCCAGCATTAGGCGCAGGGACAGCGTTCATACCTGGGGAGTGAGACCATGCTGTCTCTTCTCCATCCAGCATGAGGCGCTGTGACAGCCTTTATACCTGGGGAGTGAGACCACGCTGTCTCTTCTCCATCCAGCATGGGCAGCCTTCATACCTAGGGAGTGAGACCATGCTGTCTCTTCTCCATCCAGCAAAAAGCATGGTGACAATCTTCTGACGTGGAGAGTGAGACCATCCTGTCTATTATCCATCCAGCATGAGGCGCTGTGAAAGCCTTCAGGCCTGGGGAGTGAGACCATACTATCTCTTCTCCATCCAGCATGCGGTGCAGGGATAGCCTTCAGACCTGGGGAACGAGACTATGATGTCTCTTCTCCATCCAACAAGAAGCATGCATTGACAATCTGCTGACGTGGAGAGTGAGACCATACTGTCTATTAAACATTCATCAGGAGGCGCTGTGACAGCCTTCAGACCTGGGGAGTGAGACCATGAATTCTCTTCTCCACCCAGCATGAGGCGCTGGGACAGCCTTCAGACCTAGGGAGTGGGACCGTGCTGTCTCTTCCACATCCAGCATGAGGTGCTGGGACAGCCTTCAGACCTTGGCGTGAGACCATGCTGTCTCTTCTCCATCCAGCAAAAGGCGCTAGGACAGCCTTTAGACCTTGGGAGTAAGGCCATGCTGTCTCTTCTCCATCCAGCTTAGGGCGCCGGGACAGCCGTCAGACCTGGGGAGTGAGACCATGCTGTCTCTTCTCCATCCAGCATGAGGCGCTAGGACAGCCTTCAGACCTAGGGAGTGAGGCCATGCTGTCTCTTCTCCATCCAGCATGAGGCCCTTGGACAGCCTTCAGACCTGGGGAGTGAGACCATACTGTCTATTATCCATCCATCAGGAGGTGCTGTGACAGCCTTCGGACCTGGGGAGTGAGACCATGCATTCTCTTCCCCACCCAGCATGAGGTGCTGGGACAGCCTTCAGACCTGGGGAGTGAGACCATGCTGTCTCTTCTCCATCCAGCTTGAGGCGCAGGGACAGCCTTCAGACTTGGTGAGTGAGACCATGCTCTCTCTTCTCCATCCAGCATGAGGCGCTGGGGCAACCTTCAGACCTAGGGAGTGAGACCATGCTGTCTCTTCTCCATCCAGCTTAGGGTGCCGGGACAGCCGTCAGACCTGGGGAGTGAGACCATGCTGTCTCTTCTCCATCCAGCATGAGGCGCTAGGACAGCCTTCAGACCTAGGGAGTGAGACCATGCTGTCTCTTCTCCATCCAGCATGAGGCCCTTGGACAGCCTTCAGACCTGGGGAGTGAGACCATACTGTCTATTATCCATCCATTAGGAGGCGCTGTGTCAGCCTTCGGACCTGGGGAGTGAGACCATGCATTCTCTTCCCCACCCAGCATGAGGCGCTGGGACAGCCTTCAGGCCTGGGGAGTGAGACCATGCTGTCTCTTCTCCATCCAGCCTGAGGCGCTGTGATAACCTTCAGACCTGAGGAGTGAGACCATACTGTGTCTTCTCCATCCAGCATGAGGCGCTGGGACAGCCTTCAGACCTGGGGAGTGAGATCATACTGTCTATTATCCATCAATCAGGAGGCGCTATGACAGCCTTCAGACCTGGGGAGTGAGACCATGCTGTCTCTTCTCCATCCAGCATGAAGCATGGTGACAATCTTGTGATGTGGAGAGTGAGACCATACTGTCTATTATCCATCCATCAGGAGGCGCTGTGACATTCTTCAGACCTGGGGAGGGAGACCATGCATTCTCTTCAAAACCCAGCATGAGGCGCTGGGACAGTCTTCAGACCTAGGGAGTGGGACCATGCTGTCTCTTCTCCACCCAGCATGAGGCGCTGGGACAGACTTCAGACCTATGGGGTGACACCCTGCTGTCTCTTCTCGATCCAGCATGAGGTGCAGGGACAGCCTTCAGACTTGGTGAGTGAGACCATGCTGTCTCTTCTCCATCCAGCATGAGGCACTGGGACAACCTTCAGACCCAGGGGGTGAGACCATGCTGTCTCTTCTCCATCCAGCATGAGGCACTGGGACAGCCTTCAGACCTGGGGAGTGAGACCATGCTGTCTCTTCTCCATCCAGCATTAGGCGTAGGGACAGCCTTCAGACCTATGGGGTGACACCCTGCTGTCTCTTCTCGATCCAGCATGAGGTGCAGGGACAGCCTTCAGACTTGGTGAGTGAGACCATGCTGTCTCTTCTCCATCCAGCATGAGGCACTGGGACAACCTTCAGAACCAGGGGGTGAGACCATGCTGTCTCTTCTCCATCCAGCTTGAGGCGCAAGGACAGCCTTCAGACCTGTGGAGTGAGACCATGCTGTCTCTTCTCCATCCAGCATTAGGCGTAGGGACAGCCTTCAGACCTGGAGAGTGAGACCATGCTGTCTCTTCTCCATCCATCAAGAAGCATGGTGACAATCTTCTGACGTGGAGAGTGAGACCATACTGTCTATTATCCATCCATCAGGAGGCGCTGTGACAGCCTTCAGACCTGGGGAGTAAGACCATGCATTCTCTTCCCCACCCAGCATGAGCCGCTGTGACAGCCTTCAGACCTGGGGAGTGAGACCATGCTGTCTCTTCTCCATCCAGCATGAGGCGCAGGGACAGCCTTCAGACCTGGGGAGTGAGACTATGCTGTCTCTTCTCCATCCAGCAAGAAGCATGGTGACAATCCTCTGACGTGGAGAGTGAGACAATACTGTCTATTATCCAACCATCAGGCGGTGCTGTGACATCCTTCAGCCCTGGGGAGTGAGACCATGCAGTCTCTTCTCTATCCAGCATGAGGCGCGGCAACAGCCTTCAGACCTAAGGAGTGAGACCATGCTGTCTCTTCTCCATCCAGCATGAGGTGCAGGGACATCCTTCAGAACTAGGGAGTGGGACCATGCTGTCTCTTCTCCATCCACCATGAGGCGCTGGGACAGCCTTCAAACCTGTGGAGTGAGACCATGCTGTCTCTTCCCCATCCAGCATGAGGCACTGGGACAGCCTTCAGACCTGGGGAGTGAGACCATGCTGTCTCTTCTCCATCCAGCATGAGGTGCAGGGACAGCCGTCAGACCTAGGGAGTTGGACCGTGCTGTCTCTTCTCCATCCAGCATGAGTCGCTGGGACAGCCTTCAAACCTGTGGAGTGAGACCATGCTGTCTCTTCCCCATCCATCATGAGGCGCTAAGACAGCCTTCAGACCTGGGGAGTGAGACCATGCTGTCTCTTCTTCACCCAGCATGAGGTGCTGGTACAGCCTTCAGACCTAGGGGGTGAGACCATGCTGTCTCTTTTCGATCCAGGATGAGGCGTTGGGACAGCCTTCAGACCTGGGGAGTGAGACCATGCAGTCTCTTCTCAATCCAGCTTGAGGCGCTGGGACAGCCTTCAGACCTAGGGAGTGAGACCATGCTGTCTCTTCTCCATCCAGCATGAGGCGCTGGGGCAGCCTTCAGACCTGGGGAGTGAGATCATACTGTCTGCTATCCATCAATCAGGAGGCGCTGTGACAGCCTTCAGACCTGAGGAGTGAGACCAGATTGTCTCTTCTCCATCCAGCATGAGGCACAGGGACAGCCTTCAGACCTGGGGAGTGAGACTATGATGTCTCTTCTCCATCCAACAAGAAGCATGGTGACAATCTTCTGACGTGGTGAGTGAGACCACACTGTCTCTTCTCCATCCAGCAAGAGGCGCTGGGACAGCCTTCAGACCTGGGGAGTGAGACCATGCTGTCTCTTACCCATCCAGCATGAGGCGCTGGGACAGCCTTCAGACCTGGGGAGTGAGACCATGCTGTCTCTTCTCCATCCAGCTTGAGGCGCAGGGACAGCCTTCAGACTTGGTGAGTGAGATCATGCTGTCTCTTCTCCAACCAGCATGAGGTGCTGGGAAAACCTTCAGACCTAGGAGGTGAGATCATGCTGTCTCTTCTCCATCCAGCATGAGGCGCTGGGACAGCTTTCAGACCTGGGGAGTGAGACCATGCTGTCTCTTCTCCATCCAGCTTGAGGCGCAGGGACAGCCTTCAGACCTGTGGAGTGAGACCATGCTGTCTCTTCTCCATCCAGCATTAGGCGTAGAGACAGCCTTCAGACCTGGGAAGTGAGACCACGCTGTCTCTTCTCCATCCAGAATGGACGCAGGGACAGCCTTCATACCTAGGGAGTGAGACCATGCAGTCTCTTCTCCATCCAGCAAAAAGCATGGTGACAATCTTCAGATGTGGAGAGTGAGGCCATACTGTCTATTATCCATCAGGCATGAGGCGCTGTTACAGCCTTCAGGCCTGGGGAGTGAGACCATGCATTCTCTTGACCACCCAGCTTGAGCTGCAGGGACAGCCTTCAGACCTGGTGAGTGAGACCATGCTGTCTCTTCTCCATCCAGCAAGAAGCATGGTGACAATCTTATGACGTGGAGATTGAGACCATACTGTCTATTATCCATCCATCAGGAGGCGCTGTGACATCCTTCAGACCTGGGGAGTGAGACCATGCTGTTTCTTCTCCATCCAGCATGAGGCGCTGGGACAGCCTTCAGACCTTGGGAGTGAGACCATGCTGTCTCTTCTCCATCCAGCAAGAGGCGCTGGGACACCCTTCCGACCTGGGGAATGAGATCATACTGTCTATTATCCAATTAATCCGGAGGCGCTGTGACAGCCTTCAGACCTTGGGAGTGAGACCATGCTGTCTCTTCTCCATCCAGCAAGAGGCGCTGGGACACCCTTCCGACCTGGGGAATGAGATCATACTGTCTATTATCCAATTAATCCGGAGGCGCTGTGACAGCCTTCAGACCTGGGGAATGAGACCATGCTGTCTCTTCTCCATCCAGTATGAGGCGCTGTGACAGCCTTCAGACCTGGGGAGTGAGACCATACTGTCTCTTCTCCATCAAGCATGAGGCACAGGGACAGCCTTCAGACCTGGGGAGTGAGACTATGATGTCTTTTCTCCATCCAGCAAGAAGCATGGTGACAATCTTCTGACATGGAGACTGAGACCATACTGTCTATTATCCATCCATCAGGAGGCGGTATGACAGCCTTCAGACCTGGGGAGTGAGACCATGAATTCTCTTCCCAATCCAGCATGAGGCACTGGGACAGCCTTCAGACCTAGGTAGTGGGACCATGCTGTCTTTTCCCCATCCAGCATGAGGCGCTGGGACAGCCTTCAGACCTAGGGGATGAGACCATGCTGTCTCTTTCCATCCAGCATGAGGCGCAGGGACAGCCTTCAGACCTGGGGAGTGAGACCATGCTGTCTCTTCTCCATCCAGCTTAGGGCGCCGGGACAGCAGTCAGACCTGGGGAGTGAGAACATGCTGTCTCTTCTCCATCCAGCATAAGGCACTAGGACAGCCTTCATACCTAGGGAGTGAGACCATCCTGTCTCTTCTCCATCCAGCATGAGGTCCTTGGACAGCCTTCAGACCTGGGGAGTGAGACCATACTGTCTATTATCCATCCATTAGGAGGCGCTGTGACAGCCTTCGGACCTGGGGAGTGAGACCAGGCATTCTCTTTCCCACCCAGCATGAGGCGCTGGGACAGCCTTCAGGCCTGGGGAGTGAGACCATGCTGACTCTTCTCCATACAGCCTGAGGCGCTGTGACAACCTTTATACCTGGGGAGTGAGACCATGCTGTCTCTTCTCCATCCAGCATGGGCGCTGGGACAGCCTTCAGACCTGGGGAGTGAGATCATACTGTCTATTATCCATCAATCAGGAGGCGCTATGACAGCCTTCAGACCTGGGGAGTGAGACCATGCTGTCTCTTCTCCATCCAGCATGAAGCATGGTGACAATCTTGTGATGTGGAGAGTGAGACCATACTGTCTATTATCCATCCATCAGGAGGCGCTGTGACATTCTTCAGACCTGGGGAGTGAGAGCATGCATTCTCTTCAAAACCCAGCATGAGGCGCTGGGACAGTCTTCAGACCTAGGGAGTGGGACCATGCTGTCTCTTCTCCACCCAGCATGAGGCGCCGGGACAGCCTTCAGACCTATGGGGTGGCACCCTGCTGTCTCTTCTCGATCCAGCATGAGGCACAGGGACAGCCTTCAGACTTGGTGAGTGAGACCATGCTGTCTCTTCTCCATCCAGCATGAGGTGCTGGGACAACCTTCAGACCCAGGGGGTGAGACCATGCTGTCTCTTCTCCATCCAGCATGAGGCACTGGGACAGCCTTCAGACCTGGGGAGTGAGACCATGCTCTCTCTTCTCCATCCAGCTTGAGGCGCAAGGACAGCCTTCAGACCTGTGGAGTGAGACCATGCTGTCTCTTCTCCATCCAGCATTAGGCGTAGGGACAGCCTTCAGACCTTTGGAGAGTGAGACCATGCTGTCTCTTCTCCATCCAGCAAGAAGCATGGTGACAATCTTCTGACGTGGAGAGTGAGACCATACTGTCTATTATCCATCCATCAGGAGGCGCTGTGACAGCCTTCAGACCTGGGGAGTGAGACCATGCATTCTCTTCCCCACCCAGAATGAGCCGCTGTGACAGCCTTCTGACCTGGGGAGTGAGACCATGCTGTCTCTTCTCCATCCAGCATGAGGCGCAGGGACAGCCTTCAGACCTGGGGAGTGAGACTATGCTGTCTCTTCTCCATCCAGCAAGAAGCATGGTGACAA
The DNA here is from genome assembly GCF_964204655.1 of Triturus cristatus. Lineage (NCBI taxonomy): Eukaryota > Metazoa > Chordata > Amphibia > Caudata > Salamandridae > Triturus > Triturus cristatus. The sequence continues at coordinate 172,315,179 of NC_140579.1, read as the reverse complement.
TCCTCTGACGTGCAGAGTGAGACAATACTGTCTATTATCCAACCATCAGGCGGTGCTGTGACATCCTTCAGACCTGGGGAGTGAGACCATGCAGTCTCTTCTCTATCCAGCATGAGGCGCTGCAACAGCCTTCAGACCTAAGGAGTGAGACCATGCTGTCTCTTCTCCATCCAGCATGAGGTGCAGGGACATCCTTCAGACCTAGGGAGTGGGACCATGCTGTCTCTTCTCCATCCACCATGAGGCGCTGGGACAGCCTTCAAACCTGTGGAGTGAGACCATGCTGTCTCTTCCCCTTCCAGCATGAGGCACTGGGACAGCCTTCAGACCTGGGGAGTGAGACCATGCTGTCTCTTTTCGATCCAGCATGAGGCGCTGGGACAGCCTTCAGACCTGGGGAGTGAGACCATGCAGTCTCTTCTCCATCCAGCTTAGGGTGCCGGGACAGCCGTCAGACCTGGGGAGTGAGACCATGCTGTCTCTTCTCCATCCAGCATGAGGCGCTAGGACAGCCTTCAGACCTAGGGAGTGAGACCATGCTGTCTCTTCTCCATCCAGCATGAGGCCCTTGGACAGCCTTCAGACCTGGGGAGTGAGACCATACTGTCTATTATCCATCCATTAGGAGGCGCTGTGTCAGCCTTCGGACCTGGGGAGTGAGACCATGCATTCTCTTCCCCACCCAGCATGAGGCGCTGGGACAGCCTTCAGGCCTGGGGAGTGAGACCATGCTGTCTCTTCTCCATCCAGCCTGAGGCGCTGTGATAACCTTCAGACCTGAGGAGTGAGACCATACTGTGTCTTCTCCATCCAGCATGAGGCGCTGGGACAGCCTTCAGACCTGGGGAGTGAGATCATACTGTCTATTATCCATCAATCAGGAGGCGCTATGACAGCCTTCAGACCTGGGGAGTGAGACCATGCTGTCTCTTCTCCATCCAGCATGAAGCATGGTGACAATCTTGTGATGTGGAGAGTGAGACCATACTGTCTATTATCCATCCATCAGGAGGCGCTGTGACATTCTTCAGACCTGGGGAGGGAGACCATGCATTCTCTTCAAAACCCAGCATGAGGCGCTGGGACAGTCTTCAGACCTAGGGAGTGGGACCATGCTGTCTCTTCTCCACCCAGCATGAGGCGCTGGGACAGACTTCAGACCTATGGGGTGACACCCTGCTGTCTCTTCTCGATCCAGCATGAGGTGCAGGGACAGCCTTCAGACTTGGTGAGTGAGACCATGCTGTCTCTTCTCCATCCAGCATGAGGCACTGGGACAACCTTCAGACCCAGGGGGTGAGACCATGCTGTCTCTTCTCCATCCAGCATGAGGCACTGGGACAGCCTTCAGACCTGGGGAGTGAGACCATGCTGTCTCTTCTCCATCCAGCATTAGGCGTAGGGACAGCCTTCAGACCTATGGGGTGACACCCTGCTGTCTCTTCTCGATCCAGCATGAGGTGCAGGGACAGCCTTCAGACTTGGTGAGTGAGACCATGCTGTCTCTTCTCCATCCAGCATGAGGCACTGGGACAACCTTCAGAACCAGGGGGTGAGACCATGCTGTCTCTTCTCCATCCAGCTTGAGGCGCAAGGACAGCCTTCAGACCTGTGGAGTGAGACCATGCTGTCTCTTCTCCATCCAGCATTAGGCGTAGGGACAGCCTTCAGACCTGGAGAGTGAGACCATGCTGTCTCTTCTCCATCCATCAAGAAGCATGGTGACAATCTTCTGACGTGGAGAGTGAGACCATACTGTCTATTATCCATCCATCAGGAGGCGCTGTGACAGCCTTCAGACCTGGGGAGTAAGACCATGCATTCTCTTCCCCACCCAGCATGAGCCGCTGTGACAGCCTTCAGACCTGGGGAGTGAGACCATGCTGTCTCTTCTCCATCCAGCATGAGGCGCAGGGACAGCCTTCAGACCTGGGGAGTGAGACTATGCTGTCTCTTCTCCATCCAGCAAGAAGCATGGTGACAATCCTCTGACGTGGAGAGTGAGACAATACTGTCTATTATCCAACCATCAGGCGGTGCTGTGACATCCTTCAGCCCTGGGGAGTGAGACCATGCAGTCTCTTCTCTATCCAGCATGAGGCGCGGCAACAGCCTTCAGACCTAAGGAGTGAGACCATGCTGTCTCTTCTCCATCCAGCATGAGGTGCAGGGACATCCTTCAGAACTAGGGAGTGGGACCATGCTGTCTCTTCTCCATCCACCATGAGGCGCTGGGACAGCCTTCAAACCTGTGGAGTGAGACCATGCTGTCTCTTCCCCATCCAGCATGAGGCACTGGGACAGCCTTCAGACCTGGGGAGTGAGACCATGCTGTCTCTTCTCCATCCAGCATGAGGTGCAGGGACAGCCGTCAGACCTAGGGAGTTGGACCGTGCTGTCTCTTCTCCATCCAGCATGAGTCGCTGGGACAGCCTTCAAACCTGTGGAGTGAGACCATGCTGTCTCTTCCCCATCCATCATGAGGCGCTAAGACAGCCTTCAGACCTGGGGAGTGAGACCATGCTGTCTCTTCTTCACCCAGCATGAGGTGCTGGTACAGCCTTCAGACCTAGGGGGTGAGACCATGCTGTCTCTTTTCGATCCAGGATGAGGCGTTGGGACAGCCTTCAGACCTGGGGAGTGAGACCATGCAGTCTCTTCTCAATCCAGCTTGAGGCGCTGGGACAGCCTTCAGACCTAGGGAGTGAGACCATGCTGTCTCTTCTCCATCCAGCATGAGGCGCTGGGGCAGCCTTCAGACCTGGGGAGTGAGATCATACTGTCTGCTATCCATCAATCAGGAGGCGCTGTGACAGCCTTCAGACCTGAGGAGTGAGACCAGATTGTCTCTTCTCCATCCAGCATGAGGCACAGGGACAGCCTTCAGACCTGGGGAGTGAGACTATGATGTCTCTTCTCCATCCAACAAGAAGCATGGTGACAATCTTCTGACGTGGTGAGTGAGACCACACTGTCTCTTCTCCATCCAGCAAGAGGCGCTGGGACAGCCTTCAGACCTGGGGAGTGAGACCATGCTGTCTCTTACCCATCCAGCATGAGGCGCTGGGACAGCCTTCAGACCTGGGGAGTGAGACCATGCTGTCTCTTCTCCATCCAGCTTGAGGCGCAGGGACAGCCTTCAGACTTGGTGAGTGAGATCATGCTGTCTCTTCTCCAACCAGCATGAGGTGCTGGGAAAACCTTCAGACCTAGGAGGTGAGATCATGCTGTCTCTTCTCCATCCAGCATGAGGCGCTGGGACAGCTTTCAGACCTGGGGAGTGAGACCATGCTGTCTCTTCTCCATCCAGCTTGAGGCGCAGGGACAGCCTTCAGACCTGTGGAGTGAGACCATGCTGTCTCTTCTCCATCCAGCATTAGGCGTAGAGACAGCCTTCAGACCTGGGAAGTGAGACCACGCTGTCTCTTCTCCATCCAGAATGGACGCAGGGACAGCCTTCATACCTAGGGAGTGAGACCATGCAGTCTCTTCTCCATCCAGCAAAAAGCATGGTGACAATCTTCAGATGTGGAGAGTGAGGCCATACTGTCTATTATCCATCAGGCATGAGGCGCTGTTACAGCCTTCAGGCCTGGGGAGTGAGACCATGCATTCTCTTGACCACCCAGCTTGAGCTGCAGGGACAGCCTTCAGACCTGGTGAGTGAGACCATGCTGTCTCTTCTCCATCCAGCAAGAAGCATGGTGACAATCTTATGACGTGGAGATTGAGACCATACTGTCTATTATCCATCCATCAGGAGGCGCTGTGACATCCTTCAGACCTGGGGAGTGAGACCATGCTGTTTCTTCTCCATCCAGCATGAGGCGCTGGGACAGCCTGCAGACCTTGGGAGTGAGACCATGCTGTCTCTTCTCCATCCAGCAAGAGGCGCTGGGACACCCTTCCGACCTGGGGAATGAGATCATACTGTCTATTATCCAATTAATCCGGAGGCGCTGTGACAGCCTTCAGACCTTGGGAGTGAGACCATGCTGTCTCTTCTCCATCCAGCAAGAGGCGCTGGGACACCCTTCCGACCTGGGGAATGAGATCATACTGTCTATTATCCAATTAATCCGGAGGCGCTGTGACAGCCTTCAGACCTGGGGAATGAGACCATGCTGTCTCTTCTCCATCCAGTATGAGGCGCTGTGACAGCCTTCAGACCTGGGGAGTGAGACCATACTGTCTCTTCTCCATCAAGCATGAGGCACAGGGACAGCCTTCAGACCTGGGGAGTGAGACTATGATGTCTTTTCTCCATCCAGCAAGAAGCATGGTGACAATCTTCTGACATGGAGACTGAGACCATACTGTCTATTATCCATCCATCAGGAGGCGGTATGACAGCCTTCAGACCTGGGGAGTGAGACCATGAATTCTCTTCCCAATCCAGCATGAGGCACTGGGACAGCCTTCAGACCTAGGTAGTGGGACCATGCTGTCTTTTCCCCATCCAGCATGAGGCGCTGGGACAGCCTTCAGACCTAGGGGATGAGACCATGCTGTCTCTTTCCATCCAGCATGAGGCGCAGGGACAGCCTTCAGACCTGGGGAGTGAGACCATGCTGTCTCTTCTCCATCCAGCTTAGGGCGCCGGGACAGCAGTCAGACCTGGGGAGTGAGAACATGCTGTCTCTTCTCCATCCAGCATAAGGCACTAGGACAGCCTTCATACCTAGGGAGTGAGACCATCCTGTCTCTTCTCCATCCAGCATGAGGTCCTTGGACAGCCTTCAGACCTGGGGAGTGAGACCATACTGTCTATTATCCATCCATTAGGAGGCGCTGTGACAGCCTTCGGACCTGGGGAGTGAGACCAGGCATTCTCTTTCCCACCCAGCATGAGGCGCTGGGACAGCCTTCAGGCCTGGGGAGTGAGACCATGCTGACTCTTCTCCATACAGCCTGAGGCGCTGTGACAACCTTTATACCTGGGGAGTGAGACCATGCTGTCTCTTCTCCATCCAGCATGGGCGCTGGGACAGCCTTCAGACCTGGGGAGTGAGATCATACTGTCTATTATCCATCAATCAGGAGGCGCTATGACAGCCTTCAGACCTGGGGAGTGAGACCATGCTGTCTCTTCTCCATCCAGCATGAAGCATGGTGACAATCTTGTGATGTGGAGAGTGAGACCATACTGTCTATTATCCATCCATCAGGAGGCGCTGTGACATTCTTCAGACCTGGGGAGTGAGAGCATGCATTCTCTTCAAAACCCAGCATGAGGCGCTGGGACAGTCTTCAGACCTAGGGAGTGGGACCATGCTGTCTCTTCTCCACCCAGCATGAGGCGCCGGGACAGCCTTCAGACCTATGGGGTGGCACCCTGCTGTCTCTTCTCGATCCAGCATGAGGCACAGGGACAGCCTTCAGACTTGGTGAGTGAGACCATGCTGTCTCTTCTCCATCCAGCATGAGGTGCTGGGACAACCTTCAGACCCAGGGGGTGAGACCATGCTGTCTCTTCTCCATCCAGCATGAGGCACTGGGACAGCCTTCAGACCTGGGGAGTGAGACCATGCTCTCTCTTCTCCATCCAGCTTGAGGCGCAAGGACAGCCTTCAGACCTGTGGAGTGAGACCATGCTGTCTCTTCTCCATCCAGCATTAGGCGTAGGGACAGCCTTCAGACCTTTGGAGAGTGAGACCATGCTGTCTCTTCTCCATCCAGCAAGAAGCATGGTGACAATCTTCTGACGTGGAGAGTGAGACCATACTGTCTATTATCCATCCATCAGGAGGCGCTGTGACAGCCTTCAGACCTGGGGAGTGAGACCATGCATTCTCTTCCCCACCCAGAATGAGCCGCTGTGACAGCCTTCTGACCTGGGGAGTGAGACCATGCTGTCTCTTCTCCATCCAGCATGAGGCGCAGGGACAGCCTTCAGACCTGGGGAGTGAGACTATGCTGTCTCTTCTCCATCCAGCAAGAAGCATGGTGACAATCCTCTGACGTGCAGAGTGAGACAATACTGTCTATTATCCAACCATCAGGCGGTGCTGTGACATCCTTCATACCTGGGGAGTGAGACCATGCAGTCTCTTCTCTATCCAGCATGAGGCGCTGCAACAGCCTTCAGACCTAAGGAGTGAGACCATGCTGTCTCTTCTCCATCCAGCATGAGGTGCAGGGACATCCTTCAGACCTAGGGAGTGGGACCATGCTGTCTCTTCTCCATCCACCATGAGGCGCTGGGACAGCCTTCAAACCTGTGGAGTGAGACCATGCTGTCTCTTCCCCTTCCAGCATGAGGCACTGGGACAGCCTTCAGACCTGGGGAGTGAGACCATGCTGTCTCTTTTCGATCCAGCATGAGGCGCTGGGACAGCCTTCAGACCTGGGGAGTGAGACCATGCAGTCTCTTCTCAATCCAGCTTGAGGTGCAGGGACAGCCGTCAGACCTAGGGAGTTGGACCGTGCTGTCTCTTCTCCATCCAGCATGAGGCGCTGGGACAGCCTTCAAACCTGTGGAGTGAGACCATGCTGTCTCTTCCCCATCCAGCATGAGGCGCTGGGACAGCCTTCAGACCTGGGGAGTGAGACCATGCTGTCTCTTCTTCACCCAGCATGAGGTGCTGGTACAGCCTTCAGACCTAGGGGGTGAGACCATGCTGTCTCTTTTCGATCCAGCATGAGGCGCTGGGACAGCCTTCAGACCTGGGGAGTGAGACCATGCAGTCTCTTCTCAATCCAGCTTGAGGCGCTGGAACAGCCTTCAGACCTAGGGAGTTAGACCATGCTGTCTCTTCTCCATCCAGCATGAGGCGCTGGGGCAGCCTTCAGACCTGGGGAGTGAGATCATACTGTCTACTATCCATCAATCAGGAGGCGCTGTGACAGCCTTCAGACCTGAGGAGTGAGACCAGATTGTCTCTTCTCCATCCAGCATGAGGCACAGGGACAGCCTTCAGACCTGGGGAGTGAGACTATGATGTCTCTTCTCCATCCAACAAGAAGCATGGTGACAATCTTCTGACGTGGTGAGTGAGACCACACTGTCTCTTCTCCATCCAGCATGAGGCGCTGGGACAGCCTTCAGACCTGGGGAGTGAGACCATGCTGTCTCTTACCCATCCAGCATGAGGCGCTGGGACAGCCTTCAGACCTGGGGAGTGAGACCATGCTCTCTCTTCTCCATCCAGCTTGAGGCGCAGGGACAGCCTTCAGACTTGGTGAGTGAGCCCATGCTGTCTCTTCTCCAACCAGCATGAGGCGCTGGGACAACCTTCAGACCTAGGAGGTGAGACCATTCTGTCTCTTCTCCATCCAGCATGATGCGCTGGGACAGCCTTCAGACCTGGGGAGTGAGACCATGCTGTCTCTTCTCCATCCAGCTTGAGGCGCAGGGACAGCCTTCAGACCTGTGGAGTGAGACCATGCTGTCTCTTCTCTATCCAGCATTAGGCGTAGAGACAGCCTTCAGACCTGGGAAGTGAGACCACGCTGTCTCTTCTCCATCCAGCATGGACGCAGGGACAGCCTTCATACCTAGGGAGTGAGACCATGCAGTCTCTTCTCCATCCAGCAAAAAGCATGGTGACAATCTTCTGACGTGGAGAGTGAGACCATACTGTCTATTATCCATCCAGCATGAGGCGCTGTTACAGCCTTCAGGCCTGGGGAGTGAGACCATGCATTCTCTTCCCCACCCAGCTTGAGCTGCAGGGACAGCCTTCAGACCTGGGGAGTGAGACCATGCTGTCTCTTCTCCATCCAGCAAGAAGCATGGTGACAATCTTATGACGTGGAGATTGAGACCATACTGTCTATTATCCATCCATCAGGAGGCGCTGTGACATCCTTCAGACCTGGGGAGTGAGACCATGCTGTTTCTTCTCCATCCAGCATGAGGCGCTGGGACAGCCTTCAGACCTTGGGAGTGAGACCATGCTGTCTCTTCTCCATCCAGCAAGAGGCGCTGGGACAGCCTTCTGACCTGGGGAATGAGATCATACTGTCTATTATCCAATTAATCTGGAGGCGCTGTGACAGCCTTCAGGCCTGGGGAATGAGACCATGCTGTCTCTTCTCCATCCAGTATGAGGCGCTGTGACAGCCTTCAGACCTGGGGAGTGAGACCATACTGTCTCTTCTCCATCCAGCATGAGGCACAGGGACAGCCTTCAGACCTGGGGAGTGAGACTATGATGGCTTTTCTCCATCCAGCAAGAAGCATGGTGACAATCTTCTGACATGGAGAGTGAGACCATACTGTCTATTATCCATCCATCAGGAGGCAGTATGACAGCCTTCAGACCTGGGGAGTGAGACCATGAATTCTCTTCCC